>NC_082707.1:26200890-26800890 GCF_030144855.1 Hypanus sabinus | reverse complement strand
AGTATGTGAAACATACCAGAATGTTAAAACTTTCTGCTGTTTTTACACTACTAATTTTAATTTAACTATTTCATACATATTTTTGTTATGTACTTAATTTAATTCATTTATTTTTATTTTTTCTACATTTATCATGTATTGCGTTGTACTACTGCTGCAAATTTCATGACATATGCCGGTGATAGTAAACTAGTCAACAGGACTTCTAATGTCGGTAGCTAACTGCCATTGAGTGGACCATTCACTGCAACCTGGACTTGGAGAGGGAAGATGCAGTGGGGATCCAAATGGTGATAGAGGTGGTCACAACATGCTCAAAGATAGCTGAGTAAAAGTTCATCAGGATACACTGGTGTAGGAAGAACAGCTTCTGCTGGGCTTTTTCTCATGAAGAGTTGTCCTTCTTCAATGTATTGGTAATGTTAGTGCCTAGGGACTTGAATGACTTGACAACAGACACAGCGTGACCATTATTTATCAGGAGGGTGCAGGGAGAGTTAAGGGGTTGTTGGCAGAAATCAGTCCTCACTTCCACCCTGTTCATAGCCTTAAACTCCAAGATGGTCTGTCTCTCTTTGATAGCGGGTCACATCATTATTCAAGATGAGGCCAACTATAGTCATGTCACCCGCGAATTTTAGGATTTTAATGGATTTCTCTGTAGAGGTACAGTCATGTGTGTGAAATGAGAACAGGAGGGGTGAAAGAACACAGCCCAGGGGAGAGCCTGCGCCTACAGACATCAGTTTGGACAAATAGGAGCCCAGTCTTATATGCTGCTCCCTTCCTGTCAGGAAGTTTGTAATCCACTGACAAATACTGTAGAGTGCAGCTAGCTGGTTTAGTTTGCTGTGGAGAAATATAGGAACAATAGTGTTGAGGGCAGTACTAAAATCCACAAACAAGATCCTTGCAGAGGTGTTGGGAAGAGTCCTACTATTGAAGAATGTAATGAAGGCACAAGTTAACTGCCTCCTCAGCTGAGCAATTTCCTCTATAAGCAATCTATAGCTGGTCAAGAAGAGGATCAGTCATGGACAAAGTAGGCCAACATCAGGCATTCAAATGTTTTTATAACTATTGAAGTCAGAGCAAATGGACTATAAAAATGAAGTCCAGTGATCTTGTCTTTCTTGGTAACTGGAAGGATTATAGCAACTTTAAAGCATTCTGAGGTGTTAAGTACCTTGGTGAGGATAGGTGCTAGTTGATTAGCACAGTGAAAGCCTGCAGATTTCTTGCTTTACACTAACTAATGAGGGACAAGCTTAGGATGATGGCGCCTAATAGCAAATCCTTTGCTTGCATCTTTGGAAACAGCTCTACTTATATCTTTAATATCTCCTTTTATCCTTTTCAGGGTTCTTTTGAAGAGATTGACCTGGTGTTACATGCTGACTTCAGTTCTTTGTGGAAATGAGACATGCTCTCAGGGCCTCATGATCGTCCACTTTTGATATGCCAAAAGGTGCTGGATGCAGGATTTGGAGGTGGATGGATTTGAGGCCGATGCCTCGAGTGGGAGTGAACAGAAGATCGAAAGCAGCCTGCTGGCTGTATGCCCAGAGACCTGAGTTCTTTGGGCACAGAGCTCGGACAAAGCGACACAACAGACTTTTAACACCATAGACCAGTAAGTTGTTTTGTTATGTCTCCCCTCTCGCTGTGAAATGGGGACACCTCTTATTAGGAGAGAGAGAGCCTGTGGTATGTCAAATTACTGGGTGAACGAGTAGTCTTTGGGGTACTGCAAGTCTGAGTCTTTATTGATGGTTTGTTGCACACTTGAGTGCTCGGTGGGGGGTGCAGATGCTTTTTTGCTGGAGGTGTCATCGCTTTGCTGTTGCTTATGCATGGGAGGGGAAGCTGGGGGGGCTTTGTGGTTCTAACGTTTAACTGTCATTCATTCCTTGGGGGCACTCCTCTGTTTTCATGGATGGTTGTGAAGAAAAAGAATTTCAGGATGTATATTGTATACATTTCTCTGACATTAAATGTACCTTTGAAACCTATTGAGTATAGCTGGGAGAGAAGGGGGGGCAAGGGTTGGGGTGGCTGAAAATGGTGAATGGAGCTGGGGTGAAGGGGAATGGGGACTTTGGAATGGTTGTGAAAGAGAGGGGTTGGGGCTCAGCATATCAGGATTAGAGGAAGTGAGAAGAGATAGATTTTGCTTGTCCTTACCAAACAGGCTATATGATTGATTAACGTAGGGGAGAGAGGGCTTGGGAGAACATTTGCTTGAAGATTGTAAGACTTTGCAGGGAACTCCAGACTGCCTGGCTATTACTGTTGAAGTCTCTCTCTAGCCTTTTAAGTGGCTTTTGCCACATCCAAA
Organism: Hypanus sabinus; assembly: GCF_030144855.1. Lineage (NCBI taxonomy): Eukaryota > Metazoa > Chordata > Chondrichthyes > Myliobatiformes > Dasyatidae > Hypanus > Hypanus sabinus. The sequence goes on along the minus strand of NC_082707.1, from coordinate 26,798,552 downwards.
CCTTTATTAAGCTGCCATCTTGCAGAGCTTTATTCCTCTCTCTTTCTGTGTTGTGTGATAAATTGAAAAATACAGGATGAAAGCCTGAACAGATCCAAGTGACACTTTAACTCTTTGTGAGCTCACAGCATGCGCATTATCAATGTGGTTCTATAAGTTAATGTAGGTCTGTTAATGTCTTAAGTTTGCCGATAGTGGCTGGATTCTTTCCTGGCCTTGGGCACTAGTAGCATGAGGATGTCTGTCAATGAACAGATGAGTTCTTTGAATGAAAGAAACCATTCTGAGTTAGTGGCATGAGAACAAAAGATCAAAGAGCTTATTTGTCTCTGTGTGTTTTGTGGACCCCCTATTTATTGTGGTGACCTTTCCCTTGGTTCTTGGGACTTCACCCAGACTGAAGAATCATGATCAATTGGTGCCTAGGATCCAGACCTAGGGCAGTTTCACAAATTGGAATTCAGAGTACCCCCACAACAGCAGCAATCAATTCCCTTGACAACGGTGAAAATCAAGTGCCAACTAAGAATCCTGAGCCCTGAGAGCTTTGTAACTTAATACACACTCACGCCCCACCTAATGCTGCGGAACCATTCCTTGGAGCTGGGGTGCCATGTAAATCAGTGCTATGCTGGGCCATTATAACATTACGTAAATGGGCATGTGCGCCTTTTATAATCAAAATAATCAAACCTGAGATACTTGATATATTTGATATATTATTTTATGTATACACAGTAATTCGTGTAACAAACATGCAAATAGGCCTAATCTGTACACCAGTGGAGCAGCAGCAGCGGCAGAGGGAAGAAGGAGGCAATTATATCTTAGCGGGGGGACCAGACTCTGATCCTGCTCAAACTTTGGCTTCTTCTTCAAGTAGATATCGAGATTTGACTGCTTTTTCTTAAGTTTCCTTTCAGGAAGCAGGAAATCATGTCGAGAACACTTCTTTTTGCCTTAGTACTTCATTCCCAGTCAGGGTCATTATCAATGAACTGATTTGTGTTATCATGGTGATGCTGGTGCTGAGGAATTTTGTGGTGAGGTTTCTTGCTGGTGTTTCCTCTTCTCCATCCATGTCCTCAGATGTTCCACCCTCACTCAGAGTTGCAGGCTGTTTTCTAGACATTATAGGTGAAAAAAGTGGAATAACTTGGCAAGGGAGCAAGTACGTTTACACATGTAGTGCTGTAATGACAGCTGCTCTTGAGAAGTTTTAAGTGTTGTTTAGAATGAAATTTTGTCATTTAAAAAAAATTCAAAAAAGATTTGAATAACCGTGTTGTATGAATCAGCACTTTGTGGGGTAGCATTATGCGGGGTCTGAGTGTATAGTATTCTGTGTGGTATATTTGTGTTTTCTATTTTATGATAATAAATTAGGCTGAAGATACTTTGTCATGCTTGTGTACTTATTACTGCATCTTTCTTGAGGCTTGCTGCGTGCTTGAGTGCTCGGTGGAGGGTGCTGATACTTTTTTGGGTGGGGATGGGGGTGGGGTCGTTGCCTTGCTGCTACTTCTGTGTGGGAAGGGGGAGCTGGGGGAGTTTGGAGTTCCAATGTTTAACTGTCATTCATTCTTTGGGGTGCTCCCATAGTTGCATGGATGTTTGTAAAGAAGAAGAATTTCAGGATGCATATTGTATACATTTCTCTGACATTAAATGTTCTTATTGATTGAAACATGTTACCACATCTCCTAGACACTCAAATTGTTTTTTTTTTGTGTCTGATCAACCTAATCCATTACAGTCTTTAGACCTATAGGCATGATACTTTGCAGACCTAAGACTCTTAAACTCCTTAGTGAATGATGGCTTATCGTTGATACACCTCACAATGATCTTCTTAGGAAGGATATGTACGATGTTACAGAGTCAACACTTTCAATCTATACCACTACACCAACCTTCCATGGCCTTCTAAACTTTCTATAGAAGTTTGTCAAAGTGTTTGGTAACTTGCTGAATCTACACAAACTTCTAAGGAAGTAGAGGCACTGTTGTGCATCCTTTGTGATGACACATTGTTTGTGTTGGTCCCAGGGCACATTGTTTGTGTTGGTCTGATATGTTAACACCATGGAATTTAAAGCTACTGACCCTCTCCACCTTCATTCCCCTAATGAGCTTATTTAAATCCTGTTGTATGTTGGTTCCTATTGAGAACTGCCTTGCCATTGGTCATATTCATATCATAAAGGATTATTACAGTGGCAGATAAAAGAGACTTTGATTCTATTACTTTGGGGCTGCATGCAAATACAGCTCCCATAGGAAAACAGAATGAGGTAATTAGGCTCATTGAGATCATTCCTTCATATTATTGTAACCTAATGTGACATCTAATCCATGCAGGACACATTTTAATCAGCTTGTGTCCCAGAGAAAGACAGCTAGCACTGCTAATATCCACTCAGATGTCACCTTAGCTCTCTCAGTGAATCCCTTCTTGCCTTAGTTTGTGGGATTACATGAAGAAGCAGGGATGAGGCTCTTTTGAAGGAAATATTATCAACACGGACTGTGTTTGTGGTATAAACACTTTGGATTGGTAGTTGGTAATAAAGGTGCTAGTTATATTTAATAAGATATTCTTTGAAAATTCTGTCACAAGAAATGTTGACATTATTTTGATTGGACAGAAAAAGACCAAAAGAATTTGCTAGTAAGATCAGTAAGCACTACATACAATTTACAAGAATGGTCTCTGATGCATTCACAAGCCAAATAAAAACTTGAATGAAACATCTGAGTGACAAAGTTCTTTCTTGCTCTCGTCCCTAGGAAGACTGCTTTTACTGCTGAGCACCTGAAATATTTCAGAGTTGATAATAAGCATCATCAGAAAGTTGCCATGAGATTTGTTTTGTGGCTGTAGTGTACTACAATACACAAAAATTATAAATTACAAAATGGAATATACAGTATATAAAAGTAAATAAATAGTGCAAAAAGTGAGCGAAGAAATACTAAGGTAGTGTTCATGGGTTGTTTTATTCTCCATCTAGAAATTGGTGGAGGGGAAGAAGCTGTTCTTAAAATGTTGAGTGTTGTGTCTTCAGGCTCCTGTATTTCCTCCTTGATGGTAGCAGTGAGAAGAGGGCATGTCCTGGGTGATGGGGGTCCTCAATGTTGGATGCTGTCTTTTTGAGGCACTGCCTTTTGAAGGTATACTTGATGCTGAGGAGGCTAGAAACCCATGATGGAGCTGGCTGAGTTTGCAACCTTCAGCAGCTTCTTCCAACCCTGTGCAATGGATCCTCCACACCAGACAGTGATACAGCAGTTAGAATGCGCTCCGAGGTACATCTGGTAAAATTTGCTAGAATCTTTGGTGAGATACCAATGAAATAAAGCTGCTGTTGTGCCTCCTTTGTATTTACATCAATACATTGGGCTCCATTGTTTCCATAACTATGCATCATTTTCATAGTCCCATGGATTAAATAATCTTCCTTTCCTGAAGAAAGGCAGGACAGATTGCACCTTTTTTTAATACACACAAAACATATATTGCATTCGTGATAAACTTCCCTTGGTCCTGGATTTTGCTGCACAAGTTTGATGGATACAATAGAGGGAAACTTGTTGGTGTGAAGATTCTAAGGAGCAGTACAAAATGCTCTTGTGTGGAAAGCTGTTTGGAGTACTTGTAAATATTGAGAATTTGAGCAATAAGCACTCACTTAATCAGATGTATGTTTTCCAATTAGCCACAAAAATAGGCCCTTCTAATAAAATTTAATGAGAACTATTACTTGAAGCAGAAATGTTTTCTGAATAATTTTGCAGAATTCACCAAAGATTTATTAAGTGAATTGATGAATTGAAAACAGTGAAGTGCTCTAAGAGAATTGTGCTAATAAATAGAAAGAATTAATTTTGAGCTTCAGTTTCCTTCACTTAGGTTTTATAGTAATACAGCAGATTGTAATGTACTTACAGCAGAAAAATAAACAATTTGGCCTAACACTACCTGGCACTTAAATACCCTCCTATCTCTCCAACCCAACATGGCAATAAAGATTTCTATTCTTTGCTCACTGTGCATTTATCCTGTTTCCCCATAAATGCCTCTTCACCACTATTGTTACAGTTTCTTATAATAGTAACCTCACATTTTAACCTTTGTGTGAAATGATTTCTCCTGGAGCTCTGTTTTGGTGAATGGTTTGTGCTTGTATTAGTGATAGGGAACAACGAATTGGCGGTGAAATGAAAAAGTATTTTGTGACATTCTTCACTGTGGAAGGCACCAGCAGCATAAAAGAAATTTGAACGTGCCAGGGGCAGAAGTGAATGCAGTCTCTATTGCTAAGGAGGAGGTATTTTGGAAGGTAAAAGATCTGAAGGTAGATAGGTTACCTGGACCAGATGGACTATGCCCCAGGGTTCTGAAAGAGGTAGCTTAAGAGATTGTGGAGGAGTTATTTTCAAGAATGGGAAAAGAAATAGGAGATGGAATACATCGTAGAGAAGTGTATAGTCATGCACTTTGGTTGAAGGAATAGAGGCATGGATTATTTTGTAAATGTGGAGTGAATTCAGAAATCAAAAGTGTAAAGGGAGTTGGGAATCATAGTGTAGAATTTCCTAAAGTTGAGCCAGTGGAAAGGAAGTGAAGTGCAATGTTAGCATTCATTTCAAGAGGACTCAAATATTAAAGCAAGGATGGAATACTGAGCCATTATAAGGCATTGGTCAGGCCACATTTGGACGGTTGTGAGAAATTTTGGGCCCTTATCTAAGAAAGGATATGCTGGCTCTGGGGCAGGGTCTGGAGGAGCTTTACAAGAATGATCCTAGGTTGAAGTACTTGGTGTAAGAGGAACATTTGATGGCTCTGAGCCGGTACTTGCTGGAGTTTAGAAGCATGAAAGGGGATCTCATTGAACCCTATCAAATATTTAAAGGCCTAGATAGAGTGGATGTGGAGGGGATGTTTCCGATATCGGGTGAGTCTAGGACCAAAGGGCAAGGCCTCAGAATAAAACGATGTGCCTTTAGATTAAAGATGAGCAGGAATTTCTTTAGATAATGTAAATCTGTGGAATTTATTGCCGCAGACAAGTCATTGGGTATATTTAAAGTGGTGGCTGATAGGTTCTTTATTAGTAAAGGTGTGAAAAGTTATAGAGATAATGCAGGAGCATGGGATTGAGAGGGAAAATAAATCATCCACGATTGAATGGTGAAGCGGACCTGTTGGGCCGAGTACCCTAATTCTGCTCTCAATGTGTGTTCATGCCTTGAATTTCGCTGTAGTTATAAGGATACATTCCTGCCTCTATGCTGACAAAAAACATTGTGATCAACATCATTAAGCCAGAAAGAATGCAGCAAAGATGTATGAGGCTGTTGCCACGACTCAAGGGCCCAAGTTATGTGGAGAGGTTGGGAAGTCTAAGACTTTATGCATTAGTTGTAGGAGACTGATGGTGACCTTGTAGAATGTGTATAAAATCATGAGGTGCTTAGATAGGGTTTACACTTGCATTATTTTTCCCACAAAAAACTGGACGGCATAGGTTTCAGGTGAGTGGGAGAAGATTTAAAGGGGACATGGGAGGTAAAACTTCTCTATGAAGAGGGTGGAGTGTACTGTATATGGAATTAACAAGCTGCCAGAGAAAGTAGTACAATAACAAACTGGATAAATAGGTAAATAGGAAGGTTTTAGAGGGATGTGGGCTAAACATGGGCAAATGGGATAGCTTGGCTGGGCACCTTGGTTGGCATGGACAAATAGGCCAACAAGCCTGTTTCCATTCTGCTGAACTCTATCATAAATAGTGTTATAGGTATTAACTCCCTCAGTTGTCAAGAAAAGCCATCTAAGATGATCAGATAAAAAAAGCATAGCTAATAGTTCTCTGTTCTAGAATAACTTTGGTGAAGCTTTTTACCTATTAACTCTGAGCTCTTTCTAGAGATATGTCCACCGTATTCTCAGTGTTTCCCTGCTCCTGCTCCCCACTGCTCTCTTGCTGCTGCCAACCGTCCTTCCCATACCCCTGCCCCATTCCCTGGAACACCTTCCCAACCACACTCCCCTCCATGCTTCCATTCTCAATCCAAACCATGCTTCTGACTGCTCTTCTAGTCTTGTTTCTGGCCAAAGTCTTGCCTGAACTCTTGTCTGTATTGCTCATGGTCCTGGTACTTACAAAGCCTGAAAGTGCTGTCTGCACAAAATCCTCCAAATTTCTGCTCTTTACTCACTGCTACGCTCTCTACACCTGTGATTCTGTGGCTAGGCACAGCTCAAGTGCAATCTATTAATTTGTGAATGACACACCTGTTGTTGGCAGAATCTCAGATAATGATCAAGAGGTTTGATGTAAATCATCTGGTTGAATGGTGTTGTAATAACAACCATGCACTCTGCGAGGAAGGCTAAAGAATTGATTTTTGTCTGCAGGAAGAGTAAGTTGGAAAAACACTACCAGTGCTCATTAAGGGTCAGCAGTGGAAAAGGTGAGGAGCTTTAAGTTCTGCGTGTCAACATCTCTGAAGATCAATCTTGGGCCCAACATATTGATGCAACTATGAGAAGGCACACCAGCAGTTATATTTTAGTAGGATTTGGAGGAGAATTGGTATGTCACCAAAGACTCTCACCATGGAGTACATTCTAACTGGTTGCATTAATATCTGGTATGAAGAGGCCACTGCACAGGATTGGAAAAAAAGCTGCAGAGGGTTGTAAATGCAGCCAACTCCATCCTGGGCACTAACCTCGCTCCATTGAGGAGCTCTTCAATAGTGATGCCTCAAAAGGCAGCATCCATCATTAATGACCCTCACCATCCGAGACATGTCCTCTTCTCATTGTTACCATCAAGGAGGAAGAACAGAAGCCTGAAGCATGCATTCAGCATTTTAGAGACAGCTTCTTCCCCTCCAATTTCTGAATGGGCCATGCACCCATGAATACGGCTTCACTTTCTGCATATATTTTGAATTTTATGTATTGTATTTCTTATTGTAACTTACAGTAATATATGTATTGTGCTATACTGCTGCCACTATACAATAAATTTTATGACATCTGTCTGTGATAATAAACCTGATTTTTATTCTGATACAAATCCACAGACAGACTAATTGAGTTAACAGTGATGTTCAAGGCCAATATTCCCAGGACTGTCCAAATTAAATGCACTTTTGTGTGATTTATGATGGACAGACTGGAGATGCATGCAGCATGGTATTCTAAGTTCTATAATTTTAAGAGGTAGGCAGAGATAAACAAACAGGGTCCTTGCTAAAATTTTCTTGTAAAACTATAACATCCCACTGATGGGACCCCTGGCTCATGACCACTCAGGGTGGAAAGCTATTTGAGATGGCATTGAGGACCTGCATCCTTTGGGGAAAAAAATGGAGGACCAGACTAATAGTGGAAGGAGTACCCCACCTTCCAACTGGAAATGGTTTATTGTCACATGTATTGAGGTACAATGAAAAGCTTGTCTTGCATACTATGCATACAGAACAAATCATTACACAATGCATTGAGGCAAAACAAGGTAAAACAATGACAATGCAGAATAAAGAGTAACCAATCTACCCACATGACAGTCCCATCAATCATCTCCTGCTGAAACTGCAGCAGACTTTATGGGTCCCACAGTGCCTCATCTGCTGCCTCGGAATTCAAGGCTTGGAATAGAAGCAAGTTACTTTCAACCCCATGGGTGTGTCTGAGGAGAAGAGAAGACTTCAGGTGTACTCTAACCAATCCATCATATCACCTTGCTTCCCGGTGCTATCTGTCTAAAAATGAATCTTTGTTTGTTTTTATGCCATACTAACCTATTTTTCTATTAATATCAATTGATGTATTAGGACTTTCAGAGTTTGTTTTTTCACTCAGTCTGGTAAATACATGAAACACGTTGACGGGGTGACAGTAGAGGAACATTTAAGAGACTCTTAGATAGCCACATGAATGAAAGGAAAATGGTCGGCTATGTATGAAGGGAAGGATTAGATTGATCTTGGAAAAGGTTCAAAGTTTAATGTAACACTGTGGGTCAAAAGGCCTGTATGAATAAACTCTCTTGGGCTTCAAGCTGAGTACAGGTATTGATTTTAACTGACATTTCAATGACAAACTCTGCCATCTTCATCAAGGATGATGCCTAGTTTGGTGGTATATATACCCCTGTCACCCATGCTTCCTGATTGGCTAGTTGTCAACCAATCAGATATCCACTTTCCCACCTTGTTTACCATCATATTTCAGTTCTTTCTTAGAGCGATATCTTTGTCTTTGTTAAATTTCTTATTCTCTAGGGGCTGTACTATCCACTGCTTCTTCTATTATCATTATAATGATTATAATGAGTATGGCATGTTTACCTTCACTGGCATTGAAGATCAGAGTCAGGAAGCCATGTTGCAGCTACTGTATGTAAAACTTTGTTAAGCCACGTTTAGAAAATGATGCTCAATCTGGTTGCTCCATTTCAGAAAGGATGTCAAGGCTGTTGTACGTGCTAGGTTGTGTCTAACCAATCTTACAGAGTTTTTTGAGGAAGCTCCTAGGAAAGTTGATGAAGGCAAGGCAGTGGATGTTATCTACATGGACCTTAGCAAGGTTTTTGATGGGAGATTGGGTAAGAAATTTCAGTTGCTTGACATTCATGATAAGATAGTAAACTGGATTAAACATTGGCTTCATGGGAGAAGCCAGAGAGTGGTAACAGATGGTTGCTTATCTGACTGGAGTACTGTGACTCGTGGTGTGCTGCAGGGATCAGTGCTGGGTTCATTGTTGTTTGTCATCAATATCAATGATTTGGATGATAATGTGGTAAACCTGATCAGTAACTTTGTGGATGACATGAAGATTGGGTGTGTAGTGGACAGCGAAGAAGACTATTAAAGCTTAGAGCAGAATCTGCTTCAGCTGAAAAAATGGCAGATGAAATTTAATGCAGAGCAGTGTGATGTGTTACACTTTGGGAGGACCAACCAATGTAAGTAATACACAGAGAGTGGTAGGTGAGGCCTGATGCAGTACCGTGTGCAGTTATGGTCACTTACCTACAGGAAAGATGTAAGTAAGATTGAAAGAGTGCAGAGAAAATTTACAACTTGAACTGCAACTTGAGGACCCAAGTTATAGGGAAAGATTGAATAGATTAGGACTTTATTCCCTAGAACATAGAAGACCAAGGGGAGATTTGATAGAGGTATACAAATTTATGAGAGATAAAGGTAGGGTAAATGCAAGCAGACTTTATCTGCTGAGTTTGGATGAGACTACAATTAGAAGTCACAGAGAAAGGCTGAAAGGTGAAATGTTTTTGGGGAACATGAGAGAGAACTTCTTCACTCAGAGGGTGGTGAGAGTGTGGAACGAGCTGACTATGCAGGTGATGGATGCAGTTTCAATTTTAACATTTAAGAGAAATTTTGACAGGTATGTGGATGGGAAGAGTATGGAGGGCTATGGTCGGAGTGTGGGACAGTGGTACTAGGAATGGACTAGATTGTCCAAAGAACTTGTTTTGGTGCTGTAATGTTCTATTACTCAATGATCCAATGACATCTGGAGAATGACTATGTTGTTCGTCCTTGTTGGCAGTACCTTCATGGTTGAGAAGTCATACTAGTTAGCTATTGTCTATTACACTGATGACATTTAGGGCAGTAATAAAGGTCCTCTACCTATGTCCTTGGCCATCTTCTCTACTGTGCACCTGGTGTGGTTCGGAGTCTTCATTTCTGCCACTACGGTAGAGCACCAAGTTGTCTTTGGTCTCCAAACAAGAGAAGATCTGCAGATGTTGGAAGTCAAAGCAATACAAGTAAAATGCTGGAGGAACTGAGCAGGCCAGCCAGCATCTATGGAAAAGAGTAACCAGTTGACTTTTCAGGCCGAGACCCTTCATCAGGGGTCCTCTTGCCTGTGCTGGTATAAATGTGATAATAATGCGAGTTTGTTTGCAAAGTCAAGATCTTTTGGAGAATAGAGCCCATCTAATGCCTCTCTGCTTATCTTTCATTGTTTACCTCGTAACCCAGTCAATCACCAGGTTAAATGATATTGCTGACATCACCCAACCTTGCCTCACTCCTAACTTGACTTCAAAGCTCAAATTGCAGTTTCCAACCATGCAGGTGAGGTTAGCATAGAAACTTCGGATGTGTAGCCAATTTTGGAAGGAATCCAGTATGATCTGAGGCTCTCCTGTGGATGTGATCAAAAGCCTTTTCAAAGTCCACAAAATTCATGATGTTATGCAGCATGAAGATCTGTTTGACACAGCCTCTGCTCCTCCTGAAGCCAACTTGCTCATTCCTCAAGCACACATCCAGAGCATCTGTAATCCATCAGACAATAACTTCGGTGAGAATCTTGCTGGGCGCTGACAAAAGTGTGATGCCACACCAGTTGTTGCAATCATTTAGTGCACTTTTCTTGGTGATCCTCACAATAACTTCCTTTACCCAATTCTTGGGTACTTGTCCCTATTCCCTGATTGTAGCAAACAGTGGCTGCAGGATGGTTACTGCAACTTTTGGTTCAGCTTTGAACAGTTTGGTGTTCAAATTGTCATGACCTAGGGCTTTGCTGGTCTTTAATGATTTAATCGCAGAAATGATCTCATCTTTCTTGGATGGATCTATGTTGATGTCAAGGTCCTCTGCTGCCTCATGCATGTCAGGTTCTTCATTTGGTGGTGATCTATTCAGTAATCCTCTGAAATCCACAGTCCATCTTGTTTCTTGCTTTTTCTCAGTTGTAAAAAGCAGACTATTTTTATCTCTCACAGGACCACTGGATCTTCCCCGGAACTTTCTGTATACCAATTTTGAAATCTTATATATATATATTTCACTGATTACTTCAGTAGGCTGCTGCTTCAGCCACCTCTGCAAGGTCTTCCATGTAGACTCTCTTATCCTTTCTTACAAGTCTCTTCACTTTCTTGTTAGCTTCAGTATATACTAGTTGTAGTCCTTAATTTGTGTTGACTTTTCATCTAACATTTCCTTCTTAATTTTTTGTCTTTCTTCTAAGGCTGTTCATGTTTCCTACTGTATCCATTCTTTGTCCTTCTTTCCAGCTCTGTATCCTAGGCAAGCCTTGCTGCTGCTTTCATTGAAGACGGAAGCAATCCGTTTCCACATTGTGTCGATCCTGTCTACCGACACATCCTCATCGAGGTCTTGCAAGGCCTGGGATCTTAAGCTGAATGGTGAAGACAGATCTCGCACTGGTACCCTTGAGCTTTTCAACATCTAAAAATCTTTGTACATGTGTTCTGGTCCCAGAACAGCTTGAGCTTCATCACTGCTATAACAAGGCATTGATCACTTCCTGTATTTGTTCCTCTCTTCACCTTTGCATCCTGCAAAGATTGGCTCCTTTGATCATTAAATGGTCAGTCTAGATCTTGTCACATCCATTGGGTGAACACTATTTCAGCTTGTGGTGTGGAAAGACGGTCCTTCCTATGACCAGATTGTTGATGGCATAGAATTCTACCAGTCTTTCACCATTGCTATTCATCATTCCACGTCCATGAGTGCCCATGACCCCAGTGAAGTGTGAATTGTTATCTCCCATGTTGGTGTTCAGATCTCCCATGTCAATGATTATGTCATAGTGTGGTGTTATCCGATTGCAGCTGGCCACAGAAGACATCCTTTTCTTCAATTTCACTATTATTAGTTGGAGCATAGCACTGGTTCACAGTCATGTTCATTTGCTGCCCTTTCAGCCTGACTCTCTTCAGCCGACTGTTGATCAGTTTCCACACCAGCAAGCACTATCTCAATTCCTTCCTTCAAAATGACAGCGACACCATCATGATGCTGACCATCTTCCCTTCCTGGGTATAAAGCTGTTTCACAGGATGCTGCCTTTAGTCTGCCAGACCCTGTCCATCTGCTTTCATTGATGTCAGTATATGTACATTGTAAAGAAACATTATTGCAGTTATTTTTGCTTTCATGCAGTGTTGTGCATGGTCTGTACATCCAAAGAGCAATTTGGTTTCAATCTTGGCATTGTTCAGGGCTTCCTTTATTCCTTTATTTCCTCTCAGTTTGTACTGCTGTCGGTCATGCAATTCCTGGGTAGAGACTCAGGAATACCTTCGCACATGGATATAGGATTCTTCATTGCTGTTTGACCGGCCAGGTTTGTTAATTGTGAGCGGAACCCTGAAACCTGGAGGACCAGTGACTATTCTTAGTCTGGCCTCTAACCCTTGACCTGTTTGGCATGGGTGACCCTACCAACAGTCAAAGCACAAAGCCCTGACTCCAACCAATATAGCTCACTGGGTCATTGAGGCATGCAGGCCTCCAAACCCAATGGCAAGGTTGTGGTCCTTTTGGAGAGAGAGGTCATTTACTTAGGGTAAAGCCAACCTGCCATATCCCTTTGATCTCAGCTATAGCCATTAATATAGATATAATTAGCTACTCTCCTCTCTCTGCAGGGATTGGTCAAGAGTATTTAAAAGTGTGAAGCGGATTCGGTAATGCGGATACATCCAGCTATCAGTGATCAAGAGGTAGGAACTTATAACGTGAAATAACCACAAATAAATTCATTAAGAAATTCAGGAGGAACTTTTTTTATCAAATGTGGAATTTGCAGCTACCTGGAGTTGGGGGCAAACGACCATGTTGCACTAAAGAGGTCAATTAAGAAAATAAGGATAAGGAAAAAACAAAAGGATGTGCTGTTGTGCCTAGATGACATGAGGAAGGAAAAGGATTGCTTGCAGTATAAACACTACCATGGACTAATTGGGTAAATGGCCTTTTTCTGCAGTACTTCTATGCAAATAGCTGCCGATAAGAAAGTGATACACAATACCACTATCCATAGTGACAGATTGCTCTATTGGCATCATAAATTCTGGTTGCCTGTTTTTAGGCAAACATGATAATTCTCTGGAACAATCTCTAGAATTTAGGCTTGATACATATTTGAGTCTGCATGAACTAAATTGTTTTTAAATATCATTAATTTTGATGCGATAATGCTGGAGAATGGAGTATGGAGCCTGCGTCTTAATACAGTTCCAACAAACAATACTCTGCAATCAATAACCCCATACCCTCCAGATAAAACTATCTCATCTTATTTGTTGTTATCACTAGCTTTTAGAAGTAAATTACATAAAGAAGAAAAATGGGCACCTAGATTGCTAGCAGAATGAAAAAGACTACAGCAACTACAAAAAGAGAACAAATCTCCCAAGACTTTTCACATTGTTGGATGTAAAACTCCTTCAACTGTAAAGATCGCAGAAAGATTCATGTTTCCAGAGTTTAAAACTGCATTGCAGCAGATAGACCTGGAAGTCCGCCCCACACTCACATCACCTTTTGAGTGAAGTAGCTTCCCCTTTGATTCTCCTTAAATTTATCACCTAAGCCTACTCTTACCTAACCTGCTGAGTAAAAACCTGCATGCATTCACCTTATATATAACACTCATAATTTAGTCTATCTTTATAGAATCTCTCCCTCTTTCTCCTGTACTCCAGGGAATAAAGTCTCAACTTTTTCAACCTATCCCTGTAACTCGGGTACTCAAGTCCCATCAAATTTTCTCTGCATTCTTTCAAGCATGTTATCATCTTGTCAAGTCATCTTGCATATATGTTGTAGTCTTGATAGAATTTCCTTGAAGGAGCAGACATCCATCTTGAACGACAGGGAGAACAAAGAGAAAGGTTTCAAAAGGCACCCCACCAGTTCTGCAGTCTGCTCTGGTGTGGTGAAAGTGCTGAACTCCAGTTCCACGGCACAAAGGAAGCAATATTTATTTCCCTTTGACAATGTTCCTGCAAGAGTATTTGTCATTACCCTCTCATCCATTACCAAAAGAGCATGTTATTCTAGCATTGCTTGTGATAGATTTGCTGGTGATGCGATTCTGTCACTTACAACCTCGAAGTTAAAAAGCTTTTGAAATAATATGTTACTTTACAATTTGAGGCTGAGGCAATGGATTAGTCAGCTGCTGTCATGTATGTAGGCAAGCTGGGTGGGCTGATTGGAGACTGTACTTTAATAGTAAGGTGGGCCAATCAGCCCATCATGCCTCCACCTGCTTTAAAAACATTAGATAGCACGGCAAGAGCCAGTTTATTTTAGGTTTCCAGTATCTGTAGCTGCTTTAATTAGTTTTCATTTACTGTAATATTCTGACTGCTTAAATCTTCCAGTCATGCAAATGTGCCACATGTCCCTTCAGATGCTGATATAAAACCAAAAGGACAAAATAAAAGATGTCTAACATAATATTGGGCTGGATAAGTTTTTTAAAAAAAAATCTTGGAAGCTTGAAAATAGAGATAAGGGACCCCATGTCAGCTTAAGGCCAGATGAAGAATACTCCATGACATAGGGCAGGATCTGAGATGTCTTCAAATGGGATGTCAAGCTGATATTAATTGGATATCACTAGGTCTTCCTCTAGGGCTACTGTCAAAAAGGTAAGTAGCTTAAAATTAACATTATCCTTGACAGCAGCTGGCAGCTCTCCCAATTAATTCTAGCAAGATCTCATGTATTGGATTTACCAGTTTGGACATGGAAAATGGACTGATTATTGCTATCATGTCCTAAGTTTGAAGCTGACTAAGTGCTACTTCCATAGTTATTTGCTCTCTGACTCAGAAGCTGGTTGGATTAACAGCATCAAATCCAGAAACAGAATGTTAGCAAATACATTTTGAAAATAATTTGATTTAATTTAAAATCTCATGCTTTACAAGATATATTCGATTAAATTAACGCTCACTGATTTTGTACCAAATGAATGTTTTCCAGCTCTCTGAGCAGAACGTAAATCAGCTCAGAAGCGGAGCAGGTCCTTGCGTCGTTCATCTTGCAACACACTAGTGAGACCCTGATATTCCAACGATTGCAGTTGCTGGGGGCTCTGCTGGCTCTCCTGTGTTTCAACGTTTCATCAATGACTGGACTGGAGCAACTACATCACTTCAAATGAAACCCAAACAGGGCCATTGCCAGTGAAGACACGTAATCCAGTCACAGAAGACAAATGAGATAGTTGGAGACCAGTGGACCACAACTGGAAATGTTTCCAGCAATTTTCTTGCAGTGAAGAAAGACCTTGGCTGCATCTACCAGACACTTTAATAAAAATGGATGGTGGCACTGTCTGCTTAAACAGTCTGGACTCATGAGGCTTCTGACTGCACTATGACGGAAAATGTTCTCAAAGGTTTATTAACTGATTTGTGTATTTATGTCATAGTACAGCAGATCAGAGGAGACATATTTTATTAAAAGATCATGTAATCTTCCAGCATCTTAAATAGAAATGTGGAGGAGGTGGTGGTTCTGAGGGAGGAGTTGGTGAGTGAGTGAACAATGGGCATTATTAACTATAATATGTGAGAGCCTTTGTTGGCTGTGGGATCCTAATGCTGGACAAATGTCACTTAAGATTACTACTGCAATAGTTGTACAAAATAACAAATGGATCAAAACTGTCTGCTGCTACAGTGAAAAAAGAACTCAGCTGAACATTATTCAGCTTTGTTCAACTGCCATTATTGTAAAGAACCAACTTTTATAAAGTTCCAATTTTGTGAATTAAAATCACTCCAGATTAAAAGACGTATACACTCAATGTATTTCTGTATGCTTGTGGTCTTCTGCGTCTGTAGCCCATCCATTGCATGTTTCGATGTGTTTTGTGCTCAGACGTGTTCTTCTGCACTCCACTGTTGTAATATGTGGTTCCGTGAGTTACTGTTGCCTTCCTGTCAGCGTGAACCAGTCTGGCCATTCTCCTCAGACCTCTCTCATCAACAAGGGGGTTTCACCCACAGAACTGCCTCTCATGGGATTTTCTTTTTGTTTTTCACTCCATTCTTTGTAAACTCTAAAGACTGCTGCATGTGAAAATCTCAGGATATCAGCAGTTTCTGAGAGATTCAAATCACAGCACCTGGCACCAAGAATCACCCCAGTCAAAGTCACTTAGATCACATTTCTTCCCCAGTCTGATATTTGGTTTGAACAACAACTGAAACTCTTGACCATGTTTGCTTTTTTTAATCCATTGAGTTGCTGCCACATGATTGGCAGATCAGATACTTGCATTGTTGAACAGGTGTACCTAATAAAGTAGCCAATGAGTGTGTTTTCTAGCCAGTAGTCCATACATATGTATATCAAATTCTTACTAACTTGTGTGCAGCTGGGAGATGCACCCTAATTGTTTCAAAGTATACTTTCTTTAGTAAATGGAAAGGAGACTTGCAAAGAAAAGAAAAATTAAACATGGCTTCTGTTTGAAGGATTTCATTTAGTATCTTATTTTTCTGAGCACAAGAACTTTGAGAGATGAGGGCTTTGCTAATCAAATCATATGATTGGATATTTGGAGAACCAATTTGTGAATTGACCCATATGGCTGCACGTCTGGGAAGTCAAAGGCAAGTTAAGTATCACTGACTTATTCGTTCAGTGACATGAACGGGACCATTGAAGCTCTTCAGATGAAATAATTGGAAGTAAACTGGAGAAATTAAAATTGTTCTCAAATAGCTAAATTGTGGGTAGATGCTAGGTGAATTATATAGTCAGCACACACAGAAACTGTGAGCTAAAAAGAGATTATCTTCTTCATTACAATATAAGTCACAGGTGAGTGGGTGGGTCGGTAGGTAGGCAAATAAGGTTGAATGATATTTAAGTATAATGGACAAGAACCTAGATTGTGTTGGAGACAGTCCAGATCCCACCAGATACTATGGGACATGGTCTGTAAGGATATTGTGGGGTAGTACCCAGAGCAAACTATCCAAATGCCTAATTGCCATACTTCACCAACAAGCACCAAGACTTCATCTGGCTGGCAGAGAGAGAGGCCCTCCCGGTCAAGTCTTCATCTCAGTTCACCCCTACTAGCTGCGTTACAAAAGACTGAACTACGGGCTGTTCCCAGGGGCACACACAGAGACTGATGTTGGAAGATCACCAACTCAGTGAAAGATATGTTTTGGTCTTCCTGAAACTCAGCAGGCAGGTGGGCAAAGATGCATATATTAGGATGTTCTTTATTGATTACAGCTCAGCATTTAACATGATCATCCTCTGAAAACTAATCAGCAAACTCCAAGATCTGGGCCTCAGTACCTCCTTGTACAATTGGATCCTGGATTTCCTCACTTGTAGACCCCAGCCAGTTTGGAATGGCAAAAACATCTCCTGCACAATCTCCAACAGTTCAGGAGCACTGCAGGGATATGTAATTAGCCCCCTGCTCTATTCACTTTACACCTATGACTGTGTTGCTAAGTACAGCTTTAACACCATATGCAAGTATTCTGATGACATCATTGTTGCGGGTGGTGATGAATCAGCATACAGGAAGGAGGTTGAAAATTTGTCTGAGTGGTGTAAACAACAACCTCCCACTCAATGTCAATAAGACCAAGGCATTGATTATAGACATCAGGAGAGGGAAACCAGAGGTTCATGGGCCAGTAATCATCAGAGGATTAGACGCGGAGAGGGTTAGTAACTTTAAATTCTTGGGTATCACCATCTCAGAGGGCCTGTCCTAGACCCATTATATAAATATAATTGCTAAGAAAGCATAGCAGTGCCTCGACTTTCTCAGGAGTCTGCAGAGATTCGGCATGTCATCAAATATCTTGGCAAACTTCTATAGACCTGTGGAGGAATGTGTGCAGACTGGTTGCATTACGGCCTGGTATGGGAACACCAATGCCTTTGAGTAGAAAATTGTAAAAAAAATAGTGTATTTGACCCAGTACATGACAGGTAAAACCAATCCAACCATTGAGTACATCTACATGAAGCGTTGCCTTAGAAAAGTAGCATCCAGCATCAAGGATCCACACCACCCAGGCCATTCTCTTTTCTCGCTGCTGCCGTCAGGTAGAAGGTACAGGTGCCTCAGGACTTGCACCACCAGGTTCAGGAACAGTTACTATCCCTCAACCATCAGGGTCTTGAACAAAAGGGAAAAGCTACACTCATTTAAGTACTCTTGTTATTTCACGCTCATTATTTATTGCTATTTATTTATATCTGCATTTGCAGTTTGTTATCCATTGGTCCTGTTTACAATTACTTTTCTATAGATTGGCTAGGTATGACCACAGAAAAAGAATCTCAGGGTTGTACACTGTATACATACTTTGATCATAAATGTACTTTGAATCTTCCAGCACAGCAATATGTCTGTAAGGGAATGCTGCTGAATGCCACAGTCCAGACTGCAGGAGTATACACTGGGGGTGGGGAGGTGCACTGAAGCTTGGTGCAGCCACAGTCAAGGGTCCTTTCAGTACCCCACATAAAACAGCTGAGATGAGTGTGGACATCTGTCAAGCAATGAAAGGGTGTATTACCCCAGAGAGCCAAATGCGTGACAAATTGCACTGCAGTTTAAAGAAGCTGTACACTACTCAATGTATTGACCAAGTGACAATGAATATGTGAGAAACTTTGCATTGATTTTCTTTTTGTGTGTGTGTGTATATATATATATAATGAATAAAGCTTACTTTTGAAAGGAAAATAATAATCCTGAGTATGCTTCTGATGCTGCAAAATGTCTAGATCCCATTAATGCTTAAGCTGAGTTCAGATTGCATTTCAGACTGACAACTGCCACAATGTACAAATCTTTCACACAATGACTGTCTTTTGTAATCAAGGTGCATGAGAAAGGACTTTTTAGCAGATTTTATTTAGCTTGTTTTTAAATCTGTGGCGTATTCCCTTGATTTCCCACCTCCAAGACTGGAAAAGCAGGGAATTAAACATGAAAGGAGAAAGCAGTTGTCTTGGGGCTGTGAATCAGCATGTTGCTCGAAATGTTCAGGGAGACAATTCAACACAATCCTCCTGCATTGAGCTGATATGCCACAATGCCAAGTCACTGCCAAAGCTCCACTTGCTTCAGTTGCCTCTTCTAATACTGAATGATTGTTACACATATATTATCCATGCTAGTGAAAGCTCATCTGTTATTTTCTCCACAGGTGCCACCTGACCTGTCTTTGAAAATTACTCATGGGAGATAACATTCATTTTGTATGCATGCAGTTCTCCAACCAACATATGCCTTCTTAACCATCCTATCAACTTACGTGGTAACTTTGAAGGATCTATGCACGTGCACCTCTAGATCCCTGTGTTACTCCACACTACTAACAAACCTGCAATTAACCGTGTACTATTTTCCAAAGTGAATCACTTCACACTTCTCCAGATTGCACTCCTTTTGCTTGTTCCCAGTCCAGCTCTCCATGCTAACAATTTTCCATTGTTACCTTCAACAACTTTCCCCTGTCTATATTCAGTTGTAATCTACAATAATCTTTTACACTATCCACAATACCTCCAACCTTTGTGCCATCTGCAAACGTACTAACCCACCTCTCTACTTCATCGTCCAAATTATTTTAAAAAATCACAAAGTGCAGGAGTCCCAGATTCTTGTGGAACACCACTATTCACTAACCTCTGGGCAGAAAACTCTCCATCTATTTCCACTTTGTGCCTTCTTCTCAAACACCTTACTGAAGACCATATACACCACATCCTCTGCTCCCCTTTCATCAATTTGTAAGACATGACCTGTTCTCTCAAACCTTGTTGATAATCTCTAATAAAACGATGATTCTCCAAATTCTCATAAAATCTTCTCCCTTGGAATCTTGTCCAATTATTTGCCTATCACTGATGACTCACTGGCCGATAATTCCTAGGATTATCCCTCTTATCTTTCTTGAACAATGGAAAAATGTTTCTCATCCTCCATTCTTCTGATACTACTCTAGTGGACAGAGACAATGCAAAGATCATAAAAGCTGCAGCAGTCTCTTTCCTCACATCCCATAATAACCTGGTGTTTATCAAATCTGGCCTCATGGACTATTCTATTCTAATGGTTTTTCTCATAAACTCTAACACAATCTATTTCTTAATCTCAGTATGCTCCAGCACATTAGTCCGTTCTAGCTTAGAATCAGGTTTATTATCACCGGCATGTGTCATGAAATTTGTTAACTTAGCAGCAGCAGTTCATTGCAATACATAATCTAGAAGAAGAAGAAACAAATCTAATAAATAAATAAGTAAATCAATTACGGTATACATATATTGAATAGATTAAAATTGTGCAAAAAGCAGAAATAATATATATTTAAACAGTGAGGTAGTGTTCACGGATTCAATGTCTGTTTAGGAATCAAATGGCGGAGGGGAAGAGGCTGTTCCTGAATCACTGCCTTCCTGTTTCTGTACCTCCTACCTTATGGTAACAGTGAGAAAAGGGCATGTCCTGGGTGCTGGAGGTCCTTAATAATGGACGCTGCCTTTCTGAGACACTGCTCCTTGAAGATGTCCTGGGTACTTTGCAGGCTAGTATTGAAGATGGAGCCAACTAAATTTACAATCCCCTGCATCTTCTTTCGGTCCTGTGCAGTAGCTCCCCCCCCCCCACCCACCCCCATACCAGACAGTAATGCAGCCTGTCAGAATGCTCTCCACGGTACAACTATAGATATATTTGAGTATATTTGTTGACATACCAAATCTCTTCAATCTCCTACTGAAGTATAGTCACTGTCTTGCCTTTTTTATAATTGCATCGATATGCTTTGATCTCATATTCATCAAAGTTCCTCTCCTTGGTGAACACAGAAGCAAAGTATTCATTAAGGACCTCCCCTACTTCCTCCACCTCTAGGCACATATTTTCCCCTTTATCCTTGAATGATCCTACTCTCACTGAAGTACCCTAATTTTTATTGTATGTCTTTCCAATTCTGTTATTACAATATATTATTAAATTCATGTTCCAGTAGAGCTTATTACAAAATCTTCTGTTCATGATAAAGTGGGGCATTTTATCTGATTTCAAACATTAATATCTCCATTTTAACTGACCTTTGAGCAACAGGTTAACATTAGCTGTAAAACTATTGAATATCAATACTGGACAGATCTCAAGATCTCCTTACTGCATAATGCAATTCAAATGCCAAAATAAATCTTCAGTGAACTAACTTATATTAACTTACATGTGAAACATCAGAATGAAAGAAAGCTAATTCTTATGCAGCAGACTAGTTAGTGGAAAGGGAGATACTTGACAACATTCAGAACTGAAGCTGAGGCAGGGTGGCACGTGAAGTCTGTTTTCAGAGAACAGAGGAAGCTGGTCAGCACAATGGGTGAGATTGTGACCCTGTCAGAGAGCGTATAAAGTGAGCAAATGTGATACGTGAGCCCCAAGGACGAGAGCGATATTGTTGGCTTGGATACTTCACCCGTCACACAACTGTCACACTACACACTTAACAGTCAACAGCATGAAAAAAAAACATTCAAAAATCACAAAAGTAAGCATAAAGTGATAGAAAATTAGCACCAATTGTGTAATTGAATTAATTGAACATATGGGGCTTTAGAAATCCTCAGGCAGTAATGAGTTCAGATGGTTTGCTCTGGCTCATCGCCTTTCTTTCCGCCTGTGAAATCTTTACATATACTGTCATGTCTCAGCAACATCTTCAGCAGATTTTTAGATGATTTGATATTGCAAACAGATCAGTAAAGCTAAAGCCCCTGTAGCACCTGGACTAATGGGAAAAGAAATCTAATTGGGAATTTAATGGGGAAAGCAATTCTACTTTGTTTCCTGCTATTGAGGTAACTTTAGAATCAGAATCAAGTTTAACATCACTAGCAAAACAACAAATTTCATGATATTTGCCAGTGATACTTAATTTGATTCTGATTCTAAAGTTACCTCACTAGCAGAAAGCAAAGTGCAATTGCAAACTGGTGGATTTAGAATGGAAAGCAGATTTTGCAAAAATCTGTACTGGGTTCATTATATACAGTACATAAAAGTACGCTCTGATATTTAGGTACATACATTTAAATATGCAGAGTATACTTGTGAGTTGATAGAAAAATGTCTCTGTGATCATAAGAGGAAAGTTGTGGACAGTGGTAATTTATCAATATAATTGTCATATAGGAAGGGCGGTAGAAAATGAACATGAATCTGGAAAAATGCATGTACTTGGGGTTGCAAGATAAAAGTTCAAATGCTGAGATTGTATGGTACCAGATGGACCATTAGAATCAAAATCAGAATCAGGTTCATTGCCTATCATGGAGTGTGTTGTTTTCTGGCAGAAGTGCAGTGCAAAACATGAAAATTACCTTAAGTTACAATAAGAAATATATAAAAAGTGTAGTGCAAAAACTGAGGTAGTGTTCATTGGTTCAGCCATCGACCTTGGAGAGAAGATCATTGAATAGAAATTGTTTAAAAGGTGAACAGGATATTTCTGTCATGAGCTGAAGTAAAAGGTCAGCACAACATCATGGACTGCAGGGCCGATATTGTGCTGTAATGTTCTATGTGCTATGTGTGCTCTAATAAAAATATAAGGGAACCAGAGTGGAAACAGGAGAGCTAATTGTTCCAGTACTAACATCAATATGAAAGGAGAATAAATTTGAAATAATTGGTCAAATGACTAAAGGTGAGTTAGACCATAAGATATAGGAGCAGAAGTAGGCCATTTGGCCCATTGAGTCTGCTCCGCCATTCAATACTGGGCTAATCTAATTCTTCCGCTCATCCCCACTCCACAGTCTTCTACCCATACCCTTTGATGCCTGGCTAATCAAGAACCTATCTATTTCTGCCTTAAATACACCCAATGACTTGGCCTCCACAGCTGCTCGTGGCAACAAATTCTAGAGATTTACCACCTGCTGATTAAAGTAATTTCTCTGCATCTCTGCCCTATTGTCCTAGACACCCTGATCATAGGAAATAACTTTGCTATATCTAATCTGTTCAGGCCTTTTAACATTCAGAATGTTTCTACGGGATCCCCCATCATTCTCCTGAACATTCTCCTGATACAGCTCGAGAGCTGCCAGGCATTCCTCATATGGTAACCCTTTCATTTCTGAAATGATTGTTATGAATCTCCTCTGAACCCTCTCCAATGTCAGTATATCCTTTCTAATATAAGGAGCCCAAAAATGCACATGATTCTGCAAGTGTGGTCTCACGAGTGCCTTATAGAGCCTCAACACCACATCCTTGCTCTTATACTCGATGCCTCTAGAAATGAATGCTAACATTGCATTCGTCTTCTTCACCACTGACTCAGCCTGGAAGTTAACCTTTAGGGTATCCTGTACAAGGACTCCCAAGTCCCTTTGCTTCTCTGCATTTTGAATTCTCTCCCCATCTAAATAATAGTCTGCCCATTTATTTCTTCCATCAAAGTGCATGACCATACGCTTTCCAACATTGTATTTCATTTGCCACTTCTTTGCCCATTCCCCAAAACTATCTAAGTCTCTCTGCAGGCTCTCTGCTTCCACAACACTACCCGCTCCTCCACCTATCATTGTATCATCAGCAAATTTAATCACAAATCCATTAATCCCATAATCTAAATCATTGATATACATCGTAAAAAGCAGTGGTCCCAACACTGACCCCTGTGAAGCTCCACTTTAACCGGCAGCCAGCCAGAATAGGATCCCTTTATTCCCACTTTCTGTTTTCTGCTGATCAGCCAATGCTCCACCCATGCTAGTAACTTCCCTGTAATTCCATGGGCTCTTATCTTGCTAAGCAGTCTCATGTGCTGCACCTTGTCAAAGGCCTTCTGAAAATCCAAGTACACCACATCTACTGCATTTCCTTTGTCTACCCTGCTTGTAATTTCCTCAAAAAATTGCAGTAGGGCAGTCAGTCAGGATTTTCCTTTCAGGAAACCATGCTGGCTTTGGCCTATCTTGTCATGTTCCTCCAGGTACTCAGTAATCTCATCCTTAACAATAGATTCCAACAACTTCCCAACCACTGTCAGGCTAACTGGTCTATAGTTTCCTTTCTGCTGCCTCCCAGCCTTCTTAAATAGAGGAATAACATTTGCAATTTTCCAGTCATCCGGTACAATACTAGAATCTATCGATTCTTGAAAGATCATCATTAATACCTCCACAATCTCTCCAGCTACTTCCTTCAGAATCGAAGGATGCATTGCATTAGGTCCAGGAGATTTATCCACCCTCAGACCATTAAGCTTCAAGAACACCTACTCAGTCGTAATTTTCACTTTACAAACTTCACTTTCCTGACACTGTTGAATGTCCAGTATTCTACAGATGTCTTCCACTGTGAAGTCAGATGCAAAATAAGCATTCGGTTCCACTACCATCTCTGTGTCTCTCATTACACTATCTCCAGCATCATTTTCTATTAGTCCTATATCTAACCTCAACTCTCTTTTACCCTTTATGTACTTAAAAATGTCTTTAGTATCTTCTTTGAAATTAGTCACCAGCTTCCTTTCATAATTCATCTTTTCCTTCTAATGACCTTCTTAGTTTCTTTCTGCAAGTTTTCAAAATCTCCCCAATCTTCTATCTTCCCACTAGCTCTGGTTTCCTTGTATGCCCTCTCTTTTGCTTTTACTTTGGCTCTGACTTCACTTGTCAGCCACAGTCATGTCCTTCTTCCATTCAAAAATGTCTTCTTACTTGGAATATATCTGTCTTGCACTTCCCTCATTTTTTGCAGAAACTCCAACCATTGCTGCTCTGCTGTCCTTCCTGCTAGTGTCCCTTTCCAGTCAACTTCGGCCAGTTCCCTCTCATGCCATTGTAGTTTCCTTTATTCCACTGAAATATCGATGCATTGGAATTTAGTTTCTCCATCTCAAATTTCAAAGTGAACTCAGTTATATTGTGATTGTTGTTCCCTATGGACTCCTTAACCTTAAGCTCTCTGATCACCTCCGGATCATTGCACAACACCCAATCCAGCACAGCAGATCCCCTAGTAGGCTCAACAACAAACTGTTCTAAAAAGCCATCCCTTGGACATTCTAGAAATTCTTTCTCTTGAGGTTCATTACTGACCTGGTTTTCCCAATCCACTTTCATGTTAAAATCCCCAATGATTATCATGACTCTGTCTTTCTGACACACCTTTTCTATCTCCTGCTGTAATTTGTAATCCACATCTTGGCTGCTGTTTGGAGGCCTGTATACAACTGCCATTAGGGTCCTTTTACTCTTCCCATTTCTTAACTCAACCCATAGAGACTCTACACCTATGTCATCCCTTTCTAATGATTTAATATTTTTTCTTTCACAGGGCCACATCACCCTCTCTGCCTACTAACCCATCTTTCTGATACACCATTTAGACAATAGACAATAGACAATAGGTGCAGAAGTAGACCATTCGGCCCCTCCAGTCTGCACCGCCATTCTGAGATCATGGCTGATCATTCACTATCAATACCCAGTCCCTGCCTTGTCCCTATATCCCTTGATTCCCCTATCCATCAGATATCTATCCAGCTCCTTCTTGAAAGCATCCAGAGAATTGGCCTCCACCGTCTTCCGAGGCAGTGCATTCCACACCTCCACAACTCTCTGGGAGAAGAAGCTCTTCCTCAACTCTGTTTTAAATAACTGACCTCTTATTCTCAATCCATGCCCTCTGGTACTGGACTCTCCCAACATCTGGAACATATTTCCTGCCTCAATCCTATCAAATCCTTTAATTATCTTAAATGTTTCAATCAGATCCCCTCTCAATCTCCTCAATTCCAGCGTGTACAAGCCCAATCTCTCCAATCTCTCTGCGTAAGACAGCCCTGCCATCCCAGGAATCAAACTAGTGAATCTACGCTGCACTTCCTCAATTGCCAGAATGTCCTTCCTTAAACCTGGAGACCAAAACTGTACACAATATTCCAGGTGTGGTCTCACCAGGGCCCTGTACAAATGCAAAAGAACATCCTTGCTCTTGTATTCAATTCCCCTTGTAACAAAGGCCAACATTCCATTTGCCCTCTTCACTGCCTGTTGCACTTGCTCATTCACCTTCATTGACTGGTGAACTAGGACTCCTAGGTCTCTTTGCATTTCTCCCTTACCTAACTCTACACCGTTCAGACAATACTCTGCCCTCTTGTTCCTGCTTCCAAAGTGGATAACTTCACATTTATTCACATTGAATGACATCTGCCAAGTATCTGCCCACTCACTCAGCCTATCCAAGTCTCCCTGTATTCTCCTAACATCCTCTTCGCATGTCACACTGCCACCCAGTTTAGTATCGTCAGCAAACTTGTTGATATAGTTTTCAATGCCCTCATCTAAATCATTGACATAAATCGTAAAGAGCTGTGGTCCCAATACAGAGCCCTGTGGTACCCCACTAGTCACCTCCAGCCAGTCTGAGAAACTGAACATTCTTGAACATTCAGCTCTCAATGGCAGCCACCCTTTAGCTAAGTTTCAGAGATGACCACAACGTCATATTTGCCAATCTGTAGCTGAATTTCACGATCATCCATTTTATTTCTTATGCTCTGTGCATTCAAATATAACACTTTCAGTCCACTATTTGTTGCTTTCTGTTTTAACTGCACCATGCCTCTATTGTCCTGTAAATCATTCCACTTACTGTGATTATGCCTCAGCTCTTGCTGGTTCTTTCTATCATCTCTGTTGCATGCTATCTTTGATTTATTTCTGCGGGTATCTCTATCAGGCTGACAGAATCTTCTATCTGTTCCCCTTGTAAATTTAAATTCACTGGACCAATAACCACACCACAAAGTCGATACTTTATCCTTTTCACCAGCTTATTTGTTCAAACTCAGCCGGCAAGAGGCGCAGAGCCAAAGACCAGAGGGACAGAATTCCTCTCCCCCTGGGAGCTCGTATTGGACCTCTATCAACAGGTTACATACAGCAACATTTAGAGAGTTCAAAGAGACCAACATTATCCATGTATGGTGTCGTTTTCTGGTTCTTAGTACAAAGCTTGTGGAACTACAAGATACAGAGGGTCAGAAGGCCTTGGAGTTTTTATTGGACACACACATTTTTTACTTTACAGAATCAGACAGTTCTGACCTTGATTAAAATAGAGAAGTAGCTTAGCGATTTCACAACCTCACAGCTGTAGAAGTACAATTAATCACGCAAAGCAAAACCAAAGGATGCAACTTATGCTGACAGAGTACAAAGTCCTTGAAGGTCATTAACCCCTGCATCCCGAATATCCTCAGAAACTTCATCACACTTACTATGGAATCCCCTATGACTACTGCATTCCTCATCTTCTTCTCTCTCTCCTGCACCATGGAACCAGGCTCAGTGCCAGAGACCCGATTGCATGGTCATCCTCTGTCAGATCACCCCCCCCTCAACAGCATCCAGAATGAGATAAAGATTACTGAGGGGAATGGCCACAGGGGTGCACTCTACTGTCTCAGCTTTCCCCTTCCCTTCCCTGACCGTCACCCACCTGCCTAACTCCTGCAGCCTCAGGGTGACTAACTCCCTGGAGCTCCTCTCTTTCTCCTGCTCACTTTCCCTAATAAGCTGTAGATCATCAAGCAGCAGCTCCAGATCCCTAACAAGGTCTCTCAGAAGCTGCCACTCGGTGCACCTGGCGCAGATGTGGCCGTCTGGGAGACTGGAAGATTCCCAGGATCCCCACATCTGTCACCCAGAGCAAAGTACTGACCCTACAGACATGCTGTCTATTCCTCAAAAAATGCAAGGAAAAAAAAACGAAGTCCACTTACCCACTTACCTCGCCGAAGCCCAAATGAGCCAAAGCCCTACCACTCTGACTCAGACCCAGACCACTCCGTCGATGACCGTTCCTTTGATGACTGTACCGCTAGGCAGCATCTCACTTTTATGCCCGACCCTTCCTTGCTCTCCAACATGCAACTGGTGCTCCAGTTATAGCTGGGTTCCCATGAAGCTTTCCCCTTTTAAATTTTGCTCCCAGACATATGTGTTGCCTGCTCTCTTGTAGCTCTCCAAATCACAATTGGTGTGCCAGTTGTTATGCTTCATTAGTACTTCACTGAAGTTTTATATATGTAAGCAATTCATGTTAGAAGATTTAAGAAAGGGCAGAAAACATTACTTTTGAAGGAAGAGACATATTATACAATTTAAAATAAATAAGATAGATACCAACATCACTACCAGTTCACTTTTACTTTACCATATAACCTACTAATGCACTTGGTTCTCTGTAAAAACAAAAATATTATATTCTTCAGTAGATCAATGCCTGTAGTCTGAAAATAAATACAACATAAACCATCAATTTGAGTCTCAGAGTGTTATTCAGAAATCGATCTTTTGGAACAACAAGCTATCCCAGTGCCAATACACTTCCTAGTGGTAAGCCAGTTTACCCTAGGTGAAATTTGATGTCAAAATGGTGGTTTCCAATTGGAGGTTAAATCTTTCTTACTCCCTGGTGTACCAAATCATCCAAAGCATCAGCTAAAGACTGACAGTGTGGTGACTGTCTGGAAATTGATGAAAGTGACATCAATCATCTGATATTTCTGAAATCTGTCTTCAGTATACTGGGTGAAATTCAGAACCTGACTGCTACTCAATTTATGCATTTTCTGAAGGACAAGTTACTCTGTTGAAAGAGACAAGACCAATTTTGGATGAGTTACTCATAAGATTTTAAAAATTCTGGCCAAGCTATAGACAGTGTTGGACACTGGTGAACACTGCATGAAAGGATGCAAGAGCAAATTCATGTGCTAATTTATAAAATAGTGCACAAAAAAGCAATAATATAGATTAGACCAAATGCATGAAGGTTCTCAAAGAGCTTAATGGGTTCTCCTGAGATGGAAATTGATTCTTTGACCTGTTCAGCCCATTGCATTGCAATTTGATAAAGAGTTTCAAGATAGTCTTGTAGTCTACCATCCAGATGCCTGAAGAAGGTTATTCATGTAACCTTAGTTCCTGATACTGTACATCTAGCTCAGCTGGGGTGAAATTATCTCCTTCTTTTTAAATATAACTGTCATCTGGAACAGTTTGGATGAGCAAATATTAAAATATAATTTGGAAGAAATGAAAGGAAAATATTGACCAGCTCAGGAGAATTTGGTATAGGGAGTCAATTCCCAGGATATGACAGGTTCTGCTTCTGAGGACTGCTTGTAACCTGAACTGAAAAATTATTACCCTTCAATTATTACCAGCGTGGATAACTTTCACTCACCTCAACACTGAACTGGTTCCACAACTTATGGACAGCAACACACACAAAATGCTGGGGGAACTCATCAAGCCAGGCAGCATCTATGGAAAAGAGTACAGTTGATGTTTCAGGCTGAAATCCTTCTGGACTCACTTTCAAGGGCTCTACAACTCATGTTCACAGTATTACTTAGTTACATATTTATTGATTTATTTACTTATACTTGCAGTCGTCTTCTTTTGCACATTTGTTGTCTGTCAGTTTTTGTTGTGTGTAGTTTTTCATTGATTCTATTGTACTTCTTTGAATGCCTGCAAGAAAATGGATCTCATGGTAGTATATGGTGACATGTATGCACTTTGGTAATAAATTCACTTTGGATTTTGAACTTTGTTTGTAAGTTGGGAAAGAACAAGAACAGTGTGGATCCCAGAATCAGCGGAGAATGAAGAGCAAACAGGTGAGGGGCAGCCCTCAGCAGACCCCATTGATTCAGTGTATGAACAAGTGAGTATGCTCCATGCCCCCAAGTTCTTATTGGCTCGACTCAACCCCGATTGTCGTGGCTTGGCGGAAGGGGTGAGGGGGGAGGAGGCATGTGGAAATGTCCCATGCATGCTTGCAGCAGCTGGCATATCTATCCGGCTGGTCATCCAGACACTCATTTACTTGTACAGTGTGTCTGCAAGTCAGGCATTCATGACCTGACGAGAACCCATATCAGTGTTAATTTTAATTTAATTTGAAAATGTAACCATGAAAGACAGGAAGCTCGAGGGAGACAGATAAAGGAAAGCCTGAAGTTCAGTTGTTAATAACTGCATTCTTTAAGCAGGTTTGTATTTGGTTTTGATATTTTGGTGCAATGCAGCTTTATGTATGGCAGTCTACATCCTGCCTCTCTCCTGGAATTAAATCAAGCAGTCACTGTGACTATTCTTTGTAATCCCAAATATCAATTCAGATTATCTTTAGTACTGGAATCTGCAATGTAAAATGTTGTAATTATCTTTTAAAAATCATGGGGATGTGCAGAGAAAAACTGGTAATGAAGTGTGAAACGAGCATGGCTAAATTAATTTGTTACAAGGTACATAACCCATATCAATGCCTTCTGTTTGTACTGTTCATGCGGAATTCGTTTTGTTTCAAGTGGTGACTGAGCAAATTTGTTTCAGGTTGTCTGGCTGGAACACTTTCAGCTGTCCAGGTCTGCTGGCCACAACGTCAGCTTGGCATGAGACGTAGATCTCTCACCTCTGAGTCATATCAAAGCGGGAGAAGGAATAGTCACAAACAAGCAGATGCTGGAAGTCTGAGCAACACACACAAAATGCTGGAGGAACTCAGCAGGCCAGGCAGCATCTATGGAATAGAATAGAATTGAATTGACTTTATTACTTACATCCTTCCTATATATGAGGAGTAAAAATCTTTATGTTACCTTTCCATCTAAATGTGCAACGTACAATTTATAAATATTATGTACAACAGGCCAGTCAATATAACATAGAAATACATTTGCGTCAGCATGATTTAAGCAGTCTGACGGCCTGGTGGAAGAAGCTGTCCCGGAGCCTGTTGGTTCTGGCTTTTATGCTGTGGTACTGTTTCTGGATGGTAGCAGCTGGAACAATTTGTGGTCGGGGTGACTCGGGTCCCCAGTGATCCCATCGACTGTACTTTTTTTCCATGGATGCTGCCTGGCATGCTGAGCTCCTCCAGCATTTTGTGCTTGAAGGAATGGTCAGGTTGTTCTACTATTCAATAGGACCATGGCCGATCTGATCTGGGTACCAACACCTCTGCTGTGTCAGTTCTACCTTGCCCCCAATTTCCTGCTCTTTGGAAGTTTTGTTACTTTTTCTTCAAATGCCCCTAGTATTTGAGTCTCCAGATCCCTCTAGCCTGAGAATTATAGATATTCCCCACCATTTACAAGAAGATATTCCTACACATTTCACTTTTACACAAAAGCTCCGTTAGCACATAGCAATATCTCCTCATTGGTAGTTCTCCCATTAGTGGGAACATCTCACTTTCCATCCTATCATGCCTCCTTAGGATCTGAAGATTCATTTCCCACTCCAGAGATCTGATTGCAACACACAGGCTGGTATTCCACTGAGAGAGTGCTACCTGTCAGAAGAGCTGCACTTAGGTTGAACAACTGGTTATAAATGTTGCTACAAATAGTTAAGCTGCTTTTGCAACTGATACTATCCAATTTATTGTTTCTCAAATCTTTCCATGTGAAAATGGCCAGTCCATCTTCCAAGTTACATCCCGGCTCTAGTTGTCTTCAAAGTATCCCTTGATAATTTCCTTTGGGATCTGTTGAAGTGGAACAAAGCCCTGTCTTAAATGCATGCTAGCTCTTACTTGCAGTAGGAACTCAGGGAAACAGAAAATAAAACTGAAAAGTTGCAGGATTATTATGCTTCTATGATCCCCAATATGTCAAGGTTCTCATGACATGAAATCCAGCTTTCTAATGGGCTGCAGTGCAAACTGCTAATTTCACCGATAATTGACTGATTTCCAATGGCTTGAAAAGTAGGCAGAGAAACAGGACAGTCCTTGCTCTGATCCAGGAACCCAATAATAATTGCAAACTGTTTGCTCCAGCAAAGAGAAAACCCATCAGTGACCTCTGACAGGTTTTTAAATTAAGAAGAGATTGAACATTTTTTTGAAGCCACCATAGGTCAGGGTTGATCATGGATGCGGCATCCTAGCTGTCTAGATCTGCAAGCCAGGGCCGTACAATATGGAGAGCAAGCTCCCCCTCTCCACGCAGTTGATGAACCCAAAGGAACAGCAGAGACCGATACAGTTTGGGACCAGCAGCATCGCAGGGGTTGCCAGTCAGCATTGAACTCAACGTCGGACTGCCTTAGGGACTTCAGCTCCAGATTTTTCCCTCGGGGTTTACTCCCAAAGCCTTTTCTAAGAGTGGGTATAGCCCCACAGCAGCAAAGGCCTGAGATCAGAGTTTTCCTTCTCCAGAAATTGAACAAAGTAGAAAGTGTCTGTTTGGTGGGGAAGACTCAGGCTAGAGTTTCCAAAAAAACTAATAGGAATTCAAGAGGATCTTATCTAACAAAAGATTGGTGAGAATGTTGGATGCACTTATTTGAAGGTTCAGTTAGCAAAAGAGAGGGAAAAGTGTGAAGGGAGAATTGGAAGAAGACTTTTATAGTTTGCCTGAATTGAATTAGTTCTTCTTGAGCTGTAGATTTTACCTGATTCTGGAAAATAAGTTACAATAAGATAAAATTATATATATATATAATGAAAAAGAGAGCAAAATAGTGAGGTTATGTTCATGGGTTTACATCACTGTTGAATAGCAGTGGGATAACATGGTTACCCTGACTAGCTATAACAAGGGCCTTGGAATGTAAGATTGTTCTTAAGAAACATTCAAATCATATATCAAATAATTGTGCATATTCTTTAAAGAACACAACATTTTGAAAATTGAAATAGAATGCTATCCCCTGAGAGCCTAAAAAATGTGATGTGAAAATCCTGAAGGAGACTAGGCCAGAAGCATATGGCACGCTGACAAATCTCATGAAAGATGTCTTGTTTAAGGATATTTTGCTGGAGCTGGAAGATTACTTTAATCCAACATCATTAGAAATTACTGAAAGCCAGACGTTTGGGACAAGGTGCCAGAAGCAACATGAGAAAATTAGCGAGCACTTTGTTTCATTAGAGATCTTATGCATGTAAAGCAGCCTTTGTGCCTGTTTTACGTTGTGCCTGATGTGAGAATTGTGTACAGTGGCATATGAGTGAATTCATAGCTGATGAGTGCACAGGACTTGATATTGTAATGTGAAGTTGCTATGTTAATGAAAATCATACTCAGGAAAGCCTGAGACTTCTGTCTGTCTCAAGTGACTAGTATAATAGCTATAGTCCACAGACAGAGAGTGGAGACAAACCAGACCATGGTGCAATATAACAGGCAGGAAGTACATCTATCCATCATTGTGGCAACAGGTCAACTTTAATGGGGAAGGACTAGGTTGAGACAACTTGAAGAAAATTAGAAGGATCTTCAGTTTGAGGCATTACTTTGTTGCTCCCATCTACGTTAGTGACATAAGAGTGACATAAGAGACATATTATATAATTTAAAATAAATAAGAGACAGCAGATTTTGTAATGTGGAGCAAAAAAATAACAGCTGGAGGAACTTAACAGGTCAGGCAGCATCTGCGGAGGCAAAGAGATGGTCAACATTTTGGGTTGAGACTCTGCATCAAAAGCTCATCTGCTTCTTGTACCACCTGGTTTCTTGGGAAGATCTTGCACATTGTGATGGTCCAGTGTTTCCTGTTAAGGGTGTCTGGAAGGAGCAGAGATCAGATTTCTGTTTAACTAATTAAATCATGTCTATGCTTGAAGAGGGTTGATATCTGGCAGAAAACACGATTCAATCACCACGTACCATGTACTTGATCGAGCTTATATAGGGTCAAACTTTACCAATAAGATGATTCCTTCCAAAGTAAGTACTCAATTACCACTTCTTGTGCTGAATATTGCTACATAAGTGGATAAAGATTTTGCTCTAGGTAAGAGCCGGAAGTCAGCCAGATGCTGGTGGTTGTGTATTTCATTTTACTTCCAATCTTTGATTTTGTCCAGTTCAATGTACTCAAATTATTGAGTTGGAGGAGAAGGCACAGTTGTTACAATGTAGTGAATTCAGTGCCACTGACCAAAGTTGAAATTTCTAGCCAATCTACTGTAGATTCAGTGACACATGAATAGCCTTGTAGTTCAAGCTACACTCTGTGCCCTTGTTGGACTTGAAGCAGGTTTAGCCCCACTAGAAGCTTAACTGAACTGGATTTTCCAATTTCTCTGGATAAATTGTATCTCCTTGGCACATATGGCTGGCATTGATGAGTTCACTATACTGAGCAAATAGACAGTTAATTAAAGGATGCACTTCCTCACAAAATCTTGTAACAGAGATGACTCTCTAGAGAGTTGGCTTCATATTGAATCCTAATTTATAAGAGGGAAGTGTCTCACTGCCAAAGTAAGGTCACTTTTTACGAGGACCTGAGTCAGCTTCAAATCAGTGCTTAATGGGCAAATGCCCATATCATAAACTACCTTTATTACAGCACCAAAAGATAATCGAGCCAGTGTGGCTCAAATAAAAATAGGAATGCCATTTTTGCAACCTATTAAACATGAGCTTAAGGCAAATATTGGAAAATGACAGCAAAGAGTCAATTTCTTTTGTATGGTGGAATCTTGGAATCTACTATCATACTGATGTCCCAAAATAGTTGTTACAAATTGATGTGAACTGTAGATGCGGCAGATCAGAAAGAAAGACAGCAATGCTGGAAATTCTCAGCAAGTTCAGCACTTTTTCCCCACAGATACTGGCTGACTTTCAGCATTTTATGTTTTTATTACCTGCCTTTGTGAATTGTTGCATTAACCGCTCAGTCCAGAGGTCAGAGCCTGAATGTGAAAGACCGACCGAGGCTAGTGAATTTGGAGGTCAAGTTCTGAGGGTCTAAGGCCCTGGGTCAGCTTGTCTGGAGGCTTGAAGCCCGATCTCTGTGAGTCCTGGAAACTGGGCTAGGGACTGAAAGATCCAGGCCTGATGTATATTAAGTCTAAGAGTCCTGTCCAAGGATTGAAGGTCAGAGGCCTGGAGGCAGCCTGTCATGCCATTGGGGGTGTGTGTGTGTGTGTGTGTGTGTGTGTGTGTGTGTGTGTGTGTGTGTGTGTGTGTGTGTGTGTGTGTGTGTCTGTGTGTGTGTGTGTGTGTGTGTGTGAGTGTGTGTGTGTGTGTGTGTGTGTGTGTGTGTGTGTGTGTGTGTGTGTGTGTGTGTGTGTTTTGCTGTTGCTGATTCATTGTTGTTGTTGTTGCTTGTGTTTTTCTGCTGAACATTGCCGGCACCAGAATGTGTGACATCACTTGTGGGCTGCCCCCAGCACATCCATCACTTGCATTGGCTGTTAATGCTAACAACACACTTCACTGTAGGTTTTGATGTACACATGATAAATAAATAAGTGTGAATTTGAACTTCCCAACAGTTCCCCATTTCAATGCCTTCTTTCATGTGCAATGCTGTTCCACTCTAAAGATCAAATGGACTCAATTACCAGAAACCATAACTGTGACTAACACTGCTGACTAAATAAAACCTCTATATTGAAAAGCATATCTATGCCCCCTATACTGATGATATAAATGGGATCTGCATGGAACAAGCGTGAGGTGAAGTTGTGATGGTATCTCAGAGAAGTATTGAGTGGGTTACTGTGAGAATTTTTTTTGCGATTTCAGTATTCATCCCTGGAGTTCACACCTGGAAAAGTATTCGAAGAAATGTAATCTCACAGCCTAACTGAATTTTCTTTGTTTCTTCTCCACAACTAGCCTCAAAGAAGATTTCAGCTATAATTCATCAAGGGCACAGCTGGTAAAAAATCACCATATTCTTCAAATATATGCCCTGTTCCCCTACAAGAAATACTGAGCTAAAAATAATATGTCAATAGTTCAGCTGCTTCATCCCAAGTAATTTTCAGAGTGTAAGGGAATAATAACTAGCTGTAGCTAATAAATAAAAATAACCTGAGGCTGCTTAAATTTTAATTTTTCTCTCACTTTTCAGTTCTCATTTGCTTTAGAGACATGAGAGATTGCTGATGGTGAAATCTGGAGCAATAAAAAAGAAGATGGAGTAACTTAAAGGGTTGGGCAACATCTGTGGTAGGGAATGGACAGTCGACAGTTTGGGCTGGACAATTTCACTCCACAGATGTTGCCTGGCCCCTGAGTTCCACCAGATCTTTATTTGTTGCTTATTGCTTGGGACTTTGTATGACCTCCTGCATTGTCCTATTTTGTTCTGAGCTGCCACCTACCCCCTCAACCTGCTCATCTGCCACTTCTTCCTGACTATTGATTTCTGGTTTGTCATA
Source organism: Hypanus sabinus (assembly GCF_030144855.1). Taxonomy (NCBI): domain Eukaryota; kingdom Metazoa; phylum Chordata; class Chondrichthyes; order Myliobatiformes; family Dasyatidae; genus Hypanus; species Hypanus sabinus. The sequence continues at coordinate 26,762,452 of NC_082707.1, read as the reverse complement.
ATTTTTGTCTCCTCTGTCGATCCTCTATCTCGCATTTTTCTTTTCTTTCCAAACCTGCTTTGTTTTACCTCAGGACCTTACTCTGTTTTGCTGCATCCTACTGGAATTTGCAGAGAACTTCTAGTCTCCAGTTTTCTCCACTACTCCAAATCCTGGTCAATCCGCTTATGATGGGATTACTGTCTGACGGTCGGGATTAGCAATTCTGCTCACTATTTCTTTCCCTTAATAACCACAATATGTTCTGATAGACAATAACCGTAAGACCATCAGACTATAAGATATAGGAGCAGAATTTGGCCATTTGGCCCATTGAGTCTGTTCTGCCATTTCATCATGGCAGATCCAGTTTCCTTCTCAGCCCCAATATCCTGCCTTCTCCCCATATATATGCCCTGGCCAATCAAGAATCTATCAACCTCTGCTTTAAATATACATAAAGGCTTGGTCTCCACAGCTATCTGTGGCAAAGAATTCCACAGATTCACCATGCTCTGGCTAAAGAAATTCCTCCTCATTTCTGTTCTAAAAGGACACTCCTATATTCTGAGTCCTATGGTCTTGGATTCTTCCGCCATAAGAAACATTGTCTGCACATGCACTCTATCTAGGCCCTTCACCATTCCATAGGTTTCAATGAAGTCCCTTGCATTCTTCTGAATTCTAGTGCATACAGGCCCAGAGCCATCAAACATCCTTTTCGTGACAAGCCATTTAATCCTGGAATCATTTTTGTGAACCTCCCTTGAATCCACTTCAGATTCAGAACATTCTTTCAAAGATAAGGGGCCCAAAACTGCTCACAGTACTCCAAGTGAGACCTCATCTGTGTTTTATAGAGTCTCAATATTACATCCTTGCTTTTATATTCTAATCCTCCTGAAATGAATGCTAACTGTGCACTTGTCTTCCTCTCCACACACTCAGCCTGCAAATTAACCTTAGGGAATCCTGGACGAGGACTCCCAAGTCCCTTTGTGCCTCTGTTTTTTTGTATTTTCTCTCTATTTAGAAAATAGTCAACACTTTTATTTCTTCTACCAAAGTGCATGACCATACACTTCCTGACACTGTCTAAGTCCTTCTATACCCTATCTACTTCCTTAAAACTCTGAAGTATGTGTCCGATATGAGGAGGGTGTTGCAGAGGGCATACGAGTCGGCCGAGGCGGCGGCTACCAAACAAAATCAGAGGAATAAGAGGAGATATGATCAAAAGGTGAAGTTTGCTCAATTATTGCCGGGTGACCAGTTCCTTTTATGGAATCTGGGACTCCCCGGTAAGCACAAGTTAGCAGATCGATGGGCGGCCAGCCCCTATGTAATAGAGAGCCAGATGCCAAATCTACCAGTTTACTGGGTGAAACCTGAGGATGGGAATGGGCCTGTCAAGGTACTCCATTGGAATCACCTGCTGCCCCGGGCCAAGCAGTGCAAGTGGACAAGGAGCCAGAGTGGGAGGTTGTGCCTAGTATCAGGACTCTGCGAGGGCGCAGGGTGAGGGAAGAGGCCGCTGCTGAAGAGCGGGGACGGGTCCTTAACCCGGGAATGGATATCGATTCGGAAGATGATGACTCAGATGAGTGGCCACAGTTCCCATTCGCTGGCGCTCCAGTACCAGAAGAGGAGGCTTCTGGCCCTTCCCATACTGAGTTGGGCGGGAGAAGGGAAGGTGTTGATGGTCAGATGGAGAGGCAGCTAGCATTGGAGGGAGAGAGGGTGGAACCCGAACATGAGTCAGAGAGTTCTTAGGTGAGGGGGCAACCCCGTGAGGGAGGGGGTAGACCTGGAGTGTCCGAGGCAGAGGGTTCGCAGGTGAAGAGGGAGCCCAGTGAGGGGGAGGATGAGGGTCCGACAGCAGTGTCCCCCACGGGGTCTGATGTGGAAGGGTCGGCAGAAGGGGTACGGAGATCTCAGAGAAGTAGGCGCCCCCCGGAGCGGTTGACATATGTGGTGCCAGGAGAACCGAGTGTGATTTCTACTGCTCTGGGTAGTTATGTTGCTGCTTTCTGCACCTGGTTGGGTTTTGTGTGTTACAAGAAGTCTTGGGGAACTCTGGTAATGTCATGAGGACATGACATTTGCTGGTGGGGAGAGAATGTACAATGTACTGTGTATGTTAATCAAAATGGCTTCTCTGTTCTGTTTAGAGTAGGAATGCTTCTTTGTATGATAGGTGCTTTCTCTCGCAGTTGTTTAGCTTTGGACTTGCTGATATCAGGATTGTATTCATTTGTTGACCAATGGGGAATGTTATTTTGTCTTGTGAGGTTGGGAGCTTGGGGGTTTTCGCAGTCTTTTCAGGGGAGTCGGGAAGAAGACGCCGAGGAAGGTGGACGTGCGCCGCACTGCTCGGTCGACCACCTGGGTGGTCCCAGGTGCGAGGACGTGGAGGTCGGAGGAAAGTGACGAGGAGTCGTGTGGTTTGATGGTTAACCTCCAAAGATGTGCACTAAACTGACTGAACTTTGATAAGTTGGTACCTTTTACTTTATTTTCTTTTCCTTCATATACATTGTATTGCATAATATGCTTTTTAGTTTTAGTAAAATCTTTAAAGTGTATTCCATAATGGTATCTGGTGTGAGTTTCATATGGAGTGTGTGCGCGCGGCATAAACTTGATTCTCATAGCACCTGCGTGTAAGGGAGGTGGGGTTGGTGAGTGGTTGGATCTCCTTTTCCCCTGGACATATACCAGCCTGTTGGATAAGTGTTACATTCTTATCATCTGAAAACCTTGCAACAAGGCCATCAATTCCATTCAAATCATTAACATATAATGTAAAAAGAGTTGGTTCCAACACAAACCCCTGTGAAACACCAGTAGTCACTGGTAGCCAATCAGAAAAGGCTCCCTTTATTCCCACACTTTGCCTCTTGCCAATCAGCCACTGTTTTTTCCATGCTAGGATCTTTCATGTAATCCCATGGGCTCTTAACTTGTGAAGCAGACTCATGTGTGGCACCTTGTCAAAGGCCTTCTGAAAATCCAAGTACACAACATCAACTGATTTTCCTTTGCCCATCCTGCTTGTTACAATACTTCTTCAAACAATTCCAACAGATTTGTCCAGCAAGATTTTCCCTTGAGGGAACTATGCTGACAATGGCCTATTTTATCATATACCTCCAAGTACCCTGAGACCTCATCCTTAATATTTAACTCTAACATCTTCTCAGCCACTGAGGTCAGACTAACTAGCCTATAGTTTCCTTTCTTCTACCTCTCTCCTTTCTTGAAGAGCAGAGTGACATTTGGAATTTTCCAGAACTATTCCCGAATCTGGTGATTCTTGAAAGATCATTACTAATGCCTCCACAATCTCTTCAGCTGCCTATTTAGAACATTAGGGTGCACACCATTTGGTCCAGGTGACTCATCTACTTTCAAACCTTTCAATTTCCCAAGAATGTTCTCTCTAGCTATGATAACTTCACACATCTCATGCCCCAGGAATGGGGGCATTCTCATCACCTGGAACTTCCACCAAACTGCTTGTGTCTTTCACAGTGAAGAGTAATGCAAAATGCTTATTCAGTTTGTCTGACATTTCCTTGTTCCCCATTGCTACCTCTCCAACATCGACTTCCAATAGTTCCCAAATCCACTCTCACCTTTCTTTTACACTTTATGTTTCTGAAGAAACTTTTCGCATCTTCTTTAATATTATTGGCTAGCTTACACTTATGTTCCATCTTTACCTTTTAAATGACTTTTTAGTTGCCTTTTGTAGTTTTTTAAAACTTCCCATTTGAACTTCCCACAAGTTTTTCCTCTATTATATGCCCTCTTTTTAGCTTTTATGTTGGCTTTGACTTCTCTTGTTAGGCAGCTTGCCTTTAAATACTTCTTCCTCTTTGGGATATATACACATATATCCTGTGCCTTCTGAATTGCTTTCAGAAATTCTGGCCATTGCCATCATCCCTGCCAGTGTTCTTTTCCAATCAATTCTGGCAAACTACTCTCTCATGCTTCTGTAATTCCCTTTACTCCACTGTAATACTGATACATCTGACTTTAGCTTCTCCTTCTCAAATTTCAGGGTGAATTCAATCATATAATGATTACTTTCCCTCAAAGGTTCTTTTACCTTAAGATCACTAATCAATTCCAATTCATTGCACAGCACCCAAACCAGAATAGCTGATCCCCTAGTGGTCTCAACCATGAGCTGCTCTAAAAAGCCATCTTGTAGGCACTCTAGATGGAGCCGACTAGATTTACAACCTTCTTCAGCTTCTTTTGGTCCTGTGCAATTGCCCCTCCATACCAGACAGTGATGTAGCCTGTCAGAATGCTTTCTCTGGTACAACTATAGAATTTTTTGAGTGTATTTGTTGACATGCCAAATCTTTTCAAACTCTTAATAAAGTGTAGTTGCTGTCTTGCCTTCTTTACAACTACATCGATATGTTGGGACCAGGTTAGATCCTCAGATCTTGACACCCTGGAACTTGAAGTGGCTCTCTCTCTCCACTTCTGATCTCTCTATGAAGATTGGTTTGTGTTCTTTCATTTTACCTTCCTGAAGTCCACAAACAGCTCTTTCGTCTTACTGACGTTGAGTGCCAGGTTGTGGCTGTGACACCACTCCATTAGTTGGCATATCTCACTCCTGTAAGTCACCTGAGATTCTACTGACAATGGTTGTATCGTCAGCAAATTTATAGATGGTACTTGAACTATGCCTAGCCACACAATCATGTGTATATAGAGAGTAGAACAGTGGGCTGTTGGGTTTGTTAGTGCTATTGGGGAGGGTTTAAACTAGATTTGCAGGGGGATGGGAACCAGAGTGCCAGAGCAGATAGTGGAGTGGGGGTGAAAATAAATTATGTTAAAAGTTCATGCAAAATCACAAATTGAAGGATTGTGTGTGGTGGTAATAATCTGCTGAGGTGTGTCTGTTGTGGGGAAGTCTGATGAGCTGAGGGCATGGATTGACACATGGAATTGTGACAATATAGCTATTAGTGAAACTTGGCTACAGGAGGGGCAGGACTGGCAGCTTAATGTTCCAGGATTCTGATGTTTCAGACACGATAGAGGCAGAGGGATGAAGGGTGGAGAGGTGGCATTGCTAGTCAGGGAAAATATTACAGCAGTTCTCAGACAGGACAGATTAGAGAGCTTGTCTACCAAGGCCATATGGGTGGAGCTTAGAAACAGGGGTTGTATTATAGACAACCCAATAGTCAGCGAGAATTGGAGGAGCAAATCTGCAGAGAGATAACAGACAACTGCAGGAAACATAAAGTTGTGATAGTAAGGGATTTTAATTTTCCAGGTATTGTTTGGGACTCCCATACTGTTAAAGGTCTAGATGGGCTAGAGTTTGCAAAATGTGTTCAGGAAAGTTTTCTAAATCAATATTTAGAGATTCCAACTACAGAGGATGCAATATTAGTTCTCCTATTAGGAAACGAGTTAGGACAGGTGACAGAAGTGTGTGTAGGTGAACACTTTGGTTCCAGTGATCACAACTCCATTAGTTTCAACTTGATCATGGATAAAGATAGATCTGGTCCTCGGGTTGAGGTTCTAAACTGGAAAAAGGCCAAATTTGAAGCAATGAGAAAGGATCTAAAAAGCGTGAATGGGACAGGTTGTTCTCTGGCAAGGATGTGATTGGTAAGTGGGAGGCCTTCAAAGGAGAAATTTTGAGAATGCAGAGTTTGTATGTTCCTGTCAGGATTAAAGGCAAAGTGAATAAGAATAAGTAACCTTAGTTCTCAAGGGATATTGGAACTCTGATAAAGAAGAGAGAGATGTATGACATGTATAGGAAACGGAGCAAATAAGGTGCTTGAGGAGTATAAAAAGTGCAAAAAAAACTTAAGGAGGGCTAAAAGAAGACATGAGGTTGCTTTGGTAGTCAAGGTGAAAGATAATCCAAAGAGATTCTACAGGTATGTTAAGAGCAAAAGGATAGTAAGGGATAAAATTGATCCTCCTGAAGATCAGAGTGGTCGGCTGTGTATGGAACCAAAAGAAATGGGGGAGATCTTAAATAGGTTTTTTGTGTCTGTATTTACTGCGGAAACTGGCATGGAGTCAATGGAATTAAGGCAAGGCAAACATGTAGTGAGGTCATGGAACCTATACAGATTGAAGAGGAGGAGGTGCTTGCTATCTTGAGGCTAATCAGAGTAGATAAATCCCCAGGACCTGGCAGGGTATTCCCCTGGACCTTGAAGGAGACTAGTGTTGAAGTTGCAGGGGCCCTGGCAGATATATTTAAAATGTCGGTATCCATGGGTGAGGTGCTGGAGGATTGGAGGATAGCTCATGTTGTTTCAATGTTTAAAAAGGGCTCAAAAAGTAATCCAGGAAATTATAGAATGGTAAGTTTGATGTCGGTAGTAGGTAAATTATTAGAAGGAGTACTAAGAGATAGGATCTTCAAGTATTTGGACAGCAAGGGACTTATTAGGAAGAGTCAACACAGCTTTGTGCATGGTAGGTCATGATTAACAAATCTATTAGAGTTTTTCGAGGAGGTTACCAGGAAAGTGGCTGAAGGGAAGGCAGTAGATGTTGTCTACATGGACTTCAGTAAGGCCTTTGACGAAGTTAGTTAGGAAGATTCAGTCACTAGGTGTACATGGAGAGGTAGTAAATAGGATTAGACATTGGCTCAATGGGAGAAGTCAGAGAGTGGTAGTGGAGGATTGCTTTTCTGAGTGGAGGCCTGTGACTAGTGGTGAGTCCATTGTCATTTGTCATCTAAATCAATGATCTGGATGATAATGTAGTAAATTGGATCAGTAAATTTGCTGATGATACAAGGATTGGAGGTGTAGTGGACAGTGAGGAATGTTTTGAGTGATTATGCAGCAAGTTTGAAGTTAATAACTCATCTCATTCTACCTTAGGCCACAAACTTATTAATCACCCCTGATGAGTTATTAACTTCAAACTTTCTGCATAATCACTCAAAGAGTTGAACTACATGCGCATGTAACGAGAGCTGTATAACTCATCTCCTTCTACCTTAGGCCACAAACTTATCCATCACCCCTGCTATTGACACTTCCTGGAGATCCAAGATCCGTATGCTCCATGACCGCTGGACTAAGTGTGTAAATGTAGGAGGGGACTATGTTGAAAAATAAATGTGCTTGGTTTTCTAAAATTGACTCCTACCTTAGGCCACGAACATATCAATCACCCCTCATATATTTAATGTTGTGAAAAATCATAAGGGAAATTTAAGGACATATCTTAACCTCACCTTCCTGGAAAATATTAAAAAAGCTTTTGTCTAAGAACCATCTTATTAGAGGAAAACATTGGAGAAATTTTAGCAGTGCTTGGTAGCTGGAAACTCACTTACCATTGTCAGGGTGCAGGAAATAAGAGACCTTTATCTCCAGTCATCTACACTGCAAGAAGAATCACTTATCAAAGAGACCATCTGAGTACTCATGCTAAAAATAAACATTAATTTATGAAAATTATTGTCCCCATTTCAAGGAAGACCTTGGTCATATTCAGCCTGATTCTGAGAGTACATTAATCAATTTAACCCTCTGAAGCTAATTTTCCTGCAATCATATGAGTGTCTCTTATTCTATTATATTGCAAATTTCTCTTTTTTGTATCCTGCTCTTTCTCCTTTTTCATGGATTATTGATGTTTTTCTCTGTTTGTCCATTCCATATGTTTTTTTTTAATTTCAATGTGAGGAGAAGGATTCAAAAGCATAGGTGAAATTCTAAAATTACAGAGCTTTGATGTTCACTGTTATGTGTGGGATGAGTCCATCTGTACAAATACCAACCACTGGTTATTTTAATTGCTAAGTTTAACATGCTGTGAATACTCAGCAGATCAGACAGCATCTGTGGAGGGATAATATCCTTTCAATAAAACTGTGAGTCTGACAGAGCATCATGGATCTGAAACAGATCTTTCTTGCTTCACAATACTGTCCACCTCCTACCTGTTTCCAGAATTTTCTATGTCTCTTTGACATTACTAGTATCTGCAGTATTTTGCTTTGTAAAATGAATATTGTCTATTGATGTCCGAAGGTTACTTATATCACTTTGATTAAAGCGGAATTAAAATAAATGTATTGAAATGGAATTAAGCTGATATAATATACATTCTGTAAAATATTAATTAGCTCTTTAATTTCATTGAAAGGTTGAAATAATTAAAACCATCTGGCTTTATGAATATTTTGTCATTTGGAATGGAAAATCCAACTGCAAAAATAATTATACCATTCTAAGATTCTGCCAAAAAAGAGATTTTGTGGGCTGCCTGTTTCAATTTATTCTGAGAGTTCATCTTTCCTGCTTCCATTATTAAGTACATTGAAAGTGTCATGTCAAATTTAAAATCCTTCTTTCATGTTTCACGCACAGAAAAATAAATTATTTTCACTTATGGAAATTCTTCCATAAATGTTTTTACCACTAACCGTGCCCATGTCTAATTGTGGTAACAATGGAATCACTGTGAAGAATTAGATAAGGAAAGACCATTAAGTGATGTAAAATTAATTCACAGAAGATGATGGTGAAAAAGACATCAACGAAGAGGGAGCGAAAGAGGAAATGATAACATCAAAGTCAAAAGAATTATTTACAAATGCATAAAATAGATAGATGGTACCAGATCTACTTGCCTGAATTGGCAAGGCAGACCAGATAGAAACCAGGCAAGGAAGTAGTATAGACAGAAATATCAAACAGAGCTGTAGAGCTATACTGGTTCATCTTTACCTTCAGGTCTATTCAGCTCCCAGTGGTTCAAACCTTCATAGCCTTGCATGGAAACTCCAATGCACAGGGATGCAAAAGGCTACAGAGAGTAGTACGCTCAGGATTTTCCATCATGGGTACATCTCTCTCTACCAGCGTAAGAGTCTCAGGAAGATGGCATCCATTATCACGGAGCTCCATCATGTGGGCCATCCCCTTTTCTCAATGTTGCCAACAAGTCAGGAGTCCAGGATCATGAAGACTTATGCCTCAAGTTTCAACCACAAAACATTGGAAGATTCCAGCAGGTCAAGCAGCATCAATGGAGAGGAATAAAGAGCTGACATTTCAGGCCAAGATTCTTCATCAAGACTGGAAAAAAAGGGGGGGGGACATCATGGAGAGGAATAAACAGTTGATACTTTGGGCTTCAAAAGGTCTGGAATGGAAGGTTGGAAGAAGTCATCATCAGCTTCTTGTCCCTTCTATTCCAGTTTATTAAAGAGTCTTGGCTTAAAATGTTGACTCTTTATTCCTCTCCATAGATGCTGCCTGACCTGCTGAGTTCCTCCACAATTTTCAGTGTGTTACTCTGAATTTCCGGCATTTGCAGAATCTCGTGTGTTCAAGGTTCAGCCACAGTTTCTTCCCAGTTCACAGTTCATGTTCTTGAACCACCCTGAAAAATCTGACCATTGCCTTGCATTAGACTTTTGTTTTGCTATCACAATCTTGCACTAGTATTGTAATGTTTATTTTACAGACATATAACTTATACATAATTCACTGTGTAGTAAATAAGTTTATGTTAACTTTTGTTTGTCTGTGTCTTGCAATGTACTGTGCTGCTGCTGAAAACAATGAATTTTCATGCTATTTATGCCCTGTGCATGTATGCCTATGAAAAAATTGAATCCCATCAGGACTATTTACTGTTCTTTCCCAACTGCTTTGCTAATTTCTTTCTCTCAAGTGTCAATCCAATTATCTTTCCATCCAACCCAACCACCAATCAGTGATTTCCAAGTCCACTTCACTCTGAAGCTTTTCCCTACTTCCCCTGATATCCTTTGTCCAAATGTTTAAACCTGTGTCTTTCAGGGCTTGAATCTTTTGCTAATGGGGACTGTTCCCCTTTATATGCTTCGGCTAACTCAGTCATGATCTTGCAAACTACCTAAACCAGTCTGGAGAATTCAACAGGGGAAAAAGCCCAGAACTTGAGTTGGTATGTGATTCTGATTGTTGAAAGGGGCATCGGGCTATTGAAATGAAATACAGACCATCAGTGTTTCAGAAGAAGAACACAACATTTTGCAAAAAGGATGAAATAGTACATATGAGGACAGAAAGCATAGTACTTTTCAGCAGGGATTTCGAAAACAAAGGTTGCATTTATTGAATTGCTTGAAGCAGTAGAAGAGTGGGCAAAAATAACAAAGCGAGTGAAGTATAAATGGGTTTTCAGGAGACTTAAGGAAAGTGTCTGAATAAGAGATGATTGAAGGATATTGAGTAAGAGATGTATGTCTAGCCCTGGCTTCGTGATGGGTCTGGATTTCAGAATTTACAAAAATTAACTATGACTTTGACAGGGAGAGGAATGCTTTAGACAGAAAGAAATTACAGATGGTTTGAATGGGAAAATGGCAAAGAAAATTGAATTGAGAGAAATGAGAAGGAAAGAATTTGAAAGGGCAATGATACAAGGGAGCAGAATATTTGAGATGCGTCTATTTTAATGCATGAAGCATCATGAACAAAATGGATGAGCTTAGAGCATGGATCAGTACTTGGAGATATGATTTGTGGCCATTACAGAGACTTGGATGGCTCAGGGGCAGGAATGAACACTTAGAGTGCCAGGCTTTAGATGTTTCAGAAAGGGCAGGGAGGGAGGCAAAAGAGATGGTGATGTGGCACTGTTGATCAGAGATAGTGTCACGGCTGCAGAAAAGGAGGAAGTCATGGAGGGGTTGTCTGTGGGTGGAAGTTAGAAACAGAAAGGGTCAATAACTCTACTGGGTGTTTTTTATAGACCACCCAATAGTAACAGGGACATCAAGAAGCAGATAGGGAGATGGATTTAGGAAAGGTATAATAATAACAGGGTTGTTGCAGTAGGAGATTTTAATTTCCCAAATATTGATTACATGTCCCTAAAGCAAAGGGTTTAGATGGGGTACAGTTTGTTAGGTGTGTTCAAGAAGGCTCCCTGACATAGTATGTAGATAAGCCTACCAGAGGAGAAGTTGTACTTGATCTGGTATTGGGAAATGAACCTACTCAGGTGTCAGATCTCTCAGTGGGAGAGAATTTTGGAGAAAGTGATCACAATTCTATACCATAACATTGGAGAGGGATAGGAACAGCCAAGTTAAGAAAGTGTTTAATTGGAGTAAGGGGAAATATGAAGCTATCAGAAGGAAAATCTAGTCAAGAAGTAAAGAAAAGCTTACAAAAGATTCAAAAAACTAGGTAATAAATCTAGAAGACTATAAGTCTAGCAGGAAGGAGTTTAGGAATGAAATTAGGAGAGCCAGAGGGGGCCACGAGAAGGCCTTGCTGAGCAGGATTAAAGAAAACCCCAAGGCATTTTACAAGTATGTGAAGAGCAAGAGGATAAGATGTGAGAGAGTAGGACCAATCAAATGTGACAGTGGAAAAGTGTGAATGGAACCACAGGAGAAAGCAGAAGTACTTAATGAATACTTTACTTCAGTATTCACTGCGGAAGTGGATCTTGGTGATCATAGGGATGACTTACAGTGGATTGAAAAGCTTGAGCATATAGACATTAAGACAGAGGATGTGCTGGAGCTTTGGAAAGCATCAAGTTGGATAAGTCACGGGGACCGGAGGAGATGCACCCCAGTCTACTGTGGGAGGTGAAGAAGGAGATTGCTGAGCCTCTGGCAATGATCCTTGCATCATCAATGGGGATAGGAGAAGTTCTGGAGGATTGGAGGGTTGCAGATGTTGTTCCCTTATTCAAATAAGGGGGTAGAGATAGCCCAGGAAATTATAGACCAGTGAGTCTTACTTCAGTGGTTTGTAAGTTGATGGAGAAGATCCTGAGAGGCACAATTTATGAACATTTGGAGAGGCATAATGTGATTAGGAAGAGACAGCATAGCTTTGTCATAGGCAGGTCATGCCTTACAGACCTGATTGAATTTTTTTGAGGATGTGACTAAACATGTTGATGAAGGTAGAGCAGTAGATGTACAGTATATGGATTTCAGCAAGGCATTTGATAAGGTACCCTATGCAAGAGTTATTGAGAAAGTAAGGAAGCATGGGATCCAAGAGGACCTAGCTTTGTGTATCCAGAACTGGCTTGCTGACAGAAGGCAAAGAGTGGTTGTAGATGGGTCATATTCTGCATGGAGGTCGGTGACCAGTGATGTGCCTCAGGGATCTGTTCTGGGACCATTACTCTTTGTGATTTTTATAAATGACCTGGATGAGGAAGTAGAGGGATGGGTTAGTAAATTTGCTGATGACACAAAAGTTGGAGGCGTTGTGGATAGTGTGGAAGGCTGACAGAGGTTACAGCTGGACATCAATAGGATGCAAAACTGGGCTGAGAAATGGCAGATGGAGTTTAACCCAGATAAGTGTGAGGTGGTTCATTTTGGTAGGTCTAATATGATGGCAAAATAGAGTATTAATGGTAAGTCTCTAGGCAATTTCTAAAGTAAGTACATGTTTGGCATAGCATTCTAGGCTGAAGGGCCTGTATTATGTTGTAGGATTTCTATGTTTCGCTGGTGGATATAGTTACTCTCACATGTAAGAACTATCTAAATGAACACTTGTATCTCCAAGTAGAGAAAGCTATGGATAAAGTGCTGGTAAATGAACTTTGTCTTGATAACTACTTGATGATGGTTGGTGTGGACAATGTGGATCTTTGGACCTCTTTCTGTGTAGTATGAGCATGAATCTCTTATTTGGAGACATTAAGGTATTTGTAGCGTAAGTCAACAGATTCATTAAGGCAGTGAATGTACTTTTGGGCCCCTTGTCTAAGAAAAGATGTGCTGGCATTGGAGGGGGTCCAGAGAAGGTTCTTGAGAATGATCCTGGGAATAAAAGGGCGAATGTATGTAGAGCAAAATCTCACAGCAGGCTGTGAATACAGAATTACAGAATCAGAGAAAGATGACAGTGCAGGGGAATGTTCAGACCTTCACGTACATTTTGACTTTCTATCAAATGTTAGACTTTGAGACCAGAAGGCATATGAGCAGAATTGAAACATTTGGCCCATTGAGTTTGCTCTGCCAACTTGATGGGTCTGAGACCATACTCCATGGAGTTTATACTAATGGGGATCTAACTGAAACATCTCAAATAGTGGAAGGCCTAGATAGAGTTGATGTGGCCCAGAAGGAACAACCTCAGAATAGAAGGATGTCCCTTTAGAACAGAGATGAGGAGAAATGTCTTTAACCAGAGGGTGGTGAATCAGTGGAATTTGTTGCCACAGACGCTGTGGAAGCCAAGTAATTTGGTATATTTAACGCAGAGGTTGATAGGTTCTTGATTAGTAAGAGCATCAAAGGTGATGGGGACAAGGCAGGAGAATGGGACTGAGAGGGATAATAAATCAGCCAAGACAAACTCGATGGGCCAAATGGCTCAATTCTGCTCCCATGCCTTATGGTCATAAGGTCTAACGTTTGGTAGATAGTCAAATTGGACGTGAGGGTCTGAACCTTCCCCTGCACTGTATACTTGATGTGATTTTCTAATTCTGTATTTTCTGCTGTGAAATTTTGTACGGATATACTGTTATGAGTTTATCATACCTGTTAAGTGAGCATCTTTCAATGTAACACATTCTACTCACAGCTCCATCAACAACAGAACAATTATCATTAGAAAAAAATTAAAACTGCTGTAAAATGCTGTAAACGCAATACGTTGGAGAAATGCTGGAAATAATCATTTGGAAAGAGAAAAGTCTTACATTCATCAAAATCTAAGACTAATCAAAATAAATTAATTCCATTTTGTATTATTTTTATAAGCTTGTCATTAAGATGAAGCTTTTGTATTCTTAACTATTACTGTTTGGACAACAACAGGTTACTGCTCCCAAGGCGTTGCTCAACCTTTCGTTAACTCTGCAAAGTGAACAGAAGGTTACAGAGGTGACATACCACAGAGGAGTTGTTGGCTTCATCAGGTTGGCAGATTCTCCTACAATACAGAGAATCACACCATTATAAAAGCAACACACACGAAATGCCGGTGGAACGCAGCAGGCCAGGCAGCATCTATAGGGAGAAGCGCTGTCGACGTTTCGGGCTGAGACCCTTCGTCAGGACTAACTGAAAGAAAAGATAGTAAGAGATTTGAAAGTGGGAGTGGGGGGAGATCTGAAATGATAGGAGAAGACAGGAGGGGGTGGGGTGAAGCTAAGAGCTGGAAAGGTGATTGGCAAAAGGGATACACAGCTGAAGAAGGGAAAGGATCATGGGACGGGAGGCCTAGGGAGAAAGAAAGGGGGAGGGGAGCACCAGAGGGAGTTGGAGAACTGGCAAGGAGTAGAGAGAGGGGCAGAGAGAGAAAAAAGGAGAGAGGAAAAAAGGGGGGTGGGGTGTGAATAATAAACAAACAAACAAACAAACAAATAAATAAATAAATAAGGGATGGGGTAAGAAGGTGATGAGGGGCATTAATGGAAGTTAGAGAAGTCAATGTTCATGCCATCAGGTTGGAGGCTACCCAGACAGAATATCAGGTGTTGTTCCTCCAACCTGAGTGTGGCTTCATCTTGACAGTAGAGGAGGTCGAGGAGGCCATGGATAGACATATCAGAATGGGAACATGACATGGAATTAAAATGTGTGGCCATCGCAAAGTCCTGCTTTCTCTGGCGGACAGGTGTTCAGCGAAATGGTCTCCCCGTCTGCAGTGGGTCTCACCAATATATAGGAGGCTGCACCGGGAGCACCGGACACTGTATATCACACCAGTCGACTCGCAGGTGAAGTGTCACCTCACCTGGAAAGACTGTCTGGGGCCCTGAATGGTGGTGAGGGAGGAAGTGTAAGGGCAGGTGTAGCACTTGTTCCACTTACAAGGATAAGTGCCAGGAGGGAGATCGGTGGGAAGGGATGGGGGGGGACGAGTGGACAAGGGAGTCGTGTAGGGAGTGATCCCTGTGGGAAGCAGAGGGGGGAGGGAAAGATGTGTTTGGTAGTGGGATCCTGTTGGAGGTGACAGAAGTTACGGAGAATTATATGTTGGACCCGGAGGCTGATGGGGTGGTGGGGATATGGGGAACCCTACCCCAAGTGGGGTGGCGGGAGGATGGGGTGAGAGCAGATATGCGTGAAACGGGAGAGATGCAGTTGAGAGCAGAGTTGATGGTGGAGGAAGGGAAGCCACTTTGTTTAAAAAAGGAAGACATCTCCTTCGTTCTGGACTGAAAAGCCTTATCCTGAGAGCAGATGTGGCAGAGACGGAGGTATTGCGAGAAGGGGTGGCAGTCTTGCATGAGACAGGGTGGGAAGAGAAATCGTCCAGATAGCTGTGAGAATCCGTAGACTTATAGTAGATAAGCCATCTCCAGAGATGGAGACAGAAAGATAAAGAAAGTGGGGGGGGAGGTCGGGAATGGACCAGGTAAATTTGAAGGCAGGGTGAAAGTTGTAGGCAAAGTTAATAAAGTCAACGAGCTCCATGCGAGCAGGAGGCAGCCCCAATGCAATCGTCAATGTAGTGAAGGAAATGTGGGGGATGGATATCCGTACAGGCTTGGAACATGGACTGTTCCACAAAGCCAACAAAAAGGCAGGCAAATGTCGAATGTACTTCTTCCTATAGATGCTGCCTGGCCTGCTGCGTTCCACCAGCATTTTGTGTGCGTTGCTTGAATTTCCAGCATCTGCAGATTTCCTCGTGTTCGTGACACCATTATAAAATCTCTTTTACTCATGAGACAGAATCAATGAAGAGACCAAGTCAAGGCAAATTTATTATCAAAGTACATATCAAAGAATGTATATCGTAAGTCAACATATACTATTTTAAGTTTCATTTTCTTGCAGGCATTTATAGGAAAATGAAGATATAGAGTATTCTAGTTAATTGGGCAGCTATTTATTTGGGATAACTCTTCAACAACAAAAATTAATCAAGAAAATAGCTGTGATTCCCTTCATTTATTTGGGACCCTAGGCGGCTTAACAAGGATGGGAGACTCTTGCTGAAAAGTTTCTAACTAGCATCAGACACATGCACTTATGTGGCTGTTATGTACACCATGTTTAGAGTGAATAGTTTTTAAATACCACATGTGCTTGTGTTCAAAAAGCTGTGATTATTGTGACTGATAGTAGGCAAGGAATAAACAGTAAATTCAGATCTGTTTTGCTCGCTGCAGTTTCAAGCATTCAGGCTTGGAGATGCCAGAAAGGGCTGGGAGTGAAAAATAAATGATTTCACTATTTCAACATGTTAGGAATTATGAAGAATTTGGAGGCATTGATAATCATCTTGAATTTTACAATGAAAACGAAGATTTGGAGGATGCCATCATGGAAAGCATTTTATGGCGGCAGTCCATTATTTGCACTGTGTCTGTGCTGGCCTTGTTCATGTTCAATCAAAACAACACTTAAGTGTACAGGTTCAGTGGATGAATCCTTCCACTGATAACTGTAAGGGACTAATACACAGTGTTTTTAGTAATGTAGACGTATTGGTAATGTTCTGATTTTTTTCTCTAACACAATTAAATGCATAAATTTGTTACTCATTTAAATGGTAGTTTGTCTTTTTTTTATATGCTTTTTTTACTATTTCCGTGAAAATTTGGCTGATTGGGGCAGCCACTTACTTGAGTCAAAATGCGCTAATCCCAATTAACTGGAATTGACTGTACAATAGAATTTATGAAAACTGTATGTAGAACAAAGACTAACAAACAACCAATGTGCAGAAGATGACAAATTGCGTTAATAAAATCAACAAAAAAACATGGTTGTCTTTGGGACATGGGAACATGGTTGTAGCGCCCTTGAAAGTGAATCTGTAGGTTGTGGAATCAGTTCAGAATTGAGGCCAGTGAATCTATCCACACTGGTTCAGGAACCTGATGGTTGTCGGGTAATAATTGTTCCTGAACCTGATGACGTGGGACCTAAGGCTCTTGAACCTACTGCCCGATGGCTGTACTGAGAAGAGAGCACAGCCAGCATAATGAACATTCCTTCAATATTTATAAGATCATAAGATCATAAGGCAAAGTCATAGAAGCAGAATTAGGCCATTTGGCCCATTGAGTCTGTCCCAGCATTCAATCATGGCTGATACATTTATCCCATCCTCAGCCTCAAACCCTGGCCTTCTCCCCATAACCTTTGATGCCATGTCCAATCAAGAACCTATCAAGTTCTGCCTTAAATACACCCAATGTCCTGGCTCCACAGCTACCTGTGGTAATAAATTGCACATGTACACCACCTTCTGTCTAAAGAAATTTTTCTGCATTAATGGACACCCCTCTATCCTGAGGCAATGTCCTCTTGTCCTAGACTCCCCCACCATGGGAAAGATCTTCTCCACATTCATTTCATCTAGGCCCTTCAACATTCAAAAAGTTGCAAAGAGATCCCTCCCTCATCCTAAGTTCCAGCAGGTACAGACCCAGAACTATCAAACATTCCTCATATGATGACACTTTCATTCTCAGAATCATCCTTGTGAACCTCCTCTGATTCGTCTCCAATGTCAGCATACCTTTTCGTAGATTTTGGACAATACTCAAGGTGAGGCCTCACCTTTGCCTTATAAAGCTTCAGCATCATATCCCTGCTCTTGTATTCTAGATCTCTTAAAATGAATGCTAACAATGCATTTTCCTTCCTCAACTCTGACTCTATATGCAAGTTAACCTTTATGGTGTCCTGCTCAAGGATTCCCAAGTCCCTTTGCATCTCAGATTTTTGGATTTTCTCCCCATTTAGAAAATAGTCTATTCATTTACTTTGACTACCAAAATGCATGACCATGCATTTTCCAACATTGTATTTCATTTGCCACTCTCTTGTCTTTTCTTCTAATCTGTCCAAGTCCTTCTGTAGCCTACCTACCTCCTCAACATAACCTGCCCCTACACCAACCTTTGTATCATCTGCAAACTTGGCGACATAGCTACCTACTTCATCATCTAAATCATTGATATATAGCATAAAAAGAAGCAGCCCCAACATTGAACCCTGCAGAACTCCACTAGTCACTGGCAGCCAACCAGAAAAGGATCCTTTATTCTCACTCATTGCCTCCCACCAATAGCCAATGCTCTAACCATACCAGTAACTTTACTGTAATACCATGGAATTTTAACTTGATAAGCAGTCTCATCTGTGGCACCTTGTCAAAGGCCTTCTGAAAATCCAAATATACAACATCCACTGAATCCTCTTTATCTATCCTACTTGTGATCTCCTCAAAGAATTCCAACAGGTTCATCGGGCAAGATTTTCCCTTAATGAAAGCAGCCTGACTTTATTCTGTCTTGTCCTGTGTCATAAATTACTGAATAATCTCACCCTTAACAACTGACTCCGACATCTTCCCAACCACTGAGGTCAGGCTAACTGGTCTATAATTTCTTTTCTGCTGCCTTCCTCCTTTCTAATAGAGTGGAGTGACATTTGCAATTTTCAAGTCCTCTGGCGCCATGCCAGAGTTCAATTATTTTTGAAAGATCATTACTAATGCCTCCACTATCTCTACCACTACCTCTTTCAGAACCCTGGGGTGCAGTTCATCTGGTTCGGATGACTTATGTCCCTTTAGGCCTTTCAGCTTTTTGAGCACCTTCTTCCTTGTAATTGTAACTTCACCCACTTCTCTTCCCTCGTACCCTTCAACATCTGGCACACTGCTAGTGTCTTCCACAGCTGGGAAAGGAATTCCAAGATTTGGACCCCAAAATGAGGAAGGGATGTTAACATATTTTTGGTGTTGACTTGGAGGAGAATATGCAGTTGTGATATTCCAAATGAACTTAATAATTGAAGAGGTTGGCTTTTAACATTCAGATGTAAAACTTTCAGTGGTGAACTGTCCTTAATAAACAACCTAACTCAATAACCTGAACTTTGTATAATCTTGAAAATTCAATGCTGAAAGTAGATTTATTATGAAAATACATATATCTCACCCAATACTACCATGAGATTCACGGTCTTGTGGGCATTCACAGCAAATACAAAGAGACGTAATAGAATCAGTGAAAAATCACATATGATTGAGATTGACAAACAACCAATGTGCAAAAGGCAACAGACTATGTAAATACAAAATAATAATAATAATAATAATAATAATAATAATAAATAGCAAAAACATAGGTTTCTGAGTCCATAACAGAGTCCTCAGAAGTGAATCCATAGGTTGTGGATTCTTGTCAGTATTAGGCTGAGTGAAGTTATCCCCTCTGGCTCAAGAACCTGATGGTTGAGGGGTAATAACTATTCCTGAACCTGGTGACGTTGGACTTGAGGCTCCTGTACCTGCCACTGATGGCAGCTGTGAAAAGAAAGCATGGCTTGTTGGTGGTGCCGGGGTGGCGGGTTCTTTGATGATGGATGCTGCTTTCTTATGACAGCGTTCCTTGTAAATGTGCTCAATGGTGGGGAGGGCTTTACCTGTGATGGACTAGACAGTATCCACTACTGTCTGTACATTTTTCCGCTCAAGTGCATTGGTGTTTCATACCAAGCCGTAATGCAGCTAGTCAGTATACTCTTCAACATGCATCTATAGAAGTTTGTCAAAGTTTTAGATCACCTGCTGAATCTGCTCAAGCTTCTAAGAAAGTAGAGGAGCTGCTGCACATTCTTTCTATTAGCACTTACATGCTGGGCCTAGGACAGATCCCTCAAGTGATTATGCCAAGGAATTTACTGTTGCTAGCTCTCTCCACCTCTGATTCCCTGATGAGGTCTGGCTTATGGACCTCCAGTTTCCCCCTCTAGTAATCAACTCCTTGATTTTGCTGATGCTGAGTGAGAGGTTGTTGCTGTCTCCCTCCTGTATACTGATTGGTCATCACCTTTGATCCATCCCACAATTGTGGTGTTGTCAGCAAACTCATATATAGCATTGGAGATGTACTTAGCCTCTCGGTCATAAGTATGAAGTGATTAGAGCAGGGGGTTATGCATACAGCCTTGTGGCACTCCTGTGCTGAAGGTGATTGTGTGGGGGATGTTGTTCCCTACCTGAACTGACTAGGGTCTGCAAGTGAGGAAATCGAGAATCTAGTTGCACAAGGAGGTATTATGGACTAGGTCTTGGAGCTTATTGATACATTCTGAGTGGAGATTAGTGTTGAATGCAGAGCTCTAGTCAATGAAGAGCTTCCTGATTTATGCAGCGGTTTGAACGGGGCACGACTGTGCAAGCGCGTGGAGGTCAACCAGTGAGAACAGAGGGAAGAGTTCAAAAGTGAGCAGAGTTTAAAGGGCGACGGTTATTTAAAAGGTGACAATAAAGCCTAGGTAGTTCTAAGGTAGGGACATGTTTGGCACAGCTTTGTGGGCCGAAGGGCCTGTGTTGTGCTGTAGGTTTTCTATGTTTCTATACACCTTCACTGTCCAGACGTTCCAGCTTTGAGTGAAGCGCCAACAAAATGGCATCTGATGTTGACTCGTTGTGATAGTAGGCAAATTGGAGCAGATCCAAGTGGCTTCTCAGGCAGGAGTTGATATGCTTCATCACCAACTTCTCAAAGCACTTCATCACAGTGGATGTAAGTACTACTGGACGATAGTCATTGAGCCAAGGACATATCAGCACAATTCAATGTAAGCACTTAAAGGAAGCCATTGAATTTAACTGTTGAAGAAATTAACGAATGAGAATTAAAGACTGTCAAGATAATAAATGAGAAAGCGAGAAATAGAAGGGTCTATTAAGATAGTTGGGTAAAGATGGATAGAAGGAGGCTAATGTGGAAATTAAATGCCAGCACAAATCTCTGAACTCCTACACCTAGCCCTCAGCAGTCCTCCAAAAGCCATCATTTCCTGGATCCTGTCCTCCTCATCTCCTATCAGCAGCTGAAGTACCTGGACAAGGGAACCATATTGACCATAGTTAAAGTCAGGTAAGAATATCATTAAGCTACTTATGTGAATATTATCTCTCCTGGTAGGATGGGTTCCTGATTCGGGTGTTAGCTGTACAGCCTCTTACCAGATCCAACCATATCGATGCAACATGATTGTCAATTCACTTCTGTGAGAACATCATGTGACAATTGCCACTCCCATTATTCACACCTACATATTTGCATGACAGAGATCTCAGTCTATTAACCATTCAAAGGGGTACAAAGAGGCAGTCCATTTAATTATACCTTTGGGCTGGATTGTAGTGGATTGAAACCACAGCCCCTATCCAGCCCCTTTACAATTTCCCGTCACAGTATCCGCAGGATCCATTGTACTGGAGTCCTTGTGAGTCAGAATGACCATGATTGGTGATTCAGCAGAATATGAGGCCGCACCCCAGTCATCATCCTGATGGTCCTTGACAGCTTGCTTCTGCTAAATCTATCATCAATGTTTATTAAATGGATTAAAAAATCAATAAAGAACAAAGAAAATGTAATTATGAAACTGCTTTAAATTAACTTAAAGTCTGAAGTTTTTGGTGGAATAAAGGAAAATAATCAAAACTGCAGAAACCCTTTCATATAAGGTGGGTGGGTTGTGGTTTCCCTGTGGCCATACCCCTCAGCAACAAGTATGCCCCTTTGGATACTGATGGGGTGGGGGGGGTGGTGAGGGGAATAACCTATCAGTGGCCAGGCCAGTGGCACTGTGGACAGCTCGGAGGATCAGCAGGGAAGGGTCAATTTAGATCGAGCGATAGTGATAGGAGACTCGATAGTTAAGGAGACGTACAGTGGATTCTGTGGCCGGAAAGGAGAAGCCAGGATGGTGTGTTGCTTTCCAGGTGATAGGTTCCAGGATGTCTCAGGGCGGCTGCAGAAGGATCTCAAGGAGGAGGGTGAGTAGCCAGAGGTCGTGGTGCACGTTGGCACCGATGACATTGGTAGAAAGGGGGAAGAGGTCCTGTGCAGAGAGGATGGGGAGTTGTGGAAGAACCTGAAGGGCAGAACCTCCAAGGTAGCAATCTGTGGATTACTCCCAGTGTCACGGGTCAGTCAGGGCATGAAGAGGATGATAGTACAGATGAATGTGTGGCTGAGGAACTGGTGCAGGGGACAGGGTTTCAGATTTAGACCATAAGACCATAAGACAAAGGAGCAGAGGTCAGACCATCTTGTCTGCTCTTCCATTTTATCATGAGCTGATCCATTCTCCCATTTAGTCCCACTCCCCCGCCTTCTCACCATACCCCTTGATGCCCTGGCTAATCAAGAACCTATCTATCTCTGCCTTAAATACACCCAATGACTTGGCTTCCACTGCCGCCCATGGCAACAAATTCCACAGATTCACCACCCTCTGGCTGAAAAACAATTCTTCACATCTCTGTTCTGAATGGGCGCCCTTCAATCCTTTCAATTATGGATCATTGGGGTCTCTTCTGGGGAAGATAAGATCTGTAAAAAAAGGACAAGTTACACCTGAACCTGAGGGGGTCTAATATTTTTGCTAGAGTTGTTTGGAAGGTTTAAACTAATTTGGAAGGGAATCAGAGTGATAGGGCTGAGGATGGGGGCAGTTGGTATACGAGTGAATACAGTGAGACCGTGAGGAAAGAGAGGCAGATGATTGGGCAAAGTTGCAGTCAGTGGAATGAGTTTAAGTGTTACATGGGGGCAAGATCAGAAAAGTTGATGAATACAGGACTGAAGGTGTTAAATTTGAATGTACACAGTATACAGAATAACTTAGATGATCTTGTAGCACAGATAGAGATTGGTAGATATGAAGTTGTGGGCATCGCTGAGTTACTGCTGAAAGATCATAGTTGGGAACTTATCATCCAAGGATACACCTTGTATCGAAAGGACAGGCAGGTAGGCATGGGGGTGTGGTGGCTCTGCTGATAAAAAAATGCAATTCATTCCTTAGAAAGAGGTCACATAGGATCAGAAGATGTAGAATCCTTATGGGTGGAGTTTAGAAATTGCAAGGGAAAAAAAGACCCTGATGGGAGCTACATAAAGGCCTCTGAAAATTAGCCAGGATGTGTGATATAAGTTACAATGGGAGATAGAAAAAGCATGTGATAAGGGCTATGCTACAATAGTGATGGGGGAATTCAATATACAGGTAGATTGGGAAAATCACCTTGGTGCTGAGTCCCAAGAGAGGAGATATTTAGAATGCCTATGAGATAGCTTTTAGAACAACTTGTGCTTGAGCCCACTAGGGGAAATGTCATGAGCCCTGCGGGCCTGTGCACCTGTATTTGTTAATTGTCTAGAGTCTTTAAGGCCTTGTGCTTCCTATTTAATCTTGTCAAGTTTATTTTGCTGTGATTATTTAAAGAAGACTTCCGATTAGTGCATATCACAGGATCCTTGTGCTTTGAGAATGATTCATCTCACAGTGTTGCTTGGTCGAGTCACTGATATTCTGTTGGAATTTCTACGTGTAAACTTTTATTTTTCTCTCTACATGGGAGTCTCATTCTTCCATGCCGGGGGTTCAGTCATCTGTCAGTGCACACCTTGACAGGGAAAGGCAATTCTGGATTGGGTGTTGTGTACTGAACCAGATTTGATGAGGAGCTTACGTGAAAGGAACCCTTAGGAGGCAGTGATAGATTTTACCCTGCTGTTTGGAAGTGATATATATCTGTAATCCCCTGGTTCACATCTTTACTGTAATGCTGTACTTATTTCATTTAGCAGATCTATAAGAGTAGTTTGTTCTGCTTTTAGACTGTTTGGGTTATTGTTGCAGATAAATGATGATGTGGAATGTGTGCCATCGAATTAGCTGGAGGTTTTCTTGGTGAGGGACAATAAGGTTGGTCTTGGGCTTGTGTTTGGTGCGAGATGGAGAGAGAAGATGCTGGGCAGACCCATTTGTTCAAGATGGAATGCAAGCGACATCCGGATGGTGGTGTATGCCCAGCAGGTGAGTGACAGAGAAGTTCAAGATGAGCTCCAACTTGTGCACATTTGACTGTTTCATTAGAATGGGCCCTTTTCTTTTTGTTATTCTTTACTAAACCCTTAGTTAAGATTCATAAATATAATCCCTTTAATTGTATGCAGTGAACTGTCTGTTATTTTGTGGCACTAATTTGTAACAAGGTTGCAAATTACACAGCATCCACACAAACTGGGGTTTGGGGTGGGATGAGCCTTTTCAATCTCATGAGTTTGGAAAGACTTGAGAATGGCTTCCCTAGATTTACGCGGACGAGGAAACCAGGGTGTTTCATATCAATATTACCAAGGCCTGAGAGAGGAGCTGGCCACTAGCAGGGATGGTGGCAGAACAGCAGTGGCTGGAGTTTCTGAGAGCAGTTGTGGAGATGCGGAGAAATTACTTTAGTCAAAATTACATTAGTCAGAGGGTGGTAAATCTGTGGAATTTGTTGCCATGAGCAGCTGTGAGGGCCAAGTCATTGGGTGCATTTAAGGCAGAGATAGATAGGTTCTTGATTAGCCAGAGCATCAAAGGGTTTGGGGAGAAGGCAGGAGAGTGGGGATGAGCGGAAGAATTGGATTAGCCCATGATTGAATGGTGGAGTGGACTCGATGGGCCCACTTCCGCACCTATATCTTATGATCTTATGGTCTTATAGTTCAGAAGGCGTAGGATAGATATGTTCCACAGATGAAGAAGTATTCAAAAGAAGGAAGAGGCAAACGTGGCTAACAAAGGAACTCAATGGGAGCATAAAGGGAAAAGAAAGGGCATACAACATAGCAAACGTTAGTGGCAAGTCAGAGGATTGGAAAGCTTTTAAAAACCAACAAAAAGAAACTAAAAAAAAAACATAAGGAGAGAAAAGATTAAATATGAAGATAATATAAAAGATGATACCGCAAGTTTTTTTCAGATATATAAAGAGTAAAAGAGAGGCAAGTGTGAAGTTCAGACTGCTGGAAAATGAAGCTGGAGAAGTAGTAATAGGGGATGAAGAAATTTTGGAGGGATTTAATAAGTATTTTGCATCAGTCTTCACTGTGGAAGACACTAGGAATTTGAGGGTGTCAGGGGGCAGAAGTGAATATAGTTGTTATAACTAAGAGAAGGTGCTTAGGAAACAGAAAGGTCTGAAGATAGATAAGTCACCTGGACTTGACAGGCTACATGCCAGGGTTCTGAAAGTGGCAGCTATAAAGATTGTGAAGGCAATAGTGATGATCTTTCAAGAATTGCTGAATGCTGGAATGGTTCTAGAAGAATGGAAAATTGCTTATGTCAGTCCACTCTTTAAGAAGAGAGGGAGGCAGAGGAAAGGAAATGATGGGCCTTTTAGCAAGACTTTAGTTGTTCGGAAGATGTTGGAGAACATTATTAAGGATGAAGTTTTGCGGTATTTAGAGGACATGATACAGAAGGCCAACATCAGCATTGTTTCCTTAAGGAGAAACCTTGACTGACAAATCTGTTGGAATTTATTGAGGAAGTAACAGGAAAGATAGACGAAGGAGAGTCAGCGGATATTGTTTACTTGGACTTTCAGAAGGCTTTTGACAAAGTGCCACGCATGACATTGCTTCACAAGATTAAACCCCATGATATTCCAGAAAAGATACTAGATGGAATACTTGCTGAATGGCAAGAGGCAAAGGATGGGACTAATGAGAGCCTTTTTCTTATTGGCTGTTGGTGACTAGTTGTGTTCCACAGGGGTTGGTTGTATGCCAATGACCTGGACAAAGATGAGACAGATTGAATACAGAGTTGTTAAGTGTATGGTCATGGACTTTGGTAGAAGGAATAAAAGCATAAACAATATTCTAAACATGGAAAAAATCCTTTCTTAAACTGTGAGCAGTCTAAGAAAGGATGTGCTGATGTTGCAGAGGGCTTAGAAGAGGCTCATGAGAATGATTCCGGCAATGAACAGTGATTAAAGACTGAGCCTGTACTCACGGGAGTTTTGAAGAATGTGTGTGTGTGTGTGTGTGTGTGTGTGTGTGTGTGTGTAAGTGTAAGTGGAGAGGATGTCTCCTATACTGGGTGAGTCTAGGACCAGAGGGCACAACCTCAGAATAGAGGATGTCCATTTAGAATAAAGATAAGAAGGAATTTATTTAGCCGGAGGCTGGTGAATCTGTGGAATTTATTGCCATGGATGGTTGTGCAGGCCAAGACTTTGAGTGTATTTGAAGCAGAAGTTGCTTTATTCTTGGTTAGACAGGGTGTTTAAGGTTACAGGGAGAAGGCAGGAGATTGGGGTTGAGAATCAGTCACAATGGTTTGGTGGAGCAAGCTTGATGGGCCTAATTCTGCTGTGTTATGGTTTTATGGTCTTATGGCTTGTGTGTCAGCCATGCAGATTGTAAGTCTGAGGTCCTCTTAGCTCAGGACGATCCAGAGTCACCCCCCGGACTCAGTAGTGAGTCTTGCAGTGGAATAGAAGGTCAGACTAAGGACATTAGACATACTAGAATGTACAGCTCAAGCAAATCTTTTTGTCTTACATAAAAACAAACTACCTCAGCAGGTAAAGCACACCATTTGGAAATAGTTTGATTTCCCCAATGAGGCGATAGGCAAATTGCAGTAGGTCCAAGTCCTTGCTGAGACAGGAGTTAATTCTAGCCATAACCAATCTCTGAAAGCGCTTCATCACCGTAGATGTAAATACAACTGGACGATAGTCATTAAGGCAGCTCACCCTGCTCATCCTGGGTACTGGTATAGCTGTTACCCTTTTGAAGGAGGTGGGAGCTTCCAAATGTAGATTGAGAATGTCTTTGAACACCCCTACTAGTTGGTTGGCACAGGTTTTCAGAGCACTACCAGGTGCTCCATCAAGTCCTGTCACCTTGCAAGGGTTTACCCTTTTGAAAGACAGCCTGACGTTGGCCTCTGACACAGAGATAACTACAATGGTTCTTCACATCTCCTTATAATCTTACTAATTTTGTTCTAGTATTTCTTCTTGCAGTTTCAGTCATCTCATATTCTATTGTCCCCTTTGGCCCATGATCTGCCCACTCCTTTCTTTTCTCCTCCTTACTCTCCCCTTTCTGGTGTTAACTGCTGCCCTACATTTTGTTTGTGTTTGGCTCCTACCCTTGGAATTTCCTGATATGATTCTTGAATATCGGCCCATCTCCTGTGCCTTCTTGGGGCCACGTTGTCTACACCCCTGCCTTGTCCATGTTATTCCTCCCTTTCTTGAATCTATGCTTGCACCCGCCTTACTCAGAGTGTTTATCCCCAGTACAGTACCCTTGTTGTGTGGGTACACCCAGAAATCTACACAAAGCTGCACTCCCTCGATCTTAAGTGCCCCAGGCTCACTTCTCTTTATCCTCATTGTTTCAACCCATGTACTGGTAAGGTGAATTACCTCTGCAGTTGTGGGCGAGGGTAGACCAGTTATCGACACTGATGACTCTGTGCTCAATAACATTTCACACTTCTGGTCCCCTAACAAATGTCTTGCAGACATCCATGGGTGACCACTTTTATTTATTTACTTATTGAGCTACAACGCAGATTAGG
Source organism: Hypanus sabinus (assembly GCF_030144855.1). Lineage (NCBI taxonomy): Eukaryota > Metazoa > Chordata > Chondrichthyes > Myliobatiformes > Dasyatidae > Hypanus > Hypanus sabinus. Next base: position 26,735,076 of record NC_082707.1, on the reverse strand, counting down.
CCTTTCTGGGGCTTTGAACCATGCTGTCCAGGAATTGCCCAATTTAATCCCAGCTTCATCACGGGGCAATTTCCTACTAATTGGTACACCTTTGGATTGTGGGTAGAAACTGGAGCACCCAGAGGAAACCCACATGGTCACAGGGAGAATGTACAAACTCCTTACAGGCAGCGGCAGAAATTGAACCCGGGTTGTGTGTTCTGCAAAGCGTCGTGCCAACCGCTACGCTACCACGCTGCAGTACTTCTGGCATCATGAGCTGCTGCCGTCGGTTTGTCTGACCTGGATGCTGTTTTAACCAGCTCTGTGATCTGTTCAGCAGTCAAGAGGGCAGAGGGGGTGTATCTATGGTTTCTGTCTGTTTTGGTGGGTGATCCCTACACCAATCCACTCTCCTTAGGACACCTCCTGCAACTATGGCCCGATATGGCCTTTACATTTCTTTGTCCATTCTGGTACTTCCTTGTTAGGTGCCCTGGTTACTGCCACTCAAAGCAAGTCCTCTGTGTCTTCACAGCAGCTACATCCACTACAGTCACTTTACAACTTCACTTCCCCCTCCTCTGGTCTATCTCCCTGGCCAATGATACTATCGAGGGATAAATTGAGCCCTCTGCTATCCACAAATCTATAACTTGCTGCTGGACCGAGGTCAGGTTTTCCTTTAGCAATTTTGGGAAGATGGGATCATCCCTTCCTGGATTGTCCAACCCTGAGACTTCCTCATATGCTTGATATTTACACTCTGTGTAATCCATGGCTGGCTCATCAGCTCTCTGAACCACTGACATTATCATTTCCCAGTTACTCCACCTCCCCCCAATCTCTGTCTCACTTCCCGCTTAAGGAAGCGATATCTTTCCTCGTCACTGACATTCCCGCTGGTTGCCCATGCACCATCCCGCAGCCCCTGGGTCATACTGTCCCACATTGTGTATTCTTTGGGCTTTTTGCTACTACCAACACCTATTTATCCTTTCAGTACACCTGATGAATTTCAATCATTTCTCTGAGCTTGGTCCAGAATTCTGAACTCCCACAAGCGTCTTTCACAAAGGGCAGCTCAGACAAAATCCTCTGCTTCTCCGTGGGGTGGGGAGTGAACAGCTTCTGGATGGTGGTAATGAGTGCCAAGAGCTGGCAGGGTTCATTGGGATTTTTGACCTCCTGTTGTCTGACCTCAAAAGGTGACATCCCCACAGATATACCTGGGTATTACGTCTCCCTCAAATTTTTCCATACTAATTCCAATACTAATAAAAATATAAGGGAAGGATAAAAATTAAAAAGTACATACTTAAAACCACTGAGTGTGAACAGTGAAATTGTCCACTTCTGTGGTGCTGTTTTGAATGTCAGATGTGGGATGTCCAGGACTCTTCCAGCCTCTCTGACAGCCACATCTGTGCCAGGTGCCTGGAGCTGCAGCTTCTTAGGGACCGGGTTAGAGAACTGGAACTGCAGCTCGGTGACCTTCAGGAGGTGATACACAGGAGCTACAGGCAGGTAGTCGCCCTGGGGCCGTAGGAGACAGATAAATGGGTGACTGTCAGGACAGGGAAAGGAGGGCGTCAGGTAGTGGAGAGCACTCCTCCTGTGGCTGTCCCCCTCAACAACAAGTACTCCATTTTGAGTGCCGTTGCGGGGGGGGGGGGGGGGAAGTGGGTGACCTACCTCTGACACAGAGTCTGGCCCTGTGGCTCAGAAGGATAGGGAACGGAAGAGGAAGGCAGCGGTAATAGGAGACTCTGTAGTTAGGGGGCAGATAGGCAATTCTGCCGATGCGAAAAAGAAACGCGGATGGTAGTTTGCCTCCCAAGTGCCTCGGTTCATGATGTTATTGAGCACATCCATAATATCCTGAAATGGAAGGGTGAGCAGCCAGAAGTCGTGGTACATATTGGTTCCAACAACCTAGGTAGAAAAAAGGAAGAGGTCCTGAAAGCAGAATACAGGAGTTAGGAAGGAAGCTGAGAAGCAGGACCTCAAAGGTAGTAATCTCGAAATTGCAGCCTGTGCCACATGACAGTGAGTAAAGGAATAGAACGAAGTGAAGGATAAATGTGTGGCTGAAGGATAGGAGGAGTGGGCAGGGATTCATATTTTTGGATCATTGGGATCTCTTTTGAGGCAGGTGTGACCTGTACAAAAATGGGTTGCATTTGAATCCAAGGGGGACCAATATTCTGGTGGGGAGGTTTTCTAAGTTTATTGGGGAAGGTTTCAACTAGATTTGTAGGAGATTGGAAACCAAAGTGAAGAGGCAGAGGATGGGGAGGTTGGAGCACAAGTAGAGGCAGCCTGTATGGAGTTTGTGAGGTATGTTAGGCAGATATCAAAGCAAAGATGCACTCAGCCAGATGGTTTGGGATATGTCAATTTTAATGCAAAGAGTATCATAAGCAAGGTGGATGAACTTAGAGCATGGATCACTATGTGGAACTGTGTCATTGTGGCCATTTTAGAGACTTGGATGTCTCAGGAGCAAGAATGGCTGCTCAGTATGCCAGGCTTTAGATGTTTCAAAAAGAACAGAGAGGGAGGCAAAAGGGCTGGCATTGCTAATTCAAGATAGTGTCATGGCTGCAGAAAAGGAGGAAGTCATGGAGGGATTGTCCACTGAGTCAGGGTGAGTGGAAGTCAGAAACAGGAAAGTGGAAGTAACTCCACTTGGTGTTCTTTATAGACGTTCCAATAGTAACAGGGATATTGAGGAGTAGCCAGGGAGGCAGATTCTGGAATGGTGCAATAATAATAGGGTTGTTGTGATGAGAGATTTCCTAGTATTGATTTGCACCACCTTGGTGCAAGAGGTTTAGATGGGGTGGAGTTTGTTAGGTGTGTTCAGGAAAGTTTCCTGACGCAAAATGTAGATAAGTCAACTAGAGGAGAGTCTGTACTTGATCTGGTATTGGGAAATGAACCTGGTCAGGTGTCAGATCTTTTGGTGGGAGAGCATTTTGGAGATAATGATCACAACTTTAAATCACAAAGGCAAACACAAGGAAATCTGCAGATGCTGGAAATTCAAGCAGCACACACAAAATGCTGGTGGAACGCAGCAGACCAGGCAGCATCTATAGGGAGAAGCGCTGTTGACGTCTCGGCCCGAAACTATGACAGCGCTTCTCCCTATAGATCCTGCCTGGCCTGCTGCGTCCCACCAGCATTTTGTGTGTGCTACTACAACTTTAAATCCTTCACCATAGCACTGGAGAGGGATAGGAGCAGACAGTTCAGGAAAACATTTAATTGGCATGGGGGAAATATGATGCTATTAGGCAGGAACTTAGGAGCATAAATTGGGAGCAGATGTTGTCAGGGAAATGCACAGCAGAAATGTGGCAAATGTTCAGTGAACATGTGCATGATGTTCTGCATAGGTATGTTCCACTGAGGCAGGGAAAGGATAGTAGGGTAACAGAACCATAGTATACAATGGGTGTAGAAAATCTAGTTAAGAAGAAAAGTTTACGAAAGGTTCAAGAAACTAGGTACTGTCAGAGCTCTAGAAAATTGCAAGGTTGCTAGGAAGGAGCTTAAGAATGGAATTAGAGGAGCCAGACGGGACCATGAGAAGGCCTTGATGAACAGGGTTAAGGAAAACCCCAAGGCATTCTACAAGTATGTGAAGAGCAAGTTGATTAGCCGTGTGAGAACAGGACTGATCAGGTGTGATAGTGGAAATGTGTGCATGGAGTCAGAGGAGGTAGCGGAGGTACTTAATGAATACTTAGCTTCAGTATTCACCAGGGAAAAAGACCTTGTCAATTCTGGGCATGACTTATAGCGGACTGAAATTCTTGAGCATATCGACATTAAGAAAGAGGGTGTGCTGGAGATTTTGAAAAGCATTAAGTTAGATAAGTCACCGGGACCAGATGAGATGTACCCCAGGCTACTGTGGGAAGCGAGGGAGAAGATTGCTGGGCCTTTTGCGATGATCTTTGCATCTTCAATAGGGACAGGAGAAGTAGTGGAGGATTGGAAGTTTGCAAATGTTGTTCTCTTGTTCAAGAAAAGGATTAGTGATTACCCAGGAAATTATAGACCTGTGAGTCTGACTTCAGTGGTGGGCAAGTTGTTGGAGAAGGTCCTGCAAGGCGGAATTTATGAGCATTTGGAGAGACTTAATCTGATTAGGGGTAGCCAGCATGGCTTTGTCAAGGGCGGGTCGGGCCTTACGAGCCTGATAGAATTTTTTGAGGATATAACAAAACACGTTGATGAAGGTGGAGCAGTGGATGTAGTGTATATGGATTTCAGTAAGGCATTTGATAAGGTTCCCTATGGAAGGCTCCTTCAGAAAGTAAAGAGGCATGGAATCCAAGGAGACCTTTCTTGGTGGATCCAGAATTGGTTTGCCAACAGTAGGCAAAGGGTAGTTGTAGATGGTTCGTATTCTGCACGGAGTACAGTGACTGGTGGTGTTCCACAGGGATCTGTTCTGGGATCCCTCCTCTTTGTGATTTTTATAAATGACCTGGATGAAGAAGAAGAAGGATGGGTTAGTAAGTTTGCTGATGACACAAAGGTTGGGGGTGTTGTTGATAGACTGGGACATTGTCGGACATTACAGCGGGACATCAATAGGATGCAGAACTGGGCTCAGAAGTGGCAGATGGAGTTCAACCCAGGTAAGTGTGAAATGGTTCATTTTGGTAGGTCCAATTTGAAGACAGAATATAATATAAATGGTAAGACTTTTGGCAGTGTGGAGGATCTGAAAGATCTTGGGGTCTGTGTTTATAGGACACTCAAAGCTGTTGCGTAGGTTGACAGTGTTGTTAAGAAGGTGTATGATGTGTTGGCATTCATCAACTGTGGAATGAGTTCAAGAGCCATGAGGTAATGTTACAGCTACATAAGACCTTGGAGTACTGTGTTCAGTTCTGGTCACCTCACTACAGGAAGGATGTGGAAACTATAGAGAGAGTGCAGAGGAGATTTACAAGATTGGAGGTTGTATCTTATGAGAATAGGTTGAGCATACTTGGCCTTTTGTCTTTGGAGCAACAGAGGATGAGAGCTGATCTGATAGAGGTGTATCAAACAAAGAGAGGCATTAATCATGTAGATATCCAGAGGCTTTTTCCCAAGGCTGAAATGGCTAACACAAGGGGGCATAGTTTTAAGGTGTTTGAAAATACTTTGTAGATACTGAGGGGATGTCAGGGGTAAGCTTTTCACACAGAGAGTGGTGGGTGCGTGGAATGCACTGCCAGTGGTTGTGGCGGAAGCAGATACAACAGGGACTTTTAAGATCCTCATGATAGGTACATGGAGCTTAGTAAAATAGAAGGCTATGTGCTAGGGAAATTCTAGGCAGTTTCTAGAGAAGGTTATGTGGTTGGGAGAACATTGTGGGCCAAAGGGCCTGTAATCTTCTATAAAATTCTATGTTCTATATTCTATGTTCATGATAGCTGTTCTATTCCTTTCCAAATTGTTCCCCAAAAAACTTCTCACTTATTCTTAAAAAAACACACACATTGACAAACAAATATACTACTATACAATTCCCCCTAATGAGTTTATATGCACCTCTCTGGCACCCCTAACAGTCAGTAACCACCTTTTGCAATGGAGGGCCATGTCTCACCAAACTACAGAAAAATGTCTGGTCCCTTGCACAAATACTGATGCACATGCACACACTACACTTCTATATCCACCAGATCAGCTCTCCACCATGCTCCTTGATACTTTGTAAACCCATGGTCATTGACCTGAACAGATCTAAGTGTGAGTGATACTCTTAAAAATAGTCACCCCCTAGATTGCTTAGGTCATTGACCAGACAGTAGGTCATGCAGATATCCTGCACGAGCCCCCAAATGTTGTGACTGTGATTGAAGTAACTAGAGAGACACTGATGCATGTGATATGAAAGTCTTTATTCATCACAATAAGCAGTATTCTTGTGGAGATACTTGAGGTACTTTCATGACCTACAAGTACATTATATTTCTATATCCTTAAGATCAATTGATGATTCAATACATTTTCAATAGTTACAATGACATCATTTAAATCAATGCTTTGACAATATTTTATTTGAATTGCATATCTACAGTAAGAGACAGCTCAGAATGTTCAAATACCTTTGGGCAAACTAAATTCACATGATAATATCAGTGTGATCTGCAATGTTTCTTGAACTCAAGTCACAATGGTGTCAATTTGTTCATTATACACCACGTCATTTGACATGGGCAAGCATGGCCTTTCCATGGCCATGATGGATATTGGCAATTTTTTCTATCGAATTGGTTTGACATTGCCTTCTTCTGGGTGGTGTCTTTACAAGATGGGTGACCCCATCCATTATCAATACTCTTCAGAGATTGTCTGCCTAGTGTCAGTGGTTGCATAACCAGGAGTTGTGATGTGCGCCAGCTGCTCATATGACCATCCACCACCTGCTCCCATGGCTTCATGTGACCCTGGTCGGTGGGGGGAGTGCAAAGCAAGTGCTATACCTTACCCAATGGTGGCCTGTAGGCTAGAGAAGGAATGGAGTGCCTTACACCTCCTTTGGTAGAGACCTATTTCCACCTTGCCACCCCAATTGTGTAAATTACTTAAACCCATTATTCAAATCCTTGATTTATGTAGGCCAATTTACACAACCCCATTGTCTTAGTGTTTGCCTGATGAATATGCAAGTATATCACAGTCTGCATTTTGCAAAGGTATGCTTTTAAATTCAATTATTGCCTGTAATTTACTTTTCTTTTCAAATCTTTTTTATTATTATTATGCAAAAATAACACAGGTACATCGAAGTAACAACACTTACAATGCCTCAAAAAAAAAAGAAATTATCTCAAAGATTGAAAATTTTTTGAATAAAAAAATCACTACTAAGCAAGAAAAGTGAGAAAAAAAACAGAAACCCATTGGGGGTACAACCCCGGAGCCATGTGTCATACAGAAAGCTTCTAAAATAAACATCAAACCGTCAACAAGAAAGAAAAATATATAAAAAAAAATTACATTTAGATCGTGGAGAAAACCTATCAGTTAACTGAAATGATAATAACGAGCAAATGAGCCCCATCTCTTCTCAAAATCAAATAAAGGTTCAAAGGTTCGACTTCTAATTTTCTCCAAGCTAAGACACAGCATCGCTTGAGAGAACCATTGTGACAAAGTAGGTGCTGATATATCCTTCCATTTCAACAAGATGGCCCTCCTAGCTAACAATGTAACAAGCACAATAACATGTTGGTCAGACACAGAAATACCATGGATATTTTGAGGAATTATTCCAAAAAGCAATTATTAGGTTATAAGTTGATTCTGAGTGCTTTAGAAATTGTCGAAAAGACTGATTTCCAAAACTGTTTTAATATAGATCATGACCAGAACATATGTGTCAGTGTAGCTATCTCAGTGTAACATCTATCACAATACTTGTCAACATTGGGAAATATTTTAGAAAGTCTCTCCTTTGTCAAATGGTAATGACATACAATTTTAAATTGAATCAGTGAATGACTAGCACAGATCGAGGAAGAGTTAACCTGCTTCAGAATCTGCGTCCAATCCTCCCATATAAAAGTCAAATTGAGTTCCTTCTCCCAATCCTGTTTAATCTTAAGTAAAGGACGCTTATCCCATTGTAATAATAAATTATAAATTCTTCCAATAGAACCTTTCATCGAAGGGTTCATATTCATAACAGTATCTAACAAGTCAGCCTCCAATATGTAAGGAAAATTACTTAAGTACTTTTGTAAAAAATGTCGAAGGTATTGTAAAAAGTGTGAATATGAGAGAGAATATTTATCAACTAATTGTTCAAAAGACATTAATCTGCCTTCTTTAAATAAATCCAAAAAAGAATTAATACTTTTATTTTTCCAAAGTAAAAAAATTGGATCACTCCAGGAAGGTTTAAAAAAGTAATTATAATAAATTATACTACAAAGTTTAAATTTTCTAAGATTAAAAAAATTGCGGAACTAGAGCTAAATTTGTAAAGAGTGCTTAACCTCAGGATATAGGTTTAAATTAGCAACTTTATCTAATTGTATAGGTAGAGCAACTCCTAATAACAAAGTTAAATAAAACTGTTTCACAGCTCTCAGTTCCAGGTCTACCCAAAATGGCTGATTGTTTCTACCACCCCAATTTAACCAAAAGGACATATATTGCAAATTAACAGCCCAATAATACATTCTTAAATTAGGCAAAGCGAGACCTCCATCCTTTTTCAACTTTTGTAAATGACATTTACTAATTCTTGGTCTTTTATTGTCCCAAATAAAAGATAGAATAATAGAATCAATCTGATCAAAAAAACTTCTTAGTCAAAAAAACAGGAATATTCTGAAATAAGTATAAACATTTTGGTAAAATCATCATTTTAACTACATGAATACGACCAACAAGTGAAAATGTAAGTGGGCTCCATCTACTAAATGAGTACTTCATACAGTCCACTAAAGGAGGAAAACTGGCTTTATAAAGATCCTTATATTTTTTAGTAATTATGATGCCTAAATATCTAAAAGAATCCATAACTTTAAAAGGAATATTATCATATATAGAGACAGATTCATTTAAAGGAAGTAATTCACTTTTACTAAAATTTATTTTATATCCTGAAAAATCTCCAAATTTGTCAAATAATTTTAGCAAAGTAGGAATAGATTCTTCAGGCTCAGATATATATACCAATAAATCTTCAGCATAAAGAAAGATCTTGTGCATGGTCTCATTCACAAAAATCCCATGAATATTTTTAGCTTCACGAAGAGCAATAACAAGGGGTTCTAATATTAAATTAAATAACAAAGGACTTAATGGAAAACCTTGTCTTGTCCCCCGAGATAGCTGAAAAAAAGGAGACCTACAATTATTAGTGACAACAGTAGCAATAGGAGCTTTATATATTATTTTAATCTAATTATTAAAATTAATACCAAAACCAAATTTTTCTAAAACATTAAATAAATATCTCCATTCAATTCGATCAAATGCTTTTTCAGCATCCAAAGATACAATGCATTGTGGAGTTGTAGAAGAGGGTGAATGTATAATGTTAATTTACTCTCCAAACATTTGAAAAAGAATAACGACCCTTTATAAAGCCTGTTTGATCTTTAAAAATGATTTCACCCAAAATACTCTCCAACTGATTAACCATTATCTTTGAGAGAATCTTAGCATCAACATTCAATAATGTCTATATGAGGCACAATCAGCAGGATCTTTATCCTCTTTGAGCATTAAAGAAATAGAAGCCTCATAAAAAGTAGAGGGTAAATCACCTTTCACAAAAGGAACTTTAAACATCTCCAACATATATAGAGAAAGCAATTTTCCAAATTTTTTATAATATTCTACAGGATAACCATCAAGTCCCGGGGCCTCACCAGATTGCATTGAAAAAATAGCTTTATGAATTTTGGATTCAGTAATTTGGGCATCAAGAGTTTTTTGATCCTTAGCAGAAATCTTAGGAAAAGAAATCTTTCGTAAAAAAGCATTAATTTCAGAAGAATCTACTGGACATTGAGATTTATGAAGTTCAGTATAAAATTCTTGAAACATCTCATTAATTTCTTCATATTCTTGAGCCAGGGTTTCATCCTTTCTACGAATTTTCAAAATTTTCCTTTTGGCTCCAGCCGATTTTAATTGAGATGCAAGTAGTTTGTTATTTTTATCTCCAAACATATAAAATTGGCTCTTTAACTTAAATAGGTAAACTTCAATTGGATGAGTTAATAATAGGTTATATTGTGATTGAAGTTCCACCCTTTTTTAAAATAAGTCAATATTAAGGGAAGACGCATAAATACTATCTAAATCTTTAGTTTGTTTTGAAATTTTATCTAATTCTGTTTTAGTCTGTTTTTTAAGTTTAGCTGAATAAGAAATAATCTGACCACGTAAAATGCTTTGAATGTATCCCACATAATTAATTTGGACATACCTCCTATATCATTAAAAAGAAAAGAATCTTTTATCTGGCTTTCAATAAAACTGATAAAATCAGAGTTTTACAATAAAGTCTGAGACATGCGCCATGGTGGACCGGCAAAAATGACATCATCAAATTCAAAGACAAACTCAAAGGCGCATGATCAGGTATAGCAGTAGCATCATATTCACAGTTTTAAACATGAGGCAAAAGGTGGGGATCAATAATAATATAATCAATCCTCAAATATTTTTATAGACATGCGAAAAAAAGAAATATTCTCCATTATCAGGGTGCAAATGCCTCCATAATTCAATCAACCCAAAAGCGGTCAAATAGGAGTAAATAACCGATGCAGAACAATTTGGAAGTCATTAGTTGAGCTCTTGTCACTCATAGGATTTAACAACAGTTAAAATCCCCACCCATTATCAACATATATTCATTTAGATCCGGCAATAAAGCAAATACTTTTTTTAAAAAAGGATAAGCTAAATTAGGACCATACAAAATGACCAAAACAACCTTTCTATTACAAATCACTCCTTTTATAATTAAAAATCTACCATTAGAATGTGATTCAATATCATCTTGAGTAAATATATTAGATTTAATAAAGATAGATACGCCTTTAGTTTTACTCTGAGAAGCAGCATGGAGCTGTTATCCATTCCACCATCCAAGAAACCTATTTTGATCTCCTGCCCTGACATGTGTCTCCTGAGCAAAAATTATGTCAGGTTGGAATTGATTAATAATTTTAAAAGTCTTTTTTTCAGTTAATAGGATGATTTCAACCACGTACATTCCTATTTATTACATTAATCCATTTAACTGCCATTCTATAATTTTATTCTAATTTACTTTATACATGTGCAGAACACATGGGATTATCAAAAATGGCAGTGATGAAGAATACAACCATACAGAAAACATGCATGCTCCGGAACCACCCAATGGGAAAAAACTCCTAACTCTAAACCCACCCGCCCTCCCAAAAGCCTGAAAAAAAGGCAAGTGAACTTAAATAGAATGCAAAACCATGGGCCGCTCTGTCGGTCTCTTCTCTCCCTCCCCCCTGCCAGCAAACAAAAAAATAAAATGACCTTGCGAGAAAGACAGTAAAGTCTCAACAAAGGAGACTGTTTACATTCCATCATGTATTAACCAATAAAAAGAACCAAAATAATATAATCTCTTAGGGAGAAAAACCAGTGCCATCTTTAATAAGACTTTAAATTCGATTATAGGACGCTATAATAAAACAGATAGAAAAGAGGTTAATAGTATATTTAACCGAACTAAATTTACAAAAATATTAATTAGTAATATCATAAGTAACTAAACCCTCCCGGATATATATATATATATAAAGAAACCCTATTAGTAGGAAAAAAACTACCAATTAGTAAATTAAGAAACAACAAAAAGAAACATCAAACCAAATATTAGATAAAAGGAACAAATCCTTTTATCCTCTTTTCTCTGTCAAATATCTAATTAGCCATTTAAACAATCAAACTTGAACTGTAAATTTTCTTTCCAAAAAAAAATACAATAGGATGCAATAATGAGCAGATTTTCTTATCTTCTTTTATTAATCTCTCAATGAAATATCCAAATAACCTTCAAATATCTTCTTTTCAAAATGTGAATAATATACAGATAATCAAACAGCTTTTCAGATAGCTCATTCAGTAGTAGCATCAGTTACCATGACAGGTATAGCCTGAACAAAATCTAGTGTGGTTTTTGGGTCAAAGAAAATGTGTGGAGAAGAATTAAGAGGAAAAACTTTCATTCTCGTTGGATAACTCAAAGAGGGAAGGAAATAGTTTCTTATCATTTGCTTGTTTTATTATCAAAGCAAATTTTGATCTTTGTTCCATTACTTCTTTTGGGTAATCTTTATAAAAATGGAGCTCTGGCTCATTGAATCTGAAACCTCCCTGTTTTCTTGCCTGTCGCATTATTTGATCTTTAATTCTAAAGTGATGAAAACAAACCAGAATAAATCTTGGTCTGCTTGAATCTTTAAATTTCGAAGTGAACGCTCCATGTGCTCTTAAGGTAGCAGACAGCTGTGATAAAATAGTCGGAAATAGAGTATGAAAGAACTTACCAAAGTAAACCGTTAAGTCTCCATTTTCAGCTCCTTCTTGCAATCCAACAGTTCGTATATTGTTTCGGCAAGACCCAGTTTCCAGGTCTATAATCTTATTTTGATATTTTTCCAAACGGGTTCTGGTTTCAGACAATTTTTGCTTAGTTAACTTCAATTCCTCTTCATGTTTAGTAACTTGAGTTCCTACATCTTTAAGTTTTCCCAGAAATAACTTCATTTCATTATTATTCTTTTCCAGTTGATCTTTAACGTCCCTATTCTGATCTTGAATTGAACTCAGTGTCCGAACAATATCTTCAGCCCATGATGGCATTTCATCAGATCTTTCTTTTGGCATCTTTCCTTTTCCTTTACCTTTGTCAGTAGGTTCATGCAGATTCTTCCCACTCCTCGTAGACATAGATATATTACTCCCCTTCAAGAATCAGTAATTAAAATTTTTAAATTCAAAATTCAAGCTGTGGGGAGAGAGAGAGAAAACTAAGAGCAGCACAAAATTACTGCTACTCCATTGACAGACAGAGGCGGTCTCCTTGCTTGTAATTTACATTAAAAACTGAAGACTGGTTCTTGCTTGATTTAATATCTGCTATATTCAAATAACTCCAGAATATGCCCTACCAGTTAATGTAATGCTTTACTGCACCAGTAACCTGTGAATCCTGAAAGGAGTTGTACATTCTCCCTGTGACCACGTGGGTTTCCTTTGAGTGCCCCAGTTTCCTTCCACATTCCAAAGACATGTGGGTTATTAATACATGGGCGGCATGGACTCATTGAGCAGGAAGGGCCTGTTAATGTGCTGTTTCTCTAAACATTAAACATTTGCCGTCAATCACCAGCTCGAGTATTGAGCTGCTGGATCTGGAGAAGATGGTCATTTGCAAGTCTAGAATGAGGCTCGAGGCTTGTGGTTCCAGCCACTTTATTAGGTATTCAAAACAAAGGACTTACAGTAACCAACTCAAGCAAAAAGAATCAAGAAAGAGCTGAAGAATTAAGACAAAGAAAGACAAAGAACAAAACAGTTGCAATCATTTTTATACTGAAAACTAGCTCAAACTAGACAAATGAAAAAAATTCTGTTGATAAAACAGCCAATGATATTGTTCAATTTATGGTGTGATGCAGGCTGCAGACCAAGAAACTACAAAGATCTGGAACCAGCTATTGTACAAGTTACTGAAAATCCACTGAACATTTACAAGCAGACAAGTGATTATACAAACTTATAAGCCAGGATAAGAAAGTTAAACTACAAGAAAAATGACTATTTAATCCTAATCCAACAGGGCACATTTCTAGTCAGAGGTTTGCGGTTCTGCTCCGTAAGTCAGAAAAAGACACACTCCAAAGAGTTACTTAGAAACAGAAAACAAAGATAACTCAGCTAGATGTTCCCTCAACTGAGAATTTCAGTGAGACTCCAGAGGCAAGACCTGTTCTTTCTGGAGTGGAGAGGTTATCTGGGGACATGATTGGGATATAAAGGATTGTATGGGGTATAGGCTATATCGAGGATAGGAAATGGATCTTGGGCAGGTGATTGGAATTAGTTTAATTAGCTGCCATTAGTTTGGCTAGCTTGGTACAAAGTCATGGTCCAAAAGGCCAGTCTCTGTCCCTTACGGTACAGTTCTATGTTCTTTTTGATCGTTGTCATATTTGCAAGGGTAGATACACTTAGTGGCCACTTTATTAGGTACACTGAAACACCTGATTGATAATGCAAATATCTAATCAGCCAGTCATGTGGCAGCAGCTCAATGTATGAAAGCACGCACACACGTTCAAAAAGTTCAGCTGATGTTTAGATCAAAACATCAGAATGAGGAAGACATGTGTTCTAAGTGACTTTGACTATGGAATGATTGCTGATGCCAGATGGGTGGTTTGAGTATCTCAGAAAATGCTGATCTGAGGTTTTCAAGCACAATGGTCTCTAGACTGTACAGAATCATGTGAATAACAAAAGAAGTATCCAGTGAGCATCAGTTCTGTGGGAAAAAATGCCTTGCTAATGAGCCAGGTCAGAGGAGAATGGCCAGACTGGTTCAAGGTGACAAGAATAAACTAATAAGACATATTACCATAAGACCATTAGACATAGGAGCAGGATTAGGCCATTCAGCCCATCAAGTCTGCTCCACAATTTCATCATGGCTGACCCCGGATCCTACTCAACCCCATACACTTGCCTTCTCGCCATATCATTTGATGCCCTGACTGATCAGGAAACTAACAATTTCTGCCTTAAATATATCCATGGACTTGGCCTCCACTGTAGTCTGTGGAAGAGCATTCCACAGATTCACTACTTTCTGGCTAAAAAAATTCTTGCTTATCTTTGTTCTAAAAAGCTGCCCCTCAAATTTGACGCTGTGCCCTCTCGTTCCGGATACAATCACCATAGAAAGATACTCTCCACCTCCGCTCTATCTAGTCCTTTTAACATTTGGTAGGTTTCAATGAGATTCTATTCCCCACCCCCCTGCCCTACCCCCCACATTCCTCTAAATTCCAGTGAGTACAGGCCTAAAGTTAGCAAACACTCCTCATATGTTAACCCCATCGTTCCTGGAATCATTCTTGTGAACCTCCTTTGGACTCTCTCCATTGAGATCACATCCTTTCTGAGATATGAGGCCAAATCTGTGGACAATATTCCAAGTGCAGCCTGACTAGTGTCTTATAAAGCCTCCACATTATCTCCTTGCTTTTATATTCTATTCCCCTTGAAATAAATGCCAACATTGCATATGCCTTCTTTACCAGAGACTCAACCTGTAAATTAACCTTCTGGGAATCTTGCACGAGGACTGCTAAGTCCCTCTGCACCTCTGATGTTTGAAACTTCTCCCTATTTAAATAATAAAGTGCACTATTGTTCCTTTTACCAAAATGCATTATCATACATTTCCCAACACTGTATTCCATCTGCCATTTTTTTAACCATTCTTCCAATTTGTCTGACTTGCTGCAATTGCTTTGCTTCTTCAGCACTACCTACCTCTTCACCTATCTTTGTATCAACGCAAACTTTGCAACAAAGCTATCAATTCTATTATCTAAATCACTGGCAAATAATGTGTGAAGTAGTGGTCCCAATATTGACCCCTGAGGAACACCACTAGTTACCAGCAGCCAACCAGAAAAGGCCCCCTTTATTCCCACTCGCTGCCTCCTGCCTGTCAGCCATTCCTCTATCAATGCCAGTATCTTTCCTGTAAGGCCATAGGATTTTATCTTGCTTAGCAGCCTCATGAGTGGCACCATATCAAATGCCTTCTGAAAATCCAAGTAAATGACATGCACTGCCTCTCCTTTCTCCACCCTGCTTGTTGTTTCCTTGAAGAACTCTAACAGATTTGTCAGACAAGATTACACTTCACAGAAATCATGATGACTTTAACTCATCTTATCATTAGTCTCCATTTTCCCCAAAACCTCATCCTTAATGATCGACTCCAAAACTTTCCCAACCACTGAGGTTAGGCTAACTGGACTATAATTTCCTTTCTTTTGCCTTCCTTCCTAAAGACACTACTAGCGTCTTCCACAGTGAAGACTGATGCAAAATACCCAATAAGTTCATCTGCCATTTCTTTGTCCCCCATTACTACCTCAGCTGCAACATCTTCCACTGGTACAATATCAACTCTCGCTTCCCTTTTTCTCTTTACACAACTGAAAAAAAATTCAGTATCCTGCTTTATATTATTGACTAGTTTGCCCTCTTATTTCATCTTTTCCCTTCTTATAGTTTTTCTAGTTGTCTTTTTTTTGTTGGACTTTAAAAGTGTCCCCATCATCCAACTTTCCACTCACTTTTGCTACCTTATATGCCCTTTCCTTGTATTTTATGCAGCCCTTAAATTCCTTCATCAGCCATGGTTGCCTACCTCTGCCATTTGGGAACTTCTTCCTCTGTGAGACATATGTAGCCTGCGCTTTGTGAACTATTCCCTGAAACCTCAGCCATCTCTGCTCTGCCTTCACCCGTGCCAGCATCCTCCTCTGGGCAAGCTCCTCTCTCATGCCTCTGGAATTCCCTTTATTCCATTGATACTGATGCATGTGATTTATGCTTCTCCCTCTCAAACTGCAGTAAGTATTCAATCCTTAGAGTTCGTTTACAATAACTTCCCTGATAAGATTTGGTTATTACGCAATACCCAATCTAAGATAGCCCTTCCCTAAGTAGGCTCAAGCACAAGCTGCTCTAAAAAGCTATTTTGTAGATTTTGTAGGCATTCAAGAAATTTCCTCTCTTGTGATCTGACATCAACCTCATTTTCCCAATCCCCTTGCATGTTGAAATCCCCCATTACAATTGTGTCATTACCCTTATTACCTGCCTTTTCCAGCTCCCTTTGCAATCTAAGCCCCACATCTTGGTTACTATTTTGAGGCCTGAATATGATTCCAATTATGTTTTTTTTACTCTTGCAGTTTCTTGACACCCCCCACAAAGATTCAACATTCTCTGACCCTAAGTCACCTCTTTCTAACAATGTAATTCCATCTCTTACCAGCAGAGTCACACCGCCGCCTATGCCTTCCTGCCTCTGTAATAAAGTGAATTAAAGAGTATATCCCTTGATGTTAAGCTCCCAACTATGGCTTTCTTTCAGCCACGACTCAGTGATGCCCATAACACCATACCGATAAATATGTAATTGCGCCACGAGTTCATCCACCTTATTCTGAATGCTACACACATTTAAATACAGCACCTTTGGGTCCTGCATTCTTCACCCTTTTGAATTTTGCCTCTGCGGTCAATTTATCTCCTTGCTCTGTTGCAACATTGGTGTGCAGAAGAGCGTCTCTGAATGCTCAGCTCGTTGAAACCTTGAACTGGATGGGCTACAGGAGCAGAAGACCACAAACATGTACTCTGGCCACTTTATTAGGTACAGGAGGTGCCTAATAAAGTGGCCACTATGTACATATTTCCTCATCTTCCTGCAGGATCTTATCAAATTGAAATGTCTTACACATTTTCCCAAAACCTGTTCTATTAAACTATTAACATTTAGTGGAGCAGATGTATAAGTGACTTCTCTGTGGCGAGAGTTTCTAATGTGCCTAAACAGAATTAAAGACAAGCTTTGAAAATCATCCATAATATCTTCCAGCTCATTTTGATCTGATCGACAAATGTAAGGAGACTCCCAACGTGGTTAGCCTGCAAGTATGCAGTGGTCCCTGTGGAAAATAGCTATTATATCTTAATTGTCTTTTCAGAATCTGATTGTGCCCTAGCAACAGTTAGTCATGACTTACTTCTCAGGCAAATTTTCCTGCCCACTAATATGATTTATTGGCTCCTTAAAGAGTAATGTTGTGAAATGTGTCATTAGGAAGTGAGTACTATTAAGGATTAAAATGCTGGTGGTGTTCCTGTTATTCCTACTGAGGTTGTTGAAATTGCTGCTGACTGCCTATAAATAAGTGAATTTTGTACTGAGTTAGCCTGCCGCTTTCACTGTGGGTTTGTGAGAAGTGTGATACAAGAAATCTCAATAGCCTGTGTTTAACTGATAATCATATCCTGTTACTACACAATAAATTAGCCTGTTTCATTTTACTCTTCAAAATATAAAATAGATAATTTTAACCATGTGCTCCCTATGAAAACTAGATGATTAACCAATGTGAAATGAGTTTTGGGTAGGTTCCTCCACTGGCATCTTTTCCCATTGTTCCTCTGATGTTAAATGTTGAAAATGGAAATATATTAAGAATGTTATGTTATACCAAAACGCTTGAGGTTCAGGTCAGTAAGTCAGAAAGACACACATTCCAATGATCTACTTAAAACTACAAAATTTAATTTATTTAGACAGAATAGCAAGCCTTAAAATGTTGTCCTGAAGAAGGGTCTTGGTCTGAAACATCTGCTGTTCATTCATTTCTGTAGATGCTGCCCAACCTGCTGAGTTCCTCCAGCATTTTGTGTGTGTTGCATTAAGACCCTTACCTATTTGTTCACAGGCCCCTCTCACTGCAGTACATCTGCCACTTTACCCTATCTATGGCACTGTTCGCATTCCAGCATACATTGAAGCCCTGAGAAACTACCCCCAATCTCCCTGCCCCGGGAAACTACCCCCAATCTCTCTGCCCTGGGAAACTACCCCCAATCTCTCTGCCCACCTACTTTATACCTACTCCACTAGTATGAACTGCTGCAGTAAGTGGACCAGCACGCCAGAACCAGTCATCACTTGTCACCACTGTGTTCTCCTGACTTACATATTCTCATGGTTGTATTCCCACAGTGTATTACATTCTCATGATCCCGATCACATAAGCTCAAGGCCGTAGTGGTGAAGACATTTACAAGCACAAACATTAACCCTTTACAATACACTTCACCCCTCAAATGTCACAACCCTGTCACACCGGCCTGCAGGCAACCTGTGGATGCACCGCCATATTACTACAAGCAAATTGCAAAACGACTAACATGAAAGCAAAATAGCTGTAGTAGCACTTCAGTGCACTACAGTAGCCCACCAGCCTCCTGGTGCTCCAAAGGGGCATCAACTCCCTCCCAGAGTATAATATTTATAGAACTGATATCCTACAGTGTGTATCTTTTCAATTGACCATTGGATATGGCCAAGCAAATCTGTTATATTCTGTGACTCATCAGGGATGTACGTACAGCACTCATGGCCTATTATCATGCAGACACCTCCTTCCTTTACCAGGATGTAATCCAATGCCGTTCTATTCACTGTCCTCAGTGCTACTGTCTCGACTGAAAGCCAAGCCAACACCTGTGCAGTAACATTTGCTAAAGCTTCCGTGAATGAGGCCATCAGAATGACTGCCCTTTATAACAGGGCAGTACTATACAGGGGAAAAAACTGTTACCCAGAACTGATCGGCCTCCGTGTTATCCCTTTTCTAACATTTCTACTTGTGGCTTAGGTGGTCAGCCAGATCATCAATGCAATACACATATGGCATGATATACCCCAGGTATCCAGAGGTAGCAATGGAGGACGAGGAAATGGTGGACAAACTGAATAAGTATTTTGCATCAGCCTTCACTGTGGAAGATACCAGCAGTATGATGTAAGTTCTAGGTGTCAGGAAGTGTGTGAAGTTGTCATTACAACAGAGAAGGTTCTTGGGAAACTGAAAGGTCTGAAGGTAGATAAGTCGCCTGGACCCGATGGTGTACACACCAAGGTTCTGAAAGAGGTGGCTGGAGAGATTGTGAAGACATTAGTAATGATCTCTCAATAATCACTAGATTCTGGAATGTTTCCGGAAGACCGGAAAACTGTAAATGTTACTCCACCCTTCAAGAAAGGAAAAAAGAAAGGAAACTATAGGCCTATTAGTCTGACCTCAGTGATTGGGAAGATGTTGATTATTAAGGATGAGGTCTCAGTCTACTTGATAAAAGTCAGTAAGGAAAAATCTTGCCTGACAAATCTGTTGGAATTCTTTGAAAAAATAGAAAGCAGGATAGACAAATGAGAATCGGTTGATATTGCATACTTGGGTTTTCAGAAGGCCTTTGACAAATTTAACAAGCTACAATTCCATTGTACTACAGGAAAGATTCAAGCATGGATAAAGCAGTGGCTGATTGCAAGGGAGCAAAGAGTGGAATTAAAGGGAGCCTTTTCTGACTGGCTGCCAGAGTCTAGTGGTGTTATTTGGTAGAAGAAATGAAAAGGTTGACAGTTTTCTAAGTGGAGAGAAAATATGACAAATGGAAGTGCAAAGCGATGGGAGTCCTTGTGCAGGATTCCCTCAAGATTAATTTGCAGGTTGAGTCTGTGGTGAGGAGGGCAAATGTAATGTTAGCATTCATTTCAAGAGGACTAGAATATAAAAACAAGGATGTAATGTTAAGATTTTATAAAACACTAGTGAAGCCTCACTTGGAGTATTGTGAGCTGTTTCGCAGCCCTTATCTTACAAGGGATGTGCTAAAACTGGAGAGGGTTCAAAGGAGGTTCACAAAAATGATTCCAGGATTGAATGGCTTATTATATGAGGAACATTTGATGACCCTGGGCCTGTATTCACTATAAACATAGAAACATAGAGAACCTAATGCACAATACAGCCTACGATGCCGTGCCAAACATATACTTACCTTAGAAATTACCTAGGGTTGCCAATAGCCCTCTATTTTCCTAAGCTCCATATACCTATCCAGGTGTATCTTACAATACCCTATCATATCCGCCTCCACCCCTGTTGCTGGCAGCCCATTCCATGCACTCATCACCCTCTACATAAAAAGCTTGCCCTTGACATCTCCTCTGTACCTACTTCCAAGCACCTTAAAACTGTGCACTCTTGTGCTAGCCATTTCAGCCCTGGGAAAAAGCCTCTGACTATCCTTACAATCAATGCCTCTCATCATTTTATACATCTCTATCAGGTCACTTCTTACCCTCCTTCACTCCAAGGAGAAAAGCTAAGTTCACTCAACCTATTCTCATAAGGCATGCTCCCCAATCCAGGCAACATCCTTGTAAATCTCCTCTGCACCCTTTCTATAGTTTCCACGTCCGTGCTATAGTGAGGCGACCAGAACTGAGCCCAGTACTCCAAGTGGGGTCTGACCAGGGTCATATAAAGCAGTAACATTACCTCTCAGCTCTTAAGCTCAATCCCACAGTTGATGAAGGCCAATGCACCGTATGCCTTCTTAACCACAGAGTCAACCTGTGCAGCAGCTTTGAGTGTCCTATGGACTTGGACCCCCAGATCCCTCTGATCCTCCACACTGCCGAGAAACATACCATTAATACTATATTCTGCCATTATATTTGACCTACCAAAATGAACCACCTCACACTTATTTGAGTTGAACTCCATCTGCTACCTCTCAGCCCAGTTTTGCATCCTATAAATGTCCTGCTGTGAACTGCGACAGCCCTCCACACTATCCACAACACCCCCAACCTTTGTGTCATCAGCAAATTTCCTAACCCATCCCTCCACTTCCTCATCCAGGTCATTAATGAAAATCACAAAGAGAAGGGGTCCCAGAACAGATCCCTGAGACACTCTACTGGTGACCGACCTCCATGCAGAATATGACCCATCTACAATTACTCTTTACCTTCTGTGGGCAAGCTAATTCTGGATGCACAAAGCAAGGTCCCCTTGGATCCCATGCCTCCTTACTTTCTCAATAAGCCTTTCATGGGATACCTTATCAAATGCCTTGCTGAAATCCATATACACCACTTCTACTGCTCTATGTCCATCAATGTGTTTAGTCACATCCTCAAAAAATTCAATCAGAACTCAGAAGAATGAGGGTGACCTCACTGAAACTCATCGAATGGTGAAAGGCCTTGATAGAGTGGATGTGGAGAGGATATTTCGTACAGTGGGTGAGTCTAAGATCAGAGGACATGGCCACACAATAGAGGGATGTCCTTTTAGAATGGAGATGAGGAGGAATTTCTTTAGCCGGAGAGTGGTGAATCTGTGGAATTCTTTGCTAGAGACAGTGTGGAGGCCAAATCTTTACGGCAGAAGTTGATAGATTCTTGATTGGCCAGGGCATGAGGGAATATGTGGAAAAGGCAGGAGATTGGGGCTGAGAGGAAAATTGGATCAGCCATGATGAAATGGTGGAGCAGACTCTATGGACCAAATGGCTTAATTCTGTTCCTAAATCTTATGAAAAATCTTGACCCAAAACATTGACTGTCTTATGGTCCTATAGTAACATCAGCCCAACCAACTCATGAAGAGTCAAGACTAGGCACGTGAGCTGTACACCCAGTACGTGACTTTCAATGTGGGAATCAAGCCTGTCTCAAAACAATACATTCCCACGGGAGTGGCTCCACACTGCACTGTAGCAGGAAGGTGCATAGAGGTACATGAGCTATTCCTCATTGGAACCTGCCCAACCTAATGACAATGACAATTATTCCTGGATTGCATTCAACATCGGTACGTTGGTCTGACTCTGATCATATGCCAGCATGAGCCAGCTCTTAAACGGAACCCCTTTTACAGTTTCATTAACAGCTATCGCTGACAAGTTCATGCCAGAATCACTCCATGCCCAGCACTTGGTGTCATTCAGAGGGACTGTTCCCATGCCTGAGTCTGTTGGAATCCAGGAGCACACCTAATACTTCGATATGTTCAGATGATAAGCATATTCGTATAGAACATAGAACAATACAGCGCATTCCAGGCCTTTTGGCTCACAATGCTTTGCTGACCCTCAAACCCTGCCTCCCATATAACTCTCCACCTTAAATTCCTCCATATACCTGTCTAGTAGTCTCTTAAATTTCACGAGTGTATCTGCCTCCACCACTGGCTCAAGCAGTGCATTCCACGCACCAACCACTTTCTGAGTAAAAAACCTTCCTCTAATATCCCCTTTGAACTTTCTACCCCTTACCTTAAAGCCATGTCTTCTTGTATTGAGCAGTGGTGCCCTGGGGAAGAGGCACTGGCTGTCCACTCTATCTATTCCTCTTATTATCTTGTATACCTCTATCATATCTCCTCTCATCTTCCTTCTCTCCAGAGAGTAAAGTCCTAGCTCCCTTAATCTCTGATCATAATGAACACTCTCTAAACCAGGCAAACCTGGTAAATCTCCTCTGTATCCTTTCCAATGCTTCCACATCCTTCCTATACTGAGGCAAACAGAACTGGACACAGCACTCCAAGTGAGGCCTAACCAGAATTTTATAGAGCTGCATCATTACCCCGCAATTCTTAAACTCTATCCCCTGACTTATGAAAGCTAACACTCCATAAGCTTTCATAACTACCCTATCTATCTATGAGGCAACTTTCAAAGATCTGTGGACATGTACCTCCCAGATCCCTCTGTTCCTCCACACTTCCAATTATCCTGCCATTTACTTTGTACTCTGCCTTGAAGTTTGGCCTTCCAAAGTGTACCACCTCACACTTCTCTGGGTATGACATTTGGAGAAAAGTATTGGCCGAGATCACCACTGCTGTTGTGACAGGGAGCAGCAGAAATGCCATGGCCATTTCTGCAATGAAGGGAAACACACTATCTTTCCTTTTTAGTTAATCATTGAGTGTTCAGACACCAGATTAACCCCTTACAATAGAAAAAGCAACTCTAATTTATGTACTTTATATCTGGATATGCCAAGCAAAGGTTAGCAGCAGTAATAAAAGGATTGCAGTCTTCAATTTTTGTTGTCTTTGATTTCTCTGACAGGCTTCTGAGCAGACAGAAAGGACTGTTCTGAAACTAATGGGTTTATCTGAGAAGACTTAGTCAAAATTCAATTTGAAATTCCAGCATCTTCAGATTTTCTTGTGTTCGTCAGAATTCAATTGCTGGCTTAACCTTGCATGGTCTCCATGGGTTTCCCACTGGGTGAACCAGAGGAGTCTGAAGAGACAGAAAGCGATGGAAATCAATTATTCATGCAAGGTTTGCCATGCTGTGTTTCTGAACAGGAAGAGAGAAAGTCTCCTCACACAGTAGGCTCCTGACCCTGACATGCCATATTTACAACAATCAGTCATAACAGCACTCACACAGACTAGCATCACTGAAAGGTGGTTGGAAAAGTCATACTAGGTAAGCAAAGTGTTCTCCCTTCGAGGGAACTGAAAGGATGTGACTAATGCCTCCGACCTCTTACTTATGAAACAACTTGTGCCCCATCAACCAACTCCTCCTCCCATACCATGACTTCCTAATGTGCTGTTGACCTGCTTCTGGGCTCTTAGATCTGATGTCAGCCACTTCAGGAGCAGATTAGTTGTAAGGGGCAATCAGGATTTATTGGGTCTCAAACTAGTGATATCAACCATTTCCTACATTCAACCCTACTCTTCGTGGTAATTATCACCACCTTCCAATTAAAAACCCACCTGACATCCCATTGTTTAAGCAAAAACTGTTCAGTCTTACTTAAAAGTCTTGCTTTAATCATATGCGTGATGTGCTAAGAACCGGGAAACAATCTTAACTTCCCATGGGCAAACCCATTAGAGATGGTACAAGCCCAGCTGCACTTCTCCAATAAGTAATAATTACTATTAAATGCCATCTAAACTCCTTTGAAGTGTGGGTCCCCTGGCTCCTTAATTCTTGCCTGATGGCAGCATCCACACATCCTGTACAGTCATCAACTCCGCCAGCTTTGTGTCATTTACAAACTCCTGTTTATTCTTCAAAATCCACAACCAAATCATTCATGGATAATACAGTCAGTGAGAGTCCCAGCACTGATTCTTGTAGAATACTACTAGTTATAGGCATGCAATAACAAAAACAGCCCTCTACCACCACTCTGGTTCCTACTGTCAAGCCAATTTTGGATTCAATTTGGCTATTTGTCCTGGGTCCTGTAGGCACTAAACAGTTGTGAAAGGTTCCCCTACCATAAATCTCTTGAGAAAGAAATTTATGCTCAATAACCTGATTAGATCTCAACCAATTATTGTGCATAGGTTATCTAGTCATTACTACATTGTAACAAGATCTTGATGGAAATTAGTGCAAATGCAACAGAGCTTGGATGAGAGCACAGCAGACCAAAGAGTGGATGGAGAAGGCCACATATCAGTGACAATGAGTATTTGGAGAGCGGACACGAGGAAATCTGCAGATGCTGGAAATTCAAACAACAACACACACAAAATGCTGGTAGAACACAGCAGGCTAGGCAGCATTTATAGGGAGAAGCGCTGTCGACGTTTCGTGCCGAGACCCTTTGTCAGGAGAGCAAGGTTGGTTAGGGTAGATGTCATGTGGAAGATCAGACCCTGGAACAGTGATTAGAGGCCAGGGACTGAAATAATTGGTTATTGGAGTAGTACGTATGTACAAAATTGGATGGGTCACTTGCAGGAATGAGGGGAAGATCAGAATGGTGGATGGACAACTAGTTAATGAGAGGTGATTATGAGGTGGATGTTGTGAATCTACCAGGATGTGGAAAGGCACTTGTTTCCCACATCCTTTTCTTTAAAGCAAGTGGATTTCTCAAGGTTTCGATACGGGCTCGTCGACGCTGATAAAAAGTGATGTTAAAGTGTGTGCACGCTCAATATTTAAATAGGTAACCCACTACCCGGGAGGGGATTGGAAAGACAAAGAGTGAAACATACAGCGGAATTTGCCATTTGCGTCAATGATGAACCTAGTCTGAGGATGTGCTGGTGGTAACTGCTTCCAGCATCAACATAGCATGCCCTCAACTTACTAAGCTTAACCCGTACACCTCTGGAACGTGGGAGGAAACTGGAGCACCCAAAGGATACCCATACAGTCAGGGGGAAAACGTACAAACTCCTTACGGTCAGCGGAGGGAATTGAACCCCAATCTTGTGGTTGTTGGTGCTGTAAGGTACGATGCTGACTACTGTGTTACTGTACCATCCTGCCTTCCCTCCACTTCTCACTCCAATGATAAGGCCAAGGATAAGAGGTTTGGTTAGTGATCCAGATTTTTTATATCCCATCCAACTGAACCATAGACTTGAGAGCTAAACATCTCCCTGTGTTGCTGCTTGACTCCCATGAATGTGATGCCCTTTCTATAATAGGATGCTCTGAACTGCAGGAGTTTTCTAACAGCAGTCCAACCACAGCCCGGGACAGCTGCACTTTCTTCACACACCCCTCCACCATCTCTGTAGTTAAAACTCCTTCCCCTTTTCACAGAATGGAGTCTGCTTTATATTCCATCTCACAGCATTTAAAACTGTGCTGTACTAAATTGCCCTGTGCATTCTTCAAAGCATTTAATTTAGGAACTAGCAATTCATAATCACACTGACAGCTGCAATTACTCTCTGTAAATGGAGTCATTGTGCGGCAGATTTCCTTCCTATTTGACTGGCTCCTTCGAAGAAAGAATTACATTTTGTTCCTTGTATAAATTAATTTATAGAAGACCAGCTCAGAAAGACATTCCTTGTGAGACAGGCCAAGAACAAAAATTTCCAGCAAGGACAGGTTATGGAAAGATGCTTTAATAAAACAAAAAAACTGCATATTAGAAAGGGATCCAGGAGGAATTTGTTGTATGACACAAATTCAAATGTCTCTTACATATTATTCAAGCTGTATTGAAAGCGTGGCACTATAAACCGTGACAAATCTGGAGTTTTACCTATATTCTTCACTGCAGAATGAACTGGAAGTATCATTTGTGAGGGATACACGTTGAACCTTTGCAAAGACTAATGCTTATCAACCATAGTCAGATGCTTTGCATGCTGTTATGTACTTCCTGTGCCCAAATAAAGCAGAAGAAAGTAGCATTCTTTTCCATGGCTGGTGGTAACTAACATGAGATTTGAATTTCAGATGAGTCCTTGTTGCAAAGTATTCACTTTTACCCTTCCAAAGGTCTATGCAGAGAACACAATGCGCAAAGAACACTTTCCTGCACATTCATCCACATGGCGTGTTTGTATTATATATTAAAAATCTTGAAGGAAGAACCTGTATGATTCAGTCATCAAAATATTTGAATCATGCTTTAGATTGAACCTTTGAAACAAAAATCTACCACTACTATAAAAATGCCATCTGAAGTCACTGCAGAAACAACATTACAAAAGCCTTGCATTTTTACTCCTTTTCTTCATTAAGCAAACAGATCTGAAATACTTAAAGTGGTATTTTCTTGCTGACAGAAAGAAGTAAAAGGCAAATGCTGGGAATCTGAAATAAAAGCAGAATCTGCTGGAAACCCTCAGCGGGGTAGGCCAAAGCTCTGAACAAGGAAACGGAATTAACGCACCAGATGTGAATTCTGACTAATGGTCTCAGGTCTGAAATGTGAAGTCAGTTTCTCATCTCATAGACGCTGCCCAACTTGCTGCGTATTCCTCACATTTTCCTGCAGTTGCTCAGCATTCTGTTCCTGTCGAGGTTCAGATTCAACCCCCTCTAGGTGCATGAATGATCAGGTGCCTCCAGGCAAGAAAGATGAGAGGAAAGTGTTGGCCAGCAAGAACTAAAATCTGCAAAAGAGTGAGCAGGCTGTGGAAGCAGACAAAGCTAACATCTTTGTTCTTGCCATGTAGTCAAAGGAATGGAGGCTGCCATTTTATGAAACTGGCACAATGGAAAACACAATGTTTTAAGTGACCCGGGTTCAATTCTCGCCGCTGCCTGTAAGGAGTTTGTACATTCTACCTGTGAACGCATGGGTTTCCACTGGGTGCTCAGGTTTCCTCCCACAGTCTAAAGATGTACCAGTTAGTAGGTTAATTGGTCATTTTAAATTGTCCTGGGATTAGGCTAGAGTATAATCAGGGGTTGCTGAGTGAGGTGGCTTAAAGGGCCTGAAGAGCCTGTTCCACGCTGTATTTCAATAAATAAATGAAACATTTGTGAACTGTTTAGTGGACTGGTTCTGCTCAGGCATGGCTCAATTACAATAATTGAACGTGGACACAATGATTTTCCTGCTTACGTTCTGCTAATCCTCAGACCACGTCAAGATAAGAAGCTGTTTATTCAGTTATGAAAAATTGGCAATGTGAAGAAAGAACAGCTTGTGATCTGAAGCAGCCTGAGCCCAGAGCTTGGCTGGCTTGGCTGAACTGGTCTGAGGTGGAAAGAACAAAGGACGGTGCCTGAGGCACACGTCTGGGGAAAGAGCCCTAAAGTAACATTATTTGTACTCTTTGGCCAGATCCAATGACAAGCTGAGACAGGTCAATCAGATGAACTTGAGCCAACAAAATGGAAACGTAACAGATTGATGTGATCAGGAAAATGAAAAGAATGGAGGATTTTGGGAGTACAGGCAGCAAAAACTCTGTGTAGACCAACCGTTGGAGAAATGATGGCGCCACATCTGAAACATGGAGATTACCTCACAATCAAGAGGAGTGCCTGGCCAGTATAGACTCATTTACTCAGATGTTACCTTTTTTCTTCTTTGACTATTCTCAGATGGTCAGGGAAATCAAATGGCTATACACATAGGCATGTAGTTTGCAGACATTTCGTCAGCTCAGTGTGTAGCTGTTGATGTTTCTCTCTGGAAGTGACATGTTTATATAGGCCCCCATTAGCTTGCCTCGGTCCTGATTGGCTACAATGGACCTTTGAATTCTATTGGCTCACTTTTGAGCTATTGGCTCCTAGGGGTTCGTAGATGGCGTCTATTTTGAATCAAGCAAACAGGGGCACTGAGGATGTTACCTCGACTGGTGATGAAACATCAACAAGTCAATTGCCAAGCTCAGCCAACACCACGACATCAAACATACTCTAACATTAACCAACTCCTCTGTGCCTGCAAGCCTAAGCACATTGCATTAAAATTCCTGGAGGGAATAAATCACATTGTCAGCAAGGAAGAAAGAGCCTGTATTCATATGCTCTTTTCATGAATTCTGAATGGTGAAAACTACCTTACAAATTCTCCCTCACTCCCATTCAGGGCCCCAAACAGTCCTTCCAGGTGAAGCAACAGTTCAACAGATCGTTTGCTGTATCCAGTGCTCCCGTAGTAGCCACCTGTATATTGGTGAGACCTGGCATAGATTGGGAAACCACTTCGTTGAGTAGCAACACTCCATCCGCCAGAAAAAGTGGGATCTCCTGGTGGCCAGCGACTTCAGTTTTACTTCCCATTCCCATACCAACATGCCAGTCTGTGGCCTCCTCTACCGTCCTGATGAGGCTACACTCAGGTTGGAGGAGCAACACCTTATATTCCATCTGGGTAGCCTCCAACCTGCTGGCATGAACATTGATTTCTCAAACTTCTGCTAATTACCGCCCCCCCCCCCCCACCATCCCCCCCATTCTCCTTTCCCTCTCGCACCTTACCTAATTACCTGGCCATCACCGCTGGTGCTCCTCCCCCTTCCTTTTCTTCCATGGTCTTCTACCTTCTCCTATCAGATTTCCCCTTCTCCAGCCCTTTACTTCTTCCACCAATCAACTTCCCAGCTCTTTGCTTCACCCCTCCCCTTCTCCCAGTTTGACCTATCACCTACCACCGTACACCTCTTCCTCTCCTCCCCCTACCATACTCTATCTTCTCTTTTTCCCAATCTGGATGAAGGGTCTCAGTCTGAAACGTTGACTGTTTACTCTTTTCCATAGGTGCTGCCAGACCTGCTGAGTTCCTCCAGCATTTTGTGTGTGTTACAAATGCTTCTGTGTATTCCAACGATGCTCCAATAGCACAAATTATGCAATTGCTGTTTTGGACACAGCAGCTGTAGAGTCACAGAACTATACAGCATAGGAATTGTCTGTTGGCCCAGCTTATGCTTGCCAACAAAGTTGTTTATCTGAGCCAGTCCCACTTGCCTGCATTTGCCCCATATCCCTCTAAAACTACCCTATTCATGCAATTATCCAAATGTCTCTTGAATTTTGTATTTGTACCTGTCCCTATCACTTCTTCTGGCAGCATATTCCATACAATCACCCTCTCTGTGTGAGAAAGTTACCCTCAGCTTCCTTTTAAATCTCCCTCTTTCACTTGAGACCAATGTCCTCTAGTTTTAGCTTTCCCATTGCTGGGGAAAAAACTTCGGCCATTCATGTTATCTGTGTCTCCCCCCCCCCCCACCCCCCCCCCATGATCTCATAGACTTTTATAATGTCACCCATCAGCCTACCATGCTCCAGGGGAAAAACTCCCAGCCTATCCAGCCCCTCTTTATAATTCAGTCACAGTTACAAACTCGCAAACAGTTCTTGCACCCTCTCTAGCTGATTGACATCCTTCCAATAGCAGTACAACTAGATCTGTACACAGGACTCCAAATGTAGCCTGACCAATGTGTTGTACAGGTGCAACGTGAAGTTCCAGCTGCTGTACTCGATATTCTGACCAATGCAGGCAAATGGTCCAACTGCCTTCTTCGTCACCCTGTCTACCCGTGTCACCACTTTGTAGGAATGGCGTACCTGGACCACTCAGTCTCCTGTTCTGCAACAGCAAATGAACAACCTCCTACCAACAGTAATCAGATAAGTTGCTGTTACCACACAGTATTTAACCTCACTGGATTCCTAAACGCAGTGGAAAGTGCAAATAGGGTTCACGATGAATACAAAAAAGAGCAAAGCCTCAAAACTGACATTATTCCCTCAAAGACGACAGCAGCCATAGTTTGGTGGTAGGGTTGCTGTGTTGAGGGGTTTGAGAACAAGAGAACAATGGATTATGGAGGGAACATGGTTGGGAATTCTGGCACTTCCTGTGGAAAGAATAAGGAATGGAAGGAGAGGTGGAAAAATTGGGAATAACCGCACATGGGGATAATGATTGTAAAAAATTTCCGGGGGAGACATCAGCTTAGAGGTATGGGATGGCTGGTATGTTCCACTAAAGACAATGAACTGTTCGGTGTTAGTGAGGAGTGGAGACAACTACTGCCCAAACAGATAGACAATTAATCAGAGAAAAAAGTAGATGCCAGGAAGCTGAAGTAAAAACAAAAATTGCTGAACATGATCAGCAGGTCAGGCAGCATCAGTGGAGAGGGAAACTTTAACTTCAAGCAAAAAGATCCCTCTCCTTCCACTGAGAAAAGCTGTAGGGATGAAAGGTTAGAATGGAGAAACTGGAGCATTTGAGACTTGAGGGAGGATTTGTTACATGTGTTGTAAGATCATGGCAGATGAGATAGGCTGCATAAAGGGAAGGTGTATAGTTCAAAGACTGGGGAGCACAGGTTGAACATTATGGGGAAAAAGCATAGAAGGATGTTGGAGATAATTCAGAAGATGTGTAGCTCGGGTGGTTGATGGTTGGGTTGAGTTGAGTTGTTCTCCAATTTTGGCAATTTACTTACAAGTATTTCATCACCATGGTGCGATGAAATTCTATGTTTGTATAAAGCTCACAGAATAAACAGTATACTGCAAATGATAAAAATAAATAACAATAAATACAGTGATAAGTGCAAAACAACAAAATGGGGATCACATCCTTCTATGCCTGGGTTGAGTTGTTGTCTGACCTTGGCAATTTACTAGCAAATGTTTCATCACCACACGAGATCAGTCCACTGTTGAATGTAACATGTCCTCCGAGTGCTTGGCCTTTACATACCTATCAATCAGCTGATCGGTCATCATTTTGGAAACTCTGTTGTGTTGTGGGGAGGAAATCTCATCACTGTTTGATGGTGTGGTGAATTTCATGCATTGTGCTCTGAAATTTTGCCTGCATTGGCTCATAAATAGGATCGAGGTCTACATGTTTGTCTGCATAATTGTTGGCGGAAAGCCAGGCTTCAAGGAATTGTCTTCCATGCTGTGTGTTTGCTTGTGCCATAACTTTCACTGGTGCCCAGTTGAATTTGTGCCCCTCCCAATCTTCATGGGTAGAGACTAGAGAGAGTTGGTCATGCCACTTTACAGCCCTATGATGTTCATGGACCAGAATGCGCGTTGGCTAGTAAATTGCCAAGATCAGAGAACAACTCAACCCAGGCATAGAAAGATGTGATCTGTATTCTGTTGTTTTGCACTAATCACTATAATTATCGTTATATTTATCTTTATCATTTGCAGTATACTGTTTATTCCGTGAGCTTTATATGAGCAAAGAATTAGGACAATAATCTACTCAGCATCTGAAGAAAAGGCATGAAGACAGAAAGGGCTATGATCTGGCATTCATTGCCTATGAGGGTATTGGAATAAAAGAGCTTCAAAAAGGAAATGGATAATGAAAGAGAATGAGGAAAAATGATTTATAGGATTAATGGGAAGGAACCAGGGAAATAAAACTAACTAGATTGCACTACAAAGAGCTAATGTGGACTGGGTGGGTGTATGGCTGTTGTTTCTGTTTATTTTAAATTCTTGTAAAGCTTCTTAGTCCGTCCAACAGCACTTTACCCCAATGATCACTTAAACTTAAATACTCAGCAGGTCAGGCAGCATTTGTACAAATAGAAATAAACACTTTGGGGGAAATGTTAATCTGTTTCTCCTCCCACACAAGCTGCTTGATCTGTTGAGTGTTTTGTGTGTTTTCAATTTTTTATTTCAGATTTCCAGCATTGCATTTTTTTGAATAAACATAATTTTGGCCTTCTTAAATTAGGATATGTGAGTATAGGAGTTGGGATATTTTGTCAAAGTTGTATGAGATATTGGTGAAGCCAAATTTGGAGTATTGTGTGCAATTCTGCTCACAATCTTTTGGAAAGATGTCAATAAGGTTGAAAGAGTACAGAGAAAATTCACAAGGATGTTGCCAGGACTGGAGGACTTGAGTTATAGGGAAAGGTTGAATAAGTTAGGACTTCAGTCCTTGGAGTGTAGGAGAATAAGAGCAGATTTGATAGAGGTGTACAAAATTAATATGGATATAGGTAGGTCAGAAGCATTCAGGCTTCTTCCACTGAGATTGGATGAAACTAGAGTCAGAGGAGATAGGTTAAGAGTGAAAGGGGAAACAGTTGATAACCAGGAGCAACTTCTTCACTCAGAGGGTAATGCAAAAGTGACATAAGCTGCCAGCGGAAGTGATGGAAGCAGGTTCAATTGGAAAATTCATGTGAATTTTAGATAAGCACATGGATGGGAGGGAAATGGAGGGCTGCGGTCCAAGAGCAAGTCGACGGAACTAGTCAGAATAATAGTTCAGCATGAATTAGATGGACTGATGTGCTTGTTTCTGCGCTGTAGTGCTCTGTAGTGTTATGGTGACTCCAGATGATTTGCTGCAGACGACTAAACTTTGGACAACAGCACAGCTGAGCTTAGAGTTGAGGTAAATGGATAACTTTACGTATCACAACTCTGAATTGATTCCCCAACCAATAGACTAACTTTCAAGGATTCTGCAACTTATGTTCTTAGTATTATTTATTGATTTATTATTACATTTTTTATTTGCACAGTTTGTCTTATTTTGCACATTGGTTGTTTGACACTCTTCGTAGAATTTTCATTGATACTTTTGAATTTTTTGTTCTACTGTGAATTCCTACAAAGAAAAAGAAACCTGAAGTTAATAATAAACTTACTTTAAACTTTATTCATTCATTTGTGCTCTCCAAACTGTTGCAGTATAGAAATTCCATAAAACCATAAGATGATAAGGGATAGAAGCAGAATTAGCCATTCCATCATTTATTATCCCTCACAACCCCATTTTCGTACCTTCTCTTGGTAACTTTTAATATCCTTACTAATCAAGAACCTATTAACCTCTTCTTTAAATATACCCAATGCCTTGGCATTCTCAGACATCTGTGGCTATGAATGCCACAGACTCATCACCCTCTGGCTAAAGAAATTCCTTCTCATCTCCATTCTAAAGGGATGTCCTTCTTTTCTGAGGCTGTGCCCTCAGGTCCTAGGCTCCTCCACTAGTGGAAACATCCCCTCCGTATCCACTCTATTTAGATATTTTTCTCCATGCTGGAGAAAAGGCCAGTTTAATTTCCTCCTTGGAACAGTGGCAGTCTTGCTTTCCACAGCATCTCCAGACCTCAGCCAAGGCCAATTCAACAGATCAGTTCAGCAGCTGGGGTCCCACCATTCATCTCGTTTCATCATCGTGCAGCAAGAGCCCTGGAGTCTATCAGCTGCCATTAAGATTCCCTTAAACAGTCAGGCTAATGTCTTATCTGAAGGCTGATTCATCTGACAGTGCAGGAGAGTGTCAGCATGAGGCTGTCATCCTGGATAAGACACACAGAGATCAGGCTTTGAAATCACAACCTGCTCTCTAACAGGAAGCACGGTGCTGGCTGACGCAGTGCAGGAATAATCTCCCAAACAAGCGGCTGTGTGTTTGATAATAATCTTAAACATAGAGGAGGAAAGGAAATGTCACAGGCAGCCACACAATATGATTTATATTCCACGTGTGCAGTTTGCAGCTGGTAGTTGATACAGTCAATCTCACTTTATAAATTATTTTTCGCAGTTTGCCATAACCTTGCTCTCACTCATCTCCATACTGATTATGTGCAAGGCATGGACAATTGGTGGAATCAGAGACCAAAGGCTGCCAATCTGGACAACGTCGTGGGACGAGGGGTTGGGGGAGGAAAGGAGGAGGCACACACTCTGACAGAGAGTC
Organism: Hypanus sabinus; assembly: GCF_030144855.1. Classification (NCBI taxonomy): domain Eukaryota; kingdom Metazoa; phylum Chordata; class Chondrichthyes; order Myliobatiformes; family Dasyatidae; genus Hypanus; species Hypanus sabinus. The sequence continues at coordinate 26,700,953 of NC_082707.1, read as the reverse complement.
ACTTCCTGAAGGTGAACTGTGCATCACTCAACAGCAAGCAGTCCTGAAAATTGGTTTCACACGGCCATTTACAGTAGACGTGAGGGAGAAAGGGCTTATATTCCAGGAAATTAAGCGATTGAAGCAGTAACCACACAGGAAAACTAAAGAAGCTTTAGGAATAGTTTCATTAATGGGACACTGGTTATGTTCTTTCATTTATTTATGGGATCCTTGTGACTGAATACAATTTTATGCTGAATAAATTCTGCAGTTGTAACTAACTGAGTGTGGTAGATTTAGGAGAAGGAAGATGCATTGGAGCCTGAACCACATATCTAATGAATAAGGGGGTAGGTCACTATTATTAGGCACTCAATCTTGCATTTTAATTTGCCCATAAGACATAGGAGTAGAATTAGGCCATTCGGCCCTTCAAGTCTTCTCTGCCTTTTGACCAGGGCTCCAAGATTGAGCCTTTTCTATTAGCAAACTCTGAAGAAAACTGGAATCAGAGGACCATTCTGCTGGCTAAATAAATACATACATCAAATAAGGTATTCAATAACTAACATAAGAAATTCTGCAGATGCTGGAAATCCAGAGCAACGCACACAAAATGCTGGAGGAACTGAGCAGGTCAGGAAGTGTCTGTGGAGAAAACAGTCGACATTTTAGGCTACGACTCTTCATGGGGACGTTTTCTGTTTGAAATTATTTTACTCCCACGTTTACTCATCACAGTTGTGTCTCTGGCCATGCTTTAGTTCACGCAAGGATAAGTCCACCCAGAGTCAGACCACAACATTAGATGACATGGTGTTCGTTGGTCAAATCACGAATAGATTTGTTACATTTCCATTCTCCACCTTCCTGGGAACTTTGGATCCTATTTTGTGATCACTAAATTGAAAAAGATTAGAGCATGAATAAATAGGCCTTACAACACAAAATAAATAAGGCCCAAGTTCTGACTGAAGCAGAATTTAACAGCTGTATTTTGAACTGCTGATTCATTTTATATGTCTACTTTGCCCTCCTCATTTATGACCTCCAGTTTTAACCCAGAATGAAGATTCCCAGTGAATGGCCGAATCTACCTCATCAGACACTCAACCCATTTCTGAAGGATTGACTCTTGGGAATGCAGGTTTTCTTTGAGGACGAGGGTCAGCCACCACTGGGGAGGACTTCAAGCCAGCTTAAACCATTGAGGCCCGAGAGTGCAAGTTGAACCAGTGTTCAACCCCACTTACCCTGCGCCGATTGAAGTGTCGAGCCAGATTAAAGCTTCAAGGCCTGAGCTTTGAACTGGTGTTCAGCCCCAATAATTCACGCCAGCCAAGTCCTGAGTCTGCCTGTCAACCTATATTTGACCTGTCTCCCTCTCTCCTCACTACTACAATCAGGCATGTGTTGCAGGAGCTTTTGGTCCCACATTGCCAGGTTTGAGAGCAGTTGTCACCCTGCCGCCAATTGGCTCCTGGACCAGCTTCACTTGCCTCAGTGCTAACTGACTCTGCAGCCTGTAGACTCACTTCTGGGGACTCTTTAGCTCAGGTTCTATGTATAATTTGTTTATTTTTAAGAGTTAATTGCACCATTTGTCCTCTTTTGCACATTGGATGTTTGCTGGTCTTTGTTACGCATGTTTCTTGGTGGATTCTGTTGTGCTTGGTTTTTTGAGGGCCTGCCAGAAGTTGAATCTCAAGGTTGTGCACGGTATACATACTTCAAACTCTGACCATGACCAGTAGATGATGATGGCTCTCCCCTTCATCTCCTAGCTTGCGTAATGCCTTCAAAGTAGGAAAATATCTGAACGTGCACATTACACAAGGAAGTATTTGGAGATCAAACAAATCCTGCGTGCTTTTGGAAGCACCTTAAAGAGGGGAGAGGAAGAAGGGAGATAGTTAATTGGTGAATGAGCAGGAATAGACTATACTCAAGTCTGCTATGCCATTTGAAAAGTTCACGGCAGATCTGGGCCTCAGATCTATAGTATTTTCATGCCTTATTCCAACAGCTTTCAGAGCTTAAGAAATGGAAGCAGGAATGCACAATTCAGTACCTTGAGCCTGTTTCATCTTTCTTTACAATGGCAGCCTACCTTTAATCCTTGGCCACTCTGCTGCACTAAACCCATATATGCAGATTCCATTAATATTCAAAATATTTGATTTCCTTATGGCCCACAATCAATATTGAATTTACTCCCCATCTCAGCTTCCACAACTCCCTTCATAGAGATTTTTGAAGACTGATGGCCTTCTGAGAGAAAAGGTTTCCTCATAATCCAGATGGTGAACCCTTTATTCTGGGATAAGTGCCAGGAGCATTATCAGTGGGCAGGGACAAGCAGACAAGGGAATTACAGAGGGAGTGATCCCAGAAGAAAACAGAGAGTGTGGGGAGGTAAAAATGTGCTTAGTGGTAGGATGATCCCATTTGAGATGGTGGAAGTTGCTAAGAACAATGTGCTAGGGGTCCGAGTCCATAGGATACTCAAAGCAGCTGAGCAGGTTGACTCTGTGGTTAAGAAGGTGTATTGGCCTTCATAAATCATGGAATTGAATTTAGGACCTGAGAGGTAATGTTGCAGCTATATAGGACCCTGGTCAGACCCCACTTGGAGTACTGTGCTCAGTTCTGGTCGCCTCACTACAAGAAGGGTGTGGAAGCCATAGAAAAGGTGCAGAGGAGATTTACAAGGATGTTGCCTGGATTGGGGAGCATGTCTTATGAGAACAGGTTGAGTGAACTTGGCCTTTTCTCCTTGGACCGAAGGAGGATGAGAGGTGACCTGATAGAGGTGTATAAGATGATGAGAGGCATTGATCACGTGGATAGTCAGAGGCTTTTTCCCAGGGCTGAAGTGGTTGTCACAAGAGGACACAGGTTTAAGGTGCTATGGAGTAGGTACAGAGGAGATATCAGGGGTAAGTTTTTTACTCAGAGAGTGGTGAATGCATGGAATGGGCTGCCGGCAACGCTGGTGGAGGTGGATACAATAGGGTCTTTTAAGAGGTTCTTAGAAAGGTACATGGAGCTCAGTAAAGTAGAGGGCTATAGGTAAGCCTAGTAATTTCTGAGGTAGGGACATGTTTGGCACAACTTTGTGGGCTGAAGGGCCTGTATTGTGCTATAGGTTTTCCATGTTCCTATGTAGTAGCTCATGGGGTGGTAGGTAAAGACAGGAGGAACTGTTATGAGAGCAGAAAGATGGGATGAGGGCAGATGTCCAGGAAATGGAAGAGACACGGGTGAGGCAGCATCAATGGTAGACAAAAGGAAGCCCATTCTTTGAAGGAGGAGGACATCTCAGATGTTCTGGAAAGGAAAGCCTCATCCAGATGCAGTGGCAACCGAGGAACTGAAAAAAGTGAATGACATTTTTAGATGAGACATGGTGGGAAGAGGTTATAGTTAAGACATCTGTGAGAATCAGCAGAATCAGTTTAAAAAAGATATCAGTAGATAGTTTGTCTCTGGAGATGGAGCCAGAGAGATCAAGGAAGGGGAGAGAGGTATCAGAGTTGGACCAGGTGAATTTTACAGGCACGGTGGAAGTTAGAGGCAAGGTGATGAAATTGACGAGCTCGGCATGCGTGCACGAAGGAGCGCCAAGGCAGTCGTTAATTTAACTCGAAGTTTCAGGGAACATTACCATCGAAGGCATAGAACATGGACTGCTCCATGTAGCCAACGAAAAAGCAGGCACAGCTAGGGCCCACGTGAGTGCCCATGACTGCACCTTAGGTTTGGAGAAAATGTGAGGAACAGATAGAAAAATTACTGAGTGTGAGGATCAGTTCTGCCAGTCAGAGAATTATGAAGGTGAAGAGAAAATGGTTGGATCTGTTGTAAATGATTAACACTGTTACTTGAGCTGAAAGCTGCATTAAATCTACCAGGCAAATTACAATGATCCACTTTTTGAGTCAATTGAAATATGTATCTTCAGGTGTGTTGGCATTTTGGGAGTTGAATGCTCCTGTGCCAACAGTGACATTGCCAGTGGGTTGACTGCAATGGAGAAATCCCATCTCGTTCTTTCAGTTACTCCAGGGAAGTCACGTGTCAATATGTCTGGAGATATCTAGACAGCCTTGGGTAGACTGGTGGCTAGACACATGCTGATTGCACAAGAACAAAGAATGTTTTTACAGATTCTCTAATAGAATTGGAAGTGTACAGAGGAAAGAAATGTAGAGATAGATACTGATGCCTTTAGAAGTGGTTGAAAAGCTCTAGGTAGTTTTATAATCAATACCATGCTCAGAATCAGAAATAGAATTAGAATGTCAAGAAATCTGATTTGTGGTAGCAGTGCATTGAAATACATAAAAATAATAAACAAACTGTATATTACTACATATACAAATACACATATAATTAAATAGGTAGTGCAACATGCTAATAAAAAACAAAAAATATATAGTGATGTAGTGGACATGGTTTCATTGTCCATTCAGAAATATGATGTTGTTCCTAAAATATTGAGTGTGCATCTTCAGGCTCCTGCACCTCCTTCTTGATGATAGCAGTGAGAAGAAGGCATGTCCTTAATGACAGATGTCACTTTTTTGAGGCATTGCTTCTTGAAAGTGTCCCCAATGCTGAAGAGGCTAGTTCCTGTCGTGGATGAACCTCATTGGCGTGGACAAGCAGGACTTGGTTACGCTCGGACTCTGAGGGTAGCAGAATTCTGGATGGTAAGTCAGTGGAAGGGAAAATGAGGGATGTCAGACAGAAGCGAGCTGTAACAGCAGAGTCCAGAAATGAGCCACAGTTAAAATCAGGCATTGCAATGGAGAAGGAAAGAGATAATTGTACCGATGATGTGGAAACGCAACATATGGTCAAAGTGGCCCACTGGGGTTGTAACCAGACTGGTTCAGTGTCACATAGTTGCCAGCAAGAGGAACCAGGAAATAGAATGGAGCTTGTGACAGGGACCGACAGCAGTAGCTTTATTTTAGTTATATTTATTTGGAAGAAATTGCTGCTTTTCCAGTACTGAATGTTGGATATTCCCTCTGATAATTTAGTGGTGGAGCGTCCAGGAACATATTTGTTAGAGCAGACATTTTTGTTTCAGTTGTGGAGCCAGACACAGTGGGTAATAGGAAGTAGCTGAGGATAAAAACAGGCAGCAGAGCAGAAGTGGAGAAAAAAGGCAATAAATTAATTCAGCAGCACAGTAGAGTAGCTTTTAGCATAATGCTATTTTGGCACCCGTGATGCAAGCTCAATTCCGTCACCGACTGTAAGAACAAGTTCTCTCCAAGACCGTGTGGGTTTTCTCCACTTGTTCCAATTTCCTCCCTCATTCCAAAGACATATGGGTTGGGAGGCTAATTAGTGTTGATTTGAAGAGGGTGGTGTATGTTTCATCATATGATGCTCCGACGTAGTGGGTTTGTCACACTCATGTTCCCCCAACCTGGAGCATCTAATGATGCTAAGTGCCAACTGTTCTATTAACCAAATGGGCTGTTCTCTGTGACTGCAGTTTACATACCATCAAACGGTGATGTTAAGCATGAACATAAGGTACTAAAGGCAGTGATAAGTAAACAAGAAAGAGCCTATCCTTTCAAATCATAGCACTACCTTTCAAATTATTGCCAGAGACTGCAATCAGGCTTGTTTGAAGAAATATCTGCCCAGTTATCATCAATCTATAGGCATCCGTTAGTCTCAAGAGACCATGGATTTGCTCCTTGGAAAGTTTCCTGGGCAGGGTTGTATGGGAGACCAGCAGTTGCCCAAGCTGCACACCACCGATGTTGTCCAAGGGAAGGGCAAGGGCCGATACAGCTTGGCACTGGTGTCATCGCAGAGCAATGTGTGATTAAGTGCCTTGCTCAAGGACACAACACACTGCCTTAGCTGAGGCTCGAACTAGTGACCTTCCGATCACTAGACCAATGCCTTAACCACTTGGCCAACACTATCATCGATATATCACCTACAATACCAGAGTTCAGCTACTACTATACTACCATAAGAAAAGATCAGGAAATCTGACCATCTGGCTGTCCTACCCGCATATAGGCAGAAGATAAGGAGCAAGGCTCCAGAGTAAGGACAATGAAGAGTGGTTGTGGGAGGTAGAGCAGCAGCTACAGGGCTGTTTTGAGACTGTTTTGGACCACGTTCAAAGAAATATCGGAGGATCTGAGTGAATATGCCTCGGCTGTCACAGACTTTATAAAGTTAGTCGTGGCTGAGTGTGTCCCCACAAAATCACTTTGAGTCTTCCCTAACCAGAATCCCTGGTGAACCAAGAGATCCGCAACCCGCTGAGGGCCGGATCAGTGGTGCTCAGGTCTGTCGACCAAGTAAAGTACAAGAGATCCAAGTAGAACCTACAGAAAGCCACGTTAGTATAGCAGTCAGTGTGAAGCTACTACAGCTTGTGGCATTGGAGTTCAAAGTTCAGTTCCCATGCTGTCTGTAAGGGGTTTGAACGCCCTCCCCCATCTACACGTCGGTTTCCTCACAGACTCCAAAGGTTAATCGGGCAATATAGGTTAATCGGTTAATTGGGCAATATAAATTATCCTGTAATTAGGTCAGGGTTAAATAAGTGGGTTGATGGGAGGTGCGGCTCATTAGGCCGGAAGGGCCGGTTCCACAATGTATCTCAAAATAAAATGAATAATAAGATAAATAAAAGCCATCCTGCAAGCGAAGTGGCAATTCCAGACCAAAGAAGGATGCTTGACATCTGTGGCAGAGCTTAATTTGCCCTTCACCAAGTAAAACCAAGCAACATGTAGTACGAGAAAACAAAGTTTTTCTCCCAGGGGAGCTCGATGACTCTTATGCTTGCTTTGAATGACAAAACATGAAAGCACCTTCACAAACGTCCACAGCCCCCAACAACCCTGTGATTTCAGTCTCTGAGAGTGCTGTGAGGGCATCCTTCAGGAGGGTGAGCCCATGGAGAGTATCCGGCTTGGACAGGGTACCTGGACAAGTACTGAGGACCTGTGCTGATCAACTGGCACGAGTGTTCACAGATATCTTCACTCAGCTTCATTCACCCTAATACTGTAATGCTCCCATAATTTATGGACTTACTTTCAAGGACTCTCCATTTCTCACTCTCGATATTTAATGTCTGTTTGTTTGTTTGTTTATCTATTTATTTATCTATCTATCTATCTATCTATCTATCTATTTATTTATTTATTTATTCTGTACTTGCACAGATTGTCATCTTTTGCACATGGGTTGTTTGTCTGTCTTGTTGTATGTGGTTTTTCATTTATTGGATATTTCTTTGTATCAACTGTGAATGTCCCCAAGAAAATGAATTCACAGTTGTTGATGGTGTTTTATATATATGTGGCGACCCATTTCCTGGCGCATCCGAACTGACTCACAATTAGATAGCCTACGGGGGTTTGCGAGCACAGAGCTTTGGAGCCTCTGCGCCATGGGGGGCCAGTTGAGGGAGGCTTAAAAGTGAGGCTGAAGTTTTCGAATAAAGTTTTTTCCTTCGACTGCAGTTACTGACTCCGTGTCGTAATTTTAGTGCTGCGTGTAGCACACCGCTATATATGTATATATATAAAAGAAATTAGAAAAGCTAAGAGAAGATATGAGGTTGCTTTGTCAAGTAAGGTAAAAATAAATCCAAAGGGTTTTTACAGTTATATTAATAGCAAAAGGATAGTGAAGGTTAAAATTGGTCCCTTAGAGAATCAGAGTGGACAGCTATGTGCAGAACCAAAAGAGATGGGGGAGATTTTGAACAATTTCTTTTCTTTGGTATTCACTAAGGACGAGGATATTGAATTGTGTAAGGTAAGGGAAACAAGTAGGGTAGCTATGGAAACTATGACGATTAAAGAGGAGGAAGTACTGGCGCTTTTAAGGAATATAAAAATGGATAAATCTCCGGATCCTAACAGGATATTCCATAGGACCCTGAAGGAAGTTAGTGTACAAAGTGTAGAAATAGTAGGGGCTCTGACAGAAATATTTCAAATGTCATTAGAGATGGGGATGGTGCCGGAGGATTGGTGTATTGCTCATGTTGTTCCATTGTTTAAAAAGGGTTCTAATATTAAACCTAGCAATTCCTGGCCTGTAAGTTTGACGTCAGTGGTGGGTAAACTAATGGAATGTATTCTTAGAGATGGTATATATAATTATCTGGAGAGACAGGGTCTGATTAGGAACAGTCAACATGGATTTGTGCGTGGAAGGTCATGTTTGACAAATCTTATTGAATTTTTTGAAGAGGTTACAAGGAAAGTTGACGAGGGTAAAGCAGTGGATGTTGTCTATATGGATGTCGGTAAGGCCTTTGATAAGGTTCCACACGGAAGGTTTGTTAGGAAGGTTCAATCATTAGGTATTAATATTGAAGTAGTAAAATAGATTCAACGGTGGCTGGATGGGAGATGCCAGAGAGTAATGGTGACTACTGTTTGTCAGGTTGGAGGCCAGTGACTAGTGGTGTGCCTCAGGGATCTGTACTGGGTCCAATGTTGTTTGTCATATACATTAATGATCTGGATGATGGGGTGGTAAACTGGATTAGTAAGTATGCAGATGATACTAAGATAGGTGGCATTGTGGATAATGAAGTAGATTTTCAAAGCTTGCAAAGAGATTTAGGCCAGTTAGAAGAGTGGGCTGAAAGATGGCAGATGGAGTTTAATGCTGATAAGTGTGTGGTGCTATATTTTGGTAGGAATAATCAAAATAGGACATACATGGTAAATGGTTGGGCATTGAGGAATGCAGTAGAACAGAGTGATCTAGGAATAATGGTGCATAGTTCCCTGAAGGTGGAATCTCATGTGGATAGGGTGGTGAAGAAAGCTTTTGGTATGCTGGCCTTTATAAATCAGAGCATTGAGTACAGGAGTTGGGATGTAATGTTAAAATGGTACAAGGCATTGGTGAGGCCAAATTTGGAGTATTGTGTACAGTTCTGGTCACCGAATTATAGGAAAGATGTCAACAAAATAGAGAGAGTACAGAGGAGATTTACTAGAATGTTATCAGGGTTTCAGCATATAAGTTACAGAGAAAGGTTGAACAAGTTAGGTCTTTGTTCTTTGGAGTGTCGAAGGTTGAGGGGGGACTTGTTAGAGGTGTTTATAATTATGAGGGGGATAGATAGAGTTGATGTGAATAGGCTTTTTCCATTGAGAGTAGGGGAGATCCAAACAAGAGGACATGAGTTGAGAGTTAGGGGACAAAAATTTAGGGACAACACAAGGGGGAACTTCGGACAGTGGTAGCTGTGTGGCACGAGCTTCCAGTAGAGGTGGTAGAGGCAGGTTCAGTATTGTCATTTAAAGTAAAATTGGATAGGTATATGGACAGGAAAGGAATGGAAGGTTATGGGCTGAGTGGAGGTCAGTGGGACTCGGTGAGAGTAAACATTTGGCATGAACTAGAAGGGCCGAGTTGGCCTGTTTCCATGCTGTAATTGTTATATGGTAATATGGTTATACACACACATATATCTACACACACACACACACACACACCATCTATATAAACTTATATATACTCTGTTAATAAATTTACTTTGAACTTTGAAATTTATTGTAATAGGGCAGCATGCGCTCATTAGGCTGGAAAGGGCTGTTACTGTGCTATAACTAAAAATAAACTAAATTAAAATTAGTTTGAAGAAAATTGGGTATATTGTACTCATTGAGTAAGTATACAGAGGAGATTCATATCTGCTATTTAAGAAGAGTTGGAGGCAGCAGAAAGGAAACTATAGACCTGTTAGCCTGACATCAATAGTTGGGAAGTTGTTGGAGTCGATTGTTAGGGATGAGATTACATAGTACCTGGAGGTACATGACAAGATATGCCAAAGCCAGCATCATTTCCTGAAAGAAAAATTCTGCCTGACAAACCTACTGTAATTCTTTGAGGAAATTACAAGCAAGGTGGACAAAGGAGATGCAGAATATGTGGTGTACTTGGATGTTCAGAAGGCCTTTGACAAGATGCTGCACATGAGGCTGCTTAGCAAGATAAGAACCCATGGAATTACACGGAAGTTACTAGTGTGGGTGGAGCATTGGCTGATTGGCAGAAAATAGAAAGTGGGAATAAAGGGATCCTATTCTGGCTGGCTGCTGGTTACAAGTGGAGTTCCACAGGGGTCAGTGTTGGGACCGCTGCTTTTTATAATGTATCTCAATGACTTGGACTATGATATTAATGGATTTGTGGCTAAATTTGCCAATGTTAACAAGATAGGTGGAGGAGTGGGTAGTGCTGAGAGCTTGCAGAGAGACTTAGATAGTTTAGGGGAATGGGCAAAGAAGTGGCAAATGAAATACAATGTTGGAAAGTCAAGCACTTTGATGGAAGAAATAAACAAGTAGGCTATTATTTAGATGGGAAGGAATTCAAAATGCAGAGATGCCAAGGGACTTGGGAGTCCTTGTGCAAGATATGCTAAAGGTTAACCTCCAGATTGAGTTGGTTGTGAAGAAGGCGAATGCAATGTTGTCATTCATTTCTAGAGGTATACAATATAAGTGCAGGGATGTGGTGTTGAGGCTCCATAAGGCACTTGTGAAACCACACTTGGAGTATTGTGTGCAGTTTTGGGCTCCTTATTTTAGAAAGCATACACTGACATTGGAGAGGGTTCAGAGAAGATTCACGAGCTTAATTCCAGGAATGAAAGGGTTACCATATGAGGAATGTCTGGCAGCTCTTGGGCTGCATTCTCCGGAGTTTAGGAGAATGAAGGGGTTCTCATAGAAACATTCAGAATGCTAAAAGGCCGGAACCGATTAGATATGGCAAATTTATTTCCCATGGTCGAGGATTCTAGGACAAGAGGGCACAACTTCAGGATTGAAGGACGTCCTTTTAGAACTGAGATGTGGAGAAATTACTTTCGTCAGCGGGTGGTAAATCTGTGGAACTTGTTGCCATGAGCAACTGTGGGGGCCAAGTCACTGGGTGTATTTAAGGCAGAGATGGATATGTTCTTGATGAGCCAGGGCATCAAAGGTTGATGGGGTGAAAGGAGGGGAGTGGGGATGACTGAACAATTGGGTCAGCCCATGATTGAATGGTGGAGCAGACTTGATGGGCCAAATGGCCTACTTCTGCTCCTATATCTTATGGTCTTATAGGTGGTTAGTAAAGGAGTCAAAGAATATAGGGAGAAAGCAAGAGAAAGGTGTTGAGAGGGTTAAATGGCTAAATTCTGCTCATTTGTCTTATGAGCTTACTTAAATACACTAGTGAAGTTTAAGAGACTACTAGACAGGTATATGGAGGGATTTAAGGTAGGGGGTTATATGGGAGGCAGGGTTTGAGGGTCGGCACAACATTGTGGGCTGAAGGGCCTGTACTGTTCTATGTTCTATGTTCAACATGGAGAGCTGCTGTCAGGGTGCTTAACTATGCCAAAGTCTGTAAGAAAATTGAGAAAGACAAGAAGGAATGTATTACTTTCATTGTGTTCACATACCTAGGACATCAACTGTGACTCTGTTAGAGCTCTGTGGCACTGTGGTAGTGATAGACACACAGGTGTACAACTGGCTGTAGATGTCATGGGAAGGATGGGAATGGATTAGTAGCTCCCAAAGATCTGGAGCAGTAAAGGGAGGTTGGAGATAGTGTGGTATTTATGCAGATGGAGAAATCACAGTTAGGCCTTTCTGAAGGATGGTGATGATTAGGAAGTTGAGAAGGATCTGGAAAGACAAATCCATAATTCCTTTTAAAGTGGCACCACAGGCAGGTAGAGTTGTAAATAGTGCTCTTATTAATCAGAGTATTGATCACATGGGAGGAGATGTTATGTTGAAATTGTATAACACTTCAGTGAGGCAAATTTGGACTATTCTGCACGGTTCTGGTCACTACTGACAGAAAAGGTATCAATAATATTGGAAGAGTACAGGGAAAATTTGCAAAGCTGCATTGGGACTTCAAACCTGAGTTATACAGATAGGTTGAATGGGTGAGGACTTGTTTTTCCCCTGGAGCATATGAGAATAAGGGGAGATTTGATAGAGGTATACAATATTGTGAATGGTTTAGACAGTGTAAATACAAGCAGGCTGGGTGAGAATGGAACTAGGAGTCAAAGGTGAAAGATTTCAAGCGAACCTGACAGGGAACTCCTTCACTCAGAGCATGGTGCAAGTATGGAACGAGCTGCCAGTGGAAATCCTGGATGTGGATTCATTTAAAGCATTTAAGAGAAGTTTGGAGAAGTATATGGATGGGAGGGTTATGGAGGGCTATGGTCCAGGTGCAGGTTAATGGGATTAGGCAGAACAATGGCTCAACGTTGTCTACATGAGCCAAAGGGCCCATTTCTGTGCTGTAGTTCTCTATGACTCTCGGTGGAGAGAACAAGAGGATTGTAAGCATTATCAGCCTCACTAGGAAGGGAAACTGGGTGGACAGATTAGTTGGAGTAGGGCCAAGAAGGAGATGGGCCTCAGAGACAGAAAGAGCTCAGATTCACCATGAGGGATGATGGAAGTTGGAGCGCAAGTGGAAGTGAAGAAAATAGATGAAATACAGTCAAGGACTGTGTGAACTATAATAAAGGGGAAGTCATCGTTCAGGGATAAGAGCCAAGTATAGGCAGATGGGATTAGTTATATTTTCATAATGGTTGATGCCAAAGGATCTACTCATGTACTCTAGGTTCTTAGGATTCTATGTTAGAAGTATCAAATACAGCAGAGGTGTGTCCTTCGGCACAACATTGTGGGCCGAAGGGCCTGTAATGTGCTGTACTATTCTATGTTCTATGATATGTTTTGATGAACAGCTAAATGAGGAGCACACTGCCAGCGGTGGTAATAGAGGCAGACACATTAGGGGCATTTATGAAACTCTTTAAATTGGCACATGGATGATAGTAAAATGGAGGGCTATGTAGGAGGGAAGGGTTAGATTGATCTTGCAGTAGGTTAAAAGGTCAGCACCACTGTGGGCTGAAGGGCCTGTACTATTTTCTATGAGTCATCCACTTTATCCTTTTAACATTTCTGTCCCTGGGTTATAATAGAGTGGAGACAAAAGACACAGCAAGCAAGGAGCAGAGGCAGTTGTGGTTTTAATGGAAATCAGATTACACATAGAGATGAGGGTGTGGTTGAATAGAGTGGCCACCTCAAAAATGACATGGTCAATGGAATTAAGAATAACTGACTAAAAATTGTAGGAGAATTGGGGAGCAATTATTCTGGAAGGAAAAGGAGTCGGGAAAAGAGAAGGGGCGTGTGATTTGAGAGTGATGCAAAACTGGAACAGAAATGGTTCCATTTCTGATTGGCATTCTGTGAGTAAAAATATTGACTTGGGATGGGGATAACAAAGATTGGCTGGGAAGTTTACACAGAGGCAAAGAAAGTAGGGCAGTGAGCAAGAGGAGAGAGGACATGATGAACGGAGGTCAAACTGGCCTGCAAGGGAAGATGAATGGAGAGAGCAGTGAAAATAATGGTGCATGCATGGGTGGAAGCCTGCGAGGATTTTATGTGTTGGGGTAAGCTGAGCTGTTCTACAGGGTGAGAGAAAACGAGGCGAGAAAATCATATAGTGCACGGAATTACAAGCTAAAGTATGTTACAGCAACAACATATGATGAATTGCTCAGGGAATATGTCCTTTGTGGGATATCTTGTTCAAATATTCTAATTAGCAAAGAACTCTATATGCAGAGACTCATAAAGGCAATGTGTACTAATATAATAGCCTTTCACATTATAGTAATCAGATTCATTACTGTACCAGTTTCCCTTCATGGAGTTTATTTAATAAAGATGTTGACTTTGAATTTAAGTTACAGATGGCTTATATTGTTGAGTGTATTTAGGCCACTCTTGTAATGTAACAGTAAGAACCCTCATCACTCAGGACATGCCCCCTTCTCATTGCAGCCTCCAGGGAGGAGGTACAGGAAAATGAAGAAGCACACTCAGTGTTTTAGGAACAGCTTCTTTCTCTCCTTGAGATTTCTGATCAGTTCCTGAATCCATGAAAACTGCCTCACTATTTTGCTCTTTTATTTATTTACATTTTTATTGTAAATTTCTATGTATTGCACTACACTACTACCAGAAAACAACAAATTTCATGACATACTGTATGTTAGTGATAATAAATCTGATTCAAAAATACTATAAATAAAACCTACTAGTACAGGGTATTTGCAAATTTTATGACATCACAAGTGTAATACCGATGCACTTGCATTTTTGTTGGTGAATCAATTCTTAATTTTAATTCCTATTTCTATCTCACTAAAAAATGCTAAATCTAGAGGGTGGTCACAGGGCGGAGAGGCATGGTAATAAAATTAGACAAACTAAATGAATCAAGCTCAAAATTAATGACCATCCTATGATGAGAAATGGCTTAGTTGCCAATCAGAATTACAATGCTAAAATTGGTCTTTTGGTCTTTTGAGTGTACATTTTAGGAAGGGTATCCATTAACTGCTTGCATGTGGGAAAGTTAGGATGGGTTATATTTTTGGTGCTCAGCATGTTCTGTCTGTGGAACTGGTGGGTGAGAATTTGTTTGTAATCCTTGAATTGAAAATAATGTGGTGTGTTGGTGGGGGTAAAAAGATGTGGATTTGTTTGGGACCTTATCAAATAAATTATGGAAAGAAACAAAAACTCAAAATGCTGGAAATACTCAGTAGGTCCAGGCAGTATCTGTGGAGAGAGAAACACAGTTAATGTTTCACATTGATGATTTTTTTTACTGACTTAACACCAGGGGCAAGGAGCACATTGCCTTTAAACTCAAGAGACAGGGTCTTAATCCTGGAGACCAGAACTTCACTGTTTTTTACCTCAAAGGCAAGGAATATAGTCATCAGTAACATAGATTGTGTCCTGAGATGAAGAGTCTGGCCAGAGAGATCACCAAGGTAGGCCCAGTGACTTGGATTTCATCAAAAACCCAGAGATAAGGTACATTCTGATCTTGGTCCAAGACAAGAACCTGATTGGTCTTAACTCCCTAAGACAAGTAGCTCAGTGGTTCAGGATTAGCGAAGATATTTATTAAGGTCAGCATGGACTTAGTGAGCCAAAGTGGCCATTTTTGGTGTAAAATGCCTTGGATTTTCCTTAATCCTACTCACCAAGGCTTTCTCATATCTCCTTCTAGCTCTCCTAAATCCCTCTTTAAAATCCTTCTGGATTAACTTATAACTCTCAAGAGCCCTGTCTGGTTCTTGATTCCTTCACATTAAGTGCATCTGTTGTCAACCGTGTTTTTTTCACCCAACTATCCATTCCTTGCCTGACGTCCCGCTCACCCAGGGAAAGTGCACGCGCAATACATCGCCTCTCCTTTCCTGGTGTAGTGATCGCCGCGTGGTCACTGTCTGGCTTGCTAGGCAGGAGGCCTACTGCAAATGGCCTCTCTTACACTACTGTGTCCGTAGCAACACATTCTCTTTCGGTGCCCCTCGTTTCCACTGAGCTTGCTATGTCATGGCGCGACTGAGAGTCTGGCGGCATAACTGGATGGGTAAGCTGGGCTCGTTAGCCTTGGTTGGAAGCCAGCCTAAGAGAAGGACAACTCTGACTCCAAACCTGGGCAGGTGGGGCTTGTCAGCCTTGTCAGGCCATCCACCTAGGAGAAGGACACTACGAAGTAACTCCTACGACCTGAGGACCTCGCTGTCACCATCCCAGCTTGCTAGGCCATGGCAGATGTAAAGGGTGTAAAGGGTGGGGCTAGTACTGCGCACACTGCACTCCACCTAAAAAAAACCATTGTGCAGGCTGAAGGACACGCCCACGCCTATGACCATCCTCAGCAGCAGATGTGGGCAGCCCCCTTCCTAAATCTTCATTCGCAAAGCCAAGCCATGATCCGTTCCTTGCCTCAATGGCGTAAAACCAATCCAGAACCTAATCAGCTTCAGCTCAGGGATCCTTCCTCAGAACTGGGAGAAAACTGGAGGGCTTATAGTTTCTGAAACAGGACTTCGGAAAGAAGTGAAGTGTAAGATAAAAGACCGAATGGAGCATACAGTATATAGGACTAAAAGACTACCAAGATGAGGCTTTCCATTCCAGAACATCTAAGGTGTCCTCTTTCTTCCATGAAGAGGTTTTTCCACTCTCTACCACTGATGTTGCCCTCATCCTCATCTCCTCCTTCCCCTGGACATCCGTCCTCACATCATCTTTCCACCACCATAAAAGGGGTAGAGTTCCTCTTGTCCTTACCTAGCACCCCATGAGCCTCCACACCTAGCACTTTATTCTCTGTCTTCAATGGGATCCTATCATTAAACATACCTTTACTTCCTCCCCTCTCAGCTTTCTACAGGGTTCACTCTCTCTGTAACTCCATTGTCCATTTGAACCTCCTCAATAATCTCCCTCCAGGCACTTATCCATGCAGGTGGCACAAGTCCCACACTTGCGCGTTCACATCCTCCCTCACCACCATTCAGGGTCCCAAACAGTCCCTCCAGGTGAGGCAACACTTCACCTGTTGGGGTCATCTACTGTATCTGGTGCTCTCCTTGATATTGGTAAGACCTGACATAGAATGGGGGACTATTATGTCGAGTGCCTTTGCTCCATCTGCAACAAGCCAGATTTCCTGGTGGTCAGCCACTTAAAATCAACTCCCCTTTCCCATTCCAACACGTCAGTACATGGCCTCCACTACTGCCATGTTGAAGCCACTCTCAGTTTGGACTACAACGCTCCATATTCTGTGTGGGCAGCCTCAATCCTCATGGCATGAACAGCAATTTCTAACAGTAATTTCTTCCCCTCCTCCTTCTCTCTTTTCCATTCCCCATTCGAGCTCCCCTCTTACTCCTTCTCTCCTCCTCAGCTGCCTATCACCTCTCATTAATGTCTGCCGTACTTCACTTTCTTTCCTGTCCGCTCTCCTCTCCTCTCAGCTTCCTTCTTCTTTGGCACTTCAGCTTTTCTACCTATCACCTCTGAGCTTCTAACTTCATCCTCCTTATCTTCCCTTTCACCTGGCATTGCCTATCACCTGCCAGCTTGTACTCTTACCCTTCCCCCATTTCCTCATTCCAGCTTCTTCCCCCTTCTTTCCCAGTCCTGATGAATGGTCTCAGCTCAAACATGAACTTCTTATTCCTCTCCATAGATGATGTATGACCTGCTGAGTTCCTTCAGAATTCTCTGTGTGTTAAGGATTGTACATTGCATCAATGCTGTAGGTACCACGTACCCTACGCCATAGGGTGACGTGCACCTCCCCAAAAAAGTAACTCGCACGACGCAGAGACGCAGACCGCAACAACGGTGATTGGTCCGCCTGGTATCATCGCGTTTCCTCCTACGCGTTTCCAGTTGCTTCTTCTCCACTGTCTCTGTACACCGACGTGAAATAGATGAACCAAATCATCAAATCTACCTGCCGACATGCAAAAATGTTTGAAATGCATTTCCTCATCCATGTCTCTCATGAAGAAACTCAATACAGTGGCAAAGAAACCCCACTGCCAACTAGTGTTTTGGCGCACACCAACGCATGCTCGCTACGGCATAGAGCCAACTCAGAAGTGAAAATCAGGGCTACGGCATAGCCCGTATGCACAAGTGTAATTGATTAATACTGATTAGGAGATGAGGACCATACGTACTGACTGTTAAAAAGGCATTTTATAGAAATGAGCCAATAAGAGGACAATAATCAGGATAATGAGAAATGAACAGAGATTAGTTTACCTGAATCTGAGGAATTCACAGATCATTCCAGAAGGTTGCTGAGTACCCACAAAGAAGAAAATCTGTTGTACTGCGATGATTGTACTGGGCCTCATTATGGTAGTGATGTTCAGAGACACATGGTCCAGAATAGGAGTAGGATTAATAATGTGAGTGACAACAGGACTCTCATCTCAGCACCTGTGGACTGAGTACAAGTTTTCCAAAAAGTGTTCATTCAACCTATTATTTTTTTTTTATTTTCTAGTGAGGAGGCAGCCAAATTGTGAATACTGAATGTAATAGTCTAGTTTGGAAGTACCTTAAGTGATTTGCTGCTTCACCTAGAGTGATTATTTGAACCCTGGATAGTGGAAAGGAAAGAGGTGAATGGATAGGTGCTGCACCTTTTCTTCTTGCTTGGGAAGGTGTCTTGGGATGGGGAAGTAGAATAGAAACAGGTTTATTATCACTGACACAGGTCATAAAATTTGTTGTACAGTACCAGATATAAATAATTTCTCCAAGTTACAAGAATAAATAAAACAAATTAATAGTGCAAAATAGGAATGGTGAGGGCCATTTAGAAATCTTATGATGGAAAGTAAGAAGCTGTTCCTAAGATCCTGAGCATCTTCAAACTTCTGTACCTCCTTCTTGATGGAAGTAATGAGGTGGCATTTCCTGGATGATGATGGTCCTCCATGAAGGATCTCACCTTCCTGAGCCACCACCTTTTGAAGATGTCCTCAAGGTGGAGTGGCTTGTACCTGTAATGGAGATGGCTAAGTTTAAAACTCTCTACGGTCTCTTTTGACCCCATGCATTGGAGCATCCATGCCAGGTGGTGATGCAACCAACCAGAATGCCTCCCACGGTACATCGATAGAGATTTTCTAGTCTTTGGTGACAAACTAAATCTCTTCAAACTCGGAATAACGTGGAGCCACTGGTATACCTTCATTGCCATTGCATTGCATCAATACGTTAGGCCCAAGACAGATCCTCTGAGTGGTGGATGCCAGCAGAAGAGTGGATGAGGGAGTCAGATAGAGGGTGCTTCCTGGAAAATGCCAAATGATGGGCCAAAAGAAAATGTGGCTGGTGATGGGATCATGTTGAAGTTGGCTGAAATCCTCTTGCAATTTGCTCTTCCAATAGATATATGAGTTTGTATATTTTTAAGTTAAACTTCATGCCATAACTCCATACAGCCTATCAACCTGTCCCTGTATTCTTGATATCTACAATACCATAGTTCACTACTGTTCCAAGTTTTGTGCTTCTGCAAATTAACTTGTACCGTGAGTCCAAACCACTGATGTGTAGCAGGAGAACAAGTGACCTGGGGACATGGATTACCTCCTCTGTCTATCTGAAAAAAAAACCCAATCATTTAATACTTACCTGTTTCCTGTGATATAACTCATTTTCTATCCATGATACCAACTCTTTCAACACATTTCTCAGTGAGTGTTTGTCAGGAATTAACTTTTCATTGTCCACATCTCGCAGAATCATCAAGCCAAACTGAATGAATAAGCGGAACCATTGATCAATGACTGATGAAATATTATCAGGAATGTGTATCATGGCCTACGGCTCTTCTTATGCACTGTTTGACTGTTATTTTCTTTGCAGTTTAGCAATTACCTACTTGTATTTTATATGACTACTTACACACATGCAACTGCTTAATATGTTTCGGAGTGGTCTCAGGATGTCTATGCAATTGTTCAGTGTGTTCCCTAGTGCTTACAGTACTTTGAAAGTTCTGGAAAGTTCTCTGGTATTGCATTATTTAAATGAGGGCTATCTGATTGGTTAACTCTTATCTATGAAATTGAATGGAATGTTTATTATCTGTGGGGTATAAAAACATGTTGCCCAGCTATCTCTAGTCTGTCTGTTCTTTATTCTTAGTTACTAGACTTTTGCAAATCCACATTTACAATTCTCTTTATTTTCTTTGTGCTTTATAAAACAATGGAGAAGCAACAACTTCCCTGACTTCCAAAAGAACCTTGGATCAAAAACATCAGAATCCAAAACATCTTTCCCTCTAGCCTGAAAAACAACGATTTAATATTTTCCTGTTTCCTGTGACATGATGCATTTTCTATCCATACTGTCAAAATCTTTCATTCCATTGACCTCTAACTTGATGACAAGTACATTATCTAACGCATACCAGATGCTTTTTGAAATTCCATAGACACTGAATCAACTGCATTTGACTCAATTATCAATGTTACTTCTTTAAAATTCAGCAGGTTAATTAAAAATGATTTACATTCCATGCTGGCTTACACCGATCATATCATATTGAATAATTGACTGACACTTTCATTCCTGATTATTAAAAGTTTCTCCATGGCCAAGGTTAAATGTGTACTGCATGTATCCCTGCATTCTTTACTGAAGAGGGATGTTGGAATTTGCAAATGGCCCCAATAAGTAGGCAATGTTGATTATTGCCTGACACACAAAGTTATTCTGAACACAAGTGGTTCTGCAGATGCTGGAAATCTTGAGCAATACACACAAGATTATGGAAGGTGTATGTCTATTCCTCCAAAGCTACCCATTCACTGTGTCAGGCTTGCAGAAAAGTTAACTTGCTTTCATTAACTTTATCACTTCTGCTCATGACTTAACTGTCCATCTGTTTAGACAGAGGCATCAGATACTTTAAGACTGGCATTCCAGGTGGCTGCCCACTTACAATTATATGACACCAGCTGAGCTTAATTAATTCATAAATACCTTCAGACGTGGAGACTGCTGGACTGAGCACCATTGTCAGAACAGCCACATCTACAATGAGGACAAATCTTACATCTGCCTTCATTCACATCACCATCTGACCATTTTCTGCTCTTTCAGCACTGTCATTTCATGGCATACAGTTGCACAAGTGCACCTCCCTTCAAAACTATCATAAGCTTTAAAGTGGAGACATTGGTTTTGGAATGTTTTCCTACAGATTTTTCCTGTTGGTAAAGTCACTACAGTTTAGGCCTTTTTCCCTTTTTTCTCCCCTGCTCTTTTCTTCTATTTCAGTTATTTTTTGTTACATTACTACATTACTGTACTCAAAGATTTAAAATTTCAGGATGTCATAAATGGCATCTTTCACCTGTAGAGAAAGCAATGTCATAAAATTGTAATTATTATTTCTGACGGAGTTTGTTAAGAAACTGTTTACATCTTATATTTCTTTTTAGGAGAGTCCGAGAGGAACAAAGGGATTGAAAGCAACAGAGAAATTGAGAGATAGAAGAAAGCAAGAGAGAAGGCAAGGAAGCTGGTGATGGAGTAAGGGGAGAGGAGGAGAGATAGAGATGTGGAGAGAGGGAGAAGAATGGAATGACATGATCGAGACAGATATGATACAGAAAAGAGAGTGAAACAGATAAGGAGATGAGAAACTGAAAGAGAGGCAGAGAGAATGAGATACATAGTGACAAAGAAGGGGGAAGATTAAAAGAATGCAAATGGAATAAAGAGGGTGAAAGATAGAGAAAGACAAATAGGGAATAAAAGGAAGGCAAAGAGGGAGAGTGAGACAGACAGAGAAAGGAAATTTGAAAGAGTGAGGAAATAAAGTAAAAGTGTGGAGTCAGATGGGAAATGAGAGAGGAAACAATGGAGGCATAAAGAGACAAAGAAAGTAGAAAAAGGGAGAGGAATGAGGAGGAAAATCAGGTTAACAGAGAAAGGAAGTAGTCTTTGAAAAAGTAAAAGCGATAGAAGTCAGTGGGAGAGAGGGAATATCTAGAAAGATAGAAAAAGAGAAATGAAGAGAAGAAGTGAAGAGACAGAAATTCTGCAGTTTAATGTTCAGTGAACTGAACATTTACACAACAATATATTCACAGGGTTGATCTTTCACCATTATCTGATAAATTGTAGCCAGCCAATTGTTGAGTTCTGGAATTGTGGATACAACATAGGCCTTACTGATTCACTGGAAACTGTTGACAAAAAACTGAATTAATGCAGGAAATGAAAAGAGATAACGAAGAGAGAAGAAGGTGACAGGAGTAAAGAAATTGCACTTCAAAGAGCCTACACAGGAATTACAAGTTGCATGACCTCGATTGGTGTTCTGTGATTCTTCAATGCCAGGAGTCACAGACGTCCTTGAAAAATAATGGCCTAGGAATTAGAGTCATAGAATAGTAGAGCACTACAGCACAGAAACAGGCCCTTCAAAGTTCAAAGATCAATGTAAATTTATTATCAAAGTACATATATGTCACCATATCCAACCCCGAGATTCATTTTCTTGTGGGCATTCACAGTAAATGCACAACAGAATCAATGACAGATCACACCCAACAGGATGGACAACAACCAATATACAAAATAAAACAACAAACTGAGCGAGTACAAAAACAAAGAGAAAATAATAATTGTAAATAATTAAATAAATACTCAATCACTTTCAAGCACATGAGATGAAGAGTCCTTGAAAGTGAATCAACAGTTCAGTGAAGGGGCGAGAGAAGTTATCCCTTCTGGTCCAAATGCCTGATGTTGAGGGGTAATACCTGTTCCTGTACCTGGTGGTGTAGGTTCAGAGGCTTCTGCACCACCTTCCTGATGGCTGGACACAGATAAGGTCCTCTCAAAGAATACCACTGAGGTCTTCAGAGTTGCCGACCCTCTCTAGCTCTGAATCCCTGATGAGGACTGGCTCATGGACCTCCGGTTTCAATATATCATCTCCTTGGTCTTGCTGACATTTTGAGTAAGAGGCTGTTGTTGTGGCACCACTGAGCCAGATTTTCAATCTCCTTCTTATGTACTGATATGGCTGATGACAGTGATATCATCAGCAAACTTGAATATGACATTGGAGCTGTGCTTAGCCTTATAGTCATGAATGTAAAGCAAGTAGAGCAGAGGGTAACATTTTGGTGTATCGGTGTTGGGGAGGATTGTGGAGGAGCTGTTGTTGCCATCCCAACTGAGGAGGGTTGGAAAGTGAGGAAATAGAGAATCCAGTTGCACAGGAGGTATCGAGGCCTAGAACTTGAAGATTATTGACTAGTTTTAAGGTAATGATAATATTGAATGCCAAGTACTTCCAGGTGCAAGAATAGTTACTAGCCCTCAACCCCTTTTGAATACACTCACCTGTCCATCTATTGAGATGCTCCCACAACCAATGATCTCACTTTCAGGACTCTTTATCTTGTTATTACATGTTTTTTGTTAATTATTTCAACTTATATTTGCGTTTGCACAGTTTGTTATTTTCTGCACTCTGGTTGATCTTCCATTCCTCCTGTTATAGTTACTATTTCATACAATTACTGAGTATGCCCACAGGAAAAAGGATCTCAGGGTTGTGTGTAGTGACATATGTGTACTCTGATAATAAAATTTACTTTAAACTTTGAACTTTGAAGAGCATTCTGATGCAAGCAACTTTGCTGTATAAATGTTCCAGGATTTAGTGAAGAGCCAATGAAATGGCATTTGTTGTTGACCTGTTGCACTGGTAGGCAAATTGGAGTGGTTCCGAAGTCGCTTCCTAGACAGGAGTTATCCTGTTTCATCACCAACTTCTCAAAACGCTTCATCACAGGGGGTGTAAGTGGTACTGGATGATAGTCATTGTGACAGATGACCACGTTCTTCTTAGGCACCAGCATGATTGAAGCTTGCTTGAATCAGTCTGCCAAAGTGAGAGGTTAAAGATATTGGTGAGTTCTCAGAATCAGAATCGGGTTTATTATCACCGGCATGTGTCGTGAAATTTCTTAACTTAGCAGCAGCAGTTCAATGCAATACATGATACAGAGAGAAAAAAATAATAATAATAATAAATAAGTAAATCAATTACAGTATACATATAGTGAATAGCTTATTGATCAGCAGAGGTCTCTAGTATCTGGTCAGTACCCCATTTAATCCACGTCCATGAGGTCAATGTCAGTTTCTTCCCCTCTGCAATCAGACTCACCGTACACCCATGACTGTGTTGCCTCCCACAGCTCCAATCTGCTAACTAAATTTACTGATGATACTACATTGGTTGGCCTAATCCCGAACAATAACAAGGTGGCCCGCAGGGAAGAAGTCATCTCTCTGACACAGAAAACAACCTCTCATGTCGCAAAGGAGCTGGTTGTGGATTACAGGAGCAATGGAGATGGGCTAACCCCTATTGACATCAATGGATCTGGGGTTGAGAGGGCAAACAGCTTCAAGTTCCTCGGCATCCACATCATCGACCTCACGTGGTCTGTACACAGCAGCTGTGTAGTAAAAAAGGCTCAACAGCGCCTCTTTCACCTCAGATGGATGAGGAAGTTTGGTCTGGGCCCCCAAATCCTAAGAACTTTCTACAGGGGCACAATTGAGAGCATCCTGACTGGCTGCATCACTGCCTGGTGTGGGAACTGTACTTCCCTCAATCGCAGGACTCTGCAGAGAGTGGTACCCAGAACATCTGTAGTTGTGAACTACCCATTATTCAGGACATTTACAAGTGCAGGTGTGCAAAAAGGGCCTGTAGGATCCTGGGGACCCGAGCCTCCTCAACCACAATCTATTGCAGCTGCTACCATCCAGGAAGCGGTATCTCAGCATAAAAGCCAGGACCAACAGGCTCCGGGACAGCTTCTTCCACCAGGCCGTCAGACTGATGAACTCACGCTGATCTGAGTGTACTCTATATTACACTGACTGTTCTATTTATTATAAATTACTATGATTGCATATTGTGCATTTAGATGGAGACGTAAAGATTATTACTCCTCACGTATGTGAAGGATGTAAGAAATAAAGTCAATTCAATTCAATTATTGTAACTTAGAGTATTTCTTATGCTATGCTCTGGACTACAGCCACAAAGCAACAAATTTCATGGCATACCTATGTAAGTGATAATAAACCTGATTCTGATGTGCATTTTCACTAACATTTTTCCCATTTAATTCACTGTATTTCTCCTTTCTATGATTCCTTACACCAGAGGATAGCCAGGAACGCTAAAGACCAATAGCACTCCGATGTTGATTTTACAGTTTTCTTCTGGACTCTGCAAACAGTATGACACCAACAGCTGATAAAAGCTTCAGCAGGTTATCCATTGCTGTTGACCTAAAGCACTGAAACCAAACATTCTTTTGCAGACTTATCTTTTAAGTGTCATTGTTTTGATAAAACAATACTTCCAGGAACCAGGTAGTCACACAGCATGGAATTTGCTCTTGCCATCATAATGAAAGTAAGTCTCTTCACTCCCTATTCCATTAAACCCATCCAGAAATCTCACCATGCTGCAGATTGAAATTGGAATTGGTTTATTATTATCACCTGAACCAAACACTGCAAAAAGCTTGTCTTGCACACAGTTCATACAGGTCAAACCATCCCACAGTGCCTTCAGGTTTTTAAGCATTTAAGTTTCTGATTTCTCCAGTGGTGTTTTACTTTGCAGGTAGGGTCCTCAAATATTGAGGATCCTGAAAGATCTGAGACCAAAGCAGAAGTTATAGGTAAAAAAGACACAGCAGGTCAGACAGCATCTGTGGTGAGAAAAAGAGATAAACATTTCAGGTCACTGACCTTTCATTAAGAACATGAGAAAAAGAAGCAGGAATAGTCCCTCTGGTCCCTTACATTTGCTCCACCATCCAAAGAGAACATGTCTGAATATCTTACCTCAGTGATCCTCTTCTTCACAAAATCCCTAACTGTCGATTGGCAAGGTGACAGCATAGTACTGTAGTAGTTAACACATTGTTTAACAATGCCAGCTTAAAGAAATGATTTCAATACAATTTTAGTTTAATACAGATAGACAAGCATGAATTCCATGTTGGAATTAGTTCTGACTACCTTTATGGGGCGGAACAGTAGCGTAATGGCTAACACACCATCTTACAGTACCAGCGATGTGAGTTCAACTCCCGCCACTGCCTGTAAGGAGATTGCATGTTCTCCCCATGACCATGTGGGTTTCCTCTGGGTGCTCTGGTTTCCTCCCACAGTCCAAAGATGTACCCGTTGGCAGGTTAATTGGTCATTGTATATTGTCCCATGATTAGGCTAGGGTTAAATTGGGTAGTACAGTTAAAAGGGTTGGACAGACCTGTTCTGAGCTGTATCTCAGTAAATAAATAAATTTAATTTTCTGTTGACAATTTGTATTAAACTCATTTTCAACATTACAATGATGAGAGCACTGTACAAGTGCTTTGTTGGTTGTCAATCACTTGGCTAATCCCCAGGCTGTGAAAGGTGCAATGAATTTAAATGCAATGAATTATTTTTTTATTTATTTGAAGAGACGGTAAGAAGAGTAAATAATGCATCAGTACAATTAATGTAAATTTGATTTCTTCTTACTAGTGTTTGATAAACTGCTGCTTAGTTCATACATAAAACTCGTGTCAGAATGCAGAGTTAAGGAACAAATAAAAGTGTTGAGTGTAAAAGAAAATTGCATATCGTGAAGCAGGGAATAGGGGAGTAAAGACAGTTATTCAGAATGGTGATAGGTAGTGTCCATTGACCAAGCCCTGTTGTTATTTACATAAGTAATCTGGATTAATTAAACTCTGTCTTTTGAACCTGGGACTGATTACTGGGAAATCTCTACCAAGTAAAAACTATTATATGTCTGGCTGGACTAGATGACTTATATTCTCTAAATGTGATTAATTTATCTATTACCTTTCTTTATCTAACTTTAAATAATTTTATTTTTACAAATTTCTTTACTGTCGTGTTCACCAAGAAGTCATTATTAAATAGTTTTGTCATTTTGCTATCATTGACTCATGCGACCTGAGCTGTTACCTGATTTTTGTTTGTTATTTATTTATACTTCGATTTAAGCTACTATTCCTTCTGATATTCTTTGGCAATTTGATTTTGCTGTGTTTCACTGCCTCCCGGAATTATAATCCTGATCATATTGTATTCATTTTAGACATTCTCTTATCATTCAGGCACTTGTTGCCTGCCTTGTGCTCACTTCTTCATTCATCCATGGAATGCAGTTAGCGACTTGTTCCTTCAGGCTTTTAAAGGTGATATTGTTTCCCTAGAGACATTGTCTAATTTTTGTTATAAAAAGTGCTAATCTCACTCTAGCAGCTAGGGAAATTGGACACACAGATCTTTGTTTTAAATTTCTGGTTTGGTTCTCAGTTAAATTTCACAGGTTCTGTTCTACTTCCTTAAATTTGTATTTTTTTTCCACTTTGCTTCATCATTCCTTAGTTTTTCGTCAGACCTTATATGATATCACTCTTACTTCATCCATTCATTATGTACTGTGTTGTACGATGTGGGTGACCATTGCCTTTCATCGGATTCTTTTCTCTATCATGACAAAGATTAGTCTTGGGCAAAGTTTTTCTACGGAAGCGGTTTGCCATTGCCTTCTTCTGGGCAGTGTCTTTACAAGATGGGTGACCCCCAGCCATTATCAATACTCTTCAGAGATTGTCTGCTTGGGGTCAGTGGTCACATGACCAGGACTTGCGATATGACATCTGACCATCCACCACCTACTCCCATGGCTTCACGTGACTCTGATTGAGGGGCTAAGCAGATGCTTCACCCTGCCTATGGGTGACCTGCTGGCTAGCGGATGGAAGGAGCCCCTTACACCTCCTTTGGTACAGACGTTACCTTCATCCTGCCCCCTCACTATTGTTTAGATACATTAAATCTGTCTAGCTGTGTTGATCTCCTTCCCTTTAGGAGATTCAACAGCTTGAATTTTTGCACATTGAATAATAGGAAGTTCCTGTACACATTGCAAATGCCCTGTTCCTTATACCCATTTGTTCTTCTGCCAGTTTACTTGGGAGTTATAATACTTATCCCTTCTTTTTCTCATTCAGTGTCCTTTGCTATTCCACATGTTTAGTCTCATCTCCTTTCTAAGATTAGTCATTCAAAATAATTTAATTTATTTCATAATATGCCTTTGGAATTGTGGAAGTTGCTATACGAATGCTTCAGAGAATAAGACTATATATTTTTTAACGTTCTAATTGGTCCAAATTCAGTTTAATTGTCATTGAACCATACATGAATACTCATTCCGGGGCCAAGGTGCAGAACACAAAACTAACAGTCATACATGGCACAAGACATATGTAATGTAGCAAGCACATATGAGATATCAGTAAAATACAATCACACACAAAATATATAATCCAAGACCGAGTCCATGGATATTGCAAAAATCTTCAAGCGAAGACAGTACAGTTTGTCTTCTGCAGAGTGAACACTGGGGACTGGAAGGACTCCAGCTTGTACACCACACTGCACTGTCTTTGGTGGGGCACTCCGACTCCAAAGCCTCTCTCCTGGGCAGCCGTAAATAGGAGATACTGTGGCTTTGAGGCCTAGTCCACACTAAAACCGAGGCCATGCAGCTTCCCTGCCAACCGCCAATAAATCGCTGAATCAGACTTGCAGCATTCTACATTAACAATGTCCAACAGGGCCTTGTAATCATAAAAAAGGTGACTAGGACAATCACTCACTGTTAGACTCCCTCTTGGCCTTCGCAATCCGACACCTCTCAGTTGCAGGCAGCAGCATGATCTTTATCAAATCCAAATGCTTCAGTTTCTCTGCTAACAAGCAACTTGCCGATGGGGCAGACAGGTAATACTTTGAGTTCTTAATCTCTAGCAGGATCTTCCAATCATAAAACATATGTTTAAAAAGAACAATAACAACCATGGCTGAACCCATAGAAACTGCTGTGATCAAACATGTCACCATCTTACCGATTGTGTATTATCTGTTGAATTATGTATCCCTTAATGGTTTTGTTAGTGTGTTTCTACTGCAATCTAAAACTAATTCTACTGTGTCAGTACTCCCAAACCAGGCTCCGTCTGCTGGTGACATGCATACTTCCAAGTCAAGTCAAGTCACTTTTCTATTGTCATTTCGACCATAACTGCTGGTACAGTACACAATGAAAACGAGACAATGTTTTTCAGGACCATGGTGTTACATGAAATGGTACAAAAACTACACTGAACTACGTAAAAGCAATACAGAAAGAAAAGCTACACAAGACTACAGACCTACCCACGACTGCATAAAGTGCACAAAACAGTGCAGATATTACAATAAATAATAAACAAGACAAAAGGAACAGTAGGGGGCAGTAAGTTGGTGTCAGTTCAGACTCTGGGTATTGTTGGTATTGAGGAGTCTGATGGCTTGGGGGAAGAAACTGTTACATAGTCTGGTGTTGAGAGCCCAAATGCTTCAGTGCCTTTTCCCAGATGGCAGGAGGGAGAAGAGTTTGTATGAGTGGTGCATGGGGTCCTTCTGTGGTAAACCATGTATATCTGTCTGGACATGCCCCTCTGCTGACTGCTCCTGTTGCTCCTTCCACAGGATAAAGGTGATTGTGTCTCTGCTCCTCCCACAGTCATCCAGCATGACCGTGTTCGTTTTACTGATAATAAAAGCCTTTCAGTATTTACTCTACTTCCAGTCTTTTGGAGTTATTGAGAGTTCATCAATTTTATTAGAAGTAATTTTAAAGCATGGAGAGCGTTTTGAGACCCGACAAATTGGACATCGACCCGCGAACACCTGAGGCCAGCAACACTTTTGAGCTCTGGCTAGCCTGCTTCGAATCATACCTGGAGGAGATTGAAGTGACCGAGTCCGCTGCGCAGAGTTCTCCTCTCCAGGATCAGACCACGGGTCTACTCGATGATTAGAGACCAACCGAGATACGACGGCGTGATGAGAACCCTCAGAAGACAATTCCTGCGGCCGGTAAATAACATCTATGCAAGGCATCGCTTAGCGACGCGGCGGCAGCAGGCCGGAGAGTTGAGCGCTGAGTTTGTCTGGGCCTACAGGCAATCGTGCGGGCTTGCGATTGCCGGGGACTGATGGCCGAACAGATTGCGGAGTTCCTAGTAAGAGATGCCTTTGTCACAGGGATCAGGTCAATGTACGTGTGCCAGCGGCTGCTAGAACACACCGATCTTACCTTACATTCGGCAATTGATCTGGCCGACATGCTGGAGGCTGCTCTGCACAACTCTGATGCTCTCCAGGCACACGATCTCCTGACAGCCTCATAGACGCTGCAGACCCCATAACCCACTGGCAAATCGACCACGGCTGCTGCCAGTTGCGAGTCCGCGAAGTGTTACTTCTGCAGACTCGAGAAGCACCCCCGAAAAAGCTGCCCGGCCCGAGAAGTGACCTGCTCCAGCTGCGGGAAGAAGGGCCACTTCGCCAAGTCCTGTAAGTCCAAACCGTGAGTGGGATCGAGCAGCGCCGCGAGCGAGGCATGGGGGTCGCCATCTTGGCCATCACCATCTTGCCTGCCCATGCCGCGTGCGAGGCATGGGGGCGGCCATCTTGGTCGGCACCTCCTTGCGCCACCTATGTCCTACGGGTGCTTACCGGGCATCCCACCGCACCGGACCAAGACAGCGATTCAACTCTGGCCTCCGTGAACCTCGACCAAAGCGCCCCTCACCAGCTCGCAAGGTCAATGATGGACATCCTGGTGGAGAGGTGCAGGACAAGCTGCCTGTCTGACACGGGCAGCACGGAGAGCTTTATCCCCCCAAAAACAGTGCAACGCTGTGGACTCGTGACACGGCCAGTAAGCCAGAGGGTCGCCATGGCTTCTGGGTCACATATAACAGACACAGACATCCGGGGGGGCGGAGTGTGTAGCAACACTAGTGGTGCAGGGCACAGAATATCGGAACTTTGTGCTACTGGTCATGCCTCAACTGTGTGCCCCTGTGCTATTGGGGCTCGACTTCCAGAGCCACCTGAAAAGTGTGACAATGGAGTATGACGGGCCCACCCACCAATCACTGTCAGAAATCCCCAGTTCTGTGGGAATTCATCACATACCCCGCTACAGACCACACACACACACACACCGACCTGCACATCCCACCCAGCACCATGCCAACAGCCGTGCTACGGACACCACTTGCAGCCTCTCCACCCTCAAGATCCCTCCCCCACCGCTGTTCGCCAACCTGACCCCCGACTGTAAACTAAAAGCAGGGGGTACAGCGCGGGGGACAGGGCCGTCATTCAGTCAGAGGTGCAGCGGCTGCTCAGGGAGGGGATCATTGAGCCAAGCACAAGTCCTTGGAGGGCCCAGGTGGTCGTTGTTCAGACCAGGCAGAAAAATAGGATGGTCGTAGACTATAGCCAGATCATCAATAGGTTCACAGAGATTGATACGTACCCCCTACCCCGCATCGCGGATATGGTCAATCAGATAGCTCCGTACAAGGTGTACTCGACCATGACCTAAAATCCGCTTACCACCAGTTCCCCATCTGCCCGGAGGACCACCCCTACACCGCCTTCGAGGCGGACGGCAGGCTTGATCACTTCCTGCGCGTCCCCTTTGGCGTCACGAATGGTGTCTCTGTCTTCCAGAGGGAACTGGACCGGATGATGGACCAATGGCAACTGAAGGCCACGTTCCCATATCTGGATAACATCACCATCTGCGGTCACGACTGGCAGGATCACAACACCAACTTCCAATGATTTTTCCAAGCAGACAAAGCTTTTAACCTTACCTATAACAGGGACAAGTGTGTGTTCGGAACCACCCAACTTGCTATCCTTGGGTATGTCATGGAGAACAGGGTCATTGGTCCTAATCCCGACCATATGTGCCCCCTGTTGGAACTCCCTCTTCCCAACACACCCAGAATCCTCAAAAGGTGCCTGGGCTTCTTTTTCTATTACACCCAATGGATCCCTCACTACGCAGTCAAGGCCCACCCCCGGTCAAGTCCACCACATTTCCTCTCTCAGCCGAGGCCTGCGCGGCCTTCAGCCAAAGCAATGATGCATGCAGTGGATGAGACCATTCCCTTCCAAGTAGAGAGTGACGCCTCTGACTTCGCGCTGGCTACTACCCTCAATCAGGCAGGAAGGCCGGTAGCATTCTTCTCTCGTCCCCTTCAAGGCCCTGAAATTTGGCTCTCCGCTGTGGAGAAAGAAGCCCAGGCCATAGTGGAAGCTATTAGGCACTGGAGGCACTATCTTGCCGGCAAAAAGTTCACCCTGCTGCCCGACCAGCGCTTAGTCGCGTTCATGTTTAGCAACCAACAACTGGGCAAAATTTAAAATGATAAAATTTTGAGGTGGAGAATTGAACTCTCTACCTACAACTATGACATCATGTACAGACCTGGAAGGCCCAATGAGCCCCCTGATGCCCTATCCCGGGGAATGTGTGCCAGCGCGCAGCTCGACCAGCTATATGCCCTCCATGCAGATCTTTGCCACCCAGGGGTCACCCGGCTTTTCCACTTTGTGAAAGCCCAAAGCCTGCCTTACTCCCTTGAGGAAATCAGGACGATGACCAGGGACTGCCAAGTCTGCGCTGAGTGCAAACCTCACTTCTACTGACCTAAAAAGGCGCAACTTGTCAAGGCCACCCGACCCTTTGAGCAACTGAGTGTCGACTTTAAGGCCCCCTTCCCTCCACCGACCGCAATGTGTACTTTCTCAATGTAATCGACGAGTACTCGCAGTTCCCCCTCACCATCCCCTGCCCCGACACCACTGCCACGTCCGTCATAAAAGCCCTGTGCCAGCTCTTCACTCTGTTCGGATATCCCTGCTATATCCACAGTGATAGAGGGTCCTCGTTTATGAATGACGAGCTACGCCAGTACCTGCTGGCTAGGGGTATTGCAACTAGTAGGGCCACGAGCTATAATCCCTGGGGGAATGGACAGGTGGAGAGGGAGAATGCCACACTCTTAGCCCTTAGGTCAAAGGGATTGCCGGTCTCTCACTGGCAGGAGGTCCTCCCCGAGGCGCTCCACTCCATCCGCTCTCTGTTATACACGTCCACCAATGCCACCCCTCATGAGCGACTCTTTTCTTTTCCCAGGAAGTCGACCACCGGGACCACCCTACCGGCTTGGCTGACGTCCCCAGGGCCAGTGCTGCTTCGGAAACATGCGAGGAGCAATAAATACCCCCCGATGGTCGAGAGGGTTCACCTACTTCATGCGAACCCCCAGTATGCCTATGTGGTCTTACCTGATGGGTGGGAGGACACGGTCTCCATCTGCGACCTGGCACCTGCAGGAGAACCAGACCCCTACCCCGAACATTCCACGGTGACTATGAACCCCGTACCCACTGATGTATATACCCACGAGACACCATGCACTCCAAGCCCTACACAGACACCTCACAACACTCTCATACTGGGCGCAACGCACATGCATGAGGGATTACTGATGCCTAACGGGCTGGCACCTCAAGTCAGGCCGGAGCCAGCACAACCACCGTCGCTGGTGCAATCACCACCGGTGCTACATAGATCGCAGCGACAGACTCGACCGCCTGATTGACTTGACCTGTAAATATACTTGTCTTAAATATTGTCAGTCACTTCACCCCGCAGGACTCTCTTTTTAAAAATGAGGGGTGAAAGTGGTAAACCATGTATATCTGTCTGGACATGCCCCTCTGCTGACTGCTCCTGTGGCTCCTTCCACAGTCCCCTGGATAAAGGTGATTGTGTCTCTGCTCCTCCCACAGTCACCCAGCATGGACGTGCTCCATTTTACTGCGAATAAAAGCTTTTCAGTATTTACTCTATTTCCAGTCTTTTGGAGTTATTGATAGTATATCACCTTCACAATGCTGTTTGCTTTGCGGATGCAGCATGTGGGGTAAATGTCCGTAATGGCGGGAAGAGAGACCCCGATGATCTTCTCAGCTGACCTCACTATCCGCTGCAGGGTCTTGAGATCCGAGATGGTACAATTTCTGAACCAGGCAGTGATGCAGCTGCTCAGGACGCTCTCAATACAACCCCTGTAGAATGTGATGAGGATGGAGGATGGGACTTTCTGCAGCCTTCGCAGAAAGTAGAGATGCTGCTGGGCTTTCTTTGCTATGGAGCTGGTGCTGAGGGACCAGGTGAGATTCTCCGTCAGGTGAACACCAAGAAATTTGGTGCTCTTTACGATCTCTACCGAGGAGCCGTCGATGTTCAGTGGGGAGTGGTCGCTCCGTGTCCTCCTGAAGTCAACAACCATCTCTTTTGTTTTGTTCACATTCAGAAATAGGTTGTTGGCGCTGCACCAGTCTGTTAGCTGCTGTTCCTCCTCTCTGTAAGCTGACTCGTCGTTCTTGCTGATGAGACCCACCACAGTCATGTCATTGGCGAACTTGATGATATGGTTCAATCTGTGTGTTGCAGCACAGTCGTGGGTCAGCAGAGTGAACAGCAGTGGACTGAGCACGCAGCCCTGGGGGGCCCCTGTGCTCAGTGTGATGGTGTTGGAGATGCTGCTCCCGATCCGGACTGACTGTGGTCTCCCAGTCAGGAAGTCTAGGATCCAGTTGCAGAGGGAGGTGTTCAGGCCCATTAGGCTCAGCTTTCCAATCAGTTTCTGAGGGATGATTGTGTTGAATGCTGAGCTGTACTTACATAGATATGCAAAGCAGTTCTGATCCTGGTAAAAAAAAATGAACTGATTTAAACATGATAAGAATACTCAACAAGTCAAACTGCAAATATGGAAATAGAAACAATTGATTTCTAGTAGTAAGGAGGACAAGAACCATAGGGGCATGGGAGCATCGTCTTCTGAGTTCTCCTCTTGGAGGTACCATTGCTCTTTAGTGTTGCTGGTTCTAAGTCCTGGAACTCCCCATCCAGCAACACAGTGAAAGCACCTTTACTGGGAGTATTACTTTAGTTCAACTAAGAGCTTTGTGCAGTGTCTCTGGCTCAGGCCCAAATGAGTATGAACATCAGAGAGTGAATGATGCTTTCCCAGTATTAATATCATCCAAATCACCTGAACGTATCTCTCAGGTTGTGACTGGCAGGTAAGCAGGACTGCTGAGAGAAAAGGAGAGGAAAAAAATCAAAGGAAGACTCTCTCCCATCACCAAAACAACTCTGCCCGTAAGCCTTGTGATAGAGCAGAGAAAACACAGAGACAATCAATTGCTGCTACATTCACTTCCTCATGATCTCAAACATTAGCTAATTATTCAGTATATCAGACACCATAGGTTGTTTAACTGCTCTTTCTTGCACAAAGCATCCAATCAGAGTTGTCGTTTGGCTGGCTCCCTGGTCTGGGAATAAAGCGCACATTTAAGAGTTTGCAGATTTGTTGCTGCAGAGAAGTGTGCCAATGGCAAGGGATGGTTGGGGGAGGGTTCTAACAAGAATAGCACTCTCCTGCCACCTTGTGGAGACTGGGAGTACATTTTTTTGTTCCGCTGACACCCCCACACCCTGCAGCCACAAACTATCAGGGTACATGGGGCATCTATTCGTAGACACCAGCTATTTTTCAAATTCTCCTGCTGATGATTTTGCCTTCACAATAACAGGCAACCTTTAGATGATTAAAAAAAAATCAGTGAAAAGACAGGAGCTGTAAGAAAGGAAAAATACTTGAAGCTGGAGCCTTTCAATTATTTATTGTACTTCTGACCTAGAAATACTTACGGAGCATGCTAGGAATAGTTGGATTGGGATGTAGAATTAATATTTTCCTTGTATTTTTATTGTAGCTTAATTTACCTGCACTTGCTCATGTGTTTATATAATTGTTTAGTGATTTTTCAATAATTACGATACATTTCCTTCTGCATTTTTCTAAAAATTTCTTAGATTTCAATAGCAGGTTTGACACTACTTGAATCCGGCTATTATATAAGCTGATTGTTATTGCTGGAATTTCTTTATCTCTAGTCAGAGTGTAAGACAACCTCAACTACATTTTGTTCATCTCTTCTTTGTTCTCTCAGCTCTCTCTTTGTCCATTCTTTGTTCTTGTAACATTTAATAAAATGGTTATAAACAATAAGTTTTATGCAACATTTTTTACTTCAGATGAACCTTTGGATCATAAAAGCATCAGGTTCCAATAGAATGGATGCACTGAGATCTTGTGCTTGAAGATTAAATATACACAGCTTCCTAAGTAGGGACTTCAGAAAACAGGACTTGGATTGCCAAGACTAAGGCAGAGAAGCAGACAAAGGATAGCCCACCAGTGTACAGGAACACAAGTCATAGAAGCAGGAAAAGACCTTTGTGTCTCTTATTTGTGTAAGCAGTAACCCTGCATAACATAAACGCAAGAGATTCTGCAGTTGTTGGATATCCAGAGAAATGCATACAAAATGCTGGAGGAACTCAGCAGGTCAGGCATCTTCTACAGAGAGGAATAGGCAGTTCTCGTTTCAAGCCAAGACTGATGAAAGGAGCTGAAACATCGACTGTTTATTCCTCTCCATAGATGCTGCTTGTCCTACTGATTTCCTCCAGCATTTTGTATGAATAACCCCACATTCTTAGATTTATTTAAAAATCTACAGATTCCCATCTTATTTCACTGATGCATTCTCTGCAGTGCTCTTTGCTAAAGAATCCTTGTGTGGAATTCCATACTGCCCTAGTACTGGACAGGAGTTTCACCGCAATGGTCTTGTGCTGATGTCTTTAGTGGGGAATTTGTTTCCCAAAGGCAAAGTGTTGCAGACTGAGTCAGATACCAGGGTATGTCAGAGCAACCTTATGCATCAGGCAACAAGGTTTTTGTTCAGTTAAACTTCCAGAGGCTAATGGAGGCCAAATTGGACAAGAGGCGGTGAAAATATTTGACACCTATGATAATGGAATAAACTTTCCACAAAATTATTGTCACCAAATACTCACATAAATGCCAAACTAGGCCATTCAGAATGTATAGAATGATTAGTAGTTATGGTATTCATAGTAACTTCAGAATCAGATTATCACATGCCCATCAAAATATACAGTGAAATGTGTTGTTTGCATGTTTGCGTTAACAACCAAAGAGGTGCTGGGTGGGGGTAGCCCACAAGTTTTACCATACATTCCAGCATGAACATACCGTGCTTATCAAGCTCGTCAGAACAACACAGAACTTAGCAAAACAGAACATACCGGGCAACAATACAACAGCAGTGAAACAAGTCACTTTCCTCCCCATCACTCACCAAACCACACACACATGCACAGTCCTCTAACCCCAGGTTAGGCCACCTTTCCAACCAACTCCTGTTTACTGCTCTGACCAAGCCGGCATTGCTGACTCGTTGACCTGCTGTGAATTTCTGCTTTGTAATTAGATCCCGGCAATCTGGGAGGTTTCGGAAAGCTTTGTTTCAGTACTGCTGTGTTGACCGAATACTGGAGGCTTGTCAGTTCTTCAGATTAGGATTTCAATAAAAAAATTGCAGTTGTTCCAATAACTTGTTTTTATGTAACACTTTCAACCCAAGGAAATATAAAGCTACACACAAAAAGTGCAGGAGGAACTCAGCAGGCCAGGCAGCATCAATGAAAAAAATTACAGTCGAGATTTCAGACTGAGACTCTTCGGCAGGACTGCTAAAGAGTCTCAACCCAAAATGTCGATTGTACTTTTCTCATTGATGCTGCCTGACCTGCTGAATTCCTCTAATATCTTTGTGTGTTGCTCCAGATTTCCAGCATCTGCAATCATGTGTCTCTAGTTCACCATTTCTGCTGTTCAAAGCAGGCCCTGTGTGCTTATTCACTAATTTCTTGTCACAGACCTTGTAGAAATCCAAATACCTTCCATTCTGTATATTGTTTTTGTCTATTCTTTCTAATGCCTCTTTAAAAAAACTCAGATATATCCAAGCAAAACTTTCCCTTTGATAATATGATTATTTATTGCTTTACTGTTCTATCTCCAGATCAAATTAGGAATTCTATTATTCTTTCTCTGCAACCAGTGATTGGTGTGCTTCCTTTCTTAAATCTAGGTACTGTCAGCTCTTTGCCAGTCTTCTGGGAGTTCATTAATTTGATTAATTTGATTAGTTCTCCGATGATGACAGTTAGATTTATGCAGTTCTTCTGTTGTGCATTCGAAGGTAAGCTGCAAGAAGAAACCTGCGCAGGAAGGATTTTAAAGTGGGAGGGCTACCTCGCTGGGACAGTTCCACTCTCGACCTCGGAAGTCCGATTCCAGTGGTGCCAGCAGTCATCACAACTCAAGTCTTCCTTGGTTGCACCGGATGACCGTGACTTCGTCTGCGCCTTGCCACGCCCTTTGCTCTCCACGGAGGGCTGCAGGGCCGCCATTCAGGTTGCTGGATCTCACTATTGATCCCGGCCACCCAGTCCATTGGAGCTGACTTCATTTGCGAGGACGGGCATGGCCCGACGAGGCCCACCGGCTACCCTCACCTGATTTAGCTCACCAGTTGAAGCGGTGTGGCCAAGCAGCTACATGGAGTGTCTGGTGGGGACAAAAATGTGAGTGAGCTGCCTCAGAATGGACAGGTCAAGTCCCTTCACTTGAGCTACTATCCCTCCCCGGACATCCCATAAACCCTGCATCATATTAGAAAATTGTAAATAGGTTTACTAATTTCACGTGTACTGAAATTCAGTAAGAAAACTTGGGTTTGGATGGCATCCACACAGGTCATTTCAGTACTGTAAGGTAATCCAAGGGGACAAAAAGAAATATCAGAATGCAAAATAAACTGTAGCAGTTACAGAGAAAATGCCGTGTAAACTGACAAGACAGTGCAAGGCAGACTGAGAGTCCATCTAATGGTGTGCCACATTTCTCATTTGTTTCAAAGAATTGTGATGAGACAGATGGACTGTCAGATACTTGTAAGGGATGGAGGTTGGAGACAAACAATAGTTTGTACAAATTGAAGAGTAATGTGCAACTCCAGCTGTGACTGGTCATGTACTGCATCGTTGTAGCTTCTTTTAAGTAAGCATATGCATCCTTGGAAAATATAAACGTGTGGCGGTGTTGAGTGGGTGGGTGTTGCTGCTGCCACTGAAAAACATAGAGCAGTAAGCCCATGATAGAACAGTAATCCCGTGATGCTGTGCAAACCTATACAAACCATTTCCATGACAAACCAACCCTTTCCTCCTACACAGCCCATAAAACTCCGTTCTTCTCACATCCCTGCTTCTATCTAAGAGTCTCTTAAACATTGTTAAAGCAGTCCCCCTTCTAATAAAGGCTGGTACACCACAGGCCTTCTTAACCACCCTAACAATTTGCATGGCAACTCTGAGGGATCTGTGAAATTGGATTTCTGTTGCTCCACACTACTAACAATCCTGCCATTGGTCTGTTATTTGGCCTTCATGTTTGAACTGTCCAGGTGTGTCACTTCACAATTTTTGAGATTAAATTCGTCAGTCACTTTTCTGCCAACTCTGTGTCCTTTCTACATCTTGTTGTAACCCTCAGGAATCTTCTACTCTATCCTCCACACCTCCAGCTTTTGCAAACTTACTGGCCCACCCTTCCACTTTCTCATCCAAGTCATTTATAAAAATTACAAAATACAGGGACCTCATAATGGATCCATACAAAACACCTGTAGTCACCAACCTCCAGGCAGAATACTTTCCATCGACTACCACTCATTACTGGGTAAGCCAATTCTGAATCCACACAGCCAAGTCTTCATGGACCACATGCCGCATAGCTTTCTGTGCATAGGTTGTCAATGGGAACCTTGTCAAACACCTTACTACAATTCAAATACTGTACATCTAGCACCCTACTTTTATCAATTTGTCTTATCATTTCCTCAAAATACGCAATTAGACTCAAGAGGCATGACCTGCCCTTCTCAAAGACATGCTGACTTCCCTAACATAACTGCTTCTCTAAATGCTTGTCAATCCTGACCCTAACATCCCCTTCAGCAGTTTGCCACCACTGATGTAAGACTTACAGATCCGTAGCTTCTCAAACGACTAAACAATATTTGCCATTCCCTAACTCTCTGATACCATTCATTTGCCTTTTGGAGAATCCAAATATCATCTTCAATGCCCCAGCAATCTTCTCCCTCAGTTCCCATAGTAACCTGGGGTATATCCTATCCAGCCCAGGAGACCTAACTTTCCTAATGTTTTCAGGAGCTCCAACAATACCTCTTTCTTTACCACGGCATGTTCCGGTATATTTGCCCGTTTTTCACTGAACAATCAATTTGATCAATCAAGGTGAAATGAATGAGAAAGATAATCTATTCCTTTTTGTCAAAGGTGCCGACCCTGGAGTTGTATTAGTTTTACGCTCATGGCACTCTCTCACATATCTACTGCCTTTAACAAATAACATTACCTAATAAACCAGGTGAATTAAAAAAGCAAATTTATCATTCTGTATGATTTCAGTATTCATCACAGGCACTTATTATCTGTGCCAGAAACCTCTTGG
The DNA here is from genome assembly GCF_030144855.1 of Hypanus sabinus. Taxonomy (NCBI): domain Eukaryota; kingdom Metazoa; phylum Chordata; class Chondrichthyes; order Myliobatiformes; family Dasyatidae; genus Hypanus; species Hypanus sabinus. Next base: position 26,660,980 of record NC_082707.1, on the reverse strand, counting down.
GCATGCACCTTTTCTACTACATTAAGTCCAAACACAAAATTGATGCTGTGTTGACGCTGTAGCTCACTTTATCTGAGATACACACACTTTAGTGGAGCAGTTACTCTTGTGCGACATTATCCCCATGAGCTCCGCTGTGCAGCTTGCTGTATTATTTTCTGACAGTGAGATTCTGCTATGCCTGCACACCCCTACCGCTTGTCACATTAAATCTTGATCCACAATCCCAGCTTCAGTCTGGCATTCCTAATTTGCAATGTTCTGGTATGGATAGGACCTTCATCATTCTTTCTAGTCGTGCTGCCATGTTCTTGGGCTCACAGTTCTCTCTCATAGTTATTCCTGTATTGCCACTTTAACACTTCTTCTGAACTACTTCAGAGTGCGCTGTCATCTCAAAGTTCAAAGTAGATTTATCATCTAAGTACATATGTCACCACATACAACCCCCACAACCCAGAGATTCAATTTCTTCTGGGCATTCACAGTAAACACAAGAAACACAGTAGAATCAGTGAAAGACTGCACCCAACAGGACGGACAAACAAACAATGTGAGAAAAAGAAACAAACAGTGCAAATACAAAAAGAAAAATATAATCATAAATAAATAAATAATCAATAAATATTGAGAACATAAGATGGATAGTCCTTGAAATTGTTTCTGGGGACAGTTCAGTAATTGGGTGAGTGAAGCTAAGTGAAGATATCCATTCTAGTTCAAGAGCCTGATAGTTGAGTGGTACTAAATGTTCCTGAACCTGGTAGTGTGGGTCTTGAGGCTCCTGTACCTCCTTCCTGATGCCAGTAGCAAGAAGAGAGCATGGCCTGAACAGAGGGGGTGCAGGATGATGGACGCTACCTTCCTGTGATGGGACTCCTCATAGATGTGCTTAGCAGTGGGGAGGTCTTTATCTCTAATGAACTGGGCAATATCTGTAGGGTGTTTAATATTTCAATAATATTTGAGTAATATTGTAAATATATTGTTTGATTAAGCATTCTCTGTTTGCATAATTCATTATGGGTTAGATGTAAGAAGTATATGAATGGCATAGGTCATTACACCAACACATCTTATGTGAGCACCCTCTCTAAAGTAAAAAAAAATAAAAATAAAAATTAAGTAGACTAGCATCCTGTATTTTTCTTTCAATTAGTTCCTGGAATTACAAAACAATACAGTGACGATGAAGATTTAAAATGAACCTGAGAGGACAACCTACCTGTTGGAGCTTAGCACATTTTTCTTCCGAAGGGTAGAGAGATGTTTGCCTATAAAAAGTCAGAAAATGGATGAAATTAAGAAGCAACAAGTATGGCCACAGGTTCATAAACAGTGAGTACTGGGTGACAATAATAATGTTTTTTTAACAAAGCAGAAATGGCTGGCTATATTGGAAAGATCAATGTGTTCAACTACACAACAGACAACTGGGTACTGAACATTGAATGAATTGAGCAGTATTATTAAGTGAAGGAAATCGCCAATGACAAGTGAGTACTGCTTTTGCTAAGTGCAATAGGTGGAAAAGCACACACTTTGGTTATAAGTTTGACTGCTCCAACTAAACCAGTCAAAGTGCACTTTGCTGATACTGTGAAAGTAATGCAGGAATACTTTGAACCAAAGCCACTGTTGATTGCAGAACACTTTAGGTTTGATAACCGGAATCGAAAGGAAGTGGAGTCCACTTCAGTGTATGGTTGATGTGAAGAAATAGGGTAATGTGATTTCAGTGATGGGCTGAATGATGCACTGAGATTGTTTACTTTGTGGAATATTGCAAGAAAACATTCAAACACTGCTCCAAACTGAAGCACAACCCACATTTAAAATAGCAGTTGAAATTGCTGTATCAATGGAAGCCACAGCCAGGGACATAATTAAGTTACAGTCAGGAATAAAAGTGAGTGTGAACAAGATTGCAACATCTAAACAGCCACCTGTCTGGCTGAACAAATTGTATTACTACTGTGGCAGGGGCTCACGTACACCAGACCAATGGGGGTTTAAAGGAGAAACTTGCAGAAAATGAAACAAAGTAGGACACATATGAAGATCATGTCCTCATATGACAAAAATAAATAGGCTGCAAAGGGAAGAAAAAAAGATCAAAAGTCAAGTTGGATTTCAAAAAGAGCACTAAGTTGCATGCTGTTGATGACATATCTGATAACGTTGGTGATGAAAGTGTCGCAGGACTGGGTTTGTTTGTCCATTATGTGCTGTGTCGTATGGTCTGTCGTATGGTCTGGGCAATTTTGATTGCTCTTGGCAGCTTTTCTACAGGTGTGGTTTCCCATTGTCTTCTTTTGGAGAGTCTTTACAGGACTGGCAACTGCTGCCATTATGAATTCTCTCCATTGTCTGCCTGGTGCCAGCGCCATAACCAGCACGTGATATGGATCAGCTGCTCACACAACCATCCACCTTCTGCTCCCGTGGCTTCATGTGACCCTGCTCTGGGGGGGGGGGGGGTGTGGTGGCAAGCAGGTGCTAGCCCTGCCCAAGGGCGACCTGCAGGCTAGCGGAGGAAGGAGCACCTTACCCCAGGACTGAGTAGCCTTGAGATTTACCATGTGAAAGCTAACGAGAGACTAGCAATATGGGCTACACCAGAAATGAATAGCAAATTAATTAAAATGGAATAGTATACTAGCTCAGCTGTTTCAGTCATTCCACAAAACGTATTTAAATGGCATTTAACTGAAACCTGGAGGCATCCAACTAAGAAAGTACTCGAGAAAAGCTAACTCCTGTAGGATTGGCATTCATAACAATGAAATATAACACACAGTCTCATTGGGCTTTATGTGCTATAAACAGCATTGTGGGGCTGTGATTAGCTGGGGCAACTACAACTTGATTGGAGATCCATCTACCATTTGCATGCCACATCCCTGGCAATAGGGTCAGTTGAAAGCAAATTAAGAAAGGTACTGGTTGACACCACAGCAATGTTCAAGGATGGCATTGGAAAACTCAAACATATCAGGGCTAAAATAGCGTTAAATGAAAATTTCATACTCAAGTTTCACATAGTCCATCCGGTTCCTTGTACCATCAGTAATGAAGTAGGCAGTGAACAAGAACACATGGAGGCTGATGGAATTCTTTCCAAGGTGGAGTAGGGTCCGAGGGCAATGCCAGTAGTCCCAGTAGCCAAGAAGGATGGGTCTGCCATGATCCATGGTGATCTTAAGGTCACCATCAACCCAGTACTGAAAGTATATCAATGCCCTCTGCTCAGGATAGAGGATACCTGTGCAAACCTTTCTGGAGGGAAACACTTACTGGCAAAGTAGACTTAGCTGAGGCCTACCAATAAATTGAGAATGAAGAAGAGTCCGAAGTGTTTCTGACCATGAACACTCACAATGGGCTTTATTGCTATATTAGACTTATTTTTGGTATAGCATCTGTACTCTGGTAGAAAGTTATGGACCGGGTGTTACAAGGCTGCCCAGACACTCAGTGTCACCTGGATGACATCATTGTTACCAGTGAAGATGACAAGGAACATCCCAAAATTTTAAGACAGTGTTAAAAACATTTACACCACACGCTGCATCCGCAAAGGAAACAGCATTATGAAGGACCCCATGCACACCTCATACATTCTCTTCTCCCTCCTGCTGTCTGGGAAAAGGCTCCGAAGCACTTGGGCTCTCACGACCAGACTATGTAACAGTTTCTTCCCCCAAGTTATCAGACTCCTCAATACCTGGACTGACACCTTGCCCTGTTGTCCTGTTTATTATTTATTGTAATGCCTGCACTGTTTTTGTGCACTTTATGTAGTCCTGTGTAGGTCTGTAGTCTAGTGTAGCTTTCTCTGTGTTTTTTTTTACGTAGTTCAGTCTAGTTTTTGTATTGTGTCATGTAAACCATGGTCCTGAAAAACATTGTCTCATTGTTACTATGTACTGTACCAGCAGTTATGGTCAAAATGACAATAAGAGTGACTTGACTTGAAAAAGATATGAAGATTATCAGCTCAGAGCACCATGCAACAAATGTAAATTCTTTAAACCAAGCATCGCTTACTGTAGTCGTACTATTGACATGCAAGATTGCAGAAGTATGCTGAGAAAATTCAGGCTGTGGTGGGTGCCCCAAGGACAGCAGACATGTCACAGTTGCGGTTCTCTTCAGGATTTTTCACTTACTATAACAGATTCCTGCCAAACCTGGCTACTGTGTCCCACTCCTTGAACTCATTACTACAGGTTGGGCAGAAATGGCAACGGACAAAGCAGTGTGAGGTGATTTTCCAAAGGGTGATGTCAGACACTGTACTCACACATTAACATCCACCTTGTCCAGTGAAGCTTGCCTGTGACACCTTGTCTGATGGTCTCGGTGCAGTCACGGCACATGAGTGATGAGTGAGTGATGGAACTGAACACCCTTTGCAACTCCTTCATTACTGCTGCAGAGAAAATTTGCACACAGATTGACAGGGAGACCTTGAGACTGGTTTGGGGTGCAAAACATTTCACCCAGTACCTGTATGGGAGAGAGTTTACCCTCATTACTGATTGTCAACCGCTAATGTCCATTTTCAACCATAGAAGCTTGTTCCATTAACAGCAGCCGCACAGATGCAGAGATGGGCTTTGTTTCTTGGAGGACACAATTACGAGATTGAATTCAAGAGGACCACTAATCATGAAAATCCTAATGGATTGTACTGTTTATCCTTGGAAAAGGAAATACTTGAAAATTTGGCAATAATTGGAAAAGAGAACATTGCCCTTGATGCAGTCTCCCTAATGCAAATCAAAATTCTCCCTATTATGGCAGAGATAATCTAACGAGAAACAAGAAAAGACCCCACACTGCCTCAAGTACACATTTTCACCCAAAATGGCTGGAATGGCAGCAGAGGTTCCATTTCACCCCCCCCCCCCCCCCCCATTTTCACTAGTGCTGGGATGAACTTGTCCTTACGTGGGGATTGCGAGTTGCTTTACTATCCAAGCTGAGAGCTGGAGGGTGGGAGGAACTTCATGCAGGTCACTGAGGTGTAGTCAAAATGAAAGTGTTTGCTTGATGCTTTGCCTGGTGGTTTGTGACAGATCAGTAGATTAAGCAGCTTTCCATGAATGGTTTAGGATGCCAATATGTCCAGGAGATGCTGAGAGCAGTGCCTCTCCATCCCTGGGAATGACCTGCATTGCCTTGGCAGAGGATTGATGTCATGGGCACAGATTCTTTGGTAGTAGCGGGTGCAGCTACAAAACGGCCAGAAGTTTTCCCAGTATCCTCTACTACAGCCTCACACACTGCAGATGTGTTGAGAAGCCTCTTCTCAAGGACTGGAGTTCAAGAACAGTCAGTGACAATGGACCACAATTTGTTGTGGAGTGGTCTCAGTCATTCCTGAAAGTGAACGGAATAAGTCATATTACATCTGCACTGTACCATTCAACTACAAGTGGCTTGGTGGAAAGGTTTGTCCAGAGACTAAAGAACACACGGTGAGCAATGCCAGCATAGCATACTACACTGAATCAGAAGCTCACCAATTTACCTTTTGCATATCTCATTGCTGCATACTCTACAAAGAACAACTCACCATTTTGACTGTTCCTGGGTCCTTCCTCACTCACATCTGGATCTCCTCAAACCCAGTCACAGAAGGAGTATGCAGGAGAAACAGCTGAGACAAACTAAGGGCTCCTTAAACAAGAAGGTTCAATGTTTCACTCCTAGACAAGCAGTTCTGCCAAGGGACTACCGAGGTGATCAAAAGTGGGAACTTGGAAAGACTAAGGACAGAATTGGATCACTGCTCGACACAGTGGAGAATGCCTCTGCTGTTATCTGGAGATGACACATCGATCAGTTGAGGGGCGCAGAGTCAAGTGCTTGAGTAGAAAAGTGTCCAGAGCTGTCAGAATCACTTCCTGCAGTCCCGGAGTCAACTCCTACAACCATCACTGTGGAGGCTCCAGAATCTCAGATTGCTGTGCAGCTACAAGTTTCACCTGCCAAGCAGAGTGACCCCCCCCCTCCTTCCCCTTGTCAGAAAAGACATTATTCCACAAGAGTATAAGTTCCTCCACAGTGATTGTCTTTAAGCCTGAATCAGACAAGTATGCTGTGGATGTCTATATAATAGTTGCATTATATAGTATACTCTGTATATGTACTGTATTGACTTGAGAGCAATATGTTATATATTTGAGTTAAGATGCATTCTATATTGTTGCAGTTTATAGCTAAGCAGGAAGGAGTATAGCGAATTTAATATTTCAGTAATATTTTAGTAATATTGTAAATATATTTGATTAAGCATTCCTTGTTTACATAACTCATTATGTGTTATATGTGAGAAGTATGTGAATGGCATATGTCATTACATCACCACGTCATATGTGAATGCCTCACTAAAGAATAAAAAGAGAGAAAAGACTAAGTAGACAAGTATCCCAGGCTCTTGTGTTTTTCTTTCAATTAGTTCCTGGAGTTACAAAACATAACAGTATCTATTACTTTTTGTAGGCTTTTCTGTTCCAGCCACACCAGGCCATGATGCAACCAGTCTATATACTTTCCACCACTCTCCCATAGAGGTTTGTCAAAGTTCTAGATGACATGCTGAATCTTCGTAAACTTCCCTGTGCAGCTTATTGTACTGTTTTCCACCAGTGAGATTGCATTAATATTCTGCCATGCCTACACACATCTACCGATCTGATTTGGCTTGTCACATTAAATCTTGATCCATAATTCCAGCTTCAGTCTGGCATTCCTAATTTTCAATGTCTTGGGATAAATTGAATCTTCATCATTCTTTCTAGTGGCACCGCCACGTTCTTTGACTCGTAAATCTATCTCCCACAGTTATTCCTAATTTGTCACTTCGGTATTTCTCTTAGCACTACTTCAGACTTCAGTGCTATCGATGCATCTTTCTGTCATTTTGCATTCATCACTGTATTTGCTGTTGCATTTATTATGACCATATATACTGTTCACTCTGTGAGCTTCTTATAAGCAAGGAGTTTTATTGCATCTTATTGCACGTGACAATCTGTACAGTCTTTTAATGCAGAGTGTGTCTAACTGGAAAAAGATGGCACCAGTTAACAAACCCCCCCCAAGGGCAACCTCCTCCAGACGGGTCATGAAACTACTTCTTTCACTTCTTCTATGCCTTTGTTTACTTTCAAAAGTGGTTCCGCTATTGTTGGAACCTGTGATCTACATTTCAGTGGTGCGTTTTCAAGCTGATTGAGCGATATGGTGCTCTGCTGTCTCTGAGGCTGGCGTGCATCTTCAAGGTCAGGAAGCCTGGAGTTCATGATTGACTCCATTTCGCATTGATCTTACGGGTTAAAGGACTGAAATCATTGAGGTGTGAGTGGAAGGTGAGCGGGTGTTCAGCGCCGTATGCCAGCCTCTCGCTAGCTGCTGCTGGAGGAATGATCTCTTTCTCACTCAATCCTACCGGAGAGTGATGCCAGGCTCCTGAGTCTTGGGCAAGGTTTAATCGCTGCGGTTGTGGATTAGATTCCATAGTGTTTCTGGTTTCCGATCACTCCTTTTTTTTTGTTGCTATTTTGTGTGATTTTGATTGGGGTGGCCACAGATAATGAACGACACATTGCTAGATTGAATAGAACTGAACTGAAACTGAATATATCCAAACTCCTTTGATGACATTCTTGACTTTTCTTGTGTTTTTTTGCCATTGGCGTGATTTTTTTGCGTGTGGTTGGGGAGGCTGTTCTGACGTTTTCTTTGCACAGGTTCCACTGTTTTTCTTTGTTTTGTGGCTGTGGGAAGGCAAATATCAGGATTGAATACTGCATACATAATTTGATAATAAATGTACTTTGAACTTGCTAATTATTGACATTCTAGAAAATGATAGACACCTGAATAGAGTTTGGAAGTGAGCTTGAAGTGAAAGATAAGCCTTTATCTTGCTAAGTAGTGGAGTGCATTTGAGTGTGCATAAGGGACAGACAATAGACTATAGGTGCAGGAGTAGGCCATTCAGCCCTTCAAGCCAGCACTGCCATTCACTGTGATCATGGCTGATCATACACAATCAATACCCTATTCCTCCCTTCTCCCCATATCCCTTGACACTGCTACCTTTAAGAGCTTTATCTAACTCTTTCTTGAAAGCATCCAGAGAACTGGTCTCCATTGCCTTCTGAGGCAGTGTATTCCATAGATCCACAATTCTCTGGGTGAAAAAGTTTTTCCTCAACTCCGTTCTAAATGGCCTACCCCTTATTTTCAAACTGTGGCCTCTGGTTCTGGACTCCCCCAACATTGGGATCATGTTTCCTGCTTCTAGTGTGTCCAATCCCTTAATAATCTTATATGTTTCAATCAGATCCCCTCTCATCCTTCATGTAGCATAAGGTTAGCGCGACACTTTACAGTGTCAGCCATCGAGGTTTAAATCCTGTATTGTGTTTGCACGTTCTTCCCATTGGTTTCCCCTGGGTACTCCAGCTTCCTCTCACATTCTAAAGAAATACGGGTTAGGGTTAGTGAATTGTGGACATGCTATGTTTCATTGGAGGCATGGTGACATATGTGAGCTGCCTCCAACACAGTTCACAGACTGCGTTGGCCATTGACACAAACTGTACATTTCACCCAATGTTTTGACGTTGTTACGGATTCAGGCAACAATAAATATATGAGTTAGGCAGGGGTTTTTATAACAAACAACACATTTATTAAACACTGAAAACGAACCCCCCAAAAGTAAACAAATCACCAACGTAACCGGAAATCAGCTGCTGTGCAGCAGCTTAAACAGTTCTTAAAGCGATGAAGCAAAAACAGTTCTTCAAAGTAGTATTGCAAAAGTTCAAAATGTTCACAGTCCATTTAAGGGAGAGACTTTTTAAGATGATTTAAATTCTCTTTCACGTCGTGTTGTTTTGGTTCTCAAATCAAATTTTTCCCATGAAGAATTTACATAACGAAACGGCTTAAAGGCACTGACCGTTCCTTTACAACACTGTACTCAATCCTTTCTGCTATTTCATAGGGATTAACACGAGAACAGTCAACGAATTCCTCCTGAATAAGGATCAAACAAGGTCGAACCTGTTTCCCTGTCGAAATTGATTCTCCTCAATCTTTTATTTCCTGAACTCCGATCTTCACTCTCTACAGATTCTCAACTAGCAGTGTTATAAAGAAACTGCTGGCAATGACCTTTTAAACTTTAGGCATTAGATAAAACTTCATCTTTCAACTAAACTGCATCACAACATTAAATCACACAGTGGCATGAAGTCAACATGGCAAATCCAGCCACAAACTGTCCCTCCTCACAGGGAGGGGTCCTCCTTTTATACCCTGTAAATAAAACCTGTCACATGACCTCTACTGATGGGAAAATGACACCACTCCACCATCACAAGACCATTACCTCAAGTCCAGTATAGCTTCAACCCCAGTCATGTGACAAGGGTACGTAACACCTCCCTCCAAAAAAAATTAACAATTATTTACAAGAACAACAAATGTATAAATTTTATAACATACACAATATACAATATAGTATCATCATATAACATCTTACAATACAGTAGAAGTGTTACAATTGTAAAAAAAACCACTCCAAAAAAAATTACATTGTACATTCAACATCAACATAGACAATCAGCAACCACATTATCTTTACCTTTAATATGAGTTATCATAATATTGTACTCTTGTAACATCAAACTCCAATTTAATAATCTTCTGTTTTTGTTTTTCATCTTACTCAGAAAAACTAACGGATTATGATCAGTGTAGACAATAAGTGGTTTTTGAGTTGTACCAATATATACCTCAAAATATTCTAAAGCTAAAACAAGAGATAACAATTCCTTCTCTATTGTCGAATAATTTCTTTGATGCTTATTAAATTTCTTAGAAAAGTAAGCTACTGTATGATCAACCTCATCACCCTCATTCCTTTGCATTAATACTGCTCCTGCAGCCTCATCACTAGCATCTACAGCTAATGAAAAAGGTTTTTCAAAGTCAGGTGCCTTAAGCACCGGTTGTTGACATATCATTGTTTTCAATTTTTCAAATACTTCTTGACAAGGCACTGTCCACACAAACTTCACATTCTTCTGCAAAAGGTTAGTTAATGGAAGGGCAACATGAGCAAAATTTTTACAAAATTTTTGATAATATCCTACCATTCCCAAGAATCTTCTGAGAGTATTTTTCCCTGTTGGAATGGGAATCTCTAAAATTGTCCGAACTTTTGCCTGAACAAGGAGCTATCTTACCTTGACCCACAACATAACCAAGGTAAGTCACAGTGGCATGTCCAAATTCACTCTTAGCTAAATTAATAGTTAAGTTAGCTTTTGAAAGCCTTTCGGACAATTTCTCCACTGCAATAATGTGTGCTTCCCATGTATCATTCCTTGTCACCAAATCATCAATATAAGCATCAGTATCTTTGAATCCCTGAATCACAGAGTTAATCATCCTCTGGAAAGTACCTGGGGCATTCTTCATCCCAAATGGAAGAACATTATATTCACATAGCCCAGATGGAGTTACAAATGCAGAAATCTCTCTACCTCTGTCTGTTAATGGAACACACCAATACCCTTTCAAAAAATCAATCTTTGTAAGAAACTTTGCTTTTCCAACTTTATCTACACAATCGTCTACTCTAGGAATTGGATATGCATCTGTTTTTGTTACAGCATACACCTTCCTATAGTCTGTACAAAACCTAATACTACCATCTGGTTTTGGCACCATAACACAGGGTGAACTCCAATTCGAGTTAGAATGTTTAATGATATTACTCTCTAACATTTATTTAATTTCTTTCTCAGCAAGTTCACATTTTTCTATGTTCATCCTATATGGGTGTTGTTTATTAGGTTTGGCACCTCCAACATCTACATCATGTGAAGCTATAGTAGTCCTTCTCGGAACATCTGGAAACAAATCCTTATATTTAAAAATTAAATCTTCATCTGCTGTTTCTGCTCTAGCTGTAAATGTGCTAATTTCTCATCAATATTTTCCAGAATAGTTGAATTTGGTAACCTAACAGAAACAATGTTGGATTTAGAATGAAATTCAGATGAATCATCCATCATGTTCCTAGTTAAATCAAACTCATTCTCACTAACCACAACAGTCACAGTATCAGATTGTTTCCTAAAATATGGTTTTATCATATTTATATTGCAAAGTTGTGTTGACCTTCTATGATCTGGAGTTTTTATCACATAATCCACATCATTGATTTTAGACATAATTTCATAAGGACTATGAAATCTAGCTTGTAAAGGATTTGTTTCCACTGGGAAAAGAACCAACACCTTATCTCCAGGCTTAAACATCCTCATCCTAGCTTCTTTATCATACCAAGTTTTCATTTTCTCCTGAGCCAATTTTAAATTTTCCTTAGCTAGGCTACAAGCTTTATGTAACCTGTCCTTAAATTTCAAAACATAGTCCAACAAATTAGTGTGTATTTCCTTACTAATCCACTGTTCTTTTAATAAAGCTAAAAGTCCTCTAACTCTATACCCAAATACAAGATCAAATGGACTGAAACCTCAAGATTCTTGTTCCAATTCCCTTACTGCAAATAAAAGTAAGTTTATACCCTCATTCCAATCACTTTCATTTTCCATACAATATGTCCTAATCATATTCTTGAGGGTAGAATGAAACCTCTCCAAGGCATCTTGCGACTCTGGATGGTATGCAGATGAAGTGATTCGTTTAGCTCCCAATTTATAAACTATCTGTTGAAACAATCCAGACATAAAATTACTGCCTTGATCAGTTTGTATTTCCCTAGATAATCCAAAATAAGTAAAGAATTTTATAAGGGCCTTTGTCACAGTTCTAGCTTTTATATTCCTAAGCGGTACTGCCTCTGGAAACCTAGACGAAGTACACATGATAGTCAACAAGTACTGATAACCAGTTTTTCTCTTTGGTAATGGACCAACACAATCTACAATAACTTTAGAAAACAGTTCACCAAATGCTGAAATAGGTTGTAATGGAGCCACTGGTGTAACTTGATTTGGTTTACCCACAATTTGACAAGTATGGCACATTTTACAAAACATCACCACATCTTTTCTTAAACCAGGCCAGTAAAAATGTTTTAAAATCTTGTCCACAGTTTTCCTTACCCCTTGATGTCCACCTAAAGGCCCACTATGAGCGAAAGTCAAAATCTCATTTTGATAAACTTTAGGGACAACTACCTGGTAAACAATATTCCATTCCTTACTCGCAGGAATTGTAGGTGATCTCCACTTCCTCATCAACACTCCTTTTTCCAAGTAATATCCTACTGGCACCTTCTAAATTTCACTATCTAGTAAAGCCTGCTCTCTTAATTTTATAATCTCAGGGTCTCTATTCTGCTCTGCTATCATCTCCTTCCGAGACAGAGATAAATCTTCATAGTCAGACTTACTCCAAGAATCTTTTTCAAACAACGAAGGTAAGAAAGTCTCTGACACATCCTCAAAACTCGAATCCTGAGTTGAACAGTCATGAGTAACAACCTCATTCTGCGCATCAATCTTTTTAGCCATAGCTCTAGTCACAACACAGGAAGAATCTGTGTTAGAATTCATCTCTGGTTCCTCTGACTCCTTTGTCAAATGCACTTCAGGAAAAACTTGTCCACCTGCCAAGTCATTACCTAACAATAAAGAAATACCCTTCACAGGTGAGCTATGCTCTAATCCTACTTTAACAAATCCTGTAACTAACCCTGACTTTAAATTTACTTTATGCAAATGTACAGGCATAAAATCTCTCCCAACACCTCTTATATAATTTACCTCACCAGTATCAGACTCTTCATTAAACTTCAATACACTGTCTAACATCTGTGATTGAGAAGCTCCAGTATCCTTAAGGATTTTTATTGGCACCGGAATAGATCCTTCTTTCAAGGATACAAACCCTTCAGTTATAAAATGATCATATCCCTTTCTAACTTGGTCAGACTCTAACAAAACCTCATTTGTGTTTATCAAACCCTGTAATTTTACAGGTGCTTCAGTATGTTGCACACAAGCATCTGGAACTGCTTCCTTCTCTTTCTTTTTCAATCTGAAACAGTTAGCTATTACATGGCCAGGCTTCTTACAATAGTTACAAATAAGACCAAACTGTCTTTCCTTCACAGGTTTTCCTTCCTCCTTACCTTTCTCATTAACTTCTGATTTAATTTCTGATTTACCTTGAGTCTCTGTGTTATTTTTCCTCTTAAAAATTCTGCCCTGAGGAAATTTATTCTTATGGATTAAAACATACTCATCAGCTAATCTAGCACAGTCCTGCAATTTATCAGTATCTGTCTCATTTAAGCAGGTCCTTACTTCAACAGGGATGCTTCTTTTAAATTCCTCCATTAAAATGAGCTCTTTCAATGCATCATAGTCCTCATTTACATTTTTAGAAGAAACCCATCTCTCAAAACACACAGCTTTATCATAGGCAAATTCCACATAAGTTTTTTCCACAGACTTCTTCAAACTTCTGAATCTTTCTCTATATGCTTCTGGGACTAATTCGTATGATTTTAAAATATGCATTTTCACAATATCCTAATCAAGTGCTTGCGCAGCAGTTAAAGCTGTATAAACTTGTTGTGCTTTGCCTTTAATTACACTCTATAACAACATTTATCTTTCGGCCACTCTGAAATCTAAGCAATCGTTTCAAAATGTTGGAAATATCTTTCCACTTCTGTTTCACTAAATGGTGGGACCAATTTAATTTCTTGACTAGCAACAAATGGTTTTCTAGAACCAGAAGACTGATTCCCAGGCCTTAATTCCGTCATTGCATATTCAAAATCCGTTTTTTTCTGATCAGCTTCTAACCTACAACACTCCAATTCTGCTTTACTTTGTTCCAACTTCATCTGTTCGATTTGCAACTGCATCTCTATATTACTTATTGAAAACGACTCTAAAATTGATTCATCAAAATCACCCGAATCCACATAGTATGGATACAGATTGTTCTCTGTATTACAGCCTTTGATGTAGTCTTCAAAATACTTTGAAGTTGCAATCTACTAGCTATCTCAGATACCTCAGTTTTTTTCGCCTTTGCCAACAACTCCGCGTCTGGCGAAGCCAGAAACATTGTTGCCAAATACCACTCACAAGCCAATCAAACAAACGAATCGAGTATTCCCCTTTTCCAAAACACTGATTCAAAATTTAACAAGCATTTAAACTCAAATGATCCAATCTGGACGCAGCCCCCATATATATGTTACGGATTCAGGCAACAATAAATATATGAGTTAGGCAGGGGTTTTTATAACAAACAACATGTCTATTAAACACTGAAAAACAAACCCCCAAAAGTAAACAAATCACCAACGTAACCGGAAATCAGCTGCTGTGCAGCAGCTTAAACAGTTCTTCAAAGTAGTATTGTAAAAGTTCAAAATGCTCACAGTCCATTTAAGGGAGAGACTTTTTAAGATGATTTAAATTCTCTTTCACGTCGTGTTGCTTTGGTTCCCAAATCGAATTTTTCCCACGAAGAATTTGCGTAACGAAATGGCTTAAAGGCACTGACCGTTCCTTTACAACACTGTACTCAATCCTTTCTGCTATTTCATAGGGATTAATACGAGAACAGTCAACGAATTCCTTCTGAATAAGGATCAAACAAGGTCGAACCTGTTTCCCCATCAAAATTGATTCTCCTCGATCCTTTATCTCCCGAACTCCAATCTTCACTCTCCACTGATTCTCAACTAGCAGTGTTATAAAGAAACTGCTGGCAATGACCTTTTAAACTTTAGGCATTAGATAAAACTTCATCTTTCAAATAAACTGCGTCACAACATTAAATCACACAGTGGCATGAAGTCAACATGGCAAATCCAGCCACGAACTGCCCCTCCTCACAGGGAGGGGTTCTCCTTTTATACCCTATAAATAAAACTTGTCACATGACCTCTACTGATGGGAAAATGACACCACTCCACCATCACAAGACCATTACCTTAAGTCCAGTATAGCTTTAGCCCCAGTCATGTGACAATGGTACGTAACAACGTATATGTGACAAACAAAGCTGATCTCTTTCATCTCCAGCCTAACCCAGTTTCTATTGCTCAGACTCTTAAAATCCAATCTCCTAAAGTGGGCCAAAATCTACAGAATATTTAGTACATTATATCTATGGCGATATTCTGTGGAGCAATATGGGCATCGGACTGTGTGCTTGCCCCCAGCACATCCTTGAGTATGCTGGTTGTAAATGCCAATGACACAATTCACTGTATCTTTCAATGTATGTGTGATAAATAAATACAAATAAATAATCTACTACTGTAGGCCTTCAGTCTTTGCTTATTTAGGTTTTTCAATTCTGAGTGTGTCAGCTCGTTGAAAATGTGAGAGAGAAACAGGAACAGCTGACACCAAGAGCACACAACAAGCAAATGGGTACCTCCATAACCAATTAAATTAAAGAATTATAATGTTAACTGAATAATAAATCAGCTTCACATCTGTGGTTTGACTTACTGGGTGAAGCTCCTTTCAGGGATAATGTGATTTGTTTATAATCACACCCCTTTTGTGATGAGATGATGGCACAAAATAGAATAGCTTCATCCATTGGTTGTGGTTCTTAAGGCTGTCATTGACGTGGTGGTAGTGGGGATAAGCTCTCACTACCTATAAAGTGCTCCAAGTGGCATGTGTCTCGAACGGTCTTTGACAACCATGTCCAACTCTTGGCCTTCACATGTGGCTTAGCTACTAAGCCCGGCGGGACTGTTTCTACTGACAAGAGAAGGGGCAAAGGCCGATCACTGGTGCCTCAAAACCAGTTGCTTCAGGCAGATGGGGCTCGTCAGCCTTGGACAGCAGCCCACCTCGGAGAAGGAAAACTCTGATTTTAAACCTCCGCTGCCTTGCGGCCAAACGCACCCATGGGAAAGGCTTCAGGAGCAAACCTCGAGGAAGAAATCTGGAGTCGGGGTCCTTAAGGCAGTTTGATGTTGTTTACAACTTCACTCTGGCAACCTCTGCGATGACACTGGTGCCAAGGTGTATCAGCGCTTGCCCTTCCCTTGGACTACATCAGTGATGTGGAGAGGGTGAGCCCGCTGCATTGGCAACAACTGTTTCTTCAAATCCTCCCTCCCAGTTTTGCTCCCTGGAGAGGACACAGTCCACCAGAAGCACAAACCCATGATCCCCTGGGATCAACAGCTGCCTACTACTACCTATTATGAAATCAAGAAGGGTTTCGATCCAAAACATCAGCTCTTTATTCCTTTCCATTGATGCTGCCTGACCATCGGATCATAATACCATGAAACACAGGAGCAGAATTTGGCCATTTGGTCCACTGCATCTGCTCCACCATTCCATCATGGCTGATTTATTATCTCTCTCAACCTCATTCTTCTGTCTTCTCCCTGTAACCTTTGACAACTTTACTAATCAAAAACCTATCACCTCCGCTTTAAATACACCAAAGACTTGGCCTCCACAGCTGTTTGTGGCAATAAATTCCACAGATTCACCACCCTCTAGCTAAAGAATTTACTCCTCATCTGTGCTGTAAAGGTATATCCCTCTATTCTGAGGCTGTGCCCTCTGGTCCTAGACTCCTCACTATAGGAAACATCCTCTCCACATCCACTCTATCTGGGCTGTTCAATGTTTAATGAGGTTCATTGAGATTCCCCACTCCCCCATTCTTCTAAACTCCAGCGAGTACAGGTTGAGAGCCATAAAGCACTTCTCATACAGTACAGTAACACACTCATTTCTGTAAACCTCCTCTGGACCACCTCTAATGACAATAATTTTTTTAGTTAAGGGGCCCAAAACAGCTCACACTATTTCCAAGTGCAGTCTGAGCAATGGCTTATCAAACCCCAGCAAAATACCCTTGCTTTTATATTCTAGTACTTTCAAAATGAGTGCTAACTCTCCATTTGCCTTCATTACTGATTTAACCTGCATGTTAATCTTCAGGAAGTCTTGCACAAAGACTCCCAAGTCCCTTTACACTTCTGTTTTCTGAATTTTCTCTCCATTTAGAAAATAGTCTCATACCTTGAATCCTTCTACCAAAGTGCATGACCATATACTTCCCTATATTATATTCCACCTCGGATCGCAAGACCCTGCAGCGGATAGTGAGGTCAGCTGAGAAGATCATCAGGTTCTCTCTTCCTGCCATTACAGACATTTACACTACACACTGCATCCACAAAGCAAACAGCATTATGAAGGACCCCATGCACCCCTCATACAAACCCTTCTCCCTCCTGCCATCTGGGAAAAGGCACCGAAGCATTCGGGCTCTCATGACCAGACTATGTAACAGTTTCTTCCCCCAAGCCATCAGATTACTCAATACCCAGAGCCTGGATTGACACCAATGTACTGCCCTCTACTGTGCCTATTGTCTTGTTTATTATTTATTGTAATGCCTGCACTGTTTTGTGCACATTATGTAGTCCTGGGTAGGTCTGTAGTCTAGTGTAGTTTTTGTGTTGTTTTACATAGTTCAGTGTTGTTTTTGTATTGTTTCATGCAGCACCATGGTCCTGAAAAACATTGTCTTGTTTTTACTGTGTTCTGTATCAGTAGTTATGGTTGAAATGACAATAAAGAGTGACTTGACTTGACTATGACTATGGCTTGACTTGTCTGCCATTTCTTTTCCCATTCTTCTAATCTGTCTAAATCCTTCTGCAGATTTCTGCTTCCTCAACATTATCTACCCCTTCACCTACTTTTGTATCATCTGCAAACATGGCCATAAAACCATCAATTCCGTCATCCGAATCACTGACATATAATGTGAAAAGAAGCAGTTCAATCACCAAGCAACACACACAAAATGCTGGTGGGATGCAGCAGCCCAGGCAGCATCTATAGGAAGAAGCACTGTCGATGTTTCGGGCTGAGACCCTTCGTCAGGACCTGTCACCAACCCCCGCAGAACACTACTTGCCTCTGGCAGCCAACCAGAAAAGGCCCCTTTTATCCCACTCTTTGCTCCTGCCAGTCAGCCAATTTTCTATCCATGCTAGTATCTTTCCTTTAATACTATTATCTTGCTTAGCAGCCTCATGTGCAAAACTTTGTCAAAGTGACTCTCACTCTCAAGTGACTCTCACTTTGTCAAAGTGACTATCCAGCTTTTTGTGTGTGTTCACCCATTATGACGCATGCTATGAGTTTTATTTGACTTTTGAAGACTTAGAATAGTACCATAACTTATACCGTGCTGAGAACTGGCTATATTCTTATCCATTGTCTCGTTTCAGGTTTCTTGCTGTCAAGTGAGTAACCGGTAGAGCTGTCTCCTTCCCCACTCCCCACCCTCCCCGTATCATTATCATTGTCCTCTATTCATTGCATCCAACCACACCTCCCCCCCCCACCCCCACAAGCCCCAGCCCCGGTAATAAACCAATGGAAGGAAAGAGAAGAAATGAAGTGCCTGTGGTACTGTACAACATTTACTTCACAGCATCATGGACATTTTGAATGCTGCATTTGGACAGTGTTTTGCATGCACTCACCTGACAATGTTATTGAAATCTTCTAGAGTCATTCACCCAAGTATCCTGTTCTCAGTGCAATCGCTCAGACCCCATTCCGAAAGAGGGCTTGCTTTGTATGCAGATCCCAGAAGGAGGTCCAAAAGCTTTTTGGGACCAAGGTAAGAGAAACATTTTTCATTCAGAGGAGATAAAAATCCTTGGAATCCTTGTGGATGCTTAGTTGATGACTATACCAAAGCTGAGATTGATGGTTCGTGGACCTGAAGGAGTCAGAAGAGGAAAATGGGCTTGAAGTTAATGTTTAGCCTTGTTCCAATTGAATTGTCTATCCCTGTTCCTACTTTTTTCACATCTTTTACTTCCAGACAGATATTTTTGTAGAGACCACTGAAATGGAAGTTTTTCTATAGCTTGATTTCAGCCTAGATGAAGGGTTTCAACCTGCAACACCGACTGTGCACTTCTCTCCACAGATGCTGCCTGACCCATTGAGTTCCCCTTAGCATCTTGTATATTGCTCCAGATTTCAGCTTCTGCAGATTCTTGTATCTCTGCCTGATTTCATTTCATTTGTTGTCACCCCAAATTAACATTTGCTCTGAGAGCAGGTAAAGAAAATCTGCTCTGGGCCTAAACCCTTGATTTAATTTGGGAAGGCTGCAGGTGTGGTATTGGGAACAAAGACCAGGACAGCACCCCTATAGGTTTGGAGTGAAAATGCACCAAGTTAGTACCAAATAAGTACAGTAACTGAACTAGGTGAGCAATAACCAGCACCCACCCCAGTAATAAAAGTTTAATTCAAGATACTTTGCTATTGAAAAGCAACTATAACAGGATTAATGAAAGATCAACTAGCATGCAGAAGACAACAAAGAGTGCTAATGTTAATATAAATAAATAGCAGTAAATAACAAGAAGATGAAATAACAAGATAAAGAGTCCTAAAAATGGCATCATTGGTAGTTGGAACACCTAAGTGAGTGTAGTTATCCCCTTTGTGCAAGAGCCTGATGAATGTGGTTAGTAACTGTTCTTGAACCTGGTGGTACAAGTCCTGAGGCACTGGTACCTTCCACCTGCCAAGATTTATCATTGTTTCTTTTTGAGGGGAGCGTGAATCCAGGCAGCACATGGAATCCAACGCCTCTCAAAATGTCTTGAGTAGAAGGTAGTGAGGAATAAATAAAAAAAAAACAAGAATACTTTCAGAAAACATACTGATAATTACTGAGATGTAACTAAACCAATGATCAGCTGCAACAGAGCCACTAATGAAAACATCACCATTTTTGTAAATACTCCTTCCAACAAATGTCACTTATGCCTTCATGTTGGGACAGTGTGGGAGTGTTGAACAGACTGCTCTTCCCACTCACTCGTACCTTCATTTCACACTTGCTATTTATTGTTCAGCCACTTATATTTGGCCCTTGTTTCAAAGGCTATCTCTGGATCATTAACAGACTCTATTGCCTCTATCTGTCAGGGACACAGAGAGAGGAGTTAGTTTGGGAAACTCATGTCACATTTAAGGGCATGCTATGACCTTGCTTAAAAAGAGGATCCAAATTAAAGACACAATCACCGATCTGGAGAACCATAAACACTTGGTATTTTAATAGAGTGGAGATGAGGGCTGAGAGAGAAATGTGAAGGATGCTTAATTATAGATTGTTCTCTGCAACTCAGAATGTTTGATTTCTGAATTTTTTGTTTGAAATTATTAACCTGAAGTGTTAATTCTATTTCTTTTTCTACAGATGCTGCCTGGCCTGCTGCGTATATCCAACATTTTCTGTTTGTGTTTCAGATTTCCAGCAACTAGAGTGTTTCTTACCTCAATAACTGCTAAAAAAAAATCAGTGACATTTTGAAGAAGAAGCTGTTCTTTTGAATTTAACCAGAAACCAGAATCCTCTTCTGCTTGAGAAAAGCTTCCAATAGCAAGTGGCATGGTAGTGTAATGGTTGGTGCAATAACTTTACAGCACCAGCGATCAGTAATCATGTTTGCCTGAAAAGAGTTTGTACGTCCTGCCCATGACCACATGGGCTTCCTTTGGGTCCTCCGGTTTCCTCACACATACCAAAGGTGAACAGTTAGGGTTAGTTAGTTGTGGATATACTATATTGACACCGATGATATGGCAGCACTTGCAAACTGTCCCTGATACACCCTTACTGATTTGATCTGATGAAAGCTGCTCTTTTACAGTATGTTTTGATGTTTCAATGTATGTGTGACAAATAAAGCTACTCTTTAATGATGAGTGATTTGGCAATCACCACTGTTTTCAGCCATATCTTAGCAGAAGAAGGAGACGATTTTATCCTTCTCCCCCATCCCTTAGCTTCATGGTATATTTGCAATTGTATTTTGCAATCCTCACTTCTCTTGCTCCTAATGTCCGAAGATTTATTGCCCTCTGCACTGGATATACTGGGTTATGGCTTATTCAAATTTCTCCTTGGCCGATGATTCC
The DNA here is from genome assembly GCF_030144855.1 of Hypanus sabinus. Classification (NCBI taxonomy): domain Eukaryota; kingdom Metazoa; phylum Chordata; class Chondrichthyes; order Myliobatiformes; family Dasyatidae; genus Hypanus; species Hypanus sabinus. The sequence continues at coordinate 26,639,933 of NC_082707.1, read as the reverse complement.
CTGCATTCATCCTCCTCCTCATTAAGGGTTTGGCAGCATTAGCCCCGCCACTTTCAATTCGAAGGATCCTGATGCTACCTTGACCTCTGATGCTATCTGTGTGGAATTTGCCTACTATCTCTATATGACCCTTCAGGCTTCCCCTAGGTGCTCCCGTCCTCTTCCATATCCCAAAGCTATTGAAAATTACCTCTGAGTGTAGAAAACTGGCAAAATAATCAAAAGGGATGGGTATGTGAGAGAATAAATCGCAGGATTACAGGGGAAAACTTTGGGGGTGGAGCGAAGTGACGGTGGTGCTAAACAACGACTCCTTCGCTGGCATCTTCAGAAACAGCTCTATTTCTATCTTTGATATCTCTTCTCTTTCTTTTTGACCTGAAGACCCTGACCTGGAGTTACTTCTCTGACTTCAGTTCTTTGCAGGAATGGGACCTGCTCTCAGGACTTCGTGACTGCTCGCTTTTTGATATCTCAAGGACGCGGCCTGGAAGACTAGCTCACCTTCAGGGTGCCGAATTTTCACGGCTCTGGAGATGGGCTGATTCAAGGCCGGTGCCCCTGACTGGGGCGTCGCGGGAGAACATGGAACATCAGGAGCAGCGGGTTAACTGCCGCGGGCTGTCTGTCCAGAGGCCTGAGTCATGGGGCCAACTCTCTGGGTGCAGAGCTCCGATAAAGCGAGGCTACAGACTTTTAACATCATAAATCAGCAAGATATTTGTGATGTCTCCCCTCTCCCTGTGAAACAGGGACACCCATATTTCCCTTACGAGGGAGAGAGAGTGAGCCTGTGGCATTTCGAATTATCGGATGAATGAGTAGTCTGGGGTACCACAACTCTGTGTCTTTATTGAAGCTTTCCCACACGCTTGAGAACTCGGTGGGGGTGGGGGGGGGAAGTGCCAATGCTTTTTTTGTGGTGGGGTGGTTGTTGCCTTGCTGCTGCTTGTGCATGGGAGAGGGGATTGGGGAGAGTTTGGGGGTTCTAACATTTAACTCTCATTCATTCTTTGGGGCACTTCTCTGTTTTCGTGGATGTTTGTGAAGAAAAAGAGTTTCAGGATGTAAATGGTATACATTTTTCTGACATTAGGTACTATTGAAACCTATTGAAATGATGGGATTGTTCTTCCGGGAACCAGCATACATATGATAGATTGAATGGCCTCCATCTGTGTCATTAACTCCTCACCCTTGTTCTAAACTCACCAGCTAGGGAAATTTATGTCAAGCTCTCTCAGAATCTTATCTGCACTAATATAATCACCTTTTATTCTTCTAAATTTCACTGAGTATAAACCAATCTGATGTAATCTCTTAGAATTTCCCCCACAACCCTGCCTCTCATCCCATGACTGAATCCATTTAATATGTTCCCCTTCATTTTAGACAAATGTACTCTTCCATGGGCACAGAGACGAAATCTGTACACAATACTTTGGGTTGTGTCTGACTGAACCTCTGTATAACCATTAAGGCTTCCTCACTCCAATACTCCAGTCTCTGTTGCAGTTTAGATTCATACACCGTTTGTCTTCATTATCGTCCGCTGTGTGCATATTAGATTTTGCTTTTGTGAAGCAGCAGTCTGAGAAATTTCTTAGCGTTTAAAAATATTAAAACATAGAGCATAGAACAGTACCGTGCAGGGAAAGGCCTTTTAGCCTATGACATCTAAGCTGATCATGGAGCTAATCTAAACTAATCCTAGCCGTCTGCATTTATTCCCTGCCTGCTCAGATGTCTATGCGAATGCTTATTAAACCTTGCTATCACATCTTCAAAAGGCAATGCCTCAAAGATTCAAAGTACATTTATTGTCAAAGTAGGTATGCAGTATACTGTCTTGAGATTTGTATTCCCCAGAGACAGCCAGGAATCAAAGAAAACCATGGAACCCATTCAAAGAAAAACATCAAACCTCCCACCACACACACTAAAAAAACTGCGTCAATGGCAACAGAAATCAAGCAAAAAACACAGAATGTGAAACACAAAATCAAAAGAGTCCAGGCATATTCAGTTCAGCTCAGTGTCAGGCAGCCCCAATTCAAAGTCACTCGAAATAGCAACAAGAAAGGGAGTGACCAGAAAGCAGATAACACATCATAACGTGAACCTCAGAGTCCAATTCACAAACCGTGGTGATTAAACCTTGCCCGAGACACCGAACTCCGGCACCGTCCTCCAACAGCATCGAGTGAGAGAGGGAGAGAGTGAGAGAGAGAGAGTGACAGAGAGAGAGAGGGGGGAGAGAGAGAGAGTGAGTGAGAGAGAGAGAGAGAAGAGAGAGAGACCATTTGAATGCAAGGACCTTCCTTCAGGAGCAGTGGATGAGAGGGAGAGACCGTCACATGCAGACACCTTCCTCAGGCTGGTAGATGATGCTGACCACTCACTTGTCTTAATGATATCAATTTTCCTCAGCGCTTTAATCTGTGAGATTGGTGAGAAATGGAGTCGATCATGGCCTTCAGGCTTCGTGGCTGCAAGATCGCACACTTGGCTCGAAGTCTCACAGAACACCATCGGAGACAGCAAAGCACCAGATCGCTCAATTGGCCTGAAATTACACCACCAACATGTAGATCACAGGCTCCAACAGTAGCAGAATCACATTTGAAAGAAAAAGAAAAGGTAAAAGAAGTGAAAGAACTAGTTCAGTGAACTGACTGAAATTTTCCGCCTTTGGTTACGTTGTTCGCTGGCACCATCTTCTTTCATCTTCAAGAAGTCAGCATCCATCATTAAGGACCCCCCTCAGTCAGGACATGCCCTCTTCTCATTACCATCATCAGAGAGGAGGTACAGGAGCCTGAAGACACATTCTCAATGTTTTAGGAATAGCTTCTCCCTTTCCACCATTCAATTTCTGAACGCACTACACACCTGTGAACACTACCTCACTATTTTTGCTGTCTTTTTCACTACTTAATTTTATCTTACATACATATATTTCTGATTGTAATTTACATTATTTTCTGTGTATTGCACTCTACTGCTAACAGAAAACACCGAATTTCTCTACTTATATCAGTGATAGTAAACGTGATTCTTACTCTACTTTTATGCTTCCTTTTGCAGCACATTCCAGGCACCTACCCTAAAAAACTTGCCCTGCAGACCTCCTTTAAACTTTCCTCCCCTCACCCCTTGTTTTGTTTTCACTCCTCCTGAACTGAACCAGCTGTTAATCTACTGGGGTCTATTACCACTGTTAAACATTCACTAACCTCGAAGAGATGCCTGTGGAGAGCATGGGCTTTCAGCGCACTCAAGCCTGCCGATTGATTGTCTGCACCAATTTTGCCATCTCCATCATCCCACTGATGTGCCTTCTGTTCTGATGATGCTTACCTTGGCATCAATGAAAACCTTGGCAACTGCATTCCCCATTGGTATTGTGCCAGCCAGATGCTGTGCCATCTGCGGGAAAGGCAGCTATATGCAGTCCATTAATAACTCAGTTGTGCCATCTGGATGCATTTGGATGCCTGCCTTGTGGCAATGTGTTTTTTTTTTGTATCAGGAAGTTCTCCATTGCAAAGAGGATCTAAAATGCTTGGAAGATGGGTAGGGTGTGATTGGTTGGTTGATTTACACACTACTGATGTTTTTTTTTGTGCGCCATACTCTGCCAGAGCCTCGGCAACCAGGTTTTTTTCAAGTGGTTGTCTTGGAGGAAAGATTCTGTGAGTGGTCCCCCACGTCCTTCTCACAGCACAGTTTTTTTTTACGAGGCCTAGTTGCAAGCTCGACGCTCAACCGGGCACGGATGGAAAGTGCGCCCGAAAGCGGCCTGACTGGATTCGAACTCGGGAATCTTCGCTTTGGAGTCCGGCGCCGAAGTCACCACGCCACCAGCCGGCCTACTACTGATGTAACAAATGGAAAATAACTTTGGTGGGGTGTGTCGAGCAGGCAGAAACATCCATAGCTGTCCGGATTTCATCAGCAGGATCTGGTGAAAAAAATGAATGCAAGTGTAAAAAACTTGTACTTCGTTTGTTACATGGATTACTGCTGGTAATTGAAGATAGTTTGTTAAAAGCAAATAAAGTGTAGTAATTTAACTCTGATAGGTGACTGACCCCAGATCAAAGAATCTGCTTATTCATGTGTGGGTATGTCTGGCAAGAACAGTGGCTAATCCCCTTCAGAAGGTGATAGATAGTGAGGTATTTTTATGCTTTTATTGCTACCTAAATGAAGAAAGTAACATCAGGTACCGAGTTCCAGAACTGAGATTTGAGTAACAATGAGAGAACAACGATATACGCTCAGTGACCATTTTATTAGCTCCCTCCTGTACTCAATAAAGTAGCCAGTGAGTGCATTTCTGAATGTTTGTAGTTTACTGCTGCTGTAGCCCATCCATTTCAAGGTTCGACGTGATGTGCACTCAGAGATGCTCTTCTGCACACCACTGTTGTAGCACGTGGTTACTTGAGTTACTCTCACCTTCCTGTCAGGTTAAACCAATCTGGTCCTTTTCCTCTGACCTCTCACATTAACAAGGCATTTTCATCCACAGAACTGCCACGCACTAGATGTTTTGTTTTGTTTTTTTTTGCACCATTGTCTGTAAACTCTAGAAACTGTTGTGCATGAAAATCTGAAAAGATCAGCAGTTTCTGAGATTCTCAACCCACCTCGTCTGGCAAAGTCACACACAGCCCTGTACATAAGTCTCAGAACTAAGTAAAAATTCTGTAACATGAAGATACTTTCGAAGTAATGAAATGAAAAATTTCTGTACATCAAAAAATTACTTTCAAGGGTAGTAAACTGTAAAAAAACTAAATCAAATCAATATTTGGTTTGGCCACACTTTGCCTTTAAAACTGCAACAATTCTCTCATATACACTGCCATGCAGTTTTATAAGAAAATGGACTGGTAGGCTGTTCCAAGCATCTTGGAGAACTTGCCACAGATCTTCTGCAGACTTTGGTTGTCTCGCTTGCTTCTGACTCTCCAGGTAATCCCAGACAGCCTCGATGATTTTGAGATCAGGGCTCTGTAGAGCCCATATCATATAACATATATCGAACATAGAACATGGGAATTTACAGCTCATTACAGGCCCTTCGGCCCACAAAGTTGTGCCAACCATGTATCCTGCTCTAGAAGCTGCCTAGAATTTCCCTAGTGCATAGCCCTCTGTTTTCTAAGTTCCATGTACCTGTCTAAGAGTCTCTTAAAAGACCCTATTGTATCTGCTTCCACCACTGCTACTGGCAGTGCATTCCACGCAGCACTCTCTGTGCGAAAAACTTAACCCAGACATCCCCCTGGTACTTACAGCCAAGCACCTTTAAACTATGCCCCATTGTGTTAGCCATTTCAGCCCTGGGAAAAAGCCTCTGGCTGTCCACACGATCAATGTTGCTCATCACCTTATACACATCTATCAGGTCATCTCTCATCCTCCATCGCTCCAAGGAGAAAAGGCCAAGTTCACTCAACCCATTCTCAAAAGGTATGCCCTCCAATCCAGGTAACATCCTTGTATGTCTTCTCTGCACTTTCTCTATACCTCCACATCCTTCCTGTAGTGAGGTGAGCAGAACTGAACACAGTACAACAAGTTGTGTCATCAGCAAACTCACTAACCCACCCTTCTACTCCTTCATCCAGATCATTTATAAAAATCGCAAAAGGGAGGGGTCCCAAAACAGATCCCTGTGGAACACCACAGGTCACCGAATATCATGTAGAATACAAACCACCTACAACCACCCTTTGCCTTATGTGGGCAAGTCAATTTGGGATCCACAAAGCAAGGTCTCCTTGGATCCCATCCCTCCTTACTTTCTGAAGGACCCTTGCATGGGGAATCTTATCAAGTGCCTTGCTGAAATCCATATATACTACATCCACAGCTCTACCTTCATCAATGTGTTTTGTTACATCCTCAAGAAATTAAATTAGGCTCATAAGGCATGACCTGCCCTTGACAAAATTATGCTGATTATCGCTAATCAGATTATGTCTCGCCAAATGCTCATAAGTCCTGCCTCTCAGGATCTTTTCCAACAACTGCCCACCACTGAAGCCAGACTCACTGGTCTATAATTTCCTGAGCTATTACTAATCACTGTCTTGAACAAGGGAACAACATTTGCAACCCTCAGGTACTTGTTCTGCCCCTATTGATGATGCAAAGGTCATCGCAAGTGGCTCAGCAATCTCCTCCCTTGCTTCCCACATTTACCCTGTTGAATACTGAAGCAAAGTATTTATTAAGTACTTCCGCTACCTCCTCCAACTCCATGCACAAATTTCCACATTCGCACCTGATTGGTCCTATTCTCACACGGCTCAACCTCCTGATCTTCACATACTTGTAAAATGCCTTGGGTTTTCCTTAATCCTGCTCATGAAGTCATTCTTATGGCCCCCTCTGGCTCTCCTAATTCATTCTTAAGCTCCTTCATAGCAACTTTGTAATTTTCTAGAGCTCTAACAGTACCTAGTTTCTTGAACCTTTCCTAAGCTTTTATTTTCTTCTTAACTAGAGTTTCTACAACCCTTGTACCCCATGCTTCTTTAACCCTACCATCCTTTTCCTGCCTCAGTGGAACATACCTATGCAGAACTTCATGCAAGTGTTCCTTGAACATTTGCCACATTTCTGCCATACATTTCCCTGACAACATCTGCTCCCAATTTATGCTCCCGAGTTCCTGCTAAAAGGCATCATATTTCCCCCTATGCCAATTAAATGTTTTCTCAAATTGTCTGCTCCTATTCCTCTCCAGTGCTATGGTGAAGGAGATAGAGTTGTGGTCACTATCTCCAATATGCTCTCCTACTGAGAGGTCTGACACCTGACCAGGTTAATTTCCCAATACCAGATCAAGTACAGCCTCTCCTCAAGTTGACTTATCTACTAATTGCGTCAGGAAACCTTCCTGAACACACCTAGCAAACTCCACCCCATCTAAACCACTTTCACTAAGGAGATGCCAATCAATATTAGGAAAGTTAAAATCTTGCATTACAACAACCCTATTATTATTGCACCATTGCGGAATCTGCCTTCCTCTCTGCTCCTCAATATCCCTGATACTATCGGGGATCTATAAAAACATCCAGCAGAGTCATTACCCTTTTCCTGTTTCTGATTTGCCCCTTTCCTGTTGCTGACAGCTTCAAACCATACAAAAATCTAGTGTGTGTAAGACCTGTTTTACAATTCTGTAGATCACATTTCTTCTTCATTCTGATGTTTGGTCTGAACAACTGAACCTCTTGACCATGTCTGCTTGATTTTATGCATTGATTTGCTGCCACATGATTGGCCGATTAGATATTTGCATGGTGGATGTTGTCTGCATGGACATTGGCAAGGTATTTGACAAGGCCCCACATGGGAAGTTGGTCAAGAAGGTTCAGTTGCTCGACATTCAGGATGAGGTAGTAAATTATGTAAGGCTTTGTTTTTGTGACAGAAGCAAGAGAGTGGGAGTAGATGTGTGGCTCTCTGACTGGAGGCCTGTGACTAATGGTGTGCTGTAGGGATCGGTGCTGGGTCCATTGCTCTTTGTCATTTATATGAACAACCTGGATGATAATGGATCAGCTATAACTGGATCAGCAAATTTGCAGATGACACCAAGATTGGGGGTGTAGTGGACGGCGAGGAAGACTATCATGACTTGCAGTGGAATCTGGATCAGCTGGAAAAATGGGCTGCAAAATGGTAGATGGAATTTAATGCAGAGTAGGTCTTACACAGTGAACGGTAGAGCACTGAGGAGTGTGGTAGAACAAAGGGATCTGGGAATACAGGTCCATTATTCATTAAAAATGATGTCACAGGATAACAGAGTTGTAAAAAAAAATGCTTTTAGCACATTGGCTTTCATAGATCAAAGTATTGAGTACAGGAGATTAGATGCTATGTTGAAGTTGTATAAGTCGTTGGTGAGTCCTAATTTGGAGTATCATGAGCAGTTTTGGTCACCTACCTAACCTAAGAGAAAGATGTCAATAAGGTTGAAAGAATGCAGGGAAAATTTCCAAGGCATTGCCGGGTCTGGAGGACCTGAGCTATATGGAAAGATTGAACAGGTTAGGACTTTATTTCTTTGAACGTAGAAGATTGAGAAGAGAATTGATAGAGATATACAAAATTATAAGGGGCATAGATAAGGTAAATGCAAGCAGGCTTTTTCCAGTGAGATTGGATGGGACTACAACCAAAGGTCATGGAGTAAGTATAAAAGGTGAAAAGTTTAGGGGGGACATGAGAGGAAACTTCTTCACTCAGAGGGTTGTGGGAGTGTGGAATGAGCTGCCAGCACAAATAGTTCATGTGAGCTCAGTCTCAATATTTAAGGGGTATGGAGGGCTGTGGTCTTGCTGCAGGTCGATGGGAGTAGGCAGTTTAAGTGGTTCATCACGGACTACTTGGGGCAAATGGCCTGTTTCTGTGCTGTACCTCTCTATGACTCTATGATTAACAAGCAGGCATACAGGTGTATCAAATGAAACAGCTACTGAATTTATCTTCAGAATGCAGAGTTGCATGATAATGCAAAGACATTGATGAAGAACTACTGAAAAATTAATTGGATTTTTCTTTACTCGGAGAGCTGTTGTGATCTGGAACTCACCGTCTGAAAGGGTGGTTTGAACAGAATTACTGTAATTATTTCCTTCGAAGTGGAACTGTATAAGACTTATGAGAATTGTACCTTGTCATTTTAGAGAGGTGTCTGAGCTTCTGAGATCATGAGAGTGATACCGTCTGGACCTTAGCTCATGGAAGGGTCGTCCATGGCGGTAAGACCAATGGAAGGTTCCAGGCAAAGAGCAATCCAACCAAGACTTCAACAATGGAGGTGGAGGAAGATGATGACTAATCCAAAGGCAGTGAAGATGGAGGAAGGTTGCTTCAGTGAAGGGTCCCTATTCATCTATCACTCCATGCCACTGGACTCACTGGACTCTGTCAATGACTGTGTTGTGTCTGCCCATGCAGTAGCCTCCCCATGTTAAACAAAATCATGCACAGGTATTTTCCATTAGGGGAATAACCCTTTAGGAAAACATCATACTCGACTGCACTATTACTACTACTAATACTACTACTATTACTAGTGTGCTACTAATCCTACTAATCCATAGCATTTGAAGAAGAAGAATTTATAGGGCTATGGGGAAAGAACAAGGGGATAGGATTGCTCTTTGAAGACCTAACATAGAACATTTGGCCCAAATAGCCTCCTTGTACTCAAAAATTCTATAACATGCCAAGGATTATATCAAAACATTTTAAGGATGTATTTTGGGTCACATATGATATGAGGCCTCTGTCGATCAGAGTCAACCATGTATGTTGCGATCTAGCCATCTAGATACACAAGCCAGAGCAGTATAATATGGAAAGCAAGCTGTGCCCATGTAGCAAACTCCTCCTCTCTATGCATCTGATGAGCCCAAAGGAGCGGCAAAGACTGATAGAATTTGGCACCAGCCGTGTCGCAGGAGTTGCCGGTCAGCAATGAACTTAATGCAGGACTGTCTTAGGGACCCCAGCTCCGTACTTTTCACTCGAGGTTTTTACACCCAAAGTTTTCCCCAAGAGTGGGTGAAGCTGCAAGGTAGCGGAGGTTTGAAAGCTCCCAACCATGGTTGACGAACCCATCGCCCGAAGTGACTGGTTTTAAGGTGCCAGTAACCCACCACTGCTCCTTCTCCTGGTAGTAGAAATGCTTCTGCTGGGCTTAGTAGCTATGCCATACATGAAGTCCAGGAGCTGGACTTGGTTGTCTGAGACTACTTGAGTCACATGTCATTGGGAGCATTTAGTAGGTAGTGGGAGCCTCTCTCCATTACCATTCTTGGCTATAACAATCATAAGGAACCAAAGTTAAAATCAGGTCACAAAACAATATCTATTTAGCATTGCATTTATCACCATTTGCTTCCACATATGTGTTAGGCTAATATTACCTTCTCTCGGAGTGTCCAGATGTCTTCCAGTATGTGCATGTCACTATCACTGTACAGAAATGCCAATCGTGTGTTAGTGCCAATACTCTCAGAATAGACCACAGCACAAGCAGCCATCAGAAGTGTTGATGGATGTTTGATTATTAATAGCAAGATTAAACATAATTAATTTTTGATAGCACTGTTAGATATTAATGATATCTTAATGATATTTTAACCAGTACTACCAAGTCACACCAGATGGTGGCAGCTGTGGACAAATTACCACCATTCAGATCCAGTTTTAAATAAGCTGAAACCTACTGCTATGGGTATGTGTCCGGGTATGGAGATAAAGCACGATTAATGATCCTGATCCGTTCTCACCTCAGGGCAATTTCACATATATAAATGATTGCACAACGTAGACAATGTCTCAGTGCATTGCTGGGTCACGAACTAGGTTGACAGAAAAGGTGCAACAAGCTAATGCTGACGTGTGTTGAAATACAAGATCCCCGGCCTCTAGCAGCAGCAGCTGACCTGTTCGTGTTGGGCATGTAGTGAGAATGCTGGTGAAAAACTTGTGGAATATTGGGCCAAAAATTCTTACGATAGTGAAAATTTACTTTTTTTATTTTTTTATATCTGTGATGTTATTTGACAGCAGCATTAATTTGGAGTGATGCCTAATGTTGAGGAAGAAGGGTTATTTCAGACTCTGAAACCATTGTGATCACAATCTGGAAACATTACAATTTGCCAGTGAAAGGAAAGATGCAAGTGACGGACCTAGAATTTTACAGAGCACAACACAGGCTATAAAGTGCAGGCTGATCTGCACAACCTACAAAAGTCCCGGTTTAACTAAATATATCTGCTCCCAGGGCAGCCAGGAATTGTGGAGAACTTATTTCCACGTTCTCTTGGAGCGCTGAGGTGGCTAATGAGGTAACTGCAGACGTGACCACAGATGTGGTGAGATGTCTACTGATGGGGCAAGCAGCTGGGTAGTTTGTGATATGACGATTTCCTTTCCCAGTCTTTGCAAGGCTTCTGTATGTCTTGGGTACAAGGACCTGAGGGCCTCACTATGGCCCTTTTCCAATTTGAGCAGTCATGGACCAGGGATTCCCAGGAGTCAGTGGGGATATTGTTTTCTTCCCTGAGGAGGCTTTGAGCATGTCCTTGAATCACTTCCTCTGTCCATCTGGGAATCGCTTGCTCTGACCAATCACACATAGTGCCTCAGTGGGTCAAGCAGTAACTGTTAGTCAACCTCTCAAGTCATTTTCTTTTGGTCTGGACTCGGCATCTGCAATCTTGTGTCTCAAGGATCAATTCTGTTGCATGAGTCTGTATGCAAACAACATGGCCAGTTTATTGCAATGAATTGGATGGAGGGATGGCTGACAGCCAGGAGGCAGTGAGTGGGAATAAAAGAGGCCTTTTCTGGTTGGCTGGCAGTGACGTGGTGTTCCTCAAAGATCAGTATTGGGACCACTACTTTTCGCATTGTTTATCAATGATTTGGATAATGGAATTATGCTGCCTGGCCTGTGAGTTCCTCCAGCATTTTGTGTGTGTTGCTTGGATAATGGAATTGATGGCTTTGTGGCAAAGTTTACGGATGATACAGACATAGGTGAAGGGGTAGGTAGTGCTGAGGAAGCAAAGTCATTGCACAAGGACTTAGACAAGTTGGAAGAATGGGCAAGAAGTGACAGATAGAATACAGTTTTGGGAAATGTATGATAATGCATTTTGGTGAAAGGAACAATAGTGCGGACTATTATCTGAACAGGGAGAAGGTTCAAACATCAGAGGTGCAAAAGGAGTCAGAAGTCCTCATGTAAGACTCCCATAAGGATAATTTCCAAGTTAAGACTGTGGCAAAGAAAGTAAGTACAATGTTGGCATGTATTTCAAGAGGAATAGAAGATAAAAGCAAGGAAATAACGCTGAGCCTTTATAAGTCAGTAGTCAGTTTGCACTTGGAAAATTGTCAGCAGTTTTGGCCCCATATCTCAGAAAGGATCTGTTGTCATTGGAAAGAGTCTAGAGGAAGTTCACGAGGATAATTCCAGGAATGAAGGGGTTAATATATGAGAAGTGTTGGCAGTTTTGGGTCTGTACTTACTGGAATTTAGAAGAATGCAGGGGATCTTATTGAAATCTACCATCTGTTGAAAGGACCAGATAGGGTAGATGTTTTCTATGGTGTGGGTATCCAGAACTAGAGGGCACAGCCTCAAAATTGGGGGGCAATCTTTTAAAACAGAGGTAAGGAGGATTTTTTTTGTAGCCAGAGAATAGTAAATCTGTGGAATGTTCTGCCTCAGATTGAGGGGGAAGCCATGTCTGTGGGTATATTTAAGGGGGATGTTGATAGTTTCCTAATCAGGATCAAAGGATATGGTGAGAAGGCAGGTATATGAGTGGGATCCAGGATCAGCCATGATAGATCACTCGATGGACTGAATGGCCTAATTCTGTTCCTATGTCTAATGCTTTTATGGTCTTATGAAAGCTTTGACAGCAACTCGTAAGGGTCAAAATATACATGAATTCATAACAAAGAGAGTCTTGGCTACTCTACTGAGAATAAACAGGAATATTTTATGAAAATGTCAGGAATTATACTGGAGCTTTCATACTGTTTTGGTCTGGACACAGTGTGGTACCAGTGATAGAATGTGAACAGTGTGGCATAGCAAGTTACAGCGGGATGACACCAGTATACAAACCACATTGCATGTTAACCTTTGGGCATTGAGCACAAGGCCTATTATAGCTGTAGAAGATGTTGGGGAGACACAACTGGAACATTATGTGCAAATCTTGTCCAGTGTTGCTGAGACTGGAAGGCTTGTGTTGGAAGGAGTGACTGGATTGCCTGTGACTGTTTTCCCCAGACTGAAAGATGCTTAATGGGGATCTAACAGTGGTTTATAAAATCATGAGGGTTTTGATGTATGACATAGGCATCACTGAGTCATGGCTGAAAGAAGGTCATAGTTGGGAGTTTAACATCAAAGGATATACTCTGTATCGAAAGGACAGGCAGGAAGGCATAGGCGGTGGTGTGGCTCTGTTGGTAAGAGATGGACTTACATCTTTAGAAAGAGGTGACAGAGGGTAAGAGAATGTCGAATCTTTGTGGGTCGAGTTAAGAAATTGCAAGGGTAAAAATACCATTATGGGAATTATATATAGCCCTCCAAATAGTAGCCAAGATGTGGAATTGAGATTGCAAAGCAACCTGGAAAGGGCATGCCGTAAGGGTAATGTCACAATTGTAATGGGGAACTTCAATATGCAAGAGGATTGGGAAAATCAGGTTCGTGTCAAATTGCAAGATAGGGAATTTGTTGAATTGCTGTGAGATGGGTTTTTAGAGTAGCTTGTGCTCGAGTCTACGAGGGGAGAGATTATGATAGATTGGGTGTTGTGTAATTACCCTGATTTTATGAGGGAGTTTAACTTAAAGGAGCCTCCAGGAGGCAGTGATCATAATATAATTGAACTCTTACTGCAATTTGAGAGGGAGAAGCACAAGTCACATATAAGAGTACTGCAATGGAATAAAGGGAATTACAGAGGCAAGAGAGAGGAGCTTGCCCAGTTAGACTGGAGGGGCATACTAGTAGGGATGATGGCAGGACAGAAGTGGCTGAAGTTTCTGGGAATAGTTCACAAGGCGCAGTATAGCTATGTCCTACAGAATAAGAAGTTTTCAAATGACAGGGCTAGGCAACTGTGGCTGACAACGGAAGTTAAAGACTGCATAAAAGCCAAGGAAGGGTATATAAGGTAGAAACAGTGAGTGGGAAGTTGGATGATTTGGAAGCTTTTAAAATCAAACAAAAGGCAACTAAAAAATCTATAAGAAGGGAAAAGATGAAATATGAGGGCAAACTAGCCAATAATATAAAGCAGGATACCATAAGTTTTTCAATTATATAAAGAATAAAAGGGAGGCAAGGATTAATATTGGACTACTGGAAAATGATGCTGGTGAGGTAGTAATAGAGGACAGAGAAAAGGTAGATGAACTTGATCAGTACTTTGCTTCAGTGTTCACTGTGGAAGACACTAGCAATGTGCCAGAGGACTGTGAGTGTCAGAAAGCAGGAGTGAGTGCCATTGCTATTACAAACGACTAGGCAAGCTCAATGTCTTAAGGTGGATAAGTCACTTGGACCAGATGGACTACATCCCAGAGTCCTGACAGAGGTTGCTGAAGAGATAACGGATGCATTGGTCATGATCTTTCAAGAATCACTTGCTGCTGGCATGGTCCCAGAGGACTCATCGTTTGTCGACATTAGGTCACATCTGGAATTTCCAGTTGGTGGACGTTTTCCCTCCACGCCGTTCTGTCCCAACACCTGTCATTGTTGTTTTGATCCTTTATTGAGACTGACATATTGGGAAGTCATGTACGTAGCAGGTTACAGCAGTGGGCCTTTGCCTTCTGCCGGGTGAGTTTAAAGAGATCACCACCTCTCTTCTTGGTAGATCATCTGCTTGCAAAGCAACCGTTGTCTTCCAAGGCCATAGCTCTTCCGCCTTCCCCACCAGTCTCCTGCTGGGTCTGCCGTTGGCCATCGCTCGTAACCTGAGCAAGGGACCCTTACCAGGCGCTACCAGCCGGGTCAGCTGGACCTGGGGCGTTTCGCTATGCCATGCTCCAGGCCTGGTGTTGTGGCGGCCAGCGACGGTGACGGGGTCACCAGGGATGGAGCCGCAGGGCCTGGGCCTCAGCTCGAAGTGGCAGCGCCAGTGGCTGCTGAGCCTGGGTGTGGTGGCGAAGGGCTGCGAGCAGACATCGCAGGCAAAGGAGGGCTCCTGGGAAGAAAATAACAGGAAACACATTTTCGTCCTTAAGATCTTGTCCAACCCTCCTTTGGAAGATACACACTCTCACGGTTCCCGTTGTGTTTCTCCCACCTCCGCCTCCTTCATCCGTCGCTGCTGCTGCTATCCCACTGCCGTCTTGCAGAGGACTGGAAGATTGCAAATGTCATTCCACTCTTTAAGAAGGGAGGAAGATATAAGAGAGGAAATTATAGGCCAGTTAGCCTAACCTCAGTGATTGGGAAAGTGTTGGAGTCTATCATTTAGGATGAGGTTTTGGGGTACTTGGAGACTAAAGTTAAACTAAGTCAAAGTCAGCATGGTTTCTGTAAAGGGAAATCTTGCCTGATGAATCTGTTAGAATTCTTGGAGGAATTAACAAGCAGTGGGGACAAAGAAGAGGCAGTGGATGTCATTTACTTAGATTTTCAGAAGTCATTTGATATGGCGCCTCACAAGAGGCTGCATAACAAGATAAAATCTTGTGATGTTCTAGGAAATAAACTGGCATGGATAGCAGAATGCTAACAGGCAGCAGCAGCGAGTGGGAATAAGGGGGACCTTTTCCGGTTGGCTGCCAGTGTCTCATGGTGTTCCTAAGGGGTCAGTATTAGGACAGCTACTTTTCACTTTGTTTGTCAGTGATTTAGATAGTGGAATTGATGGCTTTGTGGCGAAGTTTGTGGATGATATGAAGATAGGTGGAGGGGTAGGTAGCACTGAGGAAGCAATGCGACTTCAGCAAGATTGAGACGAATTGGAAGAATTGGCAAAAAGGAGGCAGATGGAATACGGGTGTTGGGACATATATGATAATGCATTTTGGTAACAGGAACAATAATTATCTAAATGGGAAGAAAATTCAATCATCATAGGTACAAAAGGACCTAGGAGTCTTCATGCAAGACTTCCAGAAGGTTAATTCACAGGTTGAGTTTGTGGTAAAGAAGGCAAATGCAACATTGGCATTTATTTCAAGGGGAATAGAATATAAAAACAAGGAGATAATGCTGAGCCTTTATAAGACAGTAGTTAGGTTGCAATTGGAGTATTGTCAACACTTTTGGATCCCTTAATTCAGAAAAGATGTATTGTCATTGTCATTGGAAAGTACAGAGGAGGTTCACAAGGATGATTCCAGGAATGAAGGGGTTAACACATGTGGAGCTTTTGGCAGTTTTCGGCCTGTACTCACTGGGACTTAGAAGTATGTGTGGGGATCTCAATTGAAACCTATTGAATGTTGAAAGGACTAGATAAGGTGGATGTGAAGAGGATGTTCCCTCTGGTGGGGGTATCCAGAGCTAGAGGGCACAGCCTCAAAATTGAGGGTCAACCATTTAGAACAGAAATAAGGGTGAGTTTTGTTAACCAAAGAGTGGTGAATCTATGGAATGCTCTGCCACAGGCTGTGGTGAAGGCCAAGACCGTGGGCACATTTAAAGTGGAAGTTGATAGATTCCTGATCAGTCAGGGCATTAAGGGGTATGGTGAGAGGGCAGGCGCATGGGGTCGAATGGGATCTGGGATCAGCCTTGATGAACTAGCAAAGCAGACTCAATGGGCTGAATGGCCTAATTCTGCTCCTATGTCTTATGGTCTACTATCCTGAGGTTTGTTTTCTAGCGGACATTCAATGTAAATCCACGAAGCATAATAGAATCAACGAAAGACTGCACCCGACAGAACGGATGAACAACCAATATGAAAAAGGCAACAAACTATGCAAACATAAAAGAAAAAAAAGAAATAATAATAATAAATTAAAAAGCAATACACATCAACAAGATCAGATGAAGAGTCCTTAAAAGTGAGTCTTACGGATAAAGTGGATTGCCACAGCTATTTTTTTAACCATTGTAGGGGAGTCTAAAACAAGAAGGCTGAGATCTAAGGTGAGAGGGAAAGAGTTAAAGGGAGCTGAGGAGGCATCATAGAGGATGGTTGATACAAACTGCCAGAGGAAGTGTGTGAAGCAGATACAGTAACATTGAAAGATATTTGGACTGCTACTGTACATGGATAGGAAAGATTTAGAGGGATATGGGTAAACTCCAGAAATAGGACAAGCTTAGGCAAGCAATTTGGTCAGAAAGGATGATCTTGGATGGTAGGCCTGTTTCTGCGCTGCAAAACTCTGCAAATCTACCAGCGTTTTGCTTTCACAACAATGCCACCAAGTCATCTTCCCCTGATGTTAGAAGATTGCCTTTTCTCAGGTGGTTCACTCGGGAGGCAGTGGCAGTGCTGGTTCTGCCAACTTGGGATCCATGTGTGCAGAGGTGAGGATGCACAAGATGTTGGCAGCAGTTCTCTGCTTCTTAGAGTGGTGCAGATTACTGCACTGTTGTGGACAATCTTTTTGCTTTGTAAAGGCATAATCAGTGGGAATGCCAGTGCCTCATGTGGAAAAGATAGATTATCTTTTTCAAGCTTGGGATCTCAGCTTCCACCTTATATCTATGCTAAATTTTAAATTTCACTCTCTGTGAGGATTGCACATAGTAAATAATGACATATGGATTGTAATCTGTGGGAATCCATTGAAGTTAGTGGCTATTTAACAAAGTTGAAAACATTGCTGTCATGGTTGTCAAAGCAAAACCACTGGCAAAATGAAATCTTCTTCACAGAGGTCGCTGGATCATTGTAGACAGCTTGCTTTGACGGCAGTAGCAAAGGGTGACATTATTTTGGCAACCAATATATGGATAATATGGACTTTCTGTAGCAGTAACATCAGTCAGTTTGCCTTGCCTGTATGCGTTGGGTCTGTTATTTTCATTCACTGGATAATAATAAACACTATTTACTCTTGAGGCTTCTAAAAAGTGCATTAATGGGATCTAGGCATCTCTGACAAAGTCTGCATTTATTATCAACCTTTAATTCTCTGATGAATTGTTAGGCTAATTCGAGGGACAATGAAGGTTCAATTATGTTGATATGTGTGGATTCACATGACGTATAGGATGGGTGGCAGGCAGACTTCACTGATTTAAGGTGATAGAATTCCTTTCTTGAAGATATTACAAGCTTCATGGTCAAAGTCAAAAAGTTCAAAGTAAAATTTATTACCAGAGTACATACATGTCACCACATAAAACCCTGAGATTCTTTTTCCTGGTGGTATACTCAGCAAGTCTATAGAACAGTAAATGTAAACAAGATCAATGAACAAACTGTGCAAATGAAAAGTAAACAGCAACAAATAGAATTTGTCATCAAAGCTTTAATGAAAATCAATTCCTGTACCTGGCTGGAAGCCTGAGAAGAGTTTATTTGTCAGATACACTGGGAAAGCACTAGATCCTTTTTCAAGAAAAATAGTCCTTAAAGTGAGACCATCAGTTGTGGAGACATGAGAAGTAGAATGAGTTTAGCTATCCTCTTTTGTTCAGGAGCCTAACGGTTGAGATGTAGTAACTGGTCTTGAACCTGGTGTTGAGAGTCCTGAGGCACTTGTATCTTCTACCTGATGGCAGCAAGGAGAAAAGAGCATGGCTCGGGTCGTGAGGATCTTTAATGATGGATCTTGCTTTTCTAGGGAAACGTTTCATGTAGATGTGCTCAATAGTTGAGAATGCTTTACCCGTGATGTACTGGGTTGAATCCACTACCTTTTGTAGCATTTTCCATTCAAAGGCATTGGTGTTCCCATTCCAGGCCGTAATGCAACTGGACAATACACATGCACCAGACATTCTAAAGAAGTTTGTCAAGGTTTTTGATGAGATGCTGAATCTCTGCAGACTCCTGAGGAAGTAGAGGCACTGTCGTGTTTTCTTTGTAATTATTTTGTAATTATATGATGGATCCAGGACAGGTCCTCTGAGACAGTGACACCCAGGAATTTAATCTTACTGATCCTCTTCACCTCAGATCCTCCGATGAGTACTGGCTCATAGACCTCTGGTTTCCCTCTCCTGAAGTCTACAATTGTTTCCTTGGTCTTACTGACATTGACAAAGAGGTTGTTGTTATTACACCTCTCAGCCAAGTTTGGATCAGAACTGAAGAAGCCTTTTGGATGAGTGGTGAAATGTCTTCTAGACAACACAGTTGCCTTCATTTACTACCGCTTGATGTCCTGATGTATGCACCTTTGTCGTCTAGATGTTCCAGGGTTGTGTGAAGAGCCAATGAGATGGCATCTGCTGTAGACAAATTGGAGTTGCTCCAATTGTTTTTTGCCTTCCCTTCTTTATATCTGCTCAGCTAGGACAGTAGAGATGCCAGGCCAGATAGTCAAATGCTCCTCATGTGGAATGTGGGAAGGCAGGGAGATCTCCAGTGTATGAAGGGATATGGGGAGAAGACAGGAGATTGGGGCTGATAGAAAAATTCTATCAGCCATGATGAAATAGCGGAGCAGACTCTATGGGCCAAATGGCCCAATTCTGCCCCTGTATGTTATGTCTTATGATCCAAGTCACACTCAGACAGGAGCAATAGGTTTCAACACCAGCCTCTCAAAGTATTTCATCACTGTAGATGTTGTAAGTGATAACACTCAAACAACAAAGACAAGTTTTTCTTTATTTTCAATGCCTCCTTTCAACACATGAGGGGTGCCCCCTTTTATCCCACAATCACACCGTCCTTCTCTGGCACGCATGCGCATAAGAAGGGAAGTGTACATGCTTACTACATACTTACATTGCTCAAATGAACAGAGCTCAACAATCTCCCAGCCTTTTTTACGTATATTAAAAAAAATAAATTAAAAAACTTAAAGATAATTCAAATGTCCATTAGGATATGAGATTTAGTTTTAACCCTTGACATTAATACAATTCTTAAGATACCAAATTCCTTCACCAAGTGCCTTTAACAGTACAAGAGCTGGTGCTCCCTTCTTTGTGAGATAGTCAGCAAGTTGTTCCTTTGTAGTTGACCATAGCATCCATGAATGCAGCAGCCATTTGGTCAGGACAGATCCTCAGTACTCAGCCAGGTTCTCTGCTGGGACTGGCTACTTCCTTTGGATTCACTGTCTTGAAGGCAGTCTGCATGTCGGCTTCAGATAGTGAGACCAGAGGATCATTGGGAGACATGGGGGGTACACAATGGTTCCTCCCTGTTCTGGTGGTCAAAGTTGATGGTGGATAGTAATTCCAAATTTAGCTCATTGAGCACAGGGACACAATATGGCCCATGGAGTCAGCTCCGCCATTTGATCATGGCTGATTTATTTTTGCCCTGAACTCCATTCTCCTGCTTCTTCACAAATTTAATTTAAAGTAGTTACATTTATTACTAATTTTAAGTTAGATTCCCAGCTATGCTGATAGGATTCGAATCAGATCTCTGACAAGTAACGCAGTAGCTTAACTATTTTGTGACCATACCCACTGCACAGTAGTGATGATTAATTTGTCTGATAAAAGGAAATCAACCTGAAACATCAGGTAAACAAGAAACCTGACCTATTGAATTTTTCCTTCGTTTTCTCTACTTTTTGATTTCAGATTTCTGACATCTGCAGTTCATCAGAAATGTATTGTTCCTCAGATAAACTGTCAATGAAGACCTGTTGTCCATAATTATATAGCTGGAAGCAAGGCTCTTACCTTCCACACTCCAATACAATTAGAAACACCAGTAAATACTGTACTTGTGCCATTGCAATCCTGAGAGAAAGACTTTCCACCATCTCCACAGAAGGAGGAGTAGCAAAATATTCTGCACTTGATGCATGGAAGCTATTAGCTATATATTAACTATGCCATTGGTGGTTTCCAGTTATTGAATCTTGACTGTGCTATTTAGTTTGAGTTTACATTAACTGTAAATCTTCATAGGAAAGTCCCAAGCCTGGCGGTGAAAGGAGAAGGGTTGGGCATGGGGCTAGCAATCCCATACCATTAAAATCCCAGAGCTACAGAAATGCCAGCAGAAGCTCCAAAGATCTCATTGTAGGAGAGGAAGAGTCTTTGGAAGATGGGCTACACCTGGGGATACTTGGAAGACTGGCCCAGGACAGAGAACTCTGGTGAGCTGCTGTCAGCAGCCTTTATCCAAGTAGGGTGATGGACAAATAACACCTGATATATGAACTTAAGAACCAGGAGCAGAGGTAGGTCCTCTTGTCACTCTGGTTTTCCCTATCATTCATCCAGGACACGGCTGATCCCAACTTGGCTTCAGCGCCACTTTCCCGCCTTTTCCCCATAAATCTCGACTTCTCTCTGGATCAACCACCTGTCGATCTCAGCCACATTCAGTGATTCAGCACTTGCAGTGGGCTGGGGGAAATGTCCCAAAGGTTTGGGTCTTGCTGGGAGAAAAGTTTGCAGGAAAATGAATGGGTCTTGCATAGATATGTTAGCATGGACAGGACAAGCTGTAGGCTCTATTTGTTGCTGTGTGAGTTTAATTTTTCTGCGTCACATTCTTAAATGAGTGATGCTTCATTCTATAAGTAATCTCCTTTGAATTAGATTATTGCTAAAATTGGTGCGTTTGATCACACGAATCAGAATCAGGTTTAGTCTCACTGGCATATGTCATGAAATTTGTTGTTTTTGCAGCAGTGATACATTGCAATACTTAATAAAAACTATAAATTACAGTAAGATTTAGATACTGTATAATAAAATAAGTATTGCAAAAAGAGAGCGAAAATAGTGAGGTAGTGTTCATGGGCTCATTGTCCATCAGAAATCTGATGGCAGAGGATAAGTAGCCATTGTTGAAACATTGCCCTTGTGTCTTCAGGCTCCTGCACCACCTCCTTCTTGATGGTAGCAATGTGAAGTGGGCAGGTCCTGGGAGATGGGAGTCCTTAAAGATGGATGTCACTTTTTGGAGGTATTGGCATTTAAAGGTGCCCTGGATGCTGGGAAAGCTAGTGCCCATGAGAAGCTGATTGAATATACAACGTTCTGCATTTTCCAATCCGGTGCAATGGTCCCTTCATATCAGATGGTGATGTGACCAGTTGAGATGTTCTCTATGGTACATCTGTAGAAATATGCAAACGTCTTTGCTGACATACCCCTCAAACTCCTAATGAGATATAGCCACCGTCATGCCTTCTTTGTAATTGCAACAATATGTAGGGCCCAGGCTCGATCCTCAAAG
Source organism: Hypanus sabinus (assembly GCF_030144855.1). Classification (NCBI taxonomy): domain Eukaryota; kingdom Metazoa; phylum Chordata; class Chondrichthyes; order Myliobatiformes; family Dasyatidae; genus Hypanus; species Hypanus sabinus. The sequence goes on along the minus strand of NC_082707.1, from coordinate 26,618,040 downwards.
GTGTTGACACCCAGAATTTAATACTGCTCACATTTTCACTTCTGATCCCTCGATGAGGACTGGTGTGTGTTCCCTCTACTTTACTTTCCTGAGGACAACAATCAATTCCTTCATCTTACTGACATTGAGTGCATGGTTGTTGCTGTGCACCACTCAACCAGCTGATCTATCTTGCTTCTGTATGCCTCCTTTTTGAGTCTTTGCATTTTGAAGGCATGCTGAGGAGGCTAGTGCCCACGATGTACCAGGCAGAATTGGCAACTTTCTTCAGCTTTTTACGCAGTCAACAAACAACATTAGTGAGTATACTCAGTGGCTTTGCATTTTCCCAGCCTTCAGCTAAATTCATAATTTCTTGGAAGTTAAACTGAGAATGCATTAATGGTCTAAAATTCAGTGATGCCAAAATGGGGAATTGTGACATTACAGACTGCATTGCCTCCACAGAACCTGAAGATATGGTAGGAGTTGATAGTGTCTTTCAAAATAAATAAAATATCAGTAAAAGAGATGTCTCTTGCAATCATTTATAAAGGATAATCAAAAAAAAATCCTACTTTAGGCTAGAGGAATCTCCTGTCAGACTTGTAGGAATCAGGTGGAAAGTTGGTCAAGTGAGTGGGTGTTTGATAACCACAGTACCCTGTTCCTAGCTTCTGACGTTTATAAAGGCCACAAGAATGGAACTAACACTGCTCAAATAGATGGTATTCTCAAAGCAGCACCCATTTACCATTATTTTTCTGAATATATGACCAGAGTTCTTTTTAGACAGGGATCTAATTTCCAATTCTGAGATTGCTTATAAGTCACTTGTAAAGTGTAGGTTGTTTCACTCAATGGAATGAACAAATAAAAACAGGTGCAATGACTGCCATGAGGAATATTCTGTCTTTGTGTTGAAAAATAAGTTCTTTGAAAATAACCACAAAAAAGCAAATTAAATCTGAAACACCAAAAATCCAATTTAAAATATAAATGCTCTTTGAAAGAAAATACACTACCTGGTTTTGAATAAAGGCCGAGGTTGTGTTATCTTACGAAGCCATTCTTGCTGGTTTGGTTCTAGTCCTGTGGTTTCCCAGCTCCTGGATGTACCTGGTCCAGGTGCAGAAGACCATTCTCACTGCCACCTCAGAGTCCAGTGGCAACACAGTCAGGAGATTCACCCTTAAGTGCGAATTTAAATTGCAATTAAAATTAACATGCAAATTTGTGAAGTGTTCCATATTTCTTGAGGGGAGCTCAGTGCTGGCTAGTATAATACCATTACAGAGCTGGGGAGTTTAGTTTCTATGTAGATTCACTTTGTTGTTTCCCAACCCATTGTGAGTGAGGGTGATAAAAGACCGGGGTGGATTGTGCTTCGTGTAATTACCAGCGTATTAATTGTAGCACATGCTGAACAGATGCAGATGCATCAGACCTCCCACTCCATCCCTGAAATCACAAGGTCCAGCTTAGTTACCAGTTCTGCTGAATGCACATACTTCACATCAATCCTCTCATTTTTTTTCTCTGAAAGAAGCACTCACAAGTTTGATAAAGATTTGCTCTTGGCAACAGTCTACCAGTGCCCCCACCCCCCACTTTGGATAAGTGTGCAGCCACCCTTGCATATAGATGGTATGCATTCAGAAGAGCTGTCGATTTATTTGTTAATATCCATCCCAAGCACAGAGGCAGACATCATTACTGGCTGTTGGAAACCATCAGTACAGTGAAAGATGCACTCAAGTATTAGTAAAGCTCTTTGCCATTTCAAAGCAGTGCTGCCCTGAATGATCTGTAAAACTAGCATGCTTTAAAGACCAGTAAGGCATGCTGAATTCAGGTGCAGTCGCTGCAGGGACTCAAAGGGGTTAGGCATTAGTTTAGCACTCTCATAACAAATGGGTTTTAATCTGTTGAAAATCTCAGAATCTATTTGTTTTAAAGTTGTAAATGAATGATGTGCTAATGGTTAGGTACTCACAATACCATGGCTTGTCTGAAAATATATGTTCTGCATTACATTGATTTTATTTTGAAAAAGTTTATATATTTTGGAACACATGAAACACCTGACAATCTTGCTATTGTCTGACCACTGTTAATCACAGTCGTATTATGTATAAGGTATGTTCCTATAAGAGTTGAAGTAGGTTCAGTTTACACTGCTCAGCATGGACTGCTGGACTGATGCTGGAAGTGGTTCTTGGCATGGAAATCAAGAACAAATCCTGGTCCCAACAGACAAGAGTGGATCTCACCCTATTAAACTGCAACCTCACCAACACAGTGGTGCTTCTAGTCTGTGAGTCCAAAGACAACTTACAATTGGGATTAATGGTGTTAGCCACTCAAACGTCAGTAACGTTTTCTAATGACATGACTGGCAGCACAGGCTGGCTTTCACTCACTACTGATTACAGGTTTGGTGATGAGAATTCAGTGAACGTTTGGTGTGCAGATGGAGCAAGGTTGCAGCCATAGAAATTAAAAAAATGTTTGATTTCCAAGGCACCAGGACCTGTGACTGCTATTTATTTTGCAGCCCTCTTATTGAACTAATTATTCAGCAAGTCCGAGTTACTGAATTGAATTACTCAGATTCTTACATTGACAGCAGAATGCCCCAGAGTTGCTGCCTCGACTCTAGTTTGATCTTGACCTCTTGTGCTGTCTATGTGGAGTTTGCGTAATCCTCCTCTAGCCTTAGATAAGCCCTTAAGGTATAGGAGCAGAATAAAGCCATTCAACCTATCAAGTTACTCTGCCATTCCTTCATAGGCGATATTTTTTATCCTTCTCAATCCTACTCTCCTGCCTTCTCCCTGTAACCTTTAACAACCTTCTCAATGAGAACTTATCAACCTCTACTTTAAATATATCCAATGATTTGGTTTCCACAGCCATCTGTGGCAATGAATTCCACAGATTCATCTCCACTGGCTAAAGAAATTGCACCTCATCTCTGTTTTAAAGGGACATCCTTCTATTCTGCTGAGCCCTCTGGTCCCAGACTCACCTCCCCACCCCCCACTACTGGAAGAAACCTCTCCTGTATGTCAATTTCATCTCATATTAAAAAAAGTGAGATTTGGGAGAACAAGTGGTCATAGTCAATTGCCCCTGGTATATAAGTAAGTCCTAGAATATAGCAGGGGGGAGAAAATGAGAGTGAAGTTGATGGGACTGTTGGAAATAAAAAAAAACTAATACCGTTAGAGTGAATTGTTGCTTAGCAACACAGACAAAATGTTGGAGGAACTCAGCAGGCCAGGCAGCACCTACAGTAAAGATTAAGCAGTCAAAGTTACGGACTGAGGCTCTTCATCATGGACTAGACCTGATGATGGATCTCAGTCCAAAGCATCGACTGTTTACTCTTTTACATAGATGCTGCCTGATCTGCTGAGTACCACCAGCATTTTGTGTTGCTTTTGATTTCCAGCATCTGCAGATTTTCTCGTGTTTGCAAATTGTTGCTTGTTGGTCAGCACTGACTCAATAGGTGTCAGCATGGAAGATGGTAAGGACTTTGTAATTGGTTTATAGTAGTGATATTATAGATTTTAATTCAGTGGCTTCCAAAGGCATTGGCCCATGGCATAAAAAAGATTGGAGACCCTTGTTTTAATAGTTTATGAATACTCTGTGATATGTGCAATTAACATAGCTTAAGAAAAACTGGTGTGGTAATGGTTTGTGTGTTAACCAAGCTACTTAAAGCCAGCATGCTCTGGCAATTTTTCCACATGACAGTAAATTAATTGATTCTGGATATAAAAGACTGAGAGGAGATTTGGTAGAGCTCTACAAAGTTATGAAGGGTAAATGCAAGCAGGCATTTTCCACTGAGGTTGGGTGGGACTACAAGGCATCATGCATTAAGGGTGAAAGGTGAGAAATTTAAGGGGAACATGAGGCAAAACTTCTTCACTCAGAGAGCTGTGAGCTTGTGGAATGAGATGCAAGTGCAGAAGGTTTCTGCAATCTCAACTTCAACATTAAAGAGAAGTTTGGATAGATACCTGGGTGGTAGGGAGAGATATGGAGGACTATGGTCCCAGTGCAGGTCAATAAGAGTAGGCAGTTTAGATGACTTAGCATAGACTTGATGGATCAAAAAGTCTGTTTCATTGTACTTCACCATGCCTCTGCATTGATGGAAAGAATGTGTACTCTTTTATATTTGATGTCACTACGAGTCCAAAACAGGAGGAATGTGAGAGCATTGCTTTGCTTAAGAACAGTTGTTTGGATCAACAGAGTGGATTTTCCTTTTGAAATGTGGTCAAGAGAGGTTTTGAGGACTGTTGATGACTCTTATATTTGCTGTCACCAGCAGTCTCCACTGGCAGTAGGGCCAGGTGAAAACATTTACTTTATTAGGGTAAACACAAGGAAATCTGCAGATGCTGGAAATTCAAGCAACGCACACACAATGCTGGTGGAACGCAGCAGGCCAGGCAGCATCTATAGGGAGAAGCACTGTCGAGGTTTCGGGCTGAGACCCTTTGTCAGGACTAACTGAAGGAAAGATAGTAAGAGATTTGGAAGTAGGAGGGGAAGGGGGAAATGCAAAATGATAGAAAACCGGAGGGGGTGGGGTGAAGCTGACAGCTGGAATGGTGATTGGCAAAAGGGATACAGAGCTGGAGATCATGGGACAGGAGGCCTAGGGAGAAGGAAAGCGGGAGGGGAGCACCAGAGGGAGATGGAGAACAGGCAGAGAGTAACAAGTTTTGCTACAAGACAATATCGTGCTTTATTAGGGTAACTAGCTTTTTAGTTTTCTGAAACAATTTGATTAGATCAGGATCATTTTGCAATAACACTGTGCTTTGGAAGACTGGACCAAGGGTCTACTTGTACAATACAGAAATCCATAAGTATGTTGTGAACTCTTTTCACCCTTGGGCTGTGCAAGACTAGAACCAGTGACTGAAGATTAGGTTAAAAGGTTTAGATTTAAGAGGAATCTGAGGAGTGGTTTCTTCACTCCGTTTGGTGCATGTGGATCGAGATGTCAGCAGATGTGGTAAGCGTTCAATTATAACATTTAAGAGATGCTTGGATAGGTAGCTGGATGCAAGGGGTATAGTGCTGGTGCAGGTAGATTGGACTAGGTAAAAGACCAAGTCAGCACAGATCAGAAGGGCCAAAGAGCCTGTTTCTCTCCTGTAGTAACATCCACAGAAAATTGCCCCTGGCCACTTGTTATTTAAAAAATACGATTCACTGAATGACACAACCAAATCTTCTTTTACAAAACATTATTTTTATTTCAACTTAAGAACAATAGGCAGAATAAGTTAACTCTAGCCCACCTGTCCCCAGGCAGGTCACACACAGCACACTTTATTCTGTTGTGCAGTTTATTGTGTCAGAATAGATTTATTGTGAATAAGGTGTCTTACACCAGGTAACAGTAAATGAACTTGTCAGAGATTTCTTTTATCAATTAGGAAAGTGTTTTGTATGTATATAAGCAAAAGACAAAAACTTAAAATCTGCTCATAAAGAGTTTGGTGTTGCTGAACTGGTTGTGCAAGCCCTTCTTTCAAAAAATAAAGCAGGCTGGAAAATAAGAAAGTAATTTAAAGTGACTAGATTGAGTAATCAATTTTGTAGGAAGAAGGGACTGGCAGTAAACAGCTTATGGGCAAGGTATTTTGTCTCTTTGTGGCTGAACAATGTCAGTTGACTTATGCAGATTGATTTCAGCTGGCCTATTCACAGTGGCAAGGGGGTTCCCTGTGGCTGCTATATTGAAGACAACCGGTCTGAATGAAAACATTAGTGAAAACCCATTTCCAGAGGCAAGAAACAAGTGACAAAGGCTATTAAAATACCCTGAACAAATAAATTTGCAGATTTGGCTTCTGTATCATCTTAACATAAGACTCTGAAACAACATCTCTGGGAGATGCCCTTCAACAGTTCAACAGCAAGAGGCACTTCATAACTTTAACAAAAGAAGCTTTTCTGCCTAGCGCCTATTTTACTGACACTTACCTTCATACAAATAACATTCAAGTTTAATAGAAATCTGTTTTAAAATAAAAATCATTTCTGGGTCCTAACAGAAAAATTCAAACATCTGTTTTAAAATATATTTAATGAACTGGATGTCAGAAGCTTCAAGAGAAGAGCCTATAGTCACTTTCTGGGGATTCATTAGGATGCAAAGACACTGGAGTTCTATGGATCAACAAAAGACACTGCAATGTATCTTGTTCCATTTGTAGTTGGCAGCCCTTCATGAAGATGTGTTAATCTTCCTGGATGCATGAAACTCCATCCTTTCCTGGGGGACTTCACAGAACAGTTATATCGATGGAATTTGCAGCCTCCACCCTGCAAAGAGATACAAGTTATATTTGTGAACAGCTGCACTCCCACAGAGGTGTCAGCAAGGAGCCCTGGAATGGAAAAGCCTCCAGAAACTGGTGAACACAGCCCAGTCCATCAGGGGAAAAACTCCCCTTACCATTGAGTACATGTACAAGGAGTGCTGTCACACTATCATTAATGAACCCCGCCATCAGGCCATGCTCTCTTCTTGCTACCACCACAGGGAAGGAGGTACAGGAACCCGAGGACCTACACCACTGGGTTCAGGAACAGTTATTACCTTTCAAACAGAACGAATAACTTCACTCACCTCAATGCTAAACTATTTCGCAACCTGTGGACTTACCTTCAACAACTCTATAGCTCATGATCTTAGTTTTTATTAATTTATTTATCTATTTTTGTATTTGTATAGCTTGTCTTCTTTTGCATGTTGGTTGTTTCTCAGTCTTTTTGTGTGTAGTTTTTCATTGATACGATCGTATTTCTTTGTTCTACTGTGAATGTCCACAGGAAAATGAATCTCGGGGTAGTATATGATGACATACAGGTATATATATTTTGACTAAAGATTTAATTTGAACTTCAAAATGTTATTTACGTAAATACATAAATGTACTTCCGTCAAGATGGCGTCTCTGTACAATGCTCCTCCTGTCGACCTTTCCTTGATAGATCATGAAACCACGTATTTCACTTCTATTATGTCTTTTACATTAGATTTTTAAATCTTCACTGTGATTCTGGAACCGTTGGAGCTCGTGATTTGCGTTTGAAGATCATTTGGGAGTTTCAACACTCTGCAGTCTCTGAGAGTATTCTGGAAGGCAGAGGCAGTATGTGTGTGTGAACCTTGTGGCGAGAAGGCTGCGGGGTACAGGCCAACGTTCAACTCCATTTCGCCAGCTAATGATTCCAGTGTTTACTGATTAAAGTGAGACACGGGAGATTGAAACTTCGAGGTGAATGTGGAAGGTGAGCGCTGGCTACCTGCCTTTCGATTGCTGGGAGATCGCTCCACTGCTGCAGGGAGAAAGACCTGCCACTGTGCCCAGGGAGCATTCCCCAGATTTTCTGTGTTTTGGATATGGACTTTGACTAGACACTTTATTTCAGTCTTACTGTTTTTTTTAAATTCTCTGTTTATCCACCTAATCTTTCTTTTTTTGTGTGCAGGGAGGGGGAATTGGGGTTTGATGTACCTGTTCCATTAGTGTTCATCTTTTGTGCAGGGAGGGGTGATTTGGGGGTTAATGATCGCACTGCTATTCTTATCTTTCTTGGTTCCATGGCTATCTGGAGAAGAAGAATTTCACAGCCGTATACATTGATAATAAATGAACCGTTGTACATTTTAAACATGGTAACAAAAGGTCGCCACTTGTTTGATGAGGAGAATGCATACTCTACATGTACATTTTATGGCTTTAAAAGAGTGTTTGATGTGGGAATAAACTTTCTGAAGATTAGCTTCGTACCCTACATATATGCATGCTGGAATTATAAATCAGCTGGAGTTGACAGGGAATTGAGATGCTCTGAGCAGTTTGTGAAGTCTCTATTGATTAGCCCACTATCCTGCTATCCACCCTTCATGGATGATAACTAACTCCTGCAACAATTGCTGAAGGTTTACAAATTATGCTAATTACCAGAAAATTCTAATCACTATCACTGGCAGTCTACCATATTTTTATGCAAGATTCTTTCGCCATTTGCTTCCAAATGCAGTGGTTAATTGTCGATTGATAGTAAATTTCTGCCCATGAACAACGCTTCCAGATGAGACCTTGACCTCTGCTGCTGCTTCGTTGTTTCATGCTGAAAAGGATCCCAAATAGAATCCAGAAGATTTTAAGGTATTATTTTCTATCAAGGATAAAACTGGGTGAAGAGGGAAATGGATACTCAACCCATTCCAGCTGGTTTACTGTCAAGCAGGTGAATTTAAATCTATCCAAACTCTTACTCTAGTTAACTGCTCTAGTGTTTAGTATTCAGCAGAGGGTCCATTAATTCAATGATTGGGCACATGAAGTCAGTAGCCTAAGAATATGTTCTTTGGAAGAAATAATACTAAGTGTGATTCCGAAATGTGTACTCTTCATTAGAAGATATAAAGAGACATCATTCCCTTCATTTCCTGAGGCCAGTATTAAGAGAAACAGTCATCCTCACGGCAAATGAATTGTGATCAAAGCACAGGAGATAGAAGCTAAAACTGCTGATCTTGTAGTTAGTACTTGCCTCACAAGAAAGACATGGCAAGAACAATTAAGTCAGGAAATTTACTTCCTCACCTTGGGAAAGAAGGTAGTCCAGTAGAAATTGTTTTAACTGCAATCTGTACTTCGGCTCCTTTCATTAAATCAGTCAAGCTTTGTAAAGATGGGAGGTTTCAAACATAAGAATAAAATGGGAATCCTTACACTAGTCACTGAACAAAGATAATGGACTGTAGTGCACTGGGTGGCACAGGGTTAACAATCCTCTGCCACAGAGGATTGTTAATCTAACCTCTGTGGTTAGATTATTGGGGTAATTAATCATACATGAGGTACATACATTTTTGAAAAGTCAGGGAACTTTGGGCTACAGGAAACTGGCATAGAATAGATGAAGACTTCAGCAGATCAGCCTTGATTATATGAAACGGGAGGACAAGCCTGAGGGGTTGAGGGGCCTACTCCTGCTTCTTTTTTCTTACATCCAACTTGAAATACCATTTGCAGTGTGCTTACAACTCCTAATAATTACAATCACTTTATCACAGGAAGCAAAATTAAACATGAAAATCCTGGGGGTTCTGATAGTGCCATATTACTCCCACCATGCAAATGTGCCATTGTGTTATTAGTGCTTATTGGGTTAATGGAGCAACAGTTCATCCCAAATAAAGATGTGATGTCAGCCAATTGTCAAAAATGTGGCAAAGTTCACTAGTTGGCTCAATTCATTGACTTTAATGCCAGCTCTCAGCTGGAATCATGGATGCTGTGAGGGAAAAGCAACAGCAAATGACACAGAGAAATACAATCCTTGGTACGAGTGCCAAAATATAAGTATCTTTAGATGAAATGACACGGCCTTTTGGTCACGAATCATACACTAATGCAGTGTGAACTAGATCGTAAGCCACAAGATGAAATTTCCTGAGCAGCTGCCAGTTCCACGGACACTCCCGGCAATGACCTGCTTGCAGATGAGCTCATTTCTGGTTCGTTAATCTGCGCACTGCAACGTGGAGGTCAGAGGGAGCTGGGAGCTAATCTCCTCCACTACTGCTGCATTTACAATCACACCAACATTCTGCACGGTGGGCGGGATGCACAGTACTTTCAGATTCCAGCATCTGCAGTTTTATCTGATACTCATGGAAAGTTATATTTGCCTTAGATGAGTCAGAGGGATAGACTCAGAGGTATAGATCTTGTATGTTCTTTTACTTGGAAGAATGAAAGGTACAAATTCTTGGCAGCTCTGATGTTGAGAGGGAGTTTGTTCAAGATCAGGAGGTTCCCAAGCTTTTAATGCCATGGATCAATACAACTAAGCAACACACACACACACAATATGCTGGCCCAAAACATTGACTGCTTACTCTTTTCCATAAATGCTGCCTGGCCTCTGCGAGTTCCTTCAACATTTTGAGTGTGTTGCTTGGATTTCCAGCATCTGCAGATGCTCTCTTGTTTGTGGACTCATTAAAAGCTTTAGGCCAGAGGTGGTCATTCAACTTCACATTAGGGACTGGTATCATAGGCTCTATGACCCCACTCATTAAGACAGTAGCACGATATTAATATGCAGCAGCCTCTCCGGACTCTGGATTGGGGATTGCCAAACGTTCCGTGGATTTTCTGGTGTAGTCTGTTTTGTCATATGCTTTTGTGATATCTTTCTGGGGGAACGTTGTCTCATTTTTTAAACTGCATTGCATTTGTGGTTTCTAAATGACAATAAACTGAATCTGAATTTGAATAGAATCAAACTTGATTCAAAAGATAAGTGCTTCATCTATACTTTTATCGAGCTCATTTTAAGTTAATTTCAAATAATTTAAATCTAGAACCATTTAAAATATATGCCAGTATCTGTGTCAATGGCTAATGAAGCTCTTTGACACCAATGAGCAGCCTCAAGGCTCAAGGCAATCTTGTGAGTGGAATCACAAGAGGCACTCCCCATGTCTGCGTTACCATTTGCCTTGCTCCGAGGGCTGCCTGTTGAAGCCAGGCTGCAGGTTAATCAGCTGCATGGGAAAAGCATGGGGCAAGCGCAGGCAAGGTTGAGACCCAGCCAGTTACTCTGATTTGCAGACAAGATTTAGATATATTATGATGATAAACACATTCTTTAAAATATTTGAAATGAAAATTACTTTGCATTCCAAAGGTTTGGCTGGCATTTCCTCCATTCTGTTTTTGAGCTCTTCTTTGATCTAAGGCTGGGAAATCTGGGTCAAAAACTGCTTGCTGGAGACACAATAAGTATTGCTGTGTGAGTTGTCAATCGAAGTGGCTAACGTGTTGGGAATTACCAGGACTGCTCTTCAATGACATTGTGGCTGACCAGCTGAACATTCTTGTTCTGTTCCCAAATCCATTGATTCCATTAATTTCAATCTTGAACATGCAGGACAATTGCCTCAGCACAGTCTCCAAGACAGTGGCTTCCAAGGGTCACAACCATCCGTATGAGAACTCTTCTCATCCAAGTCCTGAACAGACAACCCCTTACCCTGAAGTTGCAGCCTATGTTGGGGATTGTTGAGCTACAGGGACTTCCTCTGCACGTCTCCTGACAATCTTATCTATTGCATTCTTCCAAGCTGCAGAAAATGCAAGCACTATGCATCCATTGGGGATATCCCATCCTGTGGATCTATTCACTCAAATCCTCCAAAGCAAGTATCTCCTTTTGTGGAAATCAGCTCAAGCTGCAGATGCTAGAATATGAACCAAAGACAGAAATTCCAGAACTGATAAAAGATCTTTGACTGGAAATATTAACTGATTCCTTGAGATAGATAGATACTGCTTGACCTGACTGGCTGAGTTCTTTCAGAATTTCAGTTTGTATAGTAAAAAACCTTTTCTGAGTTAGGAAATCTAAACTTTGTGAATTATTCTAGTCAGTTGCAAAATTTACCTTCATGCACAACCCCTTTGTAGAAGAAACAAAATTTCTATCGCCTTCTAGTTTTAAAAAAAAACTTTCCATGGGTCTATGCTAGCCTGAATCCCTCCAAGTACCAGTCTCCATCTTCTAGAAATATTCTGCTTTGTTCTTCCTATTAAAGTGGATCCTTTCACGGTTCCACAGCTTCTGGGCTAGAGCTTAGATGGCTTTCCTCTTTCAAGCTTTGGTACATGTTATTTTTGCACCTTACTGGTAATCTGCAAACTTGGATATATTATGCCAAACTCCCTCATCAAATCCATTTGAGTAGCTGAGGGCCAAACAACAAACCCTGTATCATTTTGACAGTTACATTAATCACACCTAGACAACAGTCAAAATTAAAGCAAAAATATAGATCTTTGATAGCAAGGTCTTCAATATTCAAGTACAATGCATGTTTAACGCACCTGGTAATCTATTCCTTTATTATTTAAGGCGATATTGATTGTGAATGTAGAGGAGTCATGATGAGGCCTTAGATAGGCCTGTCTCTCCGGTGTATACTTCACAACGAAGTTCAGCATGGCAAATCCCTGGAAAGCAAATAAATCAACATTAAGGACCTCCGTGCAGTTTAATTCTTTATACAGACACTGCAACAATGATGTGTTCATCAATTCCCGCCGCTGTCTGTAAGGAGCTTGAATGTTTTCCACGTGCCCACGTGGGTTTCCTCTGGATGCTCCAGTTTCCACCCACAGTCCGAAGAAGTACCAGCTGGTAGGCTAATTGGTCATTGGAAGTTGTTGAATTGAATTGACTTTATTTCGAACATCCTTCACATGCATAAGGAGTAAAAATCTTTCCGTTACGTCTCCATCTAAATGTGCAATCATAGTAATTTATAATATATATATATATATAAAACAGTGAATGTAATATAGAAATACACTCAAATCAGCATGAGTTCATCAGTCTGATGGCCCGGTGGAAGAAGCTGTCCTGGAGCCTGTTGGTCCTGTCTTTTATGCTGTAGTACTGCTTCCTGAATGGTAGCAGCTGGAATAGTTTGTGGTTGGAATGGCTTGGGTCTCCAATGATCCCACAGGCTCTTTTTATACACCTGTCCTTGTAAGTGTCCTGAATCATGGGAAGTTCCCAATGTGCTGGGATGTCTGCAGAGTCCTGCGATTAAGGGAGGTACAGTTCCCATACCAGGCAGTGATGCAGCCAGTCAGGATGCTCTCAATTGTGCCCCTCTATAAAGTAGATAGGATTTTGGGGCCCATACCAAACCTTTTTCAACCATCTGAGGTGAAAGAGGTGCCGTTGTGCCTTTTTCTCCACACAGCTGGTGTGTGCAGACCATGTGAGATCCTCGGTGATGTTTATGCTGAGGAACTTAAAGCTGTTCACCCTCTCAACCCGAGATCCATTGATGTCAATAGGAATTAGCCTGCCTGCATTCCTTCTGTAATCCACAACCAGCTCCTTTGTTTTTGTGACATTGAGGGAGAAGTTGTTTCTTGACACCACTGGGTCAGAGAGATGAATTCTACCCTGTGGGTCACCTTGTTATTGTATGAGATTAGGCCAAACAATGTAGACTCGTCAGCAAATGTAATTAGCACATTAGAGCTGTGTGTGGTGACACAGTCATGGGTAGACAGAGAGTAAAGGAGGGGACTTAGTACACGGCCCTGAGGGGCTCCTGTGTTGAGGGTCAGAGGGGTGGAGGTGAGGGAGCCCACTATTACCACCTGCCAGTGATCAGCCAGGATCCGGCTGCAAAGGCAGGGTCAAGGCCGTGGTCTCCGAGCTTCTTGTTGAGCCTGAAGGGAATCATGGTGTTGAATGCTGAACTGTAGTCCAAGAACAGCATTCTCACATAAGCATCCTTCTTCTCCAGACGTGCGAGTACGGTGTGTAGAGCTGTGGCTATTGCGTCATCTGTCGATCGGTTGTGTCGGTAGGTGAATTGTAGGGGGTCCAGTTTGGGTGTTAGCAAGCTGCAGATGTAATCGTTGACCAGCCTCTCAAAGCATTTTTCACCACACAGCTGAGACAACAACCGTCTCAACTTCACCACTCCTCTCTCCTGTTCCAACCTCACTCCCTTTGAATGCACTGCCCTCCACTCTCTCCGCACTAATCCTAACCTCACCATCAAACCCGCAGACAAAGGTGGTGCCGTAGTGGTCTGGCGGATGGACCTCTACCTCACTGAGGCCAAATGGCAGCTCTCTGATACCTCCTCTTACTTACCCCTGCCACAGGACCCCACCAAACAACATCAAACCATTGTCTCCCATACCATCACCACCCTTATCAACTCCGGAGACCTTCCATCCTCAGCCAAAAAACTCATCATTCCCACACCCCACACAGCTCATTTTACCTCCTCCCCAAGATCCAAGCCTGACTGTCCCGGTAGACCCATAGTTTTGGCCTGCTCCTGCCCCACTGAACTTGTATCCTACCTGGACTCCATTTTGTCACCCATAGTCCCTCCCCACCTACATCCGGGATACATCCCATGCCCTCCACCTCTTCAATAACTTCCAGTTTCCCGGTCCCGACCGCTTCATTTTTACCATGGATGTCCAATCCTTACACACTTCAATTCCCCATCAAGGCAGCCTCAAAGCCCTCTACTACTTTCTTGACAATAGACCTTACCAGCTCCCCAACACCTCCACACTCCCCCAGTTGGTGGAACTGGTACTCACACTTAATAACTTCTCTTTTGGCTCTTCCCACTTTCTTAAGACCAAGGATGTAGCTATAAGTACTCACATGGGCCCTAGCTACGCCTGCCTCTTTGTGGGAATGTGGAACAGCCTATGCTCCAAATCTATACTGGTACTGCTCCTCAACTTTTCCTTCGCTACATTGATGACTACATTGGTGCTGCTTCCTGCACCCATGTTGAGCTCGTCAATTTCATCGACTTTGCCTCTAACTTTCACCCAGCCCTCAAATTCACTTGGTCCATCTGGGACACTTCTCTCCCCTTTCTTGATCTCTCGGTCTCCATCTCTGGAGATAGACTGTCCACCGACATCTTCTATAAACCCATGGATTCCCATAACTACCTTGATTATGCCTCTTCCCACCCTGCCAAATGTAAAAGTGCTATTCCCTATTCCCAGTTCCTCCGTCTCTGCCACATCTGCTCCCAGAATGAGGCTTTCCATTCCAGGACATCTCAAATGTCCTCTTTCTTTAAGAATCGTGGTTTCCCTTCTGCCATCATCAATAATGCCCTCACCCGCATCTCCTCCATTTCCCACACTTCAGCCCTCACCCCATCCTCCCGTCACCACAACAGGGACCGTGTTCCCCTTGTCCTCACCTACCAACCCACCAGCCTCTGGATACAGCATATTATCCTCCGCAACTTCCGCCACCTTCAACAGGATCCCACCACTAAGCACATCTTTCCCTCTGCTTTTCACAGGGATCGCTCCCTCCACGACTGTCTAGTTCACACGTCCCTCCCCACAGATCTCCCACCCGGTACTTATCCCTGCAAGCGGAAGTGCTACACCTGTCCCTACACTTCCTCTCTTTCCACCATTTAGGGCCCCAAACAGTCCTTCCAGGTGAGGCAACACTTCACTTCACTTGTGAGTCTGTTGGGGTAATCTATTGCATCCGGTGCTCCCAGTGCAGCCTCCTCTACATCGGCGAGACCTGACGCAGATTGGGCGATCGCTTCATCGAGCACCTCCGCTCCGTCTGCCACAACAGACAGGATCTCCAGGTTGCCACCCACTTCAACTCTCTTCACATTCCCATTCGGATATGTCCATACATGGCCTCCTCTACTGCCATGATGAGGCCATACTCAGGTTGCAGCAGCAACACCTCATATACCATCTGGGTAGCCTCCAGCCCCTTGGTATGAACACTGAATTCTCCAACTTCTGGTAATTCCCTCTCCACATCCCACTTTCATTCTGCCTCCTCCTCCAGCTGCCTATCACCCCTCTCATGATTCTGCCTTCTTCTACTACCCATAGTGCTTTCCCCTTACATTCCTTCTTCACCTCTCCTGCCTATCCCCTCCCCCTGATCTTTCCTCTTACTGGTTTTTCACCTGACACCTACCAGCCTTCTCCTTCCCACCCTCCCCCCACCTTCTTTATGGGGCCCCTGCCCCCTCCTCCTTCAGTCCTGACAAAGGGTCTCGGCCCGAAACATTGACTGCTCATTTCCACAGATGCTGCCCAACCTGCTGAGTTCCTCCAGCTTGGTTGTACGTCTCAAAGCATTTGCTTATTATTGAGGTGAGTGCAACAGGACGCCAGCTATTCAGGCATGTTACCTTGGTCTTTTCTGGCACAGGGACAGTGGTGAATAACTTGAAGCAGGAGGGCACTCTACACTGGGAGAGGGAGAGATTAGGTTCGGGTTAAATGCTGAATGGTGTGGCTCAAAGGGGCCTGAAATGCGAATTCTGCACTGTACCTCAATAAAAAAAGTAAAAAATTACCCTTCCCTTCCATTACTCTGCAACTGCTCCCAAACATAGACCTCTGTGCCATAAGACAAGGCTATCAAAAAAGTCCTACTAGGTCTTCTGGTAATCTCAATTTCAAAATCATGCACCATGTCTTTTGACCATGATTATCCTTGGCAAATTTTTCAACACAAGCGGTTTGCCATTGCCTTCTTCTGGGCAGTGTCTTTACAAGACGGGTGACCCCCAGCCATTATCAATACTCTTCAGGCTGTCTCTCTGGTTTCAGTGTGACGCTGATCCTGGGGGGTGGGGGGGTGGGGGGGGGCTACCCCTTGCCCAAGGGTGATTTGCAGGCTAGTGGAGGGAAAGAGTGCCTTACACCTCTTTTGGTAGCAACTTATCTCCAGCCCACTACCAATTCCAATAACACAGTAAAATATACATGTATTAAAATAACTTCAACTGGGAGGGAGATTAAAAATCTGGCTGAGTGGTGTCATAACAATATCTTACTCAATGCTAGCAAAACCAAGGAACTGATTATTGACTTTGGGAGAAGGAACCCAGAGGCCCACGAGCCAGTCCTTACCAGAGGATCAGAGGTGGAGAGGGTCAGCAACTTTAAATTCCTGGGTGTTATTGTTTTGGAGGGCCTGTTCTGGGCTTAGGCACACTGTAAGTGCCATCACGAAGAAAGCAAGCAGTGCCTCTATTTCGTTAGATGTTTTTGTGGAGATTTGGCATGACATCTAAAATTTTGACAAACTTCTATAGGAATGTCAGGGACAGTCAATTGACTGGCTGCATCACAGCTTGGAATGGAAACACCAATGTTCTTGAAAGGAAATTCCTAGAAAAATGAGTGGATATGGTCCAGTCCAACACGGGTAAAGCCCTCCCCATCACTGAGCACACCTACATGAAACACTGTCACAGGAATGCAGCATCCAACATCCAGGGCACCCCCTTTCCCACCACCCAGGACATGCTCTCTTCTCACTGCTGCTATCAGGACTCACACCACCACAGTTACCACCCCTCAAACATCAGGCTCTTTAAACAAAGGGGATAAATTTATTCAACTTCACCTGCCCCATCACTGAAATGCTCCCACAACCAATGGACTCACTTTCAAGGATTCTTCATCTCATGTTCTCAATATACAGTATGTTGTTTATTTATTTATTATTCTTTCTTTTTTTTGTATTTGCACTTTAGTTGAATGCCCAGGTTGAGTGGCTGTTCAATGATTCTTCTATGGTCATTATTTTGTAGATTTACTGAATACGCCTACAAGAAAATGAGTATCAGGGTTGTATATGGTAACGTGTATTTTGATTATAAATTTACTTTGAACTTTAGCATCCAAACCTAGGTATTTCTTATTGTTCCAAGTTCATCTCTTATGAATGCGTGCATATATAAAAGTGGATTGCAAAGCATGCTCCTGGTCGATTCTACAACTCCACTGACAATCCTTCTCCAATCACTAATATCATCATTGTGGATTACTTTAACACTCAGGGGGAGCACTTTACAAGCTGCACTAAAAAACGATTAGCTACCACAACCACGAACACTGCAGGACCCCCACATCAGTAAGTAGCACATACTTGCTAACAATCAGACACAATCCTGCTTCGATATTTCAGATTATTCTTGTAGGTTGAGAACAGATGTAGCTAATGGTCCCAACACTTTAATCTTTCTCTTTCTGTGGAGAATAGTATATCATCCACTTGACATCTGCCCTTTAGTGTGGCTGCAATGAATGGCTGATTGAATAGGAAATCCAAGGTGCCTCCCTTTTCCAGAACTTCACAAGGTCCAGCACATTTCCAGAGAAGTGAGTGATATGTACCCCACATACTCTGCCTGCACCTTCCTTACACATTCCTCCCCTGGCCAGAATACTAAAGGCTAATATTCTAGATGGTACTGTTGTACTTGTGCCGGTGGTGTAGTGGCATTTGCACTAGTCTTCAAGATGACTGGTCCCGGGTTCAGATCCAGCAGGCTCCTTGTTACGGTTTACACTTGTGCTGGGTGGAGCGTCGAGCTAGCAACTTGCCCTCATAAAAACTACAGACACATGCTAAAGAAATGGCAAGGTTGCTGTCTGTTGCGCCACAAGGCATGACAGAGAAACAATAATTCTTGTACTACCATCTCTTATTGGGACTTGCATTTATTGGGTTAGTTTTCAGTTGGATTGAGAGGGCAATTTATAACCCTGTTGTGTGAATTCAGAATTTAACAAATCTAAATGGGTCCAATCTGCTGAAAATAAACAGTCAGGCCAGAATATAGTTACAGTGATGGATATGGTCAGTAGCTGAAAGATTATTGCAATGGATTAGTCACTTCAGGCAATCCCTGGAGTAATTCTTTTCTGTGCTCATCTGTCCATGAACCAGCTGAGTAGCAACTAGTTGATTAAACAAAGTCTTTCCTCTTGGAATCATATTGCATACACTTGGATCATACACTTTGAGCATTGCACCCAGTTCTGGCTGGGCCATTATAGGAAGGGTGTGGAGAATTTAGAAAGGGTGAAGAAAAGGTTCACCCGGATGCTGCCTGGATTAAAGGGTGCAAGCGAAAGGGAGAGTTGGGATACACTCAAATAGATTTAACTGGAGCGTAAATAGAGTCGATATGATAGAAGTCTGAGATGGATAGACAGGACAGGCAGCCAGAACCTTTGCCTCATGGTATGCCTCAGTGGTTTAAGGTGAGAGGGGAAAAGTTTAAAGGGAATGTAAAGGATACAGTTAGTTTAATAACAGAATAGTAGGTGACTAGATGCACTGTCAAAGGTGATAGTGGAAGATAAAACAGTGGTAAAAGATAGGATAGTGGCATTTAAGAGATTATCCTGGGAATTCTAGACCAGTGAGTCGTACGTCAATGTTGGGCAAACTGCTGGAGAGGATTCTTAGGGAGAGGATTTACAAGCTTTTGGAGAAGCATCACCTGATTAAGAATAGTTGGCATAGCTTTGTGAGGGACAGGCTGCGCCTCATCAAGTCAAGTCATTTTTATTGTCATTTCGACCATAACTGCTGGTACAGTACATAGTAAAAATGAGACAACGTTTTTCAGGACCACGGTGTTACATGACACAGTACAAAAACTAGACTGAACTACGTAAAAACAACTCAGAAAAAAAACTCCACTGGACTACAGACCTATCCAGGACTACATAAAGTGCACAAAACAGTGCAGGCATTACAATAAATAATAAACAAGACAATAGGGCAGTAAGGTGTCAGTCCAGGCTCTGGGTATTGAGGAGTCTGACAGCTTGGGGGAAGAAACTGTTACATAGTCTGGTCGTGAGAGCCCAAATGCTTCGGAGCCTTTTCCCAGATGGCAGGAGGGAGAAAGGTTTGTATGAGGGGTGTGTGGGGTCGTTCCTAGTGCTGTTTGCTTTGCGGATGCAGGGTGTAGTGTAAACGTCCGTAATGGTGGGAAGAGAGACCCTGATGATCTTCTCAGCTGGCCTCACTATCCGCTGCAGGGTCTTACGATCCGAGATGGTACAATTTCCGAACCAGGCAGTGATGCAGCTGCTCAGGATACTCTCAATACAACACCTGTAGAATGTGATGAGGATTGGGGGTGGGAGATGGACTTTTCACAGATTTCGCAGAAAGTAGAGGCGCTGTTGGGCTTTCTTTGCTGTGGAGCTGGTGTTGAGGGACCAGGTGAGATTCTCCGCCAGGTGAATACCAAGAAATGCGGTGCTCTTAATGATATCTACCGAGGAGCCGTCGATGTTCAGCAGGGAATGGTCACTCTGTGCCCTCCTGATGTCAACAACCATCTCTTTTGTTTTGCTCACATTCAGAGACAGGTTGTTGGCTCTGCACCAGTCTGTTAGCCGCTGCACCTCCTCTCTGTATGCTGACTCGTCGTTCTTGCTGATGAGACCCACCACGGTCGTGTCATCGGCGAACTTGATGATGTGGTTCGAGCTGTGTGTTGCAGCACAGTCATGTGCCAGCAGAGTGAACAGCAGTGGACTGAGCACACAGCCCTGGGGAGCCCCCGTGCTCAGTGTGATGGTGTTGGAGATGCTGCTCCTGATCTGGACTGACTGAGGTCTCCCAGTCAGGAAGTCTAGGATCCATTTGCAGAGGGAGGTGTTCAGTCCCAGTAGGCTCAGCTTTCCAATCAGTTTCTAATTGAATCAGTTGCACATGAGCCTAATTGAATTCTTTGAGGAAGTGAGAAATCAAATTGATGACGGTCAAGCACTGCTTGTGGAGTATACAGATTTGAGCAAGACATTTGATAAAGTTCCCCACGATAGGTTCCAAAAATCAGGAGACATGGGACCCAGGGAAATTTGGCTGCAGGAACTTAGAATTGGTCTGCCCACAGAAGCAGAGGGTGGTAGTAGATGGAGCATACTCTGCTTAGAGATCAGTTTGCAGTGGTGTTCTGCATGGATCTGCTTTGTGATTTTTGTAAACGATTTGAATGAGGAAGTGGCAGGGTGGGTTAATTAAAGTATAGATTTGGTGTTGTGGATCATGTGTGGTGCTGCTGTAGACACCGGGATGGGACATTGACAGGATGCAGAGCTGGGCAGAGAAGTGGCAGATGGAGTTTAATATGGAAAACTGTGAACTGATACACTCTGGAAGGTTGAACGTGAAGGCAGAGCACAGGGTTGACAGCAGAATTCTCAGCAGTGGTGTGGTAGCTTGAGATCCATGTGCATAGATCCCTCAGAGTTGCTGTGCACATTGATAGGGTCAGTTGTCCTCAGTTGGTGGATTGAGTTCAAGAGCTGCAAGGTAATGTTGCAGCTCTATAAAACTCTTGTTAGACTATACTTGGAGTATTGTCTTTAATTCTGGTCCCCCCATTATAGGAAGGATGTGGGAACTTTAGAGAAGGTGCAGACATCTACCAAGCTGCTACCTGGATTAGAGAGGATAACATATGAGGAAAGGTTGAGCAATCTGGAACTTTCTCTCTAGGGTGAAGGAGGATGAGAGGTAACTGGACAGAAGGGTATAAGATGATAAGAGGTATAGATCGAGTGGACAGCCAGCAACTTTTTCCCAGGGCTGAAATGGCTAATATGAGGGTGCACAGGGGGGATACCATGAGGTAGGTTTTATCTCTCCCACCCAGAGTGGTGCGTGGGTGGAATGCATTGCCAGTTACAGTAGTAGTGGTTGATTTATTTGTGAGTTTTTAGAGAATATCAAATAGGCACATGGATGAAAGGAAAATGGAGGGCCAGGGAGGAGGGAAGGGTTAGATTGATCTTAGAGTATGTTAAAAGGTCGGGACAACTTTGTGGGCCAAAGGTCCTGTACTGTACTGTTCAATCTTCTAACATGTGCAAATTAACGGAGGTTTAGAGCAGAAAAATAAGCCCTTCGGCTCACTAAATCCTTGCCGATCATCATTTACTTATCCCACATTAATCCTGTTCTTTTTTTTTATTCTCCCTGAATTCTCATCAACACCACTCCAATCTCAATATTCCCCTAATGACTAATAATTATACTGGCTAATTGACCTACCAACCTGCATACCTTTGGGATGTGGGAGGTAAACAGAGCACCGGGAGGAAACCCACACAGGCACAGGGAGAACAGCCAAACTCCACACAGACAAAACCTGAGGTAGGGCTTGGATCCAGGTCTTCAGCAGCTCTGCTAGTTGCAGCAATGTACTACCATATCATGACAGACAGAACCAATATTTAGTAATGGATTCAGCCTGTGAAGATTAGAATGAAATGCTGCTTCTCACTATAATACATTGTACTTCTGTGCTATTGAAGACAAATATTGGTTGCAATCAGTAACTCTGTGATATACTTTGTAGCATATTAAAGAAATTAAGACTTTTATGATTGACAAATATAGTTTCACAACTGGTTCAAAACAGGAAATGTGCCAAGGCTGACTTGAGGGATACAAGGGTAACGTACACAGAACATAGAAATCTACAGCACATTATAGGCCCTTCAGCCCACACATGGTTGTGCTGACCCTGTAACCTACTCTAGAAACTCCCTATTAAATGTTAGCCAAATGAATAAAGCAAGGCAGCATCTCTACTTCCAGGAGTTTGCAGCAATTCGGCATGACATCTAAAACTTTGGAAAAACCTCTATAGATGTGTGGTGGAGAGCATATGACTAGCTGTATCACTGTCTGGTGAGGAAAGATCAATGCCCTTGAATGGAAAATCATAGAAAAAGTAGTAGATACAGCTCAGTGCATCATGGGTAAAGCCCCACAAACGGCTGAGCACATCAAAATGAAACACTGTGACAAGACTCAACACCAGGTTCAGTAACAGTTATTACCTTCAACCATCATTGAACTAGAGGAGTAACTTCACTTGCCACATCATTGAAATGTTCACACAACCTATGGACTCTTCATCTCATGTTCTCCATTTTTATTGCTTATTTATTATAACCATATAACAATCACAGCACGGAAACAGGCCATCTCGGCCCTCCTAGTCCGTGCCGAACTCTTAATATCACCTAGTCCCACCTACCCGCACTCAGCCCATAATCCTCCACTCCTTTCCTGTCCATATACCTATCCAATTTTACCTTAAATGACACAACTGAACTGGCCTCTACTACTTCTACAGGAAGCTCATTCCACACAGCTATCACTCTCTGAGTAAAGAAATACCCTCTCGTGTTTTCCCTTAAACTTCTGCCCCCTAACTCTCAAATCATGTCCTCTAGTTTGAATCTCCCCTACTCTCAATGGAAACAGCCTATTCACGTCAACTCTATCTATCCCTCTCAAAATTTTATTTTATTTTATTTTATTTATTTATTTTCAATTTTTTTTATTTTTATAATTTTTATAAATTATTATTATTTCTTCTTTTTGTATTTGCTGTTTGTTCTCTTCTGCACTCTGGTTGAATGCCCAAGTTGGAGAGTCTTACATTGATTCTGTTATGGCTATTATTCCCACAAGAAAATAACTCACAACAAATACCGACGATATTAAACCTGATTCAGATTCTGATAAATGGTGACATACATGTACTTTGATAATAAAATACTTTGAACTAAATCCTTAAATATAAATGCTTAGTGAAAAGTCAGTGCAGAAATCGGTAACAATATCACTCCAGCATATCTTAACAAACAATTTAAGAACTATGTACCATCAGTTCTTTTTGATGCTTTTTGAATGCCTCATTTCAATATTCATATTGCCCAGCTAGCAGTTGGCGTAACACGTTTCTCGATGTCTCTGTTGATGTAGAACACTTGAAGCTTGAGACGTACCTTAGTGTGATAACCAGAAAACAGCTTCAGTGTAACTGGAGCGATGTACTCCCGAATGAAGTGTAGCCACACCTGATCCAGACCAATCTGAGTCATGTGTATGTCATCGGTGGGAACATTTTCATATCCGCCCACTAGTCGCTTATCCTAAAATACAGCCAAACCATCAGAGCCTGAGAACTTTCAGCTTTGGAAGAGCTAGAATACCAACATTGAAGCAAACACTTTAAAGGTCATGTAAATATCATTCCTGGGAATGAAATGGTTAATATACGAGCAGTGTTTGAATTGAATTGACTATTTCTTACAGCCTTCATATACATGAGGAGTAAAAATCTTTACGCTATATCTCCGCCTAAATGTACAATATGAAACTATAGTAATTTATGATAAATATTATGTACAACAGGATAGTCAACACAACATAGAAATACAGTTGCGTCAGCATTAGTTGATCAGTCTGATGCCCTGGTGGAAGAAGCTAACCCAGAGCCTGCTGGTCCTGGCTTTTATGCTGCGATACTATTTCCTGGATGGTAGCAGCTGGAACAGTTCGTGCTTGGGGTGACTTGGGTCCCCAATGATCTTTCAGGCCCTTTTTACACACCTGTCTTTGTAAGTGTCCTGAATACTGGGCTTGTACTTATTGCAATTTAGGAGAATAAAGGAGAGAACTCACTGAAACCTATTGAATATTGAAAGGCCTAGATAGAGTGGATGTGGACAGGACCTCTCCTATATCGGGGGAGTCTGGAACCAGAGGTCACAGACTTCGAATAAAAGGATGTCCTGTTAGAACAGAGATAAGGAGAGATTTATTTAGTCACCAGGATTGTGAATCTGTGGAACTTATTGCTACAGATGGCTGTGAAAGCCATGACATTGAGTATTTTTAAAGCAGATGTTGATAAATTCTTGATTAATAAGGACCACAAAGGTTACAGGGAGAATAGGGTTGCGAGGGATAAAAAAAAAATCAGCTATAATGGAATGGCAGAGCAGACTCAATGGGCCGAATGGCTTAATCTGAACCACTGTCTTAGAATTTAAATCCTTTGGAAACATCCATGACAAAATTACTGAGTCAATTTTTGTGGCTGTCCAGATTTTGCAGAAATCCACATTTTCTAAAGTCTTGCTGTCATCTTTGACCATCACTCTGTATTTACAAATTGCCTTTGTTGTTCTAAACGACCATTGTTATCACAAAATCCGATGCTGAATTTGGTCAGGTAATCAAAAACTTGGTCAGGGATGAAAGTTAAGGTGCATCTTATTGGGAAAGAGGGAGAGAGGAGCAGGGAGAGTTTAAAAAGGAAATTCCAGAGATTTTGTGGAGATGTCACAAAAAATGCTTTTCATACCATTTCAGGAAATCAGAAACAAAGTAGTTTATAGTTGATAATATGACAGTTTCACAGTATGGAAACTGGTACGTGCTGGAATCTGGAACAGTGTCCAACTGCATAACCACATTGCTATGACAGAAAAATGTTCTGTGTGAGTGCAACTTCGTAATTTACTAGACTTCTATTGCTTCTGTCTTTTCACCATTTCTTGAGTATTGTGTTCTACACTTTCTAGAACCAAAGCAGATGGAGTCATATATTGAGATGTATTTGGCAGTTTTTGCCCATTTTCTGCTAGTAAGTATTTTAAAATTTATTGCCTTCATCGATAATAGACCATTCTTTAGATCATCAGTTAACACGCCTTTCTCCCCACCACCTGGGGCAATCTCAGTAAATATTTTGCTATAAAGAGTTTTAGTTAATACCCTCTCATTACACAATTCTGGATCCAACATGGCCTCTTTCTGAAATGGATTATTTTCGCACATTTAGAAAAGACAGGTGAAATGAAAAGGGAATTGGGGTAGCCATGGGAAATGTAAAAGATAAAGAGCAGCAGGAAGAACGATCTCAGGCTTGAAACTCAGGGATAGGAAACTCTCCCAAGCATTTGTCCTTCACAGAATCTAAACCATTTTCATTTGTCCAGTGTAAAGGACTAAAATTCAGTTCTTTTCTTAAGCGCTTTTCTAATTTCCAGATTTACCCTGATTATTAGGGCTACGATACTCCTGATTGTGTTTACTTGTTTCTTAGCTTCACCTACACTTATTCTACATCCTGATCTCTTGGTTGAGGTCTCTCATCCTACTGTCTCTCTAAGGGCACATTTTTGTTTTTGCTACTATGCTATTCTTTTCTAAAAGTCAGTTCTCTGCTAAAACACTACCGAACAGAGCTCTTGAGCTCACAATACACCTCATCATGGACTTGAACTTTGTTGCCTGCCCTGCACCTGCTTTGTAACACTATATACTCCACATATAATCCAGCATTTTCTGTACGTAATACTCTGTAAGGTTTCACTGCTGATGTAATGGTTTCTCTGTAGTGGCAGTGTTTGGGTTATGACTGGAGATAACGGGGTCTTTGGAATGTGCGCCGTCCAATGAGAGGCATGTTTTTCTTTCTTGTGTGCCCGGGAGAAGGCTTTGTGGGCTTTTGTTTGGTGGAAGATGGAGAGAGAAGATGCAAGAATGGGGAATCGGGGGTAAAATCGATGGAGAAAGAACAGACGGGAAAACCATGAGCTCCAAAATTCTGCATTAGACTGTTTCATGAGAATCGGCTCTTTTTCCTTTCTGCTTCTTTACTAAACCTATAGACAAATAAAGAATTATAAAGCTCAATTATTTAATTGCATATTGTGTACTGTTAGTTATTTCGTGGTACTGATTTGTATTAGGGGAACACATCACGTAGCATCCACCCAAACAAGATTTCTCAAGTTTGGCCGGGCCAGAGGCTGCCTTCCCGCTAGCCGCTAGCCAAACCTGAGGGTAAAATGTACATTATTCTACATTTCCAGCATTTGCACTGTCTGGCCTGCTGGTCTCCTCCAGCACATTGTGCGTCTACCTCTCGTGTCTACTCCATTCTTTTAATGCTTTTCCCTTGTACCACCTTGACTGCTGATGCAATGAAGTGTGTGGATGACATGCAAAGCAAAGCTTTTCAGTGCACCTTAGTACAAGTGACAACAATAAGCCGATTAATGCAACCATTGTCTCAGTAAAGTCTAGCAGACCCAATGCATCTGCTTACTCTTGTGCCATCAATTTGTGAATGTTGTTAGAACTTCTTCACCCAACCAAACACAGTGGAGTTAAAATATACTTGTTACCAAAAATAAAAGAACATGTTACAACTTAGCAGCAAATTTTGGCCACTCAATGATAATTTTTGGCAAAATATAAGTGAAATATTTCTCTAAAGCATTCAGGCCTAGTGGCAAGTTAATCCAATACAAAGTTTCACCTCGTTCTTTCCACCAGACCATTCACCGTAGTTCTCCACTATCTCCACGAGTTCGTCACACGTTGCCTCAGAAAATACTGGGAACCAGAAGACATCAGGACATGGCTGCCCAAATAAAAAAGAGTCCACATTAAGAGGGAGGAGTGGAAGTAAAAAGAGGGAGAGCTCTAGCGGAGCGGCCTGGTCGAGGGAAGTGCCTGGTGTGAAAAGTGCCTCGAGAGATTCTGGCAGGTTTGGCAGTTGGATAGTGCAATCAAGAATTGATTAGCAGTTGATTGGCAATCAAGGTTTGAATAGCTCGGACTCAGCAGAAAACAGCTGATTGGGCAATCGAGGTCAGGTGACCTTGCAGCTTGCGAAGCTCAAGCAAATAAAAAGAGGGAGAGCTCTAGCGGAGCGGCCTGGTCTGAAAAGTGCTAGTCTTTGGTGAGGAGACAATGCCAGGCACAATTGCAGAGGGTGAAGACATGACTGCTAAGCTGATTCAGTGTGTTATGTGCATGATGTGGGAGGTCAGGGACACCGATGGTGCCCCCGGCTGCTACAGCTCTGGAAAGTGTGTCCAGATTCAGCTTCTGAAGGAGCATGTTGCAGCACTGAAGAAAGAACTGGATGACCTCAGGTTCATCTGCGAAAATGAGAGTTTTCTGGACAGGACCTACAGTGAGGTTGTTATACTGAGGATACCGGAAGAGAGAAAGGGGGCAATGATGAGGAAGGAAAGGATGCTTGAAGTACAGGAAGACCCCAGTACCTCTCATAAACAGGTTTATCCTCTTGGAAGCTGTCAGGACAGAAGATATTGCCAGTCTGAGAGGTGGACAAGTCTGCGAGCCAAAAATTGGTGCAGAAGCAGGGCCGAGGAGTCAGACATCAGGAAGAGCTGTGGTAGTAGGGGACTCCATAGTAAAAGGTACGGAAACTGGTTTCTGTGGCAACAGGCGAGATTTCAGGATGGTGTGTTGCCTCCCTGGTGCTAGGATCCAGGACATCACAAACCGATTGCAGGGAATCCTCAAGGGTGAAGGTGAACAGCCGGAACTGGTAGTGCATATCGGCACAAATGACATTGCGAAGAAGAGCAAGGACATTCTTGCTATTGAGGGAGTGCAGTGTAGGTTCACAAGGTTAATTCCCGGAATGGTGGGACTGTCATGTTGAAAGATTGGAGTGATTGAGCTTGTATACACTGGAATTTAGAAGGATGAGAGGGGATCTGATTGAAACATAAGATTATTAAGGGATTGGACACACGGGAGGCAGGAAGCATGTTCCTGCTGATGGGCGAGTCCAGAACTAGAGGCCACAGTTTAAGAATAAGGGGTAGGCCATTTAGAACAGATGTGGAAAAACTTTTTCACCCAGAGAATGGTGGATATGTGGAATGCTCTGTCCCAGAAGGCAGTGGAGGCCAAGTCTCTGGATGCATTCAAGAGAGTTAGATAGAGCTCTTATAGATATCAAGGGATATGGGGAGAGGGTAGGAACGGATTATGTACGATCAGCCATGATCACAGTGAATGGCAGTGATGGCTAGAAGGGCCGAATGGCCTACTCCTGCACCTATTGTCATACTGGCTATTGATTTCGTAAATGGGAACAAACTGATAGTTTACATTAATTACCACTGGGGAAACACCTGAAAAGACAGTATCTTGATTATACTCACGAAGCTGTTGCATACCTCTTCAACAATCTCTTCTGTGAATATCTTTGAATAGTTTGGATGAATGTATTTCTCTCTCCAATCCTGCAAGATCCAAGTAGCATCCATCAGTGATGAAGCCGGTGGGATGACAGATTTACACAGCAGATGACATAACTGACAAACTGAGCTTAATTGCATTCTGTAGCTCTACAGTGTTTGTTTCCCATTATCTTTTAAAGACCCTTTCCCCTGATTGGATGAACAAGCTAGTAAGTCTGTGAATTTGGAATGAAAAAAAAATTACATCTTGTTGTGATGGAAAATAACTGGTTCTCAACAGTAGAGGCCTGGACACACAGTTTTAATAATTGGGAATTGATTTACAAGGGGAAGTCGGGTAAACACAAGCAACTACAATACACAGGAAGCGGTGTGGGGACAGGGTACAGTTATACAAACAAAGAACAAGGGAAAAGCACTACAACAGCTATCCCCCTTGATCTTGGATAGCTGCGGCTCCCTTACCAGGACAAACGATAGACCTTCCCACGCATAAATCAATGCATCTACCTCCAATGCTGTGGTCTGTAAGAGAGACCGAGCCAGGCACATGTCTCACCTTTTACAGCATGGGGCTGGGCGAGATAATCCAATTAAGGTGACCAATAATTTAGGTGCGCATTGATTAGTTGGGAGGGACCAAATGTTGATTGGCATGTGGTGTGTCCTCCGACCTGTCACGTGGCCGGTATCTCTGGATACACATCTTTATTTTCACTAGCCTCTAACTGAAATTTAGCATTTCCTTCAATTATGAATGTAGGCAACAAACCACAGCAGTATTAGCAGTCCCTGTGACTTTGAGAGAAGCCTATCCTCGCCTGGTAAAGTGAGCTATGGAAGCTTTAATTCAACTTGCAAGAACATATCTCTGCAAATCAGGATCTCCAATACTTGTAACAATTAAAACAAAAAAAAAAAGAAAATCAATTGGTTGCCCAACGTGACATGCATGTGGCTTTGTCAAAGAGAACTCCACAGTTTAATGTTCTTATTCGAGCCAAGCAACACCAGCCATCACACTGATATGCCTTTGCAAAATAAAATTTAATTGTAACTTGCCTCTATTTAAAATGTAGTCCTGCTATTTAATGCATTAATAAAGAAGCACACATATTACAATTAAAAATATTTGATAAATGTATTTCAATATAATTCACTTATTTTGTAATCCAATGTTTTTTTATTTTATATATTTAAATATTGTGGCGACCCTTTTCCTGGCACATCCGAACCGACTCACAATTAGATAGCCTACGGGGGTTTGCGAGCACAGAGCTTTGGAGCCTCTGCGCCATGGAGGGCAGGTTGAGGGAGGCTTAAAAGTGAGGCTGAAGATTTCGAATAAAGTTTTTTCCTTCGACTGCAGTTACCGACTCCGTGTTGTAATTTTAGCGCTGCGTGTAGCACACCGCTACAATTGGTGACCCTGACGGTCCAAACGATTTTTGGACCAGAAATGACCGACGCCGCCTCTGTTCATGCGGTTTCGTTGAAACTGCCGGGTTTCTGGACACAGCGCCCGAACCTATGGTTCCAGAAAGCCGAAGCCCAATTCCACGTTCGTCAGATCACCTCAGAAGACACCCGCTACTACTACGTGGTGAGCTCCCTCGACCAGGACACAGCGGCCCAGGTCACGGAGTTCGTACAGTCGCCCCCGGCAGACGGCAAGTACATGGAATTCAAAGCCCTGCTCCTCAGGACTTTCGGACTCTCACGGCGCGAGCTGGCTGCCCGTTTACTGCACCTGGATGGCTTGGGCGACAGACCTCCTTCGGCTTTAATGAATGAGATGTTGTCTCTCGCCGACGAACACACACCCTGCCTCATGTTTGAGCAGGCATTCCTGGAGCAGCTGCCCGAGGACATACGCCTGCTGCTGTCCGACGCAGATTTCAGTGACCCCCGGAAGGTGGCAGCCCGGGCGGACTTGCTGTGGAACGGCAAAAAGGTGAGCGGGGCGTCCATCGCACAGATCTCCCAGCCACGCTCCTAGCAGCAAACCAGTCCAGGCCCGGCCGCAGAGCCCGCCAACCCCCGGCCCAATGAACACTGGTGCTTCTACCACCAGCGGTGGGGCGCAGAAGCCTGCCATTGTCTCCCGCCCTGCAAGTTCCCGGGAAACGCCAGGGCCAGCCGCCGCTGATGGCTACGACGGCTGGCCATCGGGATAGCCTCCTGTATGTGTGGGATAGAAGGTCGGGACGCCGGTTTTTGGTCGATACTGGGGCTGAGATCAGCGTTTTACCTCCGACGAGTTACGACACCCGCAGCAGGGCACCGGGTCCCCCCCTGAGGGCCATGAATGGCAGCACAGTAAGGACCTATGGCACCCATCAGGTGCAGCTACAGTTCGGTTCCAGCCAGTTCACGTGGGACTTCACACTGGCCGCCGTAGCCCAACCGCTTCTGGGTGCGGATTTTTTGCGGGCTCACAGCCTACTGGTCGACCTGCCCAGGAAGAGACTGGTACATGCCGAGGCCTTTCAGACGTTCTCCCTGGGTGCAGCCCAGTTGCCAGCCCCTCACCTCGGCTCCATCACGCTGTCCGATAACGACTTCACCAGGGTCCTGGCGGATTTCCCATCGGTTCTGGCACCGCAGTTCACAGCAGCCATGCCCAGGCAAGGCGTACAGCACCACATCCCGACCCAGGGACCACCCCTCCACGCCCGCGCTCGGCAGCTTCCCCCGGACAAGCTCCGACTGGCGAAGGAGGAGTTCCAGAGGATGGAGGAATTGGGGATCAATTCCATGGGCCTCCCCCCTGCACACGGTGCCCAAAGCGACGGGGGGCTGGAGACCGTGCGGCGACTACCGCAGGCTGAACGAGGCTACCACACCGGACCGCTACCCTGTGCCGCACATTCAGGACTTTGCAGCAAACCTGCACGGCGCACGGATCTTCTCCAAGGTAGACCTCGTCCGAGGGTACCATCAAATCCCGATGCATCCTGACGACGTCCCCAAAACGGCTCTCATCACCCCGTTTGGCCTTTTCGAGTTCCTCCGCATGCCGTTCGGCCTGAAGAATGCCGCACAGACGTTCCAGCGGTTAATGGACGCGGTGGGACGGGACCTGGACTTCGCGTTCATCTATTTGGATGACATCCTCATAGCCAGCAGCAGTCGTCAGGAGCATCTGTCCCACCTCCGTCAACTCTGCGCCCGACTGAGTGAGTACGGTCTTACAATCAACCCTGCCAAATGCCAGTTCGGACTCGATACCATTGACTTCCTGGGCCACAGGATTACTAAAGACGGGGCAACCCCTCTGCCCAATAAGGTAGATGCGGTCCGCCTCTTTCCCCGACCCACCACGATCAAAGGCCTTCAGGAATTCGTAGGTATGGTCAATTTCTACCGCCGCTTCCTCCCTTCAGCTGCCAGGATCATGCGCCCCCTGTTCGCCCTGATGTCGGGTCCGAGCAAGGACATTACCTGGGACGAGGAGTCCGCCGCCACTTTCGTTCAAACGAAGGAAGCTTTGGCGGACGCCGCAATGCTAGTACATCCCAGAATGGACGCCCCTACCACCCTCACAGTGGACGCATCAAACACGGCAGTCGGTGGGGTGCTGGAGCAACTCATCGCAGGTCGCTGGCAACCCCTGGCGTTTTTCAGCAAACACCTGCGACCACCCGAGCTCAAATACAGTGCTTTCGACCGGGAACTGTTGGCGCTCTACCTGGCAATCCGGCATTTCAGGTACTTCCTAGAAGGTCGGCCCTTCACCGCGTTCACGGACCACAAACCGCTTACCTTTGCGTTTACGAAAGCGTCCGACCCCTGGTCGTCCCGCCAGCAACGCCACCTGTCCTACATCTCTGAATACACGACGGATGTCCGGCACGTCTCGGGTAAGGACAATGTCGTGGCGGATGCGCTCTCTCGCCCTACCGTTCATGCCCTTTCCCAAGGGGTAGACTTTGAGGCACTGGCAGAGGCGCAGCAGGCGGATGAGGAGATTCTGAGTTACAGAACCGCAGTCTCCGGTTTGCAGCTCCAGGACCTCCCCGTGGGCCCGGGTGAGAGGACCCTACTCTGTGACGTCGCCACCGGCCAGCCCCGTCCAGTCGTCCCGACAGCCTGGCGGCGATGCGTTTTCGACTCCATTCATAACTTGGCGCATCCCTCCATCCGGACAACTGTCCAGATGGTTTCCAGCAGGTTCGTTTGGCACGGACTCCGCAAACAGGTCAGTGAATGGGCCAAAATGTGCATGCACTGCCAGACGGCCAAGGTGCAGCGGCACACCAAAGCCCCACCGCAGCAGTTCCATCCCGCTCACCGGCGTTTCGACCACATTCATGTGGATATCGTGGGCCCCCTGCCAGTGTCGCGCGGAGCGCGGCACCTCCTGACTATCGTGGACCGGTTCACAAGATGGCCAGAGGCGGTCCCGCTCCCCGACACCACCTCCGAATCTTGCGCCCGAGCCCTGATCGCCACCTGGATATCTCACTTTGGTGTACCGGCCCACATTACCTCCGACAGAGGGGCCCAGTTCACCTCCAGCCTGTGGTCAGCTATGGCCAGCCTTTTGGGGACTCAGCTGCACCACACCACTGCCTACCACCCACAGTCGAACGGGCTAGTGGAGCGTTTCCACCGTCACCTGAAGTCGGCCCTCATGGCCCGCTTGCGAGGAGCCAACTGGGCGGACGAGCTTCCCTGGGTCCTACTCGGCATCCGCACAGCGCCCAAGGACGACCTGCACGCCCCGTTGGCCGAGTTGGTATACGGCGCGCCCCTGGTCGTCCCCGGGGAGTTCCTACCAGCCCCAAGGGGGCAAGAGGAAGATCCCGCAGCAGTCCTGGGCAGACTACGTGAGAAGCTCGGTAACCTGGCCCCCATACCCACTTCACAGCACGGGCGGCACCCGACCTGCGTACCCAAAGACCTACAGAACTGTAAGTTCGTGTTTGTACGAAGGGGCGGGCATCGGCCACCGCTGCAGTGGCCATACGAGGGGCCGTTTATGGTGCTCCGGAACAACGGGTCCACGTTCGTGCTGGACGTTGGGGGGAAAGAGGAGGTTTTCACGGTGGACCGCCTCAAACCGGCCCATGTGGACCTGGCGCAACCGGCCGAGTTTCCGGCACCTCGGCGGAGAGGCCGACCTCCCAAGCAGGTTCTGGCCCAGACTGCGGACATTGGGGGGTGTATCGCCGGTTCTGGGGGGTGGTTATGTGGCAACCCTTTTCCTGGCACATCCGAACTGACTCACAATTAGATAGCCTACGGGGGTTTGCGAGCACAGAGCTTTGGAGCCTCTGCGCCATGGGGGGCAGGTTGAGGGAGGCTTAAAAGTGAGGCTGAAGATTTCGAATAAAGTTTTTTCCTTCGACTGCAGTTACCGACTCCGTGTCGTAATTTTAGCGCTGCGTGTAGCACACCGCTACAATATGTTATTCTGAGAAGTCTGCACCGGGGCGGCCAAAGGGGTCTCTGGCATAAAAAAGGTCAACAATCCCTGAGGTAGCAGGTGGGTCTCCTTCCAAGTTTGGGGCTTGGTAGCTCATGCCTGGTTTGCATTAGGCACCCTCTGGAATGCAGCTGCTGAATACCATTCACGTCTCTAAGTCATGAAGCAAAAGGATGGAAGGTGCAAGAGCAATAAAATTATGAGAATCCACTATCCAGCCACACAGAAATCCTAATGGCTGAGTATTTGCTCATCAGATAAATGTTTTCCATATCCCCCATATCTCATTGCAATTCCGGTTTCCATACTCCCAAAGATCCAGTGGTCCTCACACTCCGTCCAAGAATCATCAGTCTCCACCCTCCCCTGAGACTCCCTGGTTCCCAAATTCCCCCCCCCCCCAAGATTCACCAGTCACCAGATACCCCCCAAATCCCACATGCCCCTGTATTCCTGAGCCCAGGCTCCCTGACCTCCATACACCTCTGAAATTCTCCATGTCCCACACTCATCCAAGTCTCACTGGGACCCCGATACCCATGTTATCTTGAATCTTACCCAGTTCACTAGAGAATTTTTAATAATACTATAGAATAAAACTTATATTGGGGAATTAAAAACTATCAATAAGCACAGAGAATCTGCCATTCTGCCACTCCTGAAGCGCTGGCTGGGGCAGATGATCAGAATTTTATGATGGAAAGCACTGGAGAGGAGAGGGAAGCGATATGGTGGTGATGTGAGGAATTAAATTGAGAATGGGTATAAGCATCACGGATAAATCTATGATTCAAAGCTGATGGAAATACAGTAACTCATAGCTGTAGAACTATTGGGATAATGTGGTGAATGAAAGGAGCAACAGCCCCACCATTACTGCTTGATTGCACACCTTGGTGGGACACTGAATGCACTCCCATAGGGTTAAAAACCATAAGGGTCTGGATTTGTGTGAGCATGTGAGAGGTGGGGCGAGACTTGTGCAGAAATTTGACCCATGGTTATTTTAAATCCCAGTGTTCATTATTATCTGCCTGGTTCATCGTCCAGGAGGGCAGAGGGAGCTGGTTTGGGACATCTCACCCATCTACTTTGGAGGATCACTTATGGATAGGACATGAAGTCACATTCTGTCAATTGCACCCTCTCTGAGTATGGTCAGGTGCTGATTCTTTTAAGAAGCTGGGATTGTCCTTGTAGCAAGTAGAGTACCATGCATATTCCTATTTAATTTTGCCTTATCTAATTTACTCAATATTATTAAAGCTCCATTTCCTCATCATAATCTTTATGACCTCACTAGCCTTTTGGTTTAACACAAGAGTATAACTTTCTAAATGCAAGTTTCTTCTACTGTTGCATTATACCTGCATTTCTCAAAGGATTTGGAATGTTGTACCAAAACTTACAATATAATACCCAGTGTAATATGATTTTGTTTTATTATGAAACATAGTGGTGGTGGTCGAGAGACCATGGAGTTTCCAGGGCGCAGGCCTGGGCAGGGTTGTATGGGAGACCGGCAGTTGCCCAAGCTGCAGGGCTTCCCCTCTCCACGCCACCGGTTGTCCAAGCGAAGGGCACTAGGACCCAAGCAGCTTGGCACCAGTGACATTGCAGAGCAATGAGTTAAGTGCCTTGCTCAAGGACACAAACACGCTGCCTCAGCTGAGGCTCGAACCAGTGACCTTCAGGTTACCAGTCTGATGCCTTGCCCACTAGGCCACGCGCCAACATATGGTACAACTTAACAAATTGTTTCTACGTACTCTCTCCTGCACACAGAAGTATCTGACCCAAATGCCAACCAGCTGCCTAGGCTGACCAAAGTAATTGGTTATTTAACCCACGATTATAATGTCTCTGTCCGGAGAAGCTGTGGCTGTACTCCTTGGAGCAAATGAAATGGAGAAGCTTTAATTGAAGACAAGAATGGCTCAGCAGTCAACAGAATGCAAGTGAATCATTAAGCCTTTCACCCTGTCGTACACATCATTGGAAAACAAATGTCTTCTGGTTGGCTCCATAACTGATGAAAGGCATGAGGAACTATGATGAAAATACAACCCCTGCCAGGGCACTAGTGCTGGAAGTTTCTGTTCTAAATGTCCTTTCCATGTTACAGGGGTGTACAACACAACACTTACAGCTTTTCTTAATATGACTGGAATATTAAGTCTAGATGTTGTACTACAATGTATTGTATATGTTAATCAAAATGGCTTCTTTATTTTGTTAAGAGTAGGAATGCTTCTTTGTTATGATAAGTGCTTTCTCTCGCACTTGTTTAGCTTTAGACTTATTGATATTGGGATTGTATTCATTTGTTAACCAATGGGGAAACATTACTTTGTCTTGTGGGTCTGGGAGCTGGGGGGTTTTCACGGTCTTTTCAGGGAGTCAGGAAGAGGACGCCGAGGAAGGCGGACGTGCGCCGCACTGCTCGGTCAACCACCCGGGTGGTCCCAGGTGCAAGGACGTGGAGGTTGGCGGAAAGTGACGAGGGGTTGAGTGGTTCAATGGTTGAGCTTCAACGATGTGCACTAAACTGACTGAACTCTGATAAGTTTTGGCGCCTTTTAATTTATTTTCTTTTCCTTCATATATACTGTATTGTTAGTAACCTTTCGGTTCTAGAGACATCCGGTTATGGCGCCATGCTGAGCGGACGTGTGTCGGAGCCCCTACAAAAAGTTTTGAAATTACTCAACTAAACAACTTTGAAATACCTGAGCAGTTCCCGTTTGATCTGATTGGAAATCAAAGGAAAGCCAAAATGCCACCCAAGGCAACAAAGCAGATGCAAAAGTCTCCGAAATTGAGCTCCTCTTGTAGCTACGCAGTGCAGACCACCGACAATACCAGCGAGGAGGAGGCTTTAACAGGTCAAGACCAAATCCTAACCGCCATTCAAGTAATGAAGGATGACTTTGTGTCAAGATTTGAAGGGCTACTGAGCGCAATACAAGCGGATTTGAAAGCTGTTACAGCACGCATTTCAGAAGCCGATGGGAGAATTAACACCAATCAGGACGATATCGCCTCTTTACGTACCCAGAATACTACTTTGAAAGCAGCTTTGGAGGCGTTAGTGCTTAAACTGGACGATTTGGAAAACTGTAGCCGCCGCTCGAACCTTTGCTTGGTGGGACTTCCGGAGAGGGCAGAAGGGTCGGATATGGTCTATTGTTTTGGAAAATTGGATTCCCGAGGTTCTGGGTGCTGAAAACTTCCTTGGGCCCTTGCTATTTAGAGCACACAGAATAGGCAGGGCAAACGAAACTGAAACAAAGTCGGCCAAGCGACCCAGGGTAGTGATAATGAAGTTTTTAAACTACGCCAATAAAATTCGGGTTATGAAGGCAACCAGACTGAAAGAATCTGTACTTTTCGATAATCAAAGAATCAGGTTTTTCCCCGATGTCTCTGCCAAATTACTTAAGCGAAGGCATGTATTCGATTCGGTGAAGAAAGAGTTGGCCTTGTTCTCGGACTTACGATATGGTCTAATTTATCCTGCTACACTGCTGGTAACTCATAAAAGAAAACACTACACCTTTGACAATGCAGCGGAGAAATCTGCGCAGCAGTTGAAGAACTATAACTTGGAGGCTGCGGACAAATAAGACAATACAGCAGGTTTCTCTTTAACTTTTTACTTAAATAGGCATGTTCATAGTGCCCAAGGGACATAAATGAAAGCTAACGAACGTTAGTGGTGTGCTTATCAATGCATTATTTAGGCTAATGAATTTGCATCGGTTCTCACCTTCTACAGTGGCAATGTAACTACATTTAGATTAAATCTAATAAAGTCTCTTGGTATAATATAGTTGTAAGATTTTCTACTACTGATAACATGGGGGGCTCTGACCTGGTTGTTGGCTATGCTGTTCCTCAACATGATAACATGGGAGGACCAGTTAAGCTCCATAATTAGGCCCTCCCTCCGGGCCGTCAGGAAACTTTCATTATGGGATGGGTGGGTGTATTTCGGTTTGGGAAATACACTCAGTTATGTTCACATTTTTCTATTTACTTTTCACGGTTTTTTTAATCTATTTTTCTTTTTTGTCACGTTGTTATCCCAGTTAGCAGTCATACTAAATCAATTCAGCTCAACATGATTGAAATTATAACTAATAGTCTATGTTCTGCGGACTTCAGTTTACCTCTTGGAATGTAAGAGGATTTTAAAAACTTGTCAAGTTAAAGCAAGTAATGAGTAGGATAAGACAGTTAAAAGCCAAAATAGTTTTTCTGCAGGAGACCCATTTAACCCCTGAAGATATAGTTAGAGTAAGGAAGAGAAGGCAGGGACAGGTTTTTTCAGTGTCTTTTAACTCACATTCAAGGGGGGGTAATTACCCTTATACATAAGTTGGTGCCTTTTCACCTTGTTAATGTTACTGAAGATCAATCTGGCAGATACCTTATTATTCAATGTGAAATTTTCTCAACCAGGTTCAATTTGGTCAATGTGTATGGGACAAATGATGACAGTCCAGCTTTTTTCAGACACCTGTTTTTATCATTAGCTGCTCTGCCAGGCTACCTTATTATAGGTGGTGATTTTAATTGTGCACTTCAACCTGAACTAGACAGAACTAAGGGGAAAGAAACCTCTCACAATCAAACAAGAAAACAGTTATTGCAATGTGTTAAAGACTTTAATTTAGTTGATGTGTGGAGAAGGAAGTACCCAGATAAACTAGCTTTTTCTTGCTATTCTAGCACTTCCCAGACCTTTTCCAGAATTGATTATTACTTAGTTTCAGCTACCTTAATATCTACAATTTCAAGCTGCTGGTATGACAGCATATTAATCTCAGATCATGCTTCAGTTTCATTTACTTGGAACCAGCCTAATGCTTTACATTACTCCCCAGGGTGGCGGCTTCAAAATATTTGGCTTAGGGATCCAGAATTTATAAAGTTTATTGGAGAACAGCTAGACTACTATTTTGGAATTAATACGGACCAGACATCTGCGACCAAAAGATGGGAAGCCTTCAATGCTTTTCTAAGAGGTCAGATGATTAGCTTCACCAGCTTTAAACAGAAATCTTTTTAGACTTGAAATAGAACAGCTTGAGAACAGAATAAAAGAGACTGAATCTGAAATTTTTCAAAATCCCTCTCAGCAGTTATTTGCAGAACTTAACAAACTGAGAGCTAGAGATAATGTATTGTCCATTGATAAGGCAACAAAAAGTTTGATGAGATGGAAGCAATCCCATTATGAGCAGGGTGAAAAGGCGAGTAAACTCTTGGCCTGGCGTATCAAACAGATACAAACAAAAAGGACAATAAACTCTCTACAATCAGATGGGGGGGGGGGTGACAACTGCTGACCCAAAAGAAATGAATAATATCTTTTTGAGATTTTACCAAAATTTGTATACATCAGAATATTCGGATTCAACTCCACAAATACAAAAGGAATTTCTGGATTTGCTAGAATTTAAACCCCTGGATGAAACGTCCTTGACCTCGCTGGAGTATAACTTAGAGGATAAAGAATTGTCTGAAGTCATAACTAATATGAAGGGAGGGAAAAGTCCTGGGCCTCATGGCATTCCGATTGAAATATATAAAATCTTTAAAACTAAATTAATACCACCTCTGCTTGATATGGATTAGGAGTCATTTGATACTGGATCCCTTCCCCCTTCTCTTAATATGGCAGTAATTACACTACTACTAAAACCTGGAAAATCACCGTCCCTATGTGGATCTTATAGACCAATTTCACTTCTGAATAATGATCTCAAAATTCTTTGTAAGGTATTAGCCAGGAGGCTGGAGCCACTCATGCCAAAGATGGTCCACCCTGACCAAAATGGTTTTGTTAAGGGAAGATAGGGCTTCCACACCATCCGAAGAGTGCTTAATATACTCTACGAAAAGTCTGGAAGCTCTGATAGTGCTATTCTGTTGCTGGATGCCGAGAAAGCTTTTGATAGAGTGGAATGGCAATATTTGTTTAAAGTTTTAGAAAGATTTGATATAGGGGGGAAATTTTTACGATGGATACAGCTTCTTTATTCTAACCCACAGGCTGGAATTTTTAACTAATGGACTTTTTTCGGCACCTTTCAAACTCCAAAGGGGAACAAGACAGGGCTGTCCCCTATCTCCCCTCCTGTTTATCCTGGCCATTGAGCCGGTTGCTATGGCAATTCGAAAAGAGGCTACCATAACAGGAATAACTATAGGAGATACAGAACATCGCATAGCCCTGTACGCAGATGATGTAATTTTGTTTTGTTCTAACTTGAATCAAACGTTACCTGCCTTAACTGACCTGATAAGTACTTTTGGTACTTTTGCAGGAATAAACAACAATAAATTTGTAATATTATTCATGGATAAAGATGAGAGACTCAATCCCTCATTTCAAACTCCATTCATGGTGTCAGTACAGGGTTTTACTTAATTGGGTGTTAAAATCACTCCATTGATGAAATTATCCCAACTAATTATAATCCTCTCACAGACTCAGTTATTCAACTTATAAACAGATGGTCGAAGTTGCCTATATCTCTGATTGGACGCATAAACATTCTAAAAATGTCAATTTTACTGAAGTTCCTGTACCTTTTTCAATCTATCCCACTTTCTCCTCCATCATCTTTCCTTTATTTATTAAAGAAAGTTTTTTCTAACTTTATCTGGAGTAATAGACGTCCAAGACTCAGGCTTTCCCTGTTATATCTGCCGTATGATAGAGGCGGCCTGCAGCTACCAAATCTTATATGGTATTTCTGGGCGGCCCAAATTAGATCAGGAATGTTCTACTTTGTTAAGGATCACTCCCCTACTTGGATCTCAATGGAATCCCAGTCGATCAGTATCCCTCTAGAACTATGTATTATGTATACATAGAACTATCTATATGTATTCAGCAGATAAGAAAAAACTGATTAAACAAACAGAATCCTTTTTTAAAAAATACAATGATGACTTGGCATGATGCTGTTGCATATTTGGGAGAGACATCACAGTTATCCCAGTTTACCCCCATCTTTGGTAATGATGGCTTTAGGCCTGGCAGAGCAGACCCTGGGTTTAAAACCTGGGCGACCCGAGGCATAGTAAAGGTGTCTGATCCTTAGAAAGGTGATACATTTATGTCATTTGAAGACCTCAAGGCCATGTATGGAATTCCAACAAAACACTTTTTTAAATACCTTCAGTTGCGAAGTTTTATTATGTCCAGGCAAGGCAACAGTTTGAAACTCCCTCCTTTATCTACCCTAGAAGACATCACTCTGAACTTATCTGAAGCCAGGGGACATGTTTCTGTACTATACAATTTATTTGCCAGCAAATGAAAAGAGTCATCAAACAACATACTTCAAGCATGGAGAATTGATTTGAATGAGAATCTATCTCAAAAAGAATAGTCAGAAGCTTGTTCTTTAGCTCAAACCCAATCAGCGAACACTCACTCTAAATTATTACAATATAAATGGATAACCAGACAGTACATTGCTCCAGTCTGATTGCATCATTTTAACCCCAACATTCCAGACACTTGCATTAAATGTAACCATTAAAAGGGGTCTTGGTTTCATTGTATGTGGGAGTGCCCCCGGATAATTTGTTTCTGGAAGAAGGTGCTGGATTTGATTAGTCAGATTATTGGGAAAAAGTTGCCCCTCAATCCTAAATTATGTATTCTGAATATTTATCCAAATGACTTTGTAACCTCCAATTCTGGCGGTTCTGATTCTGGATTAGTTCCTGAGGATTGGAGGTTGGCTAATGTAACCCCACTTTTTAAAAAAGGAGGGAGAGAGAAACCAGGGAACTATAGACTGGTTAGTCTGACATCGGTGGTGGGGAAAATGCTAGAGTCGGTTATCAAAGATGTGATAACAGCACATTTGGAAAGAAGTGAAATCATTGAACAAAGTCAGCATGGATTTGTGAAAGCAAAATAATGTCTGACAAATCTTATAGACTTTTTTGAAGATGTAACTGGTAGAGTGGATAGGGGAGAGCCAGTGGATGTGGTATATTTAGATTTTCAAAAGGCTTTTGACAAGGTCCCACACAGGAGCTCAGTGTGCAAACTAAAAGCACACGGTATTGGGGGTATGGTATTGATGTGGATAGAGAATTGGTTGGCAGACAGGAAGCAAAGAGTGGGAGTAAACGGGACCTTTTCAGAATGGCAGGCAGTGACTAGTGGGGTACCACAAGGCTCAGTGCTGGGACCCCAGTTGTTTACAATATAAATGATTTAGACAAGGGAATTAAATGCAGCATCTCCATGTTTGTGGATGTCACGAAGCTGGGCGGCGGTGTTAGCTGTGAGGAGGATGCTAAGAGGATGCAGGGTGGCCGATTAGGAAAAGGGGAGATGCAACGAGACCTGGGTGTCATTGTACACCAGTCATTGAAGGTGGGCATGCAGGTACAGCAGGTGGTGAAAAAGGCAAATGGTATGTTGGCATTCATAGCAAAAGGATTTGAGTACAGAAGCAGGCAGGTTCTACTGCAGTTGTACAAGGCCTTGGTGAGACCGCACCTAGAATATTGTGTGCAGTTTTGGTCCCCTAATCTGAGGAAAAACATTCTTGCCATAGAGGGAGTACAGAGAAGGTTCACCAGATTGATTCCTGGGATGGCAGGACTTTCATATGAAGAAAGACTGGATCGACTAGGCTTATACTCACTGGAATTTAGAAGATTGAGGGGGGATCTTATTGAAAGGTATAAAATTCTAAAGGGATTGGACAGGCTAGATGCAGGAAGATTGTTTCCGCTGTTGGGGAAGTCCAGAACGAGGGGTCACAGTTTAAGGATAAAGGGGAAGCCTTTTAGGACCGAGATGAGGAAAAACTTCTTCACACAGAGAGTGGTGAATCTGTGGAATTCTCTGCCACAGGTGTGTGCATCACTGCATTAACTTGTTTTCCACAGCACCTGCGTATACGGGAGGTGGGGTTGGAGAGTGGCTGGAGTTCTTCCCCTAGACAGATACCAGTCTGTTGAGCAGGTGTTACAATGTCTATGTGCTAGCACTGCAAACCAAGATATAAATACAGCCAGCTGACGTCATTTATATAACGGCTAAGCATTCCACAGCATTAAAGAGAGGACATATTATCTGCATCACTGACACTGCCTACCACAGGAAGACACAAAACACAAAAAGAATCCCATCTTGTGGTCACACTTCAGAAGCATTGGGTGGATGGTCAATAGTCTACACTATTGGACTTTGCAAAAGAAGCAAGCTTCATGATCCATTATCCAACAACCACGCATTTTGCCTCATTTTAAATTCCTTGCAAGTCAAAAAAAAAACTGCATGTGTTAGAAATCCAGAATAGAAATGGAAAGTGCTGGAAATACTCAGCAGGCCAGGAAGCATCTGTTGAAGAAGAAATAGTTAACGTTTCAGCTCTTGGGAATGAAATAAAGACAAGTTAGTTTTCAGTAGCAGAGATCAATAGAAGAAAGGGGATATCTCCGAGGGTGTGGGAGCAAATGGCAGTTAAGTAGGAGTTGAGATCAGATTTTGGTTTTGTCTGTATAACATGTTGCCAATTGCAAGGCTGACCAACAGTTCAGACTATACAAATAGATAAGGAAAAAAATAAGTGTGCCGGGTACAACAGTCAGAAATAGCCAGTTGTCACAGTCAAATATCTGCTATTTTAAGTTACTGGTCTCATGCTTTCAGAGAAATTCCCTCCATTCTACCAATTTCCCCAACACAGCTTTCTTTGCAACTAAAAATCAACTTGCTTTCTATCTTTCCACAGGTGTCATCTGACCTTCTGAGTAGTTTCCTGAATTTTCCCTTTTCATTTTATACTCCTTTTCTGTATTCTTGCTTCTCATCTGCTGCTTCTATCCCATCAACCTCTATTTATCCCATGGCAACCATCTACACACTCTACCTAACATAGTGTTTCTCCCATCCCATACTTTCCCAACTGAGAACTAAGGCTTGCTCCTCTTTCCCAGTTCTGATGAAGTCTTTAACCAGAGGTATGAGTTCAGTTTCTTTTCCCATTGACACTGCTAGACCTGCTGAATACTTCTAACATTTTCCACATTTAATGCCAAACAACAAAGTGAAGTGGGCATACAGGTCAAAATAAATAGGATATTGCGGAGCATTAATGTATTTTGAAGTTTTATTGAGCTGGATTTCCTTTCAATTTTATAAAATGTCAAATGTTGTTACTGCCTTGTTATCCTTTCATACTTCAACCTTTTATGTTAAAAGTTACATATTTAACACTGTGATCAAGATTGTTTCTGCAAAGTTAATTAATAATAAAAACTTTTGACAGAACATGCCTTATGAAGAGAATTTAAAGGTAAGCTTAAATGTTTGTAAGTGGTTAGAAGAAAAATCAGACACAAAATACATATACACCTTAGTTTAGACTCCAGTACTAAATTGTAAATACTCACCAATGGATTATCAAAGATCTGCCACAGGTCACCATGCAAGTTTGAGGTGTTGTAACCTTCTGTCGGGAGAAGTCTTCCGAACTCATGCAGGTTGCTAACATACATGAAAACCCCCTAAATGTTAAAATATGAACAATTACTACTTGTAAATTATTACAAAAAAAATCTTGCCTCATTAAAAAGAAATCTTTCAGTTAACGAGTATTTGCAGTCCAGTGATTCAAAATTGTAGTTATGGGCTTATTCAGTAAAACAACA
This sequence comes from Hypanus sabinus, assembly GCF_030144855.1. Lineage (NCBI taxonomy): Eukaryota > Metazoa > Chordata > Chondrichthyes > Myliobatiformes > Dasyatidae > Hypanus > Hypanus sabinus. Next base: position 26,573,637 of record NC_082707.1, on the reverse strand, counting down.
CAACCAGTAACAATTACTTTTATTTCACTATTTTGTTTTGTAACTTAGATCAGCAGAACACTGACACTTCTCATTCCACCTGCCTGAGCTTGCACTGTGAACCAGGGCATCGTAGCAGAGGCATGATATCAGCATTATCAGACTGTTGAGTGCACCTTAAGGTTTCCTTACACCAATTAACTTTGGATCTTGATCCACCTTTAAGCAAACTGTGCAAGCTGTTCAACCCCTCCTTCACGTGAGGATGAGTGCCTGGGTGATTGTTGTCTTAAAAATTCACTTGAGGCTCTGGAAATATTCCCCTGTGCACACACTGTCATTTCATGCAAAGCACACTTTATTTCATCTCTGTGGAGATTTTTCAAGATGTTGCTTTAAAGCAGTAAATTCTCATTCTTAAACTCCTAACACCTGGAACCAGATAAGGTTATTTTGAGTTGTTAATGCAGGAAAATCACAGAGCAATCAGATAGTGGGGTAAAATTTGTGCAGATCACTAGTCCTACAAAACAGATTTTGACCTTAACTTGCACCTTTTCAGCTTTGTGATTTGACAACCACATGATTTCAAATGAAGCACTCTGAAATCGAGCATCTATCTATACATAAAGCTAAGCATTTCAGAGGTCAATATTGTAGGAAGCTCTAAACCTTATAAAGAGTAAGAGTAAGAGTATTAAATCCAAAATTAAACTCAACATCCAGGAATTTCTAGATATATGAAATCTTATTACATGCATTGGCTCTCAGAGTAAACATTATGAGTGCTTTATAATCTCTTTGATATGAAATGTAAAAGCTCCATTTATCAGGAGGCTTCAAGTTTCAATTTCACTGAAGTGGTGTGTTTAAAATCTTGCCTTAGAAACTCACTTAGAACATTCCATATTATTGGTTCGATTAATTGGTTGAGTTACCACTTCTATCCTTTAACCTAACAAATCTTGACAGTATCAGTTATTCCTCCGACTTGCGCTGCTAAGAAAAAAACAACTCTGGAAAGGAGAATTTAAGCACCTTGATCATGGTGATTTTGGAAATAAAATTGAGGGGACAAAAGAAACCTGTTTCATTAAAAAGCCAGATTTAATGGATGCATTGGGACTATTTACATTGAGCCAGCTCTAATGGGTGGGCCACCAGATCCCCAAAACAAGCACGCCGTTCTCAGCTCCATTGTGGTGTGATTCACAAGAGAACAGAGAAAAAGCTTTAAAAGTGCTCGCAAAGCCACCTTGAAAAGATGGAACTTCCTCATCAACCCCTGGCCCACGAACCCAATCAAAACAGCAAATGATTCATGAAGGCGCCAACCATCTCAAATCTTCGATGGGAGTACATGGAGGATAAAGTATTAGCGGTAACATCAAACCAACTAGACAACTCATGTGCTTACCCCCTCGAGAAACGCCTGTCCCACACATTACACAATCTGCAGATCCAACATGGGACTACACATTCTTCAGAACAAGAGTGTAGGCATGTTATCCTCAACCCCCAATGAACTACCTATAACAACAACAACTAGTCAAAGTTCCATCAAAGGCTGGATAACATGGTATGGAAAATAGTCATGATAACTAACACAATATTACCTTTTGGTGCTAAGCATAGTGAATAACAAGCAAGGAGATTAAATTTCAGTTTGTTCATTATGTGCCGTGTCATATGACGTGGGCAACAATGGTCTTTCCATGATCGTGGAATTTTTCTATCTAAGTGATTTGCCATTGCCATCATCTGGGCAGTATCTTTACAAGATGGGCGACCTCAGGCTTTATCGATACTCTTCAGAGATTGTCTGCCTGGTGTCAGTGGTCACATAACCAGGACTTGTGCAATGCACTAGCTGCTCATACGACCATCCACCACCTGCTCCCATAGCTTCATTTAACCCTGATCTGCAGAGACTAAGCAGGTGCCACACCTTGCCCAAGGGCGACCTGCAGGCTAGTGGAAGGAAGGAGCACCTTACACTTCTTTTGGTAGAGATGTTTTTCTTTCAATGGGTTCCAGTTTTTCTCTGTTCCATGGCTGACTGTGGGGAAAACGACCCTCAGGGTTGTACACTGCAAGTACACTTCCATAATAAATGCACTCTGAACTTGAATGCATCTCCACCCTGCCACTTGAACATTTAAGTTATACAGGGCATTAATGAGAGGCCTCCAGAGTACAGTGCATTGGAAATGGTTTACTAACTTCTCTGCTATGGCAGGTTGCCTTATGAAGAAAGGTTAGACAGGATAGGATTATATCCTCTGTATGTTAGAAAAAAATGGCAAGATCCTGCAGGACCCTAAAAGGGTAGATTTGGAGAAAATATTTCTCCTGCATGGATAATCGGAACTAGAAGTCTGTTTAAAATTTACATATTTAAGACATAAATTAGACTTGTTTTTCTCTCAAAGGATTGTTAATATTTGGAACTGTCTTCCTCAAATGGAAGCAGAATACTGGGAAATTTTTAAATGAAGGCAGATGGATTTGTGATAAGCAAAGTGGTATAGGTGTGGTGGTGAACAGGATTCGAGGTTACAATCAGATCAACCTTGACCTGGCCGAATGGCCGGGCAGGTTTTAGAAGCTTACTCCTGGTCTTTATTTGCATGTGTGTATGGGTGCACTTCAGAAATCTCTACAAACAGCCATGCATCATCCCGTGTATTACTCCAATTCTGACTACCCTTCTTTATTAAAACTTTAGTGACCTGGGTTTTTTCCAGATACTCGGTCTTTTTTTATTTTTCCTAATAAAATGCTTAAGAGAAATTGGAGAAGTGGGAGATTGAAACTGAGGAATTTAAGACTGAGAGGTGTTGCAAAGTTCAATCATTATGTCCATACAAAAAAATTACCATGCATCTATTGTGCTAGTTTCCAGAGTCTTTTCTTTCTTCATTAGAAAAGCTAATCAAACAAGAGGTATATTAATGGGCCAATAACAGCAAAGCATAATATTTTATCCATTTAAAGCTCAGCTTGCAGTTATCTCAGTTGTACACAACTGCCAGTTTATTTTCCTTCAAATTCAATACTCGCCCCAGGGAGCACCAGAGCTGGTGCTGTGCACTCAACAAATTAGAAGCATAGGGGAATTTCAATCCATTCATAGCCCCTCTCTCTACTAGACAGATTTTACAGTTTCTACTTATCATTTGATAAATAAGCAAGTTTATCAATGTGGTGCAGCAAACAGGTAGAATATAAGCCAACTAGTTTTTGACTGAGCTGTGGAATAAAAGTTCAAAAATAAATGATTAAAAGGGCAAACACACTGCAGAAGATAGCAACACTATGCCAGGGACGGTGGTTGCAGGGAGTTTGGTAAATCAGTGGCATTTGTATTTCTTTGCCTGCAAGCAATCCGGAAAAGAGAACTTTATAATGCCATACTGGGTGATCGAAATCAGTATTCATACACCTTTTTCCTGTCACTTTTGCAACACTGTCCCATGTGAGTTGAAGTTGACATAAGATCCAATAATAGTGGACTGTCTAAAACTATTTCTTTCAATTTTAGGAAAAAAAACTTTTTTCATCTACTTAATTCCTTTTCCCCTGTCCTAAGCCCCTGGACAGTTACCTGAGCAGCATGAGACACAACAGACAACAGCAACTTATTAAAACACTCTGTCAATGTGCTCTGTCCTCTGAGGCTACCGATCTTTAGATATTAAAACAACCACATTATTTAAAATAAAAACCATACTAATTGTCATTGATAGACTAAGACAGCATGCCATTTCCAATGGGAAATAAAGAACTTCGCTGAATTCTTCATTTCCAAAATGCTTCTGTTGCAAAATATAAACGTGAGAATCCGGCTCCTCCCATTTGTCCTGTAGCTTAATAGGATCGAGGATGATCTTCTAACGGTACCATTTTCTTGTGCTCTTGCTGTATTTCTTAATATCCAAAGTGTACAATATATAAAGAAATTAAGCTGACATGTCTGTAGCTTGTCTGCAACTTAAGCACCTATGCAAAACAGCCATCCCTTACCTGTAAATAGATTATATTTCACTTATCATATAATACAAGCAGTCAATTTGCAGGCAAAGAGATAAAATTTCAGGATACAATGCAATTAAAATTTTTACATGCAGGAATCAGAATCAGGTTTAATATTACTGGCACGTGTTGTGAAAATTGTTGTTTTTGCAGCAGCAGTACAATGCAAGACATACTAACAGGAAAAAAGGGTATATAAAATAATTAAATAAATAGCACAAAAATAGAAATTTTAAAAAAGTAGTGAGGTAGTGTTCGTGGCTTCAATGTCCATTCAAATATCAGATGACAGAGGGGAAGACGCTGTTCCTGAATCATTGAGTGCGGGCCTTCACACTTCTGTATCTCCTCCTTGACGGTACCAATGAGAACAAGGCATGACTTGGGTGACAAGGGTCCTTTACGATGGGTGTCGCCTTTTTGAGGTGCCTCTTCTGGAAAATATCCTGGATACTATGGAGACTAGTGCCCATGATGGAACTGACTAAGTTTACAAATCTCTACAGCTTGTTTCAATCCTGTGCAGTAGCCCCCTCTCCCCACCACCCCATAGCAGAGGGTAATGCAGCTAGTCAGAATGCTCTCCACAGTGCAGCTGTAGAAATTTGCAAGTGTTTTTGGTGACATATCAAATCTCCTCAAACTCCAAATGAAATATAGCCGCTGTCTTGCCTTATTTATCGCTGTATTGATTTGTTGGGTTCAGGTTAGATCCTCAGAGATATCGACATCCAGGAACTTGAAACTGCTCACTCTCTCCACTTCTGATCCCTCTATGAAGACTGGTGTAAGTTCCCTTGTCTTACCCTTTCTAAACCAAAACCTGGCTTCCAAGATATATACTATACACATTCATAATGCAGTTGTAATTTCACCATTTGTGTGACAGAATGTGTACCTACTTGGATGAGGAAGCAGGGCTACATTCCCCAGTAAATTCAAAAGTTTTTGAATGGGAGTTGGCTAATCCAGGTAGCCTTGGAATTCCCAAACTATAGGACAAATACTGTAACCCAATGTCCAAACACTTCCTCACAATGTGTTGCGATTTTTTTTGAAATGATGTAACATTTCTAATATTCTGCCTTGTGTTCCTCACAGATCTTCATTTGGGACAGATGGATGCATTTAAGTCTTCCTTGTTTTTGGAATAAAGCAGACTATCCAGGTGTTCTTCATGGGTCCCAATATGTTTTTGGTGATTGCCTGATGAGGATGGCATTCTGGTTAGAGGAGCATCTTCATAAGATCTTTCTCAACACTAAAGGTAGCCACCAGAATATGTTTTTCCTGTGTTATGTTTATTAATAGATAATCCATGGTATGCAAGAATTCCCTGCTTCCAAAGCATCCCCTACAACGCCTATGCAGGGTGTTCTTCACCAATGGTTTAGAAAAGTATTCCAGAATTCCCTCCTCTTCAGTGTCATTTCAACAGCACAGAAAATCAACACCAGTTTGGAAAAAGCTGCTGGCAGTATCAATACCCATCCCACTACCTTAAACCTATACTACTGCCATCACTGGTCAATCATGGTTGTAAACTCCAGGATGCACAGTAGAAAGGCACCAGTATTTCAAGGTTACCCACAAAACCTGTGACCTGCATCTTTTCACATGTTAAAGACAATGACCACAAGGGAACAAGGTCATCCCCAAGTCTCTCAGTATCCTTATTTGGAAGTTTCCATTTCTTCACCACGGTTTGGTCTGCACTGTGGTTGTGGGGATTCAGAGTGGCCATTCTCCACCAGTGTGAAACAGACAAGGTAAAGGCCTTCCAACAGCATCCATATTCTTAGCATTTTTTTATCTAAACTTATTAGTGTCAAAAAAAAAAACAAAATACACTCCCAATTTTACTAACCATGCATTGTCAAGGTTTGAAATGTAAAGCACTGTACAAATCTACCTTGCACCCACTTGTGATATGACATTGTCTCAACGTGGCACTCTGTATTATAATTACACACAAACTGTCAAACTAATGAGCAATTTATCAAAAGAAGGCAGACAAAACTAAAAGGAAGTCAACATCTGCCCTCTTTATGCACTCCCATACATTTTGTTTGGATCAATTACATAGCGGTTGTCCAATTCAAATAACAACTTTGTCTTCTGTGTGTGTCTAATCAAGCATCCAGGTAACAATAGGTCTTCCAGTACATTGTGCAGGTGGTGCTAACATAAGCACATTCTCAGCACGGCAAATCCTACTGGCTGGAAAGAAAAGTGAAATCACAAAAGATTTTATTTTATAAAAAGTATGAAAGAAACAAACATAAACCTTTGGGGGCTTGAACATATGGCAACTTTCCACAGTAGGGGGCTTTCTTTCTTTTTCTATTTTCTAAAATAAAGAATAAGCACTGAGTAAGAATTATCTTTACATAAAACACCTGAAAGACATCTTGAAGAAACAGAGGATGCAAGAGACTGACAGAACTAGTTCTCAACAGGGACCACTCACAAAGCTTGCTTGGCTGAGGCCAACAGGCACTTTCACAGCAAAGCCACATAGAACGGGTGACAGACAACCCGCGAGTTGACACACGGGAAAACAGCCCAGCCCCTTCAACCAACCAACCAAATGCAACATGAACACAGCTAGTTAGTAAAGTAAGAATTTAGTTAAGGGTGACCAACACAGGCAGAGACAAGATTAATCAGGAGATGCAGCGCATCATCAGCCACATGTTCCAACGGGCTCAGGAATACAGAATTAAATCAGTCGCATCCAATTGTGGGTCAAACCGAAAAGGATGAAGATGAATTGGCAAACAGTCCATACAGAGACAGTAGATACATCTCAATTAGAAACAAGTGCATTGTGCCCGATAAGAATGCAGCACATTAACATACAGTAAGTGCCACATCAATGGTAGAACAGTACTTGCCAACTCTCTTGATTTGAGGTCAGAAGGCCTTTCTCTCACCTATTTGCTTACAAATAAAAAGTGTTGAAATCTGCACACTTTAATTCTGATTTAATAAAGGAATTAGTAGATACAGAACATCACAACAGAGAAAACAATATGAATGTACATCTAAGAAACAAAAACTGTTGCCCTGTGCAAAATTTTAGTAATTTTCTCTAAAGTATCACTGGACTTGGAACAAGCTGCCTCCTTTGTTCCACTGGGGAGGGGTTGCATACTTCAGTCCTCTTCAAAACCTTCAGCTAGCTGGAGTGATTAATCTGCATTCCAACATAAGCTCCTATATCAAACACACATTTTGGAAGCATTTTGTTTCTTTGAAATAATTTTTTGATATGGTCAACACTCCCCACTGGCTAACTCAAAAAAGAACAGAAAAGCTGGCAAGGTTTATTAGAGTGCTGGTTTATCATTTAACATAATACTGATTCTGTGTTACAATAAAACTAAAATAAAGGATTTAGCAATTATGTTTATTTATGTTAAACAATTAGATTTATCCTAATATGATCACATTCAAGCAATTAATGAAAGAATATATGTATGTCAATACGTATTTATGTTACATATGTATGTATATACCCACGGATGGAGAATTTGTGATTTTTGGGCATTATAGATTGAGAAGTTTAAATACGTCAATGAAACATGCATTTATGGTACCTACAAAATCCTAATTTAAGAGGCCATTCCACTGCATTATTTATATTGTTACATCATCAAGGGCTATTATTAATTCAGTTAATATATCCATTTAATGAAGTCAAGTTACAATAGTCTCATAATCAGTATTCTAAGCTTCAAAGACAAATTATACTGCAATTGTAAATAGGGCTTATCCACAATAAATTCTTGCACAACTAAACTGCAAACACAAATTTAAGAAACCTTTTTTCCCCAAACACAAAACATACTTGACCACTTACCCGTTCCCTGACATTTCTGCAGAGAGACATATCAGAATCCATCCTGTCCTGATTAAAGTAGTTCCTTTCCTTTAAGTCTGTTCTTAAGGCCTCACCTTTAATCAGGTACACGTGAGCTATGTATGGGACATTCCACACACCTCTACAAAGAAATGTGAAAAACTCATTACCACTTACCAACAAATGAAATGTATAGTTAGTGTGTAAAAAATTAAAACAGCACTTTAATTGTCCTATATAAAGTTATTTTATGGAACTTTTCCTTTAGCAGCATGTTCTCATTATTGCAGACAGGAAAATAGAACTTCCAATGAAAGCACACACACTTTCTGTGAAGAAAACCTTGTCAAAAGTGTGGGGCTCCTCTCTGATTACAGGTCCTGCTCTGGAGGACTTGTACCATTAGCACTAAGAGGACCCATGATGTGAAAAGCTCAGACACGTTATTTTACACTTTCTTAAACACAATGAAATCACTAATTTGCAATAGACTGTAGGGAGTATGAGTACGGTGAGATATGGAAAATCAGTTTCTCAAACTTACAAACAAAGTAAGATGACCCTTAATCAATTATTGGATTTGAGCATTTGCAGTACAGACAATATTTCTTCGCTATGCTGTCTCTTCAAAGCCAACTATATGCTCTCCCCAGCAAGGCCAAAATCCTTGTAACATCTCCGAGTGTGACTGAAAAGCACATATAGGATGGGATTTAAAGTAGCAATATTCCATCATGGTTGATTGGACAACAACCCTCATCAGTGACTTTTACGTACTATGCACGATTCTTTGTTCTTTTTCACATACAGGATCAGTATAGATTCTGCGCCATTTCAATGTGAGAGAAGATCTGTACTTGAAGGTACCTCCCAACGTCGTGGACAGCAGAAAGGTACAAATAAAGAATGGACATCGGGTCGATCGTAGCTACAATTATTGCATTCAGCACAAAAGACGGAGAAAGGACCTTATGGAAACTACTTGATACAGTCTCACAAACAACTCATTGCACTTGTGGTATTGAAGCAAACGAGCTTTTATGCTTTTCTACCAATATGTACGAAGTCAAGCTGTGTACAATCACTTCCATTTGGCTGTAGTAATCATGCCACCCTGTCAGATGCTTCTTGGACCAATTTTCTGAAGTTTCTCTTGTCACTATCTCTTCATGTGCAGTACTGTGCAAGAGTCTTATATATAAGCACATACATACTGTATAGCTAGAATGCTGAAGACTTTTGCACAGTACTGTAGTAATTTTAATTATTGCAATGATTATAGGCATCCGTTAGTCTTGTGAGGCCATGGATTTGCACACTGAAAGGTTTCCAGGGCGCAGGCCTGGGCAGGGTTGTACGGGAGACCGACAGTTGCCCAAGCTGCAAGCCTTCCCGAATGTTGTCCAAGGAAAGGGCACTAGGACCCAAGCAGCTTGGCATCTGTGTCGTCGCAAAGCAACGCGTTGTTAAGTGCCTTGCTCAAGGACACAACACGCTGCCTCAGCTGAGGCTCGAACCAGTGACCTTCACATCACTAGACCGATGCCTTATCCACTAGGCCACGTGCCAACACAATGCAATGTACTGCTGCTGCAAAAGGAAAACAAATTTCATGACATATGTGAATGATGATAACGTGGATTCTGATATGGGTCAATACTGTGGACTGAGAGTGGGAAGGGGGCAGAGAGAGGGGAAACAGCAGGACGCACCAGATAGACTTTCCATAATGATCAATAAGCCAACTGATCTTCCCTGGTGTCTCAGGCTGGGTGTGTCTGCACCTGCCCCAGCACTCCTCCTCTGCCACCTGCCCCACACCCCTTCCACGGTGTTACACCCTTGCCTATTCCCAACATCCTTTGCTCGTTAAGTGTGCAAGATTACAGACATTTCAAGGTGAAGGATGGAAATCGATAGAACTCACACTCTGCTTCCTTCGACAATATTAATGTAGTCCTCAGAGCGTGCGTAGAAGCCTTCAGGACTCAGTGCACCCCAGAAATTGGACCACAGCTTCTTGTACTGGGTAACCATTGGTGCAATTATCTTCCTGTTGGGATTAGACACATCATACATCTTGTTAATAAAAAGATCTTTTTGACTATTTTAATTTATTCCATTCCCCCAGAATCATATTCTGTTTTATAATATAAAAATCTGACAAGAACTATGTTAATGAGATTGTGCTAAAAAAATTCATTGAGGTTTATTTTAAGTAATGGCCTAAATGTTACAACTGGTGAGTAAGCAGAATAATCCCATCACAGTTACGCAGCAAACAGCTAAGTGAAAATGCTTCAAGGCTTCAAAAAAGCTCAGTGTCAGCTTTCCAACAGCACTACCCTGATCAATGGAGTTAACCGATCATGGATTTAAGCTCTGCTCCAGACGTGTGCAGCCATTATCCACACTATGGCTTGACTGCAGCTGACATGTCATTCTGAAGGACCAGGCAGTAACGTAGACTGTAACAGATTATAGAAGGCAAAGGTTTCAAGTCAACACACACAAAATGCTGGAGGAGCTCAGCAGGTCAGGCAGCATCTATGGGAAAGAGTGGACAGTCCACATTCTGGGCTGAGACCCTTCTTCAGGGCTGAGAAGGAAGGGGGAAAGAGCCAGAGTAAAAAGATGGGGAAGGGAAGAGCGACAAACTGCAAGCTGATAGGTAAAGCCAGGTGGATGGGAAAGGTAAAGGGCTGGACAAGAACGAATCTGATAAGAGAGGAGAGTGGACAATAGGAGAAAGGGAAGGATGAGGGGACCCAGGGGAAGTAAAAGGCAGGTGTGAAGTAATAAAAGGTCGGAGTGGGGAAAAGAGGTGGCGGGTGTTAGAGGAGGTACCACATCATCAGTCATGAAGTAGTTGTTTCAATGCCCTTCCTTAAACTCTGTGGTTCCTTTCATAACTTTCATTAATGACTACTTTATAGGGTGTGGGAGGGAAGGAGGGGAATGACGGGGGGAAGAGTGGGGGGGAAGAGTGAGGGGGGGAAGAGTGGGGGGAAGAGTGGGGGGGAAGAGTGGGGGGGAAGAGTGGGGGGGAAGAGTGGGGGGGAAGAGTGGGGGGGAAGAGTGGGGGGGAAGAGTGGGGGGGAAGAGTGGGGGGGAAGAGTGGGGGGGAAGAGTAGGGGGAAGAGTAGGGGTGAAGAGTGGGGGGGAGAGTGGGGGGAAGAGTGGGGGGAAGAGTGGGGGGGAGTGGGGGGGAAGAGTGGGGGGGGAAGTGGGGGGGAAGAGTGGGGGGGGAAGAGTGGGGTGGGGGGAAGAGGGACTCATCTTTGATCCTGAGGGAATGTCCAAGGTGGTTTTAAATCAAGCATAGACAGAGTAGATAGAGAAGAAACTCCTTTTCTTAAAATGGGCCAAGAACCAGGAATGATGACAAAACAGCCAAAAAGTTACAAGGCAAAAACATTTTTGCTAAAAAAAAATGACAGAAATATACAGGTATGAATGCACTGCTAGGGAGGCATGTTCAAGTTAGCCTTCAAAAGGTGGGGTGTATCTGTATATAAAAGGGTGATTAAGAGAGGGTGGAAAAGTGAGACTAAACTGGGTTGCTCAAAGATAGAGCCATCATGTATTTGATGGGCAGAATGGCCTCTTTCCATGCTGCAAGCAATCTATCAAAGATGCCAGATAAATGCTTGTTTATGATGTTCTACACTCACAAGTATGTCAACACACCTCAACAGCCCCCCCCCCAAGTTCCTTTAATACTTTTCCAACAGATTTTATTTTGATAAACCTTAGCACAATTTCCTGCATCAGAAAAAAATTGTATGCATGTATTTAGATGGCCCAGCTTTGGTATTAAATTGCACCAAGTCCTGGAACAGCAATGGAAACCTGCTGATAACCAGTCCTCAGTGTAGATGGAAGTGCCAGAATAAGACTGAGACAGTCAGCTTCTGAGCCTTACACAGTAAACTGCACAGTGGTTAACTTCCACAGTTTTTGACATACACAAGCTTTAGCCTGACTAATTCAAAACAGCTTATATATAAACCAATCTGGTAAATCCAATTCAATAGCCAACATTCTGCTTTAAACATTATGCTTTTACATCTGGTAGAATAAATTAAATCAACATGGAATTTCCAAAAGCAAAACCCTGAACATGTTGGAAATTTAAAGCAAAGGCAGAACTTGTTAGGAATACTCGGCAGGTCAAATAGCAACCGTGGAGAGAGAAAAAGATGGCACATTTCAGGTTTTTTTTTAAAGATACAAAGTTCAAAAAGTTCAAAGCAAATTTATTATCCAAGTATATATGTCATCATATACAACCCTGAGAATCACCTTCTTCCAAGCGTACTTAATAAATTCAATAACCATAATAGAGTCAGTGAAGGACTGCACCCAACGGGGCAGACAACCAGTGTGGAAAAGACACAAAAAAAACTGTGCAAATACAGAAAAAGAAAGAAATAATAATAATAATAATAATAATAATAATAAAATATGAGATGAAGAGTCCTTGAAAGTGAGTCCATATGTTCTGGGAACATTTCAGTGATGGGACAAGTAGAGTTGAGTGAAGATATCCCCTCTGGTTCAAGAATCTTGATGGTTGGGGGGGTAATAATTATTCTAGAATCTGGTGAAGTGGGTCCTGAAAATTCTGTACTTTCTTGCTGATAGCAGCAATGAGAGCATGCCCTGGGTGGTGGGGATCCCTGGTGATGGATGCTGCTTTCCTGTGACAACACTCCATGTAGAAGTGCTCAGTGGTGGGGAGGGCTTTACCTAAGATGGACTGGGCCGTATCTAGTACTTTTTGTAGGAATTTTCATTCATGGGCATAAAAGCTTCCATAAAAGGCTGTAGTTCAACCAGTCAGTATACTCTCCAACACATATCTATAGAAGTTTGTCAAAGTTTGAGATGTCATGCCGAATCTTTGTAAACTTCTAAGTAGAGGCACTGATGTGCAGGGCCCACACCAGTAGAGTACGTATCTTAACAGCCTCTTAGAGGCTAATGAGCCCATGCAGACCAACTACATTCATGTAACCAATTAACCTCCATCTTTGAAATGTGGGTTGAAACCAGAGCACCTGGAGAAAACCCACAAAGGTCACGGGGAGAGTGTAGAAACTACTTACAGACACTGACAGAACTGCACCCAGGTTGCTGGCATTGTAATAGCATTACGCTAACCCCTGTGCTACGGTGTCTCCCCCGGTGACCTTTTGCCAGAACTGGAAATAGCTAGAAAAGTTCCTGAGAAGAGAATGGATGTAAAGACCAAAAGAAAAGGCCTGTACGATAGAGGTGAAGATTTGACCACACCTCCTCCAGACAACCTTCATGGACCTCTCAGTCAGTACTACACAGCCAACCAGTTTCTTCTGGCCTCCTCCATGTCACTGACCACTTGTTCTCTTCACCTCACCCTGCTAAATTCTTTGATGGTCTTTTTCCCAGGGAAGGGAACCAACAATTAGAGGGTATGTAGGTTTAAGGTGAGATGTGATAGATTTAAAAGGAACCTGAGGATGGTGTTAGTGTGGAATGAGCTGTTAGTGTAAGTGGTTGAAGCAAGTACACTTAAAAGATGTTTGGTTAAGTATATGGAGGGATTTAGAAGTACATAGGCAAAACACCATGAAATGGGACTTCTTTTGGTGAGCACCCTAGTCAGCATGGATATTGGGCTAAAGGACCTGTTTCTCTGATGTATTACCCTGTGACTCCACACCCATCTCCCAATCAAAAACCTGATGTTCCAAGCTCATGTCTCCAGGACTACACTGCCTGAGGCCTATTTGCTGCTGGGGCCTTGCTCCACCTCCGTGGCTGCCTCTGGGATTTTGTACTGGACAAGTACAGATGCAAAAAGAGTGCAGACAGCAATTACTGGCAATGAGCTAACTCCAGAAACATAGTTTCAGCTAATTTCACAGCACTATGCTCAAAGCAAATGTAAACTAAACAGGTGGGACTTTATGGGGCAGGAAGGATACAGTTACTGAATTGAAACAACTTCTTGTTTAGATTCCAAATAGAGTGTGCACTATATTATGAGCCTTTATTGTGTGTAATATTTATTTGGAGAAATTAACAGTTTAAACTGCATTATTTAGAAAATGACCGAATATTGGGTGAAATTTATCACTGGCAATTATCCTAAAGAGTTTTCATAAGGTAATATTATCTGCTTCATGGTTCCTTTCGGTTATCATAAGCTGGCGGTGCAGGATGTGTTGGGTCAAGCTCCCACTTAAATGTTCCTAACGGCATGAATCTCAAATAACAACTAAGTCCAGTTTATGGCCTTCATGTATGGCTTAGCTACTTAGCCTAGTGGAACCATTTCTACTGACAGGAAGAAGGGGCAAATGCGGGTTACTGGTGACTAAAAATCACTTCCGGTGATGGGGCTTGTCAGCTGCGGTTTGCAGCTCATCTATGAGAAGGAAAACACTGACCTTAAAACTCCGCTGCCTTGCGACTGTGCCCACTCACAGGGAAGGCTTCAGGAGTAAACCGTGAGGAATAATCTGGAGCTGGAGTCCCGAAGGCATCCTAGGTTGAGTTCAACACTGACTGGCAACTCCTGCAACACGACTGTATCAGTGTCTGCTGTGCTTCTAGATCTATCAGCCGTGTGGAGGGGGGAAGTCTCCTGCCTGGGTAACGGCCTGCTCTCCATATCGTACTATGCTGGCCTGCGTATGGACTGAAGCTAGGATGCGCATCCGTTTGTCGATCCCGACGAACAGAGGGCCATTCATTCTTCTGCTATATATCAGATAACTGTAAGCATTTGGGGAAGATAACCATTGCACAATGGGATAGACTATAAGAAAATCTTCATTTAAAAATAACTTTTCAAACTAAGGCTGCCAATTACGTTCGGTTCTGATGAAACATTTTTCTTTACATATTCACACTTGTTTTCAGCATTTCTGCTTTAATTTCACCTCCAGAGATCCATCACCCTAAAGCCTCTTCTGCCATTCTGATAGATTAATGCCTCAGATAAATTCATCTGACGTTACTCTGGGACTCTAACAATCATATAGACAAAAATCTCTTGATCTCATTCTAATAGCTCCAATTAATTCTGATCAACGGATTTTTGTTTCAGCTTTCCCCCCACCTAAGAAAAATATCTTTTCTGATTATACTTCCAAATGACAGCTTGTTTTAAGATTTCTGATCAAGCGACACAACTTCCTATCTCTCACAGTGCTAAGATCTCTAACTCAAAGAAATCACCATCTTCAGGTAATACAAAGAGCACACCTCATGTCAAAGTTTTTTTAAGACCTTTATACAATTCTGTGAAATGTACACTGATGCCGTCCAAGACTGAATATATAATTTCTGTCATTCAAATTCCAATAGAATCAGATATATTTGCCACATGTATATCAAAACACTGTGTCAAATCAGATCAGTGAGGGGCAGCTCACCAACGTCACATACTACACAGCATGAAACCGGAGCACCTGGAGGAAAAGTACACAGTGACAGGAGGAACACACAAACACCTCACAGCGGGCAAGAATCAAAAGACCATAAGATATAGGAGCAGATATAGGAGCTGATCCATTTTCCCTCTGTACAGTGTCCTGTGTATGTTACTCAAAATGGGTTTTTTTGGTTTGTTAAGAGTGGGAATGCTTCTTTGTTTGATAAGTGTTTCTCTTGCAGTTGTTTTGCTTTATACTTGTTGATATGGTAATTGTGTTCATTTGTTAACCAATGGGGAATGTTATTTTGTCTTGTGAGGCTGGGAACTTGGGGGAGGGGTTTTTCGCGGGCTTTTGGGGGAGAGCGGGAGGAAGACGTCGAGGAAGGTGGACGTGTGCTGTACTGCTCGGAAGACCACCGGGGTGGTCCCAGGTGCGACGGCGTGGCGGTTGGATGGGTCGATTGCTTCGTTGATTGAGCTCCAACGAGTGCACTAAACAGACTGAACTTTGATAAGTTGGCGCCTTTTGTTTTTTTATATATATATATTGTATTGCTTAATACTCTTTTAATTTTAGTAAACTCTTTAAAGTGTATTTCATAACGGTATTTGTTGTGGGTTTGATACTGTTGGTGGGCGCGAGCCATAAACTCGATTCTCACAGCACCTGCGTGTATGGGAGGTGGGATTGGTGTGTGGCTGGATCTCCTTTTTCCCTAGACATATACCAGCCTGTTGGGTAAGTGTTACACCTCTCATCCCCAATCTCCTACCTTCTCCCTTCATGCCCTGATTGATTAAGAATCTATAAATCTCTGCCTTAAATAAATCCAATTACTTCGCCTCCACAGCTGCCTGTGGCAACAAATTCCACAGATTCACCACTCTCCAGCTAAAGAAATCCTTCCTCATCTCCTTTCTAAAAGGATGCCCCTCTATTTTGAGGCTGTCTTCCCCCACCACAGGAACTGTTCTCTCCCCATCCACTCTATCAAGGCTTTTCAACATTCAAAAGGTTTCAACAAGGTCGCTCCTTTCTTTTGAATTCCAGTGAGTAGCGGTGCAGAATCATCAAACGCTCCTCATGTGACAAGCCTTTCAATCCCAGAATCATTTTTGTGAAGCTCCTTTGAACCCTCCCCAGTTTCAGCACATCCTTTCTTCGACAGGGGGCTCAAAAGGCACTATAACAGCATTATGCCAACTGCTATATTATTGGCACAATCTACTCAAAGGAGACAAGAAACTGCAGATGCTGTAATCCAGAGCAACAACCTGTAGGAACTTGGTGGGTTGAACAGCATTTATGGAGGGAAGAAACTGTTGATGTTTGTGATTGAAACCCTGCGTCAAGACCTTAATTCAATTCTAGATACCTAAGTGTGTAAGAAAGAAAGAATTGGCAGCATACTGTACCTTGGTCTAAGGTGGTGGTGAAGGTTGAACCGTTCCCTCATTTATCCTGCAGGTTAACTCCACTACACCAGCGGGTATATTGGAAATGAAGTGCAGAACTGAAGAACGGAGAATGGATGAAGTTTGATGCTTGATCCCAATCTATGTTGGGATTGAAAAAAATACACTATTTTTTTCTCTTGTTTACTGGAGTTAAAAGCTCTTTAGGAGGTTGAAAAAGGTCATGATTATGCTGTTCTTTTGCTTTTCAAGGATGGAATCTGCATTGTGGTTCTTGGAGAAGTTTTCTCACAACTGAGAGGACAGTAGTGTAAAGGCGAGAGTATTGGGAGAGAAGATCTTTAGTCTTCCCTGAACAGAGCACTGGCTACTGTTTCCTTTTTGGCCAGCTGACACCTGGGATACATGGGCCCGAGCTGATCCTGACATCATTGACAGATGACTGTAGGATCCGTGCATCTGTGTTCTATCCACATTGTATTGCTGTTGCATGTTTATTGTGTTTATTACAGTAGCTAGTCATGTGGGGGTAAAAGTCAAGGTTTTAGTTACATATTCATGCTCTGTTTTGGGCAGTTTCGAGCTGAGGGCCACCAGGTATGATAGCTTTTGTGGATATTTAATAGTGGAGCCCTTGTGAGGTGTTGAAACCTTTGCAAATGAATTGCCCAAGATTTGAGTTCTGAACATTATTATCGGATTGGATCGAAGGAGGCATTATACAATAGCCTCATTTGTTCAAGTAGCCGCTACAGTAACCAGAGTCTCTAGACATTTATCACCACCTTTTAACTGCCAGCACCAGTTTTAACTAATGCATAAGTCACAAAAGTTTGATTTCAATAACTGCTTGAGCCCCTTCATAAAACTTCATACAAACCCAGGATTTTGTCTTTTTTAAAGTTTTGATATGAGGATTTTCTTCCATGTTCATTCACCAGATTCAAGAGGAGAGTCAATCATCAGTCCAAACATGCGCCTTGATGAACTCTTTACCTGTTTTGCTGAATTAAAAATTTGAGGGTGTTTGGGTTTGTCAGTACAACATCTGAATCAAGGTTGAAGTAATAATCACATCCTGGATCCATCCGACAGTAATCCCTGAATAAGGAAAAGGCAGAGGAAGGTAAATTATACTTCCCACTGAAATGGAATGTTGACATCTTTATAATCACAATCTTCATCTTGGAAATAATCATAAAGCTCTACTCCTTTGTTCAGGATTTGATGCTGTCATATCAAGTTATTTTGGCAAGTTTAAAAATAGGAACAAAATTACATGCCTCCAAAAATAATACTGAAGGAGAATATGCTCAATTTGATAGCTTGCGTTTTTATCAACTGAAGAACATATTGTTTTTTTTTTGAAATGTAACACTTCCTTTCTGGCTTCTGATTTACACTGCAGACTATTAACCCCAGCTGGCAACTAACCTCTCAATCAGGCTCCCTGCTGCACTGTAAAGAGAGAGAAGAAACTAAAAGGGTTCCTGAGTAATCTTTCCTATTCTCCTCAATGGCTCCTCATGTCCATTGATCAGTTTTGAATTTACCTTACTTCACATCTGATCTTGGGCATTTGGATTTGTAAACCCTGAGTGATGCAGTCTTCCTAGTGATGAAAATGTACCCATAGTCCTTTAAGGCAATGGTAATTTCTCCTGGGGCATTACTCCTATCAAGTGACTGCCATAGAGGACAGGCAGATCAAGTTATAAAATTTAAGTAAAATATTTAAAGGCATGCCACATTTATAAATTTTATGACTTAGCAGACACAAGAGATCAGGAATTCGGAAACCTGGAGCTACAAACACAGTAGCAGTTATGTGAAGGGATTTGACACAAAACGCCAACAGTCCAGTTTCCTCCACAGACGTTGCCTGGTCTGTTTGATTGCTCCTCATGCAGCTTGCTTTTGCATAGCTTGCCAGATTTGCTTCTGCTTTCTCTTTCACTTTGTGTCTTAATAATCTTGGAAACTTTAAATCCTTCAGTTAGAGGGCAAAATAAGTTCCCAGCACAAATCATGGCCCACCCAAACTAGCCGGGAATTATTGTCAGGGTTTGAGTAGAGTCAGAGTCATAGAGTGATACAGCACGGATACAGGCCCTTCCAATGAAGTTCTACCGACCAGATGGGTAGTTGATGGTCAGTATGTGTACAGTGGGCTGAAGGGCGTGTCTCCATGACATATGACCATGATTTGAGCAAGAATGATCTTGACTGCTACTCGAGGATGCCCACCAACCAACACAAGTTAAAGCTGGTCTTAGAGTGTGGACAGAGAGTGAGTGGGGTGGTGGGGGGGGGGGAGGAGAGAATATTATAATATAAAGTCTCCCAACAATGCTGAAGAGACTGCAATGGTGTATTTCATAGCCTCATTGCACCTTGAACCTGGGACCACACTGTGGTCTACAAGGAAGAGATCCTCTTCCAGTCTTTCAGTGCAAGTTTGTGCAGGCAGGTTGTCACTGTCACAGAATGGTTTTGACAGCTTGAGAAAACCTTCCCCTTTGCTCACTGGCCATCAAAGCTGTCTGTGCTATTGCGCCTAATAAACACCACTGAAATTTATGAACTTTCAGTGCAGTTTGGAGCTTGTCAAAAACTGAAATCCTGTT
The DNA here is from genome assembly GCF_030144855.1 of Hypanus sabinus. Lineage (NCBI taxonomy): Eukaryota > Metazoa > Chordata > Chondrichthyes > Myliobatiformes > Dasyatidae > Hypanus > Hypanus sabinus. The sequence goes on along the minus strand of NC_082707.1, from coordinate 26,554,286 downwards.
AAATTTGAAGAGGAAAGAGGCAGATTTCTTTATGGATCAGGAAGTGGAGAGCTATCAGGAACACCTGGAGCCTATCAGGCATGATCAGATTGGCTTGAGGGGCCAAATTGCCTACCCCTACCCTTACTATGTTCTTAATTAAATATGGAACAAATACACGATAAATGCATGCATGTACTTACATAAACTGACTAAAATATAATTACAACACTGAAAATAACTTAATTAGTAAATTATAACTCCAGGTAATTTTCTCTTGAGAGATGATATCTTTTATGCAATTGGGGCTGCTGTCAGTGCTGCACGTTTACACTGGTGAATACTCATCAGGTAGATTCCCAAGATCTAATACAGGAAAGTCCAGAAAGTTTTGCATTACAGCAGTTGCCAGCCATAGCCAGATGGTAGACAATGCCATCAATTTTAGTCCTGTCAATTTTGCTAGAAAGCGGGACTTTTTATAACCAGCAGAGCCAGATTAAACATTGGTATTGGAACTAATATTCTTTTTGTTTCATGCATCCCTCCCCAATCTTCTGTGCAAACTATTGCTAATTTCTTTCTCTGGCATTTTTTGTCAAAGTCTATAACCGTTTCTCTTTCCACGTGGCTTATTATGGTCTGCGGGTTTTTATTTCTCACACTCCTGCCAAATACATTGGATGGGTGTTGCACTGAATACATTTGTTCTTCACAGATTTCCAACTTCCAATCCAGATAAATCAGATAAAATTCTCAAAAATATACATTTAAAAAAATGTCAGATTAGAGACACTTTTAGGATACGAAAAAAATAAAATAAGTGAAGATCCAAAATTATACCAGGATTTCTGTGACCCATTATAAATGTTCAAAATATCATTATTTTGTTACCATGTGTAATTTCTAAACTGACGGTCAAATAAAAAATAACCTAAGTGATTTACTTCAAGGGAATGAGCAATAATATTCCGCTGTTCATTGCCTCTCCAGCATGGAACCTGTGAGTTAGCTGAATAGAAACTTTTGGAGTTACTGAGGTGACAAGACAGAGAGTTGAATTGTAATGTATCTAATGGTTGGGCTGAGTTGTTCTCCAATCTTGACAACTTACTTGCAAATGTTTCATCACCATACGAGGAGACGTTGTCAGCGTGATGTTAATTGTGGCAAGGTTTGGCCTTTATACACTTATCAATCAGCTGATTGCTCATTTCGGTAACTCAATTGTGATGTGGGGAGGAAGTTTTGTTGCTGATCGGCTGCACAGCAAACTTCATGTGTTGTGTTCTGGAATTTTGCCCGCACCAGCTCATAAATGGGATCGATGTCTACGTGTTTGTTTACAAATCTCTTCGCAGAAAACCATGCTTTTAGGAATTCTCTTGCATACCGCGCCTTTGCATGCACCATGAGTTTCCAGACTGATTACCAATCACCTGACTGATAAGTATACAAAAGCCAAGCATTTGGACAACACGCCACAATTAACAGTGCACTGATGACATCTCGTGTATGGTGATGAAACATTTGCAAGTAAATTGCTGGGATCTGAGAAAAACTCAACCCGACCATCAACCACCACAGCTACATATCTTCTGAATTATTTCCAATGTAACTTTTCTCATCGCACCTTATCCGGTTACGAACAAGAGTATTTGAGTGGAGTGACTCACATTCCCATATTCCTTGCATCTCCTTCGCTTAAGACTTCCTCAGGCCCGACAAACTTCACTTTAATTATACCTTTGTATTTCTTCCAGAACTTGAGTAAATGCTTTTCGTGGTAAACTTCCTAAAAGCAGAACACATTTCTTGAGATAGAGTTAATGGCCTGATATCCCAGTCAGTAATAAAAGAGCAGTTCTACTTCTTCAGTGAACTTACAACTGCTGTTGGACTTTTAACAGGTATTTACATTGAAAAAATACATTGAAAACTATTCTGTTCAGTTTTTGACCTTCTTGAGGTGATTTGATGCCTGTATAAAAATAGTACATCTTCCTCAAGCAAGCAGATTGAAAAAATCCTTGTTGAGGCTTGCATAGTAAGAATTAGGATTGTAATTCAAAGCCAAATCACGTACAGAATGTTAAAAAGAGTTGGAGCTGGAAATATGAAAAGGAATAAAGACTTTTGTAAAAAAATTCTCGAGTTTTGTTCTAAAACTTTAAAAATAATTAAAATCTGATGGAATAAGACTCCAAATTGAATGTGTGTGAGAGAGAGAGAGAGAGAGAGAGCACTTACAAATTATTATGCAAGCAAAAGTTCCTACACTCAATCAAGCAACATTCAATTATTTTTGGACAGTCTATCTTTGGGTCAAGAGCTTTCCTCAGGACTGGCTGAGAAACAGTGCTGATGCAAAGACTTGACCTGAAATATTGACAGTCCATTTCCCACCATGGATGCTTCTGATCCACTGAATTCCTGTAGCTCCTTTATGGATTGATCCAGATTCTCAACATCTGCACTCTTCTGTGTCTCCAGCTATTTATAGTGGATTCCCCCAATTATTTTGAAGTTCTCCACGTGATACTTATTCCTATTTCTCTTCTGCACAACTTAATTTTTAATGTACCTTGTAGTTTTTATTATGTTTTGCTCTGTACTGCTGACAGAAAACAAGTTTCCCACCTGTTAATGGTAATAAGCCAAATTCTGATATGCATTTCATTGTTCTTTCTCCAGTTGATGTAGTGATGTAGCAAATATTACAGGTATAGGCAAAGTGGATAGCATTTTTATAGTTCCAACATCTGTCTGTGCACTCAAAGAGTCAGAGAGAAGCACAGAACAAGCCCTTTGGCCCATCTAGTCCATGCCAAAACCATTTCAACTGCCTACATCCATTGACCTGCACTGAGATCATAGTCCTCCATACCCCTACCATCCATTTATTTATCCAAACTTCTCTTAAACTTTGAACTTGAATTCATGCACTACTTGTGCTGGCAGGTCATTCCGTACTCTCACGACCCTCTGGATGAAGAAGTCTCCCCTTATGTTCCCCTTAAATTTCTCACCTTTCACCCTTAATCCATGACCTCTGGTTGTAGTCCTACAGCACCTCAGTGGAAAAGGCCTGCTTGCATTTACCTAATCTATACACATCATAATTTTGGTTACTGCACTCGTAGATGCCAGAAGTTAGTGATAAGCTTATGATTAATTTTGTTTCAATTTCTGGGTTAATGCTCAAGCTAAAAGTGTTACACATCAAAGTAAGGACAAACTATTCTTAGTGATGGAAAACCTCAGCTTTATCACCTTCAACAGAACTGAAAATGAACTCAGAATCAGATTTAATAATCACTGGCATAAGCTGTGAAATGTGTCATCTTTGTGGCAGCAGTACGATGCAATAAAGTCGGCCCTCCTTATCCGTGATGGATTGGTTCCGGGACCCCTCACGGATACCAAAAAATGCGGATGCTCAAGTTCCTTATTTAACCTGTCTCAGTGCGGAGGACATTAGGACCCGGTAGCGGAGCTTTGAATGTGCAGTGTTTCTGTTCACGAAAATAATCACGATCACGGTAAAGTGGAAATAATAAAGCCATTGGAAAGAGGTGAAATGCCATCGGCCTTTGGAAAAGCGTTAGGCTACAGTTGGTCAACAATTGGAACAATTTTAAAGGATAAAGTGAGAAAGGCCCTGCCCTGATGAAGGCTACAATTATTACTAAGCAACGCAGTGGTTTAATTATTGTGTTTTTGGGGTTTTAAGTTTTTGATCCTCCACGTCAACCAGGCACGGAAGAAGAGCGTGCTCAGAAGTGGTCTGTCACTGGATCAAACTCGGGAACTTCCCGAGCCCGGCGCTGAAACATACGTTAAGTGTTTTATTTGCATAGAAAGGTAAAATATATGCCATATACTAAGACAAACATTTGACTAACTGACGCTAAATAATACCAGATGTAACTGTTTCGACTTACACAGTAAGAAAACTTCCGATTTTCTCCCGATCCCGATCCACAGTAACCTACACACATCCTTCCATATACTTTAAATCATCTCTAGATTACTTATAATACCTAATACAATGTAAATGCTATGTAAACTAGATGGTACACTGCATTGTTTAGGGAATAATGACAAGAAAAAAAAGTCTGTACATGCTCGAACACCAAGTGCTGGAGGAGCACTTCCGGGTTTTCTCGATTCACGGATGGTTGAATTCGCGCATGTAGAATTCACGGATAAGGAGGGCCGACTATACATAGTAATAGAGAAAAAAAATGTGAACTACAGCAAGACATGTCCTGGGTGATGGGGGTCTGCAATGATGGATGCTGCCTTTCCAAGGCATCGCTCATTGAAGATGTCCTGGATTCTATAGAGACTAGTGCCCATGATGGAGCTAAGTTTACAAATCTCTGCAGTTTACTTTGATCCTGTGCAGTAGCTCCCAGCCACCCTATACCAGAGGGTGATTGGTGATGGACCCAGTTAGAAAGCACCTGTAGAAATTTGCAAGTCTCTTTGGTGACATACCAAATCTCCTCAAACTCCTAAGGAAATATAGCTGCTGTCATGCCCTCTTTATAGCTGCATTGGTGTGTTGGGCTCAAGATAGAGCATCAGAGATATTGACATGCGTAAATTGTACAGAGTTTTGAGTTTAATACAATTAGGGCAGAAGTGTAACAACTATACACTCAATTACCAACAGAAGGCTTACCTTATTGTGTATGAAAAACTTAAGCTTCTCTCTCGGATAATCGATGGTCAACAGTCTTTCCAAAAACTCTGGAAGGAAGGGTGTTGGCTGTTCAATGAATATGCCGACAGTCACACTAGGGTATTCCTGAATGACAAATACATTGAATAGGATCAGTTATAATGAATAGCTGGAACTAGCGTCTGTCCTGTCAAGCATCTATATGGATTGTCCCACATTTGCAGCAATCTTCTCCAGCTCAACTCTGTCATCTTATTTTAACCTGCACTGCATCTTCTTTATAGCTGCTACACTTTTTCTCTACAGAATGATTTGACTCTACAACCTTCAACTATTTATATATGGCATGATTGGTCTGATGACACACAAACAAAAGACTTGTCCCACAGTATCTCTGTATAGGTGATAGTAAAAGCCAATAATTATTATAGGAACAATTTCTGTAGCCAATTGCCCTGCCAACTAGCATATCTTTGGCATCAGGGAGGAATCTAAAGCACCTGTTGGGTTGGGAGAGGATGGGGAAGGAACAGTCACACAATTTAATGGAGTTGCTGCCCTCATACTTTCAGCATCCTAGGTTCAACCCTGACCTTAGGTACTATCTGCACAAAGCTTGCATGTTTTGCAAACTCTTCCCCTGAGCAGTCTAGTTTTCTCAGAGATTTGTCATCACCATGTGAGTTTTTAGCAGGCAGAATTTGGGGTAATTGATAGGAATGTGGACAGAATGAAAAAAAATATTAGTGCAGGGGTTCTCAAACTGGGGTCCACGGAACCCCTACTTAATGGTATTTGTCTATGGCATAAAAAGGTTGTCCATGGTCTAGAATGAGGATCGACAGATGGTTAGTGGATAGTGGTAAGAAATGGAAAAAGGCCATACATGAAAATCCTGACCAGAGATCCTGTTTCCATGTTGCATGCCCCTACAACAATCTATAATCTAATTACTTTGCACTTCATTTGGGGCAATTTTACGCCAAACATACATTGATGAAAGTAGAATTAATACTTCTCCTGCAGGACAAAGTTGCCTTAGATTTACATTTATTAGAGGTGCTAGAAAGTTTGTGAACCCTTTAGAATTTTCTCTATTTCTGCATAAGTAAGACCTAAAATATGATCAGATCTTCATGAAAGTTCTAAAACTAGATAAAGAGAACCCAATTAAATAAATAACACAAAAATAATTAAACTTGATCATTTATTCATTGAGAAAATGATCCAATATTACATATATTTCTTGGAAAATGTACTGAAGCTTTGTTTTTAGTAACTTGTGTGACCCCCCCCCCCCCCCCGCCCCTTGTATAGCAATAACTTCAACCAAACGTTTCTGGTTGCTGTTGATCAGTCCTGCATATTGGGCTTGGAGGAATTTTTGATCATTCCTCCATATAAAACTGTTTCATTTCATCAATATTTCTGGGATACCTTGCATGAACAGCTCTCTTCAGGTTATACCACAGCATTTCAATTGGGTTATGATCTGGACTTGGCTATTTCAAAACACAAATTGGTTTCTTTTTAAACTATTCTGTTGATGATTTACTCTCGTCTTTCGGATCATTGCCTTGTTACATTATCCAATTTCTATTAAGCTTCAGGTGATGGACTGCAACCCTCACATTCTCCTGTAAAATGTCTTGATACAATTTTGAATTCATTGTCCCCTCAATGACTGCAAGTTGTCTGGGCCCTGAGGCATTAGAGCAGCCACAAACCATGATGCTCCTTCCACCAGGCTTCACAGCTGGGATGAGGTTTTGGTGCTGGTGTGCAGTGCCCTTTTTCCTTCAAAAATAGCAATGTGTATTTCTGCTAAGAAGTTCAACTTTTGACTCATCTGTCCACAGAACATTGTCTCAGAAGTGTTGTGGAATATCCGGGTGGTCTTTGCAAACCTGAGCTGAGCAGAAATTGTTTTTTTTGGAGAACAGTGGTTTCCTCCACGGTGCCCTTCCATGAACACCATTCTTGTTCAGTGCTTTTCTTATCGTGGACACATGAACAGAGACTTCAGCAAGTTCTAGAGATTTCTGCTGATCTTTTGCTGTTACCTCTGGGTTCCTTTTCCCTTCCTTCAGCATTGCCCGTTGTGCTGTTTCAGTGATCTTTGCAGGGCACCTACTCACAAAGAAAGCAGCAACAGTAATGAGTTTCCTCCTTTTGGAGACAGTTTCTCTTACTGTGGAGGGATGAACACTCAGGTCATTAGAAATGTTTTTGTAGCCTTCTCCAGCTTCATGAATCTCTACCATTCTTCTTCTAAGGTCCTCTGAAAGTTGTTTTGAATGAAGCATGGTCTACAGAAACAGGCTTTGCTGGAGCTTGACTTTGGGTGTCTCTTTCTTAAAAGGGCAGGGCACCTCTACAACTCACAGCTCCAATCTTAACTCATTGATTGGAACACCCTTCTCCAAATAGATATTGTCTCAGGCATTAACCATGACTTCACTTATTTTTTTGAACCTAGACTGTGATTGTTTAAGTAGTGTATTCAGTAATGACGAGCAGTACAACTGTTTGCGTTAATAGTACGGCAGATTCTGTTTGTCTATTATTGTGACTTAGATGAAGATCAGACCATGCTTTTTGAGGAATTAGTGCAGAACCCGGTAACTGCAAAGTGTTCACAAACTTCTTCTTGCAACAGTATTGTTACAGGCAGAAGGGTCGTGTGTGCACAAGCACAAATATACATTACAGTTCTAATGTTATCACCATAAATCAAGATAATCTGGGACAGATTTTAGTGTAAGGAGGAAATAATTGTGTAACATGGAGGAGGGGGGTTGCCTCTGAAAGTCCAACACTACCTCTCCATTATGAAAAGTGGAAATAGGCAATGCTAGCCAACAGGCTTCTGATGAAGCTGTATAGGCCAGTCACCTGTACAGGGGATACAATGGATTACAGAAACATTCACCTCCAAGGAGTTCATCGTCGATGGCCTAAGCTCTTCTGGGAGCTAAAGGCCAACAACAAATCATGGGGGGGGGGAGAACAAGAGAGAGAAGGTTGCCGATGAAGGGCAAATATACTTGCCAATTGAAATTAACGATTTGTAAACAATATTTAACACTTTGCTTTCATCTTTTAAAAACCTCATGCTAAATACCAGTCAAAAATATTTTAATATTAATTTTCAGGATTGTGACATCACTACTAAAGCCAGCATTTATTGGCCAGCCCGAATTCTGATCGAGAGTATTAAACATTAATGACCCACATTCATCACCTTTAATCTCTGCATGGTGTAACATAGGATGACCAATTAAGCAGGTCGCAAAGGTAGAAAAGTAGTATTCAAGATTATGCTAGTGACCAACCGGTGACATTTTGCAGCCAGCTCACAAAACTCTGAACCATAGAACATGACAGCACAGAAACAGGCTTTTTGGCCCTTCTTGGCTGTGCCGAACCATTTTTCTGCCTAGTCCCACTGACCTGCACCTGGAACATATCCCTCCAAACCCCTCTCATCCATGTACCTGTCCAAGTTTTTCTTAAATGTCAAAAGTGAGCCTGCGTTCACCACTTCAACTGGCAGCTCATTCCACACTCCCACCACTCTCTGTGTGAAGAAGCCACCCCCACAATGTTCCCTTTAAACTTTTCCCCCTTCACCCTTAACCCATGACCTCTGTTTTTTTTTCTCCCCTGGCCTCAGTGGAAAAAGCCTGCTTGCATTCACTCTATCTATACCTATCCTGATTTTATACACCTCTATCAAATCACCCCTCAATCTCCTACGCTCCAGGGAATAAAGTCCTAGCCTATTCAACCTTTCTCTATAACTCAGTTTTGCAAGTCCTGGCAACATCCTTGTAAACCTTCTCTGCACTCTTTCAACCTTATTAATATCCTTCCTGTAATTAGGTGACCAAAACTGCACATAATACTCCAAATTCGGTCTCACCAATGTCTTATACAACCTCACCATTACATTCCAACTCTTATAATCAATACATTGATTTACAAAGGCCAATGTACCAAAAGCTTTCTTTACAACCCTATCTACTTGTGAAGCCACTTTTAGGGAATTATGTACCTGTACTCCAAGATCCCTCTGTTCAACTGCAGTCCTCAGTGTCCTACCATTTACCTTGTATGTTCTACCTTGGTTTGACCTTCCTAAGTGCAATACCTCACACTTGTCCGCATTAAACTCCATCTGCCATTTTTCAGCCCATTCCTCCAACTGGTCCAAATCCCTCTGCAAGCTTTGAAAACTTCCAATTTACTACCTCTCCATGTATACCTAGCGTCTGAATCTTCCTAGCTAACCTCCCATGCGGGGCCTTGTCAAAGGCCTTACTGAAGTCCATGTAGACAACATCCACTGCCTTGCCTTCATCCACTTTCCTGGTAACTTCCTCAAAAAACTAATAGATTGGTTAAACATGACCTACCACGCACAAAGCCATGCTGACTTTTTCTAATAAGTCCCTGTCTATCCAAATACTTGTAGATCCTATCTCTTAGTATTCCTTCCAATAATTTACCTACTACCAATGTCAAACTTACCAGCCTATTATTTCCTGGCTTACTTTTTGAGCCTTTTTTAAACAACAGAACTACATGAGCTATCTTCCAATCCTCTGGCACCTGACCCGTGGATATCGACATTTTAGATATTTCTGCCAGGGCCCCTGCAATTTCAACACTAGTCCGAGGGAATACCCTGTCAGGTCCTGGGGATTTATCTACTCTGATTTGCCTCAAGACAGCAAGCACCTCCTCCTCTTTAATCTGTTTAAGTTCCATCACCTCCCTACTTGTTTGCCTTGTTTCCATTGACTCCATTCCAGTTTCCTTAGTAAAGGAATGGTAAAGAAATATGTCTGTTTGATATATTTCTTCTGAACTGCAATTGCTGCAGTTCATAGCTTGTAATTTCCCTTTAAGGGATGTATTTTGAACTGCCTAATGAACTGCTGCTTTTGTGATCAGCTGGGGGATTCGATGAACTGGACTCTCGTGTGTGCAGGTATGGCCAGGGCGGTCATCACTAGGGCTGGATGCTGTGTCGAAGCTTGATAGTGGGAGACAAACACGTGCTGAGCTCCACTATTCCGTGCCCATTTAAAATGTCGAGCAAGATTTAAATCGAGGCTGACAACGGAAAGGAACAGGTGTTCAGTGCCATCTGCCTGTGTTTGACCCACCTCCCGCTCCTCTCGTCAGGCGGCAGGAACAGAAGTCTTGACTCCACGTCACCAGGTTCAGAAGCAGTTGCTGCCCTGCAGCCATCGGACCCCTGGACTGGCTTCACTCGCTTCAGCACTGGCCTGGCTCTCTGGCTGCAGACTCACCTTCACTGACTCTGTGGTTCACGCTCCACGTGTTATTTGTTTATTTTTTGTTCCTATTTGTCCTCTTTTGCACATCGGATCTGTGGCAGTCTTTGTTGTGTGTGGTTTTTCACGAATCCAATTGTATTTCTTTGTTTTGTGACTGCCTGATAATAAATTTGAACTCAGAACTTTTGGATCACTTGCCAACTATATAAAGATAAGCTATGAAAGAGGATTGCAGACATTAATTTTTTAAAATACAAAGGCAGAGCAAATACGCCAACAATTACTTAATCTTAGGGCCCTCCTTTGTACATTTATAATGTCACTGGCAGCTGCCTGAAAATTTCAAGGTCTCAATTTATGCATTTTATAATACGCATCCCTCAGGATTCCATTCAGACATATCAAAGGATTATCTTGCCACCGCTGCATTCTGGAACTGCCTGTCCTTGTTCTTGCAACCTTAGCAAATACAAAAGCACGCTCCCCTTTGTGCCAGCAATCCACTAAATTCTGCACCAGGAGATCACCCTGTGCAGCAATACTTAACATGGAATCACAAGTTGTAATTAGTTAAAACTGGAAGCAGATATGAAAGATGCTGCTGCACAAATGTCTGGGTGGGGCTTAAAAGTCTCCTTAAATGTAACCTTTTGCTGCACAAATTACATCCTCCCACTGTTCAAATAAATTCAGTCTCCCACATCAAGGCTGCATGTGCAGTACGGTATATATTGCACAGGATTTAGCCCGTACAACCTCATCTCTCACTAAACATTAGCCAACCAACTGGTTTACACATCTCAGAATATGAAATGCTACCACAAAAACCTCTTTGTAAAGGGGGAGAGATGCTGCTCGAGATTAAACCAAAGCCCAGAAACTGCAAGCAGCCTGTTGATACTATCTCCAATAAAAAAAAGCCGCAGGGAAGGAAAAAGGACAGAGTTGAAGGTCGTGAGGTACTTTGAGCATAGACTGATGTCCTGCAGATGTTCATACCTGCCCAAGCTTCACCCTCATTGTCAGGGCAAATAAGCTGAGACACCTCAGCACTGCATAGTTCAAATACTAAATCCAAGTGAAGATAAAAAGTAAGCTATGCTACAAACCGTTTAGAAGATGTTCAAATCACATGGCTGAACTTTCAGATGGATTATGTCAGGACTGCGGGTGACCTGCTGAATTTATTTTTCGATGGTTAAGGATGACTATCAGGCTCAAAGAGGTAAACACTGAGATTTTCTACAGGTGAATTATCGCCCGACTGTATTGGATACAAAAGCACAGTTTTGTTTTGCACCGCATTATCTGAGTTTTACAAACTCATGATTCTCACAAACAAAAAGGCTAATATGCATTAATACCTTATATGACTTTGTCACCATAGTTTGTAACTCAGTTCAACCTTTCTCATTTAAAACTGTTCGAACTAATGCACAGGAAAATCCAGTGCATCTTTCCTGATGCCATTCAGAAGCACCATCAGCTGACTAACAGCTGATGTAAAATGTCAAGCTGGGAAGGGCCCCTTTCATGAATCAGCTTGCAAGAACAAGTACCGCTAACATCAGCGTAGTGGGTAAAGAAACATCTTCCACTTTTGTACTTGGACAGGAATGATGCGCACTCCGAAGCTCCAGCAGTCGTTTCACAGAGCTCCCCTCATCCATCTTCTGACTTCCACATGTTAAACATCTGGATTTGGAATCAATGCTTCAGTCCCAGTAGAAATAAGAACATTTGAGTAATGATCGCATTCCTCTTGAGCAGATTTCATTACAGTGTGTAGCACTGCTGTTAAACAGCAAAGAAAGATAAACAAAACACTGTGCAGCTTCGTCAGCCTGGCTTGATCCTGGATACAAATTACTGTAAAAGCTTTCACATCCCTTTGCAATGGGATCCTCGTCTTCCTGACCAACAGGTCACACTCAAAAAGGATAGGCAGCAACCCCTTTGTCACAATTATTCTCAATAGCAGTGCCCAACAAGGTTGCGCACCCAGTTCCCCACTTTACCAGGGCGTCGAACTTTCTTGAGAGCAAGTGCCCAAATTGATGATAATCTTCTAAAAAAAATCCTCTCACATACCATGACAATCTTGATTGGAGATGATTGGTGATTAATGAATTAGCAATAATAATTAATGACTATTTTAAGAAAGGTGGGTCCTATTGCTTATTTACATGTATTCAGTGGTTTGCAATTGATAAAAGTACAGCAAAGAGAGATTGATTATACATGAAGCATTTTTACAAACCCTGTTCAAAAATTATTATTAATCTCTTATAAAGGCAATTGAAAACAATGTAATTACTGTACCTCATATATAACATAAGAAATGTGACCACGAGGGATTTTCAAAACATATCATCCAACATCATATATTCTTGTAACTAAGTTGGCACTAAGCCGCCATATCTCTTGTAAAAACATCTCACTGCTCAGATTTTGTAAACTATAATTCACTGCTTCATTTAGCAGTAAACATAATTATAATGTATCTTTTTACTCTGGGTGGGGTTTAAAGAACCAAGGAGTGGCACTATATACCTTGTGCCGGCAGAATTTTTTGTGCGTCGCAGCTTGGGCATGTGTGCCATAGGCTGCCACCCCTGAGGGTCTGTACACTCACGACTGCAAGCCTAGATTGTGCTTCAACTCCACATACAAGTTTACCGATGACAGCTGACACCATCACAGTGGGCTGTATCTCAAATAATGATGAGTCGGATTATAGAAACGAGATAGAGAGCCTTGTGACGTAGTGTCAAGATGACAATCTTTCCCTCAGTGTCACTGAAAGAGCTGGTAATCGACTTCAGGAAAGGGGTCTGATTACATCATGCTCTGGTTTACATCATCAGGGCTGGGTGTCAAGAGTGAGCAATACCAGTAACCTATTCTGGTGCAATCATGTTGATGCCACAGCCAAATAAAAAAGCTTACAGGTGCTTCTATCTCATCAGGAGACTAACGAAACTGGCAAGTTTCCTTCAATCCTCGTTATATTTTATCGATGCACTGTAAAACGCATCCTATCTGGATGTATCACAGCTTGCCATGGTAACTGCTTCGTCTGTAGCAGCAAGAAACTAGAGAGCTGTGAACATAGATCAGCATGCCACAAAGATGGACTTGGCCTCCATGGACTCTGCCTACACAAGATTATATCAGTTCTTTCAGTAAAGCAGCCAAAATAATCAAAGATTCCACCCACCCGGACGTTTTCTCTTCTCCAACCTCCCAATGGGGAGATGATACAAATGCCCGAAAGCCCACACCAGCAAGTTCAAGGACACCTTCTATCCCACTTAGGTGACTGAATGGATTTCCAGTACAGCAAACATCAGAAAATCTGCAGGTGCTGAAAATCCAAAGCAACACCCACAAAATGCTGGAGAAACTCGGCAGGCCAGGGAGCATCGTGCATCAGCATGCTGAGTTCCTCCAGCATTTTGTGTGCTCCCACTACAGCAAGATGGAGACTTCACCGCATGACTTGCATCTGTCTACCAGCAATGCACTTCCGCTGTACTGTATCACTTGAGCAGCATGGTAGTGTAGTGTTTAGCAAAATGCTTTACAGTACCAGCGACCGGGTTCTATTCCCATCGCTGTCTGTAAGGCGTTTGCACTTTCTCCACATGACTGCGCCAATTTCTCTGAGTGCTCTATTTCCCTCCCACAGCTCAAAGGCCTAACGGTTGCTCATCATAAATTGTCCCATAATTAGACTAGGGTTAAATTGGGGGTTGCTGGGCAGCACAACACGAAGGCCTGGACTGGACAACGCAGCACTGTAACTCAATAAATGAATTAAATGAATAATATCCTGATATTGTTCAAAGTTCAAAGAAAATTTATTATCAATGTACTTGTATGTCACCATATACTACCTTGAGATTTGTTTTCTTGCAGGTGTTCATGGCTATTCTGTATTTCTTTGTACAAATCCAAGAATCACAATAGAATCAGTGAAAGACCGCACCCAACAGAATGAGCAAGCCACCAATGTGCAAAGGACAACAAAATGTACAGATACAAAATTTAAAATATTTATAAGTATCAAGAGCATGAGATGAATAGTCCTTGAAATTGAGTCCATAGGCTGTGGGAACATTTCCGTGTTCGGGTGAGTGAAATTGAGTGAAATTATTCCTCTGGTTCAAAAGCCTGATGTGATTAAGGAGTAATAACTGCTAATGAACCTAGAGCTGTGAGTCCTGAGGCTCCTGTACCTTCTTCCTGATGGCAGCAGTGAGAAGAGAGCATTGTCTGGGAATTGGGGGTCCTTGATGATGGATGCTGCTTTCCTGTGACAGCACTCCGTATAGATGTGTTCAATGTCGGGGAGGGTTTTCCCCATAATGGACTGGGCCACATCCACTACTTTCTGTAGGATTTTTCATTCAAGGGCATTTGATGTTTTCATACCAGGCTGTGAAGCAACCAGTTAATATACTGCCCACCACACATCTATAGAATTTTGTCAAAGTTCAGATGCCAAGCTGCACCTTTGCAAACCTCTGAGGGAGTGGAGGTGCTTAGGTGCTTTCTTTGAAATTGCATTTATGTGCTGCGCCCAGGACAGATCCTCTGAAATGACAACACAGAGGAATTTTAAAGATGCTGATCCTCTGCACCTCTGATCCCCCAATGTTTCCTCCTGCAGTCAATAATCAGCTCCTTGGTCTTGCTAACATTGAGTAAGAGGTTGCTGGTGTGGCACCACTCAACCAGATTCTCGATCTCCCTTCTATGCTGACTTGTCACCACCTTCGATTCAGCCAGTGACAGTAGTGTTGTCAGCAAGCTTAGATATGGCAGTGGAGCAATGCTTAGCCTCACAGTCGTAAGTAAAAAGCATGAAGAGCGGGGGCTAAGCTGACAGACTTGTGGTACAGCTACGCTGATGGTGATGTTGCAGATCCAAACTGACTGGGGTCTCCAAGTGAGGAAATCAACAGTCCAACTGCAAAGGGAGGAACTAAAGCCAAGAACTTGAAACTTATTGATTGGTATTGAAGGGATGATAGCATTGAATGTCAAGCTGTAGTTGATAAAGAGTATCCTGATGTGTGCATCTCTGCTGTCCGGATGCCCCAGGATTGAGTGAAGAGCCAGTGAAATGGTATCTGCTGCTAGTAGGCAAATTGGAGCAGATCCAAGTCGCTTCTCAGACAGGAGTTGACACGTTTCATCACCAACTTCTCAAAACACTTCATCACAATGGACGTAAGTGCTACTGGATGACAGTCATTGAGGCAGGTTACCATGTTCTCCTCAGGCAATGGTAAAATTGAATTTTGCTTAAGGCAGATGTGCACCTCAGTGTGAGAGATTAAAGATATTGGTGAACACTTTTATTTTATTTTGGTAATAAATTGATCTGTATGGAGTCTTGAATTATGGAGCTTAGAAAACCAGAGGGCTATGGGTAACCCTAGGTAATTTCTAAAGTAAGTATCGTGGCCCAAAGGGCCTGTATTGTGCTGTAGGTTTTCTACGTATGGATGGCATTCAATGCTGGTTTTACATTGCACCTTGATACATGTGACAATAATGAACCCGGGCAGCACAGTAGCACAGCGGTCAGCAAAGTGCTACCACACTGCAGTGACCCAGGTTCAATTTCTGCCTTTGCCTGTAAGAGGTTTGTACGTTCTACCTGTGATCATGTGGGTTCGGTTTTCCTCCCACATTCCAAAGACCTCTGGATTAGGAGGTTAGTTGGTCACATGTGTGTAATTAGGCAGGACCAAAAAAGCCTGTAACCGTGCTGTATCTCTAAATAAACAAATTTACATCTTGCAATATGATTAGCTCCTGCTTCCCAATTCTGTCATTAGATCAACTTGTTATAAGCAAACTGCTAGCTCAAACTCCAATTCAATTCACATTGCAGACTTGCAAAGTATGAAAACTATAAATAAATGTAAAGGGTAACAGCCAATTAAAATAATTTTCCAGCTCCTGCAGTCCAAATCCAAGTTTATAGTCATGCATATCGCCAAATGAGACAACGTTCCTCCAGACCTAAAACACAGTACATATAACTCTCACACATAATACATAAAGTAATATGAATATAAATAAACTAACAAATAATAAGATGCATATACAAAAAAATAAACAGTATAACACTACTGGCATTTCAGATGCGATGAGAAGTGGTGGTGACAGTATTTAGTAGACTTGTGGCCTGGGCGAAGAAACTGTTTTTCCATCCTAATAATTCTTATCCTCAAGTTGTGGTACCTCCTGCCTGATGGTTGGGGATGAAGGAGATTGTTGGATGGATGGGAAGATCACTGAAATTAGTAAGGCCCTATGTACACAGAGCTCCTGATAAATATCTCTGATGGATGGAAGGGAGATCCCAATGATCTTCTATGCAGTCCTCACAATCCTTTGTGGGGACTTGCATTCAAATGCCTTAAGGTTCTTGTACCAGACAGTGATGCAGTGGTCAGTACACTCTTAGTGATGCCCCTGTAAAAATCGCCTCACTCACCTCAATCTCTTCAGAAAGTGGAGATGCAGCTGTGCTTCCTTGATCAAAGAAGTGGTGTTGAAGGACCAAGTGAGATTATCCATTTTGTGCACTCCTGGAGACCTAGTGCTCCTAACTCTCTCCACAGAGGAGATTTGTATGTCTCCTCTCTGTTCCTTTTCTCTATTCCCCCGAAACACTTGGTAATCATCACAAAGTCTCTTACCCACCGTCCCAAACCCTCTGCCCATCACCCATACACTCTTCTATTGGTTTAAAGTTCAAAATACATTTATTACCAATGTATACCATAGACATCAGGCTCCACTTTCAGCCCTTTGTAACTTTCGACGATCACCTCCCACTTCTGATGCTGGTCCGAACACCCTTCCTCCATGGGTCTCTCACCTGGGTCCACCTGACAGCTCTTTCAAAGCAGTGATCAGTATCAATACTCTGCTCATCATGCTACTCAAGGACAAAGAAAGAACATCCGAATGCTCTCAAATTAATAGCAATCATTTGCAGGGGAGTCACCCTTGCTGTGTCTTTGGGTGTAGAGGATGCCAGCTTTAAGGCTATACAACAACTTCACATACTTGTTAGATGACCACGGCATAATTGGGAACCTGGAATTCATTTATTATTCTACGCCTAAGCTTCAAGCAATCTTGCTTAGTGCACATGCTCATATCCAGTTTCAGTTCCCCATTGAGGGGCTGCTACACTCTAAGAAGTAACATTTAAGAAAGATCCATTGGATTGGTTTCAAATACCCCATGGTACCATTTGACAAAGGAAGCCCTCTCATTCAACTCCGCCATCTCATCTATCCATTGTATCTTGCCGTGTACAAATTAGCTACTCAAATTCCCTACATTGCAACAGTAACTAACATGTGCCTGATTTGCAGAGCTGCAGGAGGGAGGCACATCTCTTCTTTCAGAAACAGGATCAGTTCAACCTCTTTTCTTCTTGCTGCACGATCACAGAATTTAAAGGCAGGACCCTAACTGGTATAGAGCCAAGAACTCTCAAAGTCTGGACTCTCTCAGCTGCTATTGCTCACAGCCTGTGTGGGCTTTATGTAGAGAAAAAATGAAGTTGGAGGTGTTCCCTAAGAGGAAAAAAATGGCTAATGCATTTCCATTAAGTCTTTTCTCTGTTCTCATTCACAGGCAGAAAGGAATGCACCCAACCCACGATGTCAATATTGTGAGTCAACTTCCATTTAATACATTCCAACTGGTGTTTCTATTCTAACTGTGCAAAAGGAAGCCAAGTAAACAGCACAAGTTGTAGTTATGCAGGCAGGAAGAGTGAGAGCGGAGCAACAGATGGTTACTTTCAATTAACCTCTACAGTAGAAACTTACAGCTGCATTTGGTCAGTGGGTTGTGAGTCTGGGGCAAAGAAGTGTTTAGAACATAGAAATCTACAGTACATATACAGAAATATACAAGTCCTTCAGCCCACAATGGTGTAACCTACTTTAGAAACTGACTCAAATTACCTTACCACATAGCCCTCTATTTTTCTGAGCTCCATGTACCTACCTAAGAGGCTCTTAAAATACCCTATAGAATGTGCTTCCACCGCAGTTGCTGGTCATACATTCCACACACCTCCGTGTGAATAACTTACCCCTGGCATCCCCTCTGTACCTACTTCCAATCACCTTAAAACTATACCTCCTCGTGTTAGCCATTTCAGCCCTGGGGAAAAAGTCTCTGGCTGTCCACACAATCAATGCCTCTCATCATCTTATACACCTCTATCAGGTCACGCCTCAGCCTCTGATGCTCCAAGGAGAAAAAGCCAAGTTCACTCAACCTATTCTTATAAGGCATAATCTCCAATCCAGGCAACATACTTCTAAATCTCCTCTGGACTCTTTCGATAGTATCCACATCCTTCCTGTAGTGAGTTGACCAGAACTGAACACAGTACTCCAAGTAGGGTCTGACTAAGGCCTTCTATAGCTGTAACATTACCTCACAGCTCTTGAACTCAGTCCCATAATTGATGAATGCCAACACACCATACGCCATCTTAACAACATTGTCAACCTGCACAGCAGCTTTGAGAGACCCCAAGATCTCTCTGATCCCCCACACTGCCAAGAGTCTTGCCATTAATATAATTCCGTCTTCAAATTTGACCTACCAAAATGAACCAAAATCTGGGTGGAATTCCATCGGCCACTAGTGCAAGGATTGAGATGGGGGTAGCCCGCAAATGTATGGTGCCATGATAGCATGCCCACAACTAACTAAACCTAAGCATACGACTTTGGAATATGAGAGGAAACTGGAGCACCTGGGGGAAATGCACAGTCACGGGATGGGCAAACAAACCCCTCACAGACAGCGGCAGGAATCAAGGTCCAATCCTACGGCAGGGGTTGTAAAGCAATGTGCTAACTGCTCCTCAATTGTGCTGCCCATTATATGGAAGTCAGACAAAAGCTGGGATAGTGTTCATCAATTTAAACTTTGTACGTGTGCACATCAGCAAACCATTGTACGTACATCTACAACATTGTACACTTTAAATAGATCATGCTTTTATTTTAGACTTAAAATTTAACTGTCAAAGAGACCATAACATATGGCGGTTCCATTAGCATTTGTATTTTTTCCTATCTTGGGCAAAAGACATTATGTTCTTAAACATGTTTTATAGATGACTTCAACAACATGACAAGCCTATCACCTGTTTTTCTACTTCCCTCATATTCAGTAGGTATCTGGTAACATTCCCTTGAGAATAACTATAAACGACTAATGGATAGATTTGGCTGAACACTCACCGCACAGACTTAAGAACAATTATATCTGCAAAATGATCCTTTTATAAGTAGTACTCACACCAAAATAACAGCCTACCTCAAACCCATTTTTTCCGATTTATGTTTTTAAAGTTCTTATGTTTCTAAGTTATTTCTGTATTTTCCACTGCAAGTTAACCAAAAGATGAATATCAACTAGATACTATTGTCATAAATGCTATTTGCCATTATTTGCCCACACTTGAATACTGTCTAGGTCTTGAAACATGTAGAGATGGGCTGCTTCACTTGCTGAGGAATTGTATTGCATGCAACTACAGAATATCTCTACATCTGGCATTATGATTGGAAGGAAGTATTTGATTTATTTATTTATTGAGGTATAACACAGAATAAGCCCTTCCAGCCCATTGAGGC
The DNA here is from genome assembly GCF_030144855.1 of Hypanus sabinus. Lineage (NCBI taxonomy): Eukaryota > Metazoa > Chordata > Chondrichthyes > Myliobatiformes > Dasyatidae > Hypanus > Hypanus sabinus. Next base: position 26,534,604 of record NC_082707.1, on the reverse strand, counting down.
GCGCCACCCAACAATTCCCGATTTAATGCTGGCCTAATCATGGAACAATTTACAATCATCAATTAACCTACCAACCTGTTCGCTTTTGAACTGTGGGAGGAAACCAGAGCACCCGGAGGAAACCCACTGGGTCACGGAGGAAATGTACAAACTCTTTACAGACAGAGGTGGGAATTGAACGTGAGTTACTGGTATTGTACAGCATTGTGCCGTGACGCTACCATGCTGAAGCAGATGAAGATGGTTTAGTTTAGGACAATGTCCTGAGGAACCACTGTGATCCATCCCTGTGATGCACTGAGAGGGACAACTGATCTTCAATAAGTACAACAGTTGACCATCTGTTTAAGTTATCACTCCGACTAGAATCCTCTAATCAGTTTGACACTCCTGTCTATGGTCGTGTCTCTGTGCAGGAAAATGGACACTTATTACCACAGGCAAGCGAGACAGCTACTCTGAGTTCACTAGAGCATGCACCTCAATCTTTTGGATGATGATTCACACAGAGAGCACGTAGCAGTGTCTAGAATAGCCAGGAACAGCTCGTTCAACACTGCCAACGCTAAACAGCTTGGCCTATTGCCTCAGGGTCCTGTGCATGAGTACTCATAGCCTGGTATCTGGCTGGAGATGACCGCAGGACAGACTTGATGTGGCTGACCTCTAATATCACAGATGTGTCTGGAGCATGGCAGTAGATTACAGGTCGGATCACCTTTCAGCTTAATGTGGCAGCCAGTACGTATAGAATCAGGTTTAATATCACTGGCATATGTCGTGAAATTTTGTGGCAGCAGTATGTTGTAAGACACAAGAACAAAAACTAAAACTAACTAATTCAAAAAGAGAGCGAGCAAAGGAAACAACAGTGAGGCAGTGTACATGGGTTTGTTGTCCATTTAGAAATCTGACGGGGGTGGGGAAGATGCGGTTTCCAAAATGTTGAGCGTGTGTCTTCAGGCTCCCATACCTCCTCCTTGATAGTGGCAATTAGAAGAGGATATGCCCTGGGTGATGGGGTCCTTAATTATGATTTTGAGGCACTGTCTTTTGAAGATGTCCCCAATGCTGGGGAGGCTAATGCTCATGATGGAATTGGCTGTTTTCAATTTTCTGCAGCTTTTTTCAATCCTCTGCAGTTGCCCCTCCATACCTAACAGTAATGCAACCATTAAGAATGCTGTCCACAGTACATCTGCAGAAATTTGCGAGTTTTTGCTGACATACCCAAATCTCCTCAAACTCCCAATGAAATATAGTTGCTATCGTGTCTTCTTTGTAATTGGATCGATATTTTTGGCCCAGGATAGATGCTGACCCTCGGACATGAAACTGCTCAGCCCTTCCACTGCTGATCCCCAGACGACAAACTTCTTGAAGTTCATTCTTGAAGTCCATAATCAACTCCTTGGTCTTACTGACACTGAGTGCAAAGTTGCTGTTGTAACACCATTAAACCAGCTGATCTATCTCGCTCCTGTACACCACCTTGTCACCATCTGAAGTTCTGCCAATAATGATTATATCATCGGCAAATTCACAGCTGTGCCTAGCCGCACAGTTAGCCACACAGCTAACACTGAGCTGTAATTAGTTAACAACAGCCTGACATAGGTATTGCTGTTGTCCAGGTGATCCAAGGCCAAGTGGAGAGCCAATGAGATTTCATGCACTGTAGCTTGGACAAAGAGGCCTATAAGAGCTGTCCAAGTGCCTTTCCAGGCTACTTCACTGAGCAATCAAGCAATAATTGCATTGCCCCAGTCAGACCAGATTCCATTGCTTAAAGTGTACGGATAACTGATATTCTTACTAACGATAACCTGGCAGCTTCATGCTTAGTTTATAAAGGCAAGATTAATTTTAAGTCCATGTTTAAAGAAGGCACTGCATACAGGTTCTCAAACTGCTCCGATCTAATGGCCTGCAATAATGTAGTAACATAAATACGACGCAACCTCTGTGCGCCACCACAGGATATATATTATAAACACACCACATGCAGATGATACATAGGTTCAACTCTCATTCTGGCTTCTCAACTGAAAGAGGAAACAAGCAGGAGCTGAAATTAGCTTAAGAATAAAGGTGGGTACAATCAAAGTTAGAATAGTTTATCAGAAGGCTAAACGGTCTAACCCCACTTCCAGCTTCAGGAAAAGGACAGCCTCCGGGCGGTTTTTAAATGGTTCATTTTGCTGTAAGCATTTAACAATTATATCCAACTTGTGCAAAGTCAAGCAAGATTAAATGTCACTATCAGAGCAAACCGACATCTGATATTTTCCAGTGCACTTAAGCAATCTGGCATAGTAATTGTGTAATATGGATTCATGTTGTGCTGTGTTTGTAGGTTCCTAAGGGTAGTTTTTGCTGAGGGTGGTAGTGGGGTTAAGCTCACACTATCTGTTAAATGCTTCCAATGGCATGCATTTCAAATAGACTCTGACAATCAAGTCCGGCTTCTGGCCTTCACCTGTGGCTTAGCTACTAAGCCCAATGGAGCCATTTCTACTGACAGGGGAAGGGGCAAAGGTGGATTACTGGCACGCTAAAATCTGTCACTTTGGGCTGATGGGACTCCTTAGTCAGGGCTGACAGTTCATCCAGGAGATGGAAAACTCTGATCTCAAGCCTCCACTCAAGAGGAATGCTCTGGGAGTAAACCCTGAGGTAAAATCTGGAGCTGAAGTCCCTAACGCTTCCCAAGTCCCTACGCTGAGTTCCACGCTGACTGGCAACTCCTGCGACGCTTCTGGTACCAAACTGTATCGGTCTCCGCTGTTCTTTTGGGCTCATCGGCTGTGTGGAGAGCCATCATCAGCTTGTTCGCCATATTGTACTGCCCCTGGCATGCGTATCACGTAGACGCTGACCACTGGAGGGCTTCACGGCTGTGTTTGTTCCCATTACAGAAAGAAATATGTTTGAACTCAGACACAATGTTTTTACCTATACCATGTAAACACCTACTGAAAATCGGTATGACTTTTCCTAAGCCCAGTTTGTGGATTAAGTCTGCTGATTTGTGCCACACCATGCCATTACCATCATCTACTCTTACTGTGATCATGATTGAAAAATCCCCAACAAGATATAATCCTTTAAGCAACTTTTGCAAATTGTTTGGTAAATGTACACTTTGCAGACCTTTGCTTTGTAGATAACAAACTAAGGAAAATGTTAAATGTGAAAAATATAAAACTAATCAAAACCAAGCACTCACATCCAGGGATGACAAGTCCAACAAATCGATGTCACAAACCGTACAGCCAGTTTCAGAAGTCCAAGCATCAGGTACATAGTTACCCATATAATTCAGCAAGTGCTAGAGAAGGCACACACAAAGACATTGAAAAGTCACGTTAATGTATTACAGCAAGACAAAAGAAAATAAAATACAAACTCAATCAATGCCAATGACAGCTCTGGCACTGGAATCTTTAAAATTTCACTTTATACATTAACTTTTTATTTTGTACTTAATGTTAAGTAAAAATCCATTCATCCCATTTTTGACATTTTTTTTTCTGGTAAGTTCGTGCATTTTCTTTCTGCAGCACTTCCATTGCTGACTGAACTATTTTCATCTGTTAACATCTAAACAGGTGGTCTCGACGGACAAAGCAGTGGGCAAGACTTTCTGATTTCTCCCAGCAATTGTTGGCTGTCAACTGGACATTTCACTGACCCATCACACTGGCCAATCTGTTGAAATTACTGCCTGGCATAACCAACACTGCTGAGGACACTCACAGCTTCCACTAATTATGGAGAGAGGCAATATACCTTCAAAGTAAAAATGCAGGGGAGAAAATAAAATTATTGAAATAAAAAGAGCAGTTCCATAGTTCCTGATGAAATAAATTTTAAACAATTATGTGTGTATGTGTGTGTGTGTGTAGGCTTCGGTTAGTCTCATGAGACCACGGATTTGAGCCTTGGAAAGTTTCCAGGGTGTAAGCCTGGGCTGGGTTGTATGGAAGACCAGCAGTTGCCCAAGCTGCAAGTCTCCCCTCTCCAGGCCACCGATGTTGTCCAAGGGAAGGGCATTAGGACCCATACAGCTTGGCACCTGTGTCATCGCAGGGCAATGTGTGGTTAAGTGCCTTGCTCAAGGACACACATGCAGCCTCAGCCAAGGCTCGAACTAGTGACCATCAGATCACTAGATGGCAAAATGGATTTCAGAAGACATTATTTTTCTGGAATGCTAAAACAAAGAAGGGAAGTGCACTCTAAAAGTGCCAAGGTTCAAGTCTACATTCACTACTCTCCAATGGTGAGGGCTCCTTCATGGCTTAAGCTCATGACAACAAAAAAAGAAATAAATGAACACAAAAGCAGACAATGGATTCATCTCAATATTTGCCCATGACTCTGTAGAATCCGAATACCATGGGCAATGTCAGACACAGATTGGTCATCCTTTCTTGCATGCTTGGGAAGCAGCTTGTGTAAACTCTCTACAGCAGTAAACAACACACGGGTTAACCACTCCAATTAGCACATCCAAAAGAGAAGGTCTCTTACTTTGGTTTGCCGATTGCCGTGGATTAGTACAGGCAATGTGTTAAATATCATGTTCTTGGTTCTGACCCTGGTTGGTTCGAACTGCAACTCTACTTCATCTGCAAAGACGACAAAAAAGGAATATTCTGTCATATGATCTCCAGCTTGAGTGCACATCATGTATATTATCACCATATGTATATGCAAGTGGACGTGGCACAGACCCTCTGGGTTATGAATGCCCATCTTATTGATTTATTGATGCATTCATTGAGACACAGCACAGAATAGGTCCTTCTGGGCTTCTGAGCCAAGCCGTCTAACAACTCCCCAATCTAATCCTAGCCTAATCACATGGCAATTTATAATGACCAATTAACCTACCAACTGGTATGTCTTTTGACCAGAAACTGGAGCTCTTGGATGAAACCCAGATAGTCACAGGGAGAATGTACAAACTCCTTACAGGAAGCTGCGGGAATTGAACCCAGGTCGCCTGTACCGTAAGGCGTTGTGCTCAATAACGTATGTTACCATGCTGCCCCAAATCTTATGGTCACCCTGTACATATGAATGAGCTCCCATAAATATTGCTAAGTTCAAATGAGAATTGATCAGAAGAAAGCCTGCTTTCATGTAGCCTCCCGACAGTAATCAGTCAGCATTGTCTCTTAATAACACTGGCTTCTAGTTTCATTAGGTGAGGTCACTTGAGAGTTAATTTAGAAATGAACAAGCAGTCAATGTACCATCCATCGATACCTCAAGCCCACAGAAATGAGTCACTGAGTGCGAGTCATTCTGATCTGTACCATTGTAACTAGGCTGAGGAAGACAATCAGTAAGTTTTCTTTTCAGTTGACCCTCATCAACACCACTCATTACAAAACTGTAGATGTACGGCTACTGAATCAAGTGATTTTGTGTACTTTCTGACTTGCGGACAGAAATCAACGCCTACCACTCATTACACAGGGAAAGCTGGCGCGATGGTCAAAAGGCCGGAAAAGCAAATGGAACAAGGTAACAACAGAAAAAGGAACATTCCACCGTTCTTCTTCTCTGGATCATCATTATGGAAACACAAGACACCAGACAAGGCCATTTGGCCCATCATACAGTGTTGATTTCCGTGTTGCTCAATTCTTTTCCTTTTTTGGGAGTGCGTGGACTTCCTTTTGATTGCCTTTGATTGGCAATCTACTAATGCCTTTTGGCATTGCATTCTAGATAATGGCCCTCAGGCTTTTGGACTAACCGCCTAGTATAGCTATTGCACTAAATACCTTCCTTATACAATGGGTAAATCCTAATAAAATGCCTGAAACTCGAGATGAAACTGTCCTTTACTAACTCTACCAATGGCAGCAAGAAAGAATTTGCAAGGCGGCAAGAATTGCTTAAGTTTACAAATTTACTTTGGTAGCAAGGGGGTTAATAATGGGAACTACAATTTTTCAATTGATAGTGAAGTTCTTTCCTTATCTGTTTTTGTTTAACTTGAACAACTATGCATTGAGATTCATTAGCTCTGCATCAGTTATATTAAAATTTGTCATATGTAATTTACTGTTGCAGTAACAGAAACACCCTCCAATTGCTGCAAGAAGAATGGCCAAAAAACATACTCTATAATCTGGCAAAGACTCCAGGATTGGCAGGTCTGAAAACTCTTAAGTGAAAACACAAGCAGATGAGCAGAGAAAATTTTGCAAGGTGGGTCACTGACAGAAAACTTATCAGGTTTCATTATTCACACAGAGGCATTCTTTCAAACTGGTGAGCAGATTACCTCAGTGTTATGATTGTTCACTTTTCAACTGGATATAATACAACATATCTCCATAAAATATTTACTTTAATTAATAATTATTAACTTAGCAAAAATCTTCACTATCATCCAGGCATTTCCAGTCTTTCTCCCAGGCAAACCAGCATTTTTAGCCCAGAGACTTCTTGATAGTTCTGTGCTGATTATTCAAAACTTACTGAAATAGCAAGTATGCATTGAGATCACCATTAAACAACCCTGGGGAGATGTGACTTCCTCTCCCTTTATCAGAAAGAGGAGAGTAAGGGGTAAGTTGAATAGACACAGTTAAAATTAGTTTGGAGTAGAAACAGAGTCTAGATTTAGTACAAGAAACCTTGGAGAAATTGGCACAGACCTCTATTAAATTATGAAGATTAATTCACAAATTCTTACAATGCAAATATTGCCCTTTTCTAAAGCATCATTTCACTTTAGTAAATGTTCTCTAACGAGATAGTGAAATCTAGGATTGATGGAAGAAACAGAAACTGGGAGGGGAAATTAATAATATTGTCTGACATATTAAAACTAGCAGCTTACAAATTTGCACGTACACTCTGCCTGCAGAAGGTCAGAGCTTACCTACAGCTCCGTTTAAGTTTTGGAAGATTTTGCTTTTGTGATCCAAAGTTATGTTGATGGATTGCTAGAAGAACATAGAGAAGAAAATTAATTCGAAACCAAGACAAATCATTATAACTGCTTCTCAGTGTGTGTGTGTGTGTGTGTGTGTGTGTGTGTGTGTAGCATTAAAGTAATTGCAGATTATTAAGTATTTAAACTTTTTGCAACAACATCACATTTCAACTCTTTCACTCTTTCTAATTTACTTACTCGCTTTACAGGATCAATGTAAATTTTGGTGTAGAACAGTTGATCATCATCATTATCATGTAGTTGCCATTTCTCTACAATGCTATTAATTGAAGAAGCATATCCAATAATCCCTGAAAAACAAACATGGATTGTAACACAATGTTATCACGCAAAAAAAACCTGTTATAAAATTAAAAGCTTCCTTTGACAGTTAATGTAATAAATGAGAGTTTTTTTCTGTTTTGAGGGTGCTTTGGCTGATAAAGGCACTATACCAATACAGTATTGTCTTCAATAATACTGAATATTCAGTGTGGTTAAAATCAGTGTATGTGGTTAAGCTCTGGTGAAGCTTCACTTGGAGTATTGCGAGCAGTTTTGGGTTCCTTATCTAAGAAAAAATGTGCTGGCATTGGGGACAGTCCAGAGGAGGTTCATGAGAATAATTCCAGGATTGAAAGGCTTGTCGTATAAAGAGCGTTTGATGGCTTTAGGCCTGTACTCACTGGAATTCTGAAGGATGAGGGGTGACTTCATTGAAACCTACCAATTGGTGAAAGGCCTTGATAGAATGCATGTGGAGAGGATGTTTCCTATGGTGAGAGCGTCTAAGACACAGCCTTAGAATAGAGGGGTGTCCTTTTAGAATGGAGATAAGGAGGAATTTCTTTAGAGAGGTGGAACTGTGAAATTCGTTGCCACAGGCACCTGCAGAGGACAAGACATTGGGTGTTTAAGGCAGATGTTGATAAGAGTCTTGCTTAGTCAGGGCATGAAGGGAAATGGGGAGAAGGCAGGAGATTAAGGCTGAGAGGGAAAATGGATCAGCCATGGAGTAATGGCGGAGTAGACTTGATGGGCTAAATGGCCTAATTTTGCTCCTATATCTTATGGTCTTAATTTCATTACTGCTGACACTGAACCACAAGCACGACAATTAGAAAATTCTCTCCACTGGCAAACCTGCAGAGCTGTAAATGACGATTGAATTTATGTATTTTATTTGTCAATAACTGCTCTTTACTACTTCTCATGCACCATGCACAGAATCAACGTGCATTATTTATCTATTCTCTCCTTGTCTCACTGCTGTAGAATTCACTCTGCTTTACTGTGAGATGCTGCTGCAGATGTGTACTTTGCATAAATCCCTGGGTTTAAAAGACTCTTGCAACGTGGCATGCTGCATTTGATTTTAGAGTTAGCTTCCTGTCATGAAACTGGATCAGCAACTTTTTGTGCTCACACCTCAGTGCAGTCAATGGTTCACTGCACTTGAGAACATTGCCAACAAGGCAACAGGCCTCCCAGCCTTAGAATATAAGTCTCCAGCACTAATATGCAACTTCCAGCCTTTGATATTAACTCCTGGTAGAACAGGTCATAAAACCCACAATTAGTCAGCAATGAGATGTAAATTCAAGAGCCTGGACTGTGATATTAACGTGAAGTTACTTTCATCTGTCTCTCTGGACTTCTAATGTCGTGCATGTCTGTTATGTTCTTCAGTGTTTTTTTTTTGCAAACTTTTACAATCGTGTGGAGGAGTATTGCTGCAGTCTCTACCCAGTCTACAAGTCCTTGCTTCATAGAAGCACAAGGCCACCTGTAACAGAGAACGCAAACTATGGTGATGGCAGGTAGGCTTTGAGCATTTTACCAAAGACGTGTGCTCCTTCTGCAATGTTTTCCTATCATACTGTGCCTGTTATGGAAAGAGAGAACACTTTAAAGTTCTGACTCGCTTCCCATGACTTTTAATGATAAAAACATAGCAGCCGCAAGCTCATGTGTTAATAAGGTAACGTTACGTATATAAAGTGACATTAACCATTCTCTACTGCTTCTCCTGCACAATACAAAGAATCATTTATCTATTCAATCCTTATTGCAAGTTGCTCCAAAATCTACCTTTCTTTATCAAAAGATGCTGCTGTTGCTTTAGTCACAAATTTTACAGGTGGCATTTGGTATAGATCTCCACATCATCAAGGAGCCCCCACCATCCAGACCATAATTTCCTCTCATTACTCCCACTGGGAAGGCGGTCCAGGAGCCTTAGATCCCATACCATCAGCTTGCAGAACAGTTATAATCCTTCAACCATTAAACTCCTGAACCAGCATGGATAATTTCACTTATGTCAACATTGTACTGATTCCACAACTTAATGGATTCATTTTCAAGGACTCTGTAACTCATGTTCTCAATGGTTATTTTTTGTATTTGCACAGTTGGTCTTCTTTTTACATTGGTTGGTTGCCAGTCTTTGTTAGGGTGCAGTTTCTCCATTAATTCTATTGTATTTCTTTGAATGCCCACAATCTCAGGGTGGTAAATGGTGACATACGCATATTTTGATAATAACTTTACTTTGAAGTGCTTCAAAAAGGTAATTATTTCCTAGTTGTCTCAATATTTTGATTGGGCATTAGTCCTAATCATTGCAGCAAAGTCACCACACTAAATTTGGATGAAATCTAATTTTCTAGATATGAAAGGTGATGCTGCCTAGCACAATGCCATCAGTATCCTGCCTCCATTTGTGGAACCATGACAACCCAGAGTCTACAGTTTCTTTAACGGGCTGCAGCTTGCTGGCTTGTTGGCTGGAGACTATTTGTAGTAGATTGCATTGCATTGTATTGCACTGAACTTAAATGTTCCTAAATGTAAATGTTTACAGACATACAGATTTATTTTTTTTTACTGTGCACTGATCTCGGCCAACTGCATTTGGACACACACCAATCTTACTCAGCTAGGAGCTCACTTGGCTTTGTGATAAGCATCTTTTGTGCATTAATTCATCATACTAATCACATTCAGAATTGACCACAGGTAGTCAAACTAAAATACTCCCAAATAAGGACTGCCAACCATTATATTGGTGACCTGCCAATATCTGGAACAAAGGAAGCGATACATTCAATGTACTAATTAAAATGTTTATGTTAAGCTTTTGCTATTTGGCTTGGAACACAAACAGCTGGCAGTGAAGACATATTGGAATGATCAGCATTACTGTTGCAGACAGTGTACTGGTTTTGTTGAACTCTTATCATATTTACAGCAGCAAATTGTTAGCATCCAAGTCAGAATTCATGGCTACTGGCTTCCAGCATTAGAAATAACTTTACAAAATTTATGGTCGGAAAATTTCGATCAAGATGACACAAGTGCAATATTAATAAATTCCAGGTCAAACAAACCCAGTCCCAGTTAATCAAAACAAGCAGGCAAGTGACTGTTATTAAATATAATGAGGGCCCATCACACAGAGTAGAGTAGAAGGCTCGAACTATAACTTCTGGGGAAGAAGAATACTGCTTACATCAGCAAGGCAACAGAAATGTCTGAAAACTGAAGGCAGACTTCTTTAGAGCCTTGCTAGTGTTCTGAGCCCTGACTTGTGACTGTGAAATATCATTCCAAAAAAAATTCATAGTATCTTGTGTGGTGCTAGTGACTTCAGTATTGTATCAACCACAGTTAACTGTCTTCTTTGTTTCCTTTCTCATTATTTAAAATTAAGTCTATAAAATTAAAAGTCTCTCACGTATGTATACTCTTGGGTAACACTACACAAATGCAATACCCACTTTATACTGTATTGGTCATGGAGGGATTCTGATAACAAGAAGGTTCTCTCACATGTCAAACTATCAAACCACAAACTCACTCAGGAGCAGAAAGTCCAGTGGAAAAAGGAAAAAGTTTAAAATCAGAGCTGGTAAAAAAAAATTACAAGCTTCCACCCAAAAAACTATGTAGGAAGTTTGTTTTCCTTTGCACACCAGTTGTTAGTCAGTCTTTGTGTGCAGCTTCTCATTGATTCTTTTGGATTTCTTTGTTCTACTGTGAATGCCTGAAAGAAAATTAATCTCAGGGTAGTAGCATATGCTGACATATACACACTTTGATAATAAATTAGCTTTGAACTGTGAAGAGACCAACAATTATCAAATGGTCTCCAAGTTCCTTCAATTCAATCTATTTGGGGTGATGATGAAATAATCCGTTAGGCACATTTAGGCTGGGCAGATGGCAGCAGAAAACAACGAAGAGAAAGATATCAAATATTTTGTAGCTTAGTGGTTATAATAATTCAAAGTATTGGAAAATAAATCTCACCATGGCATGATAGTTCAGTTGAAAAATGGAAATATAAAGCAGTTGTCAGTAAAATTGACTCAATAACTGCTGGAAAAACCCAGCTGATTTATTAACTGCTCTTATTGGAAATTAGACTACCATCTGGCCCCTGTGCGACCACAGTCCCAGGGTAACACAGCTCACTCTTCATTGTTCTGTTATGTTACCAAGCAGCGATGCACTCAGCTGATCCAAAACCACTGCAAATAGACTTCAAGGAGGGGGCCAGTCCAGAGGCTGATATATTTATGGGAAATAGGTGCCAACCTTGTCAAAAGAAAGGCCAGAGAATTAATCATTATAAAAGTTGTAGGCTGCATTTTTCAGTGTGGTGAAGCTTCGGACACTCATTTTACATAACACGAATAAGGTTTTAACATTGAGAGACAATTATGGAGCAGCATTAGGGCACAACTCTTTGGTGGAAGATCCCTCAAATTTCATAACCAAACATTTAATAATTTAACCCTTTAAATGCCGGTGTCAGGCTGGCAAATTGCCAAGTCCCTGTTAAAACCAAAATGTCACTTCACTTTAAAAAAAACAATACATTTGCATTTCACCTCCTATCTATAAGCTAGGGAAAGTAGATATTTTATGCCCAGACATCTAGAAAAGAGGGAGGAGTTGATGTTCAGATGAGCTTTGAAGTGCTGCTCTTTTTTTTGTTTTGAGCAATGAACTTCTGGAAGTGACATTTAAAACCTTAACAGGCGTTCAGCAATTCACTCGATTGCCACCAGAGATTAAAGAGTAGAACTATGAGCTGATTTTCTAGGAAACTTGACTGGCATTTCAAAAATGTTTGAAGGTTTGAGGAATGATCTAATTTAAAATGAGTACCAGATTAACTGAAGTACATGTATATTGCTTCCAATACTTGTTATGGTGCCTAAGATTTCTGTTACAATTACTGCGTCTTCTTGAGATAAAGACATGAGACACAGCAATTAAAAACATACCTTTAGATTTGATGTTGTGCTACTTAGATGCCTGCTTGAATACCTTATTTATGCAAGTGTGAAGCAGGAAGCCCTCCCAAATTTCAGACTAAAGTGGAAGATTGCAACCAACTGAGCTAATCTGTGACTTCAGTTTAGGGTAAACAACTATTTTACACACATAACGACCCACAACCTGCTATTTTTATCCTTGCAAAATTCCATACATCCTTTACATACGTCATTCAAAGTCACAAAATTTCAGGGACACCAAACCCAACAAAACGGATCATCATGGCTAGCAGCCTTTACTGTTGTTTACATTCTCCATTTTAAAGCTGAGAATTAATGTTGATCCACATCAGACAAGGAAATAATGAGCCAACTTTTCATTGGTTCTTCAACTACTCCTCACTCAATGAATTCTTTTTAAACTAATAAGACCTTTGTAATGGTCTGTGGGTGAAATAACAGAGAGCCCTTGACAACAGGGTATCTCATCACCTATGCTTTGCAGGCATCAGAGGTAACATTCAGAACACATGAATGAATGAATGAACAAATGAATAAATAAATAATGTTTGCTTTGAGTTTCTTCGTTTTGTGGCTGCCTGTTAGAAAACAAATCTCAAGGTTGTATAATGAGTACATACATTAATAATGAATGCACTCTGAACTGAATTTTGGGCCTGTTATCTGAGAAAAGATATGCTGGCATTGGAGAGGGTCTGGAAGAATGATCCCTGGAATGAAAGGGTTAAAGTATGAGAAGCATTTGATGGCTCTGGGCCTGTACTCACTGAAGCTTAGAAGAATGAGTGGGTGGGGGTGTCGATCTCACTGAAACCTGTCAAATATTGCAAGATGTGGATAAGGTGTACGTGGAAAGAATGTTTTCTATAATGGGGGAGTCTAGGTCCAGAAAGCAGACTCGGAATAGAGAGACATCCATTTAAAACAGAGATGAGAAAAAAATCTTTAGTGAATCTGTGGAATTCATTGCTGCAGACAGCTGGGCCGGCCAAGCCACTGGGTCTATTTATTGTGGAGGTTAATAGGTTTGTGATTATTCAAGGTGTCAAAGGTTACAGAGAGCAGGCAGGAGCAGGGGTTGAGAGGAATGATGGATCAGCCATGATGGAATGGTGGGACAGACTCAATAGAGACAAATAGTCTAATTCTGTTCCTTTGCTTTATGGTTAAAAGTCCCAGCTGGGTAATTTTGTTTTGGATTGATTAAAACTGCTGATAACAATAATACTACTCCAATTAACTCAACTTCTGAGATTCACAGAATTAGTGGCCATTCACAAATGTGTTAAATACCTGCACTTATAAGTCAGGCTGAGCAGCAAAGGATCTTCCTTTTGTAGTTTACTGCAGTGTACAGGAATATTAACCCACGGACTCAGTGCTGTGACCACAATGGCAACAACTGCTACAGCAATAGGAGAATACATTAGGAGGGCAACATGAAGCACTAGCAGGGGTGATACACAGCAATACTTTGTGGGCCGCATTCAAAACATCCAAACAGACTTCTTCTGAACTACCATCACTGCAATTACAGCCTGTACTTTCTCTTCAAGTATCATACTTCTGAGCCATCTAAACGAATTAGCAAATTCATTATCTCTGGAAGGACTTAACTCTCAGGAATTCAGATATGGCACCTTTAAGCAGACGAAGGAACTCATCATGGGCGGGAGATGGGGAGGAGGGGAAGACTACAAGCCAGACTCAAACAGCAGGGTGTAAAAGCTCCTCTACCCAATGTCTTGCTAGCAAATGTACAGTCTTTGGAAAGTAAGACTGAGGACCTGTTGCTGTATCAGAGGGAAATGAGGGATTTGTGATTCACAGAAACATGGCTCACTCAAGACACAACGGATATGATGCACCAGTCTGAGAGGTTCTTGATTTACCAGGATCTGCAGAACACTTATGGAAGGCAAAAGGTGGTGTCTGTGCTTCATGAAAACTCTTCATGATGCCCAGATGTAGCGGCTTTGTCACTCTCTTGCTCTCTTGACCTGGAATACCTAATGACTAAATGTCGTCCATTCTACTAACCAAGAGAGCTCGCACCCATTATCCTGACCGCAGTTTACATAATGCCAGAGACCAATATTAAGCAACCACTCGGTACATTGAGTGTCATGATTAACAAATGTGAAACACATTTCAAATCATCCTTGGGGTCTTCAATCAGGCTTGTTTGAAGAAATCTCTGCTCAATTATCATCAACATATCATCTGCAGCACCAGTGATACCAACACATTTGACCATTGTTATACTATGATTAGGAAGGTCTACCGTTGGATCCCTAAACCGTATTTCAGGAAATCTGATCAGCTGGCTGTCCTCCTACCTGCATATAGGCAGAGGCTACAGAGGTAAGAACAATAAAGAGGAGGTGGCGGAATTAGAAGAACAGCTGCGGGATCGCTACAAGTTGGTGGACTGTGCTGTGTTCAAAGACTAAGAGGATCTAAATGAATACGCTCATGAATGAACGTCTCCACAAAACCATTCAGTCTTCCTCAACCAGAAGTCCTGGATGAACCAAGAAATCTGCAATCTGCTGAGGGCCAGATCAGTACTACTCAAATCTGGCAACCAAGTAAAATACAAGAGGTCAAAGTACATCCTTTGGAAAGCCATCTCGCATGCAACGTGGCAACTTGAATCACTGAAGGATGCTCAACAGCTGTGGCAGGGTTTAAGAGACATAGAAACATAGAAAACCTACAGCACAATACAGGCCCTTCGGCCCACAAAGCTGTGCCGAGTATGTCCTTACCTTAGAGCTACCCATAGCCCTCTATTTTTCTAAGCTCCATGTATCCATCCAAGAGTCTCTTAACAGACCCTATCGTATCTGGCTCCACCGCCATCGCCGGCAGCCCATTCCACACACTCACCACTCTCTGTGTAAAAAAAGTTACCCGACATCTGTACCTACTTCCCAGCACTTTAAAGCTGTGCCCTCTCGTGCCTGCCATTTCAGCCCTGGGAAAAAGCCTCTGACTATCCACACAATCAATGCCTCTCATTATCTTGTACACCTCTATCAGGTCGTTTCTCATCCTCTGTCACTCCAAGGAGAAAAGGCCGAGTTCACTCAATCTATTCTCATAAGGTATGATCCCCAATCCAGGCAACATCCTTGTAAATCTCCTCTGCACCCTTTCTATGGTTTTCACATCCTTCCTGTAGTGAAGTGACCAGAACTGAGCACAGTACTCCAAGTGGGGTCTGACCAGGGTTCTATGTAGCTGCAACATTACCTCTCGGCTCTTAAACTCAATCCCACGATTGATGAAGGCCGTATGTCTTCTTAAACCACAGAATCAACGTGCGTAGCAGCTTTGAGTCCAATGGACTCGGACCCCAAGATCCCTCTGATCCTCCACACTGCCAAGAGTCTTGCCACTTATGCTATATTCTACCATCATATTTGACCTACCAAAATGATCCATCTCACACTTATCTGGGTTGAACTCTATCTGCCACTTCTCAGCCCACTTTTGCATCCTATCAATGTCCCACCGTAATCTCTGACAGCCCTCCACACTATCCACAACTTGTGTCAGGCTAACAGGTCTTTAGTTTCCTTTCTGCCGCCTCCCAGCCTTCTTAAATAGTGGAGTAACATCTGCAATTTTCCAGTCATCCAGTACAATGCCAGAATCTATCGATTCTTGAAAGATCATTGTTAATGCCTCCGCAATCTCTCCAGCTACTTCCTTCAGAACCCGAGGGTGCATTCCATCAGGTCCAGGAGATTTATCCACCCTCAGACCATTACGCTTCCTGAGCACCTACTCAGTCATAATTTTCACTGCACAAACTTCACTTCCCCGATACACTTGTATGTCCGGTATATTGCAGATGTCTTCCAATGTGAAGACTGATGCAAAATACATATTCAGTTCATCTGCCATCTCTGCGTCTCTTACCACAATATCTCCAGAGTCATTTTCTATTGGTCCTATATCTACCCTCAAATCTCTTTTACCCTCTTTATACTTAAAAAAGCTTTTAGTATCTTCTTTGATATTAGTTGCCAGCTTCCTTTCATAATTCATCTTTTCTTTCGTAATGACCTTAGTTTCCTCTGAAAATTTACTTTGCACTTTGAACATTTGGTGTGTTTCCGTGTTGAAAATTCTATGAAATTGTATGTTGTCCAATTAGTTACTGAAGATACTGCATTCTCAAAACTGTTACAAAAAATATATCAGTTAAAAGTGTAAAAATTCTGACACCTGCCTAGAAAACCAGATTTAAATTGTAGTACAAAACAGGCTGCTCAGATATGCAGATACTTTGTGCTTCATCATCATTATGTGCTGTGTTGTATGACATCATCATTATGTGCTGTGTTGTACGATGTAGGCAGTCATGGTTTTTGAAATTACCACAATGGAATAAGACTATTCTCTTTATTTGTGGCCCTCATCATTTTCTATACACCTGCCAGGTCACCTCTCAGCCTCTGATACTTCTCTGTAAACAATCCAACTTTGTCCAACCTCTCCTTAGCTAATACTTTCTAATCCAAGCAGCATCCTGATAAAGATCATCTACATCTTCCTCCTTCTTCCTGTTATGGGGCAACCAGAACCACACACAATGTTCCAAATACAACTGAAACAAAAGCACATCTACTTTTAAATCTACTCCTCAGCTTTTTTTTCTCCATTCCT
Source organism: Hypanus sabinus (assembly GCF_030144855.1). Taxonomy (NCBI): domain Eukaryota; kingdom Metazoa; phylum Chordata; class Chondrichthyes; order Myliobatiformes; family Dasyatidae; genus Hypanus; species Hypanus sabinus. Next base: position 26,517,651 of record NC_082707.1, on the reverse strand, counting down.
GTCAAAGGGTTTTGGTCTGAAACGTCGGCTGTGCTTTTCCTCTCCATAGATGCTGCTTGGCCTGCTGAGTTCCTCCAACATTTTGTGTGTGTTGCTCGGATTTCCAGCATCTGTAGATTTCCTTTGGTTTGTGATTAATCAAAGCTTTACATAGTTGCATCACGAGTTCCTGACTCTTATACCCTACCTCAAACAAAGATGACAACGATGCCATACATCCTCTTTCCCATCCCCTCTACCCGTGTGGCCATTTTCAGAGAGCTACTGACTGGGATCCCAACATCCTGTTATTCATCAATGCACCTTAAGGTGTTACCATATATTGCACAACTTCACTCTTACATTTGAGTGCAACACCTCACATTTTCCTGGATTAACTTCCTACAAAATTAAAAATTAAACAAGGCTAATCAGACTAAGTGCATGGGGGTGTGGAAAACCTAACTTCAGCTATATTTATTTTTTAAGAAGGGGGGCAGTATGTTACACGCCCTGCTCAAACCTTCCCTCTGTGAAAATGATAAATATTTATCTGCTCAGTATTTAATTTAAAATTTCAAAATTATCTTCAAATTGAAGCTGTTATACAGTAAATACAGGAAAGTTAAGCACCATATTAAACTCAAATACGCAGTGCTAGGTTTTGTTATTTGTTTGGGAGTGCGTTTGGAGGAAGGGACATGTGCAGAACATTGTTTTAAGTGTCAGAAAGCATAGAAATGGGCCTTTTTTCACCACATTCATGGTGACTACCAAGCACCTATCAACACTAATCCCATTTAATTTTTCCCTCATTCCCATCCACTCACACCCAGATTCTGACCACTTGCTCACACATTAGAGGCACTTTACAGTATTCAATTCACCCCCCAGCCCCACACGCCTTTAGAATGTTGGGGGCGGGTGGGGGGTGTGTAATCAGAGCTCTCAGACAAAACTGACAGTCACAAAGAGTACGCGCAAATTCCACACCGCCAGCACCCAAGGTCAGGATAGAACCCAAGTGGCTGAAGCTGTGGAATAGAAGACCGTGCTACCCAGAATTATTCGTTATTTTACTCCATTATCAACAGGGTGGACGGGATTTCCAGGGAGTGGTAGCAACTGTGGCAGAGGGGGCTTGTCACGTCCATTCCGGGATAGCTTGCTCACCTTTGGGCCTTACTGGACACTCAGTTGTGGCTCCAAGTAGCTGTTTGCATGTGGTGGGGGCCACAGCCTGGTGAGCCACTCTGACAGGCGGACTAAATCAGGTGCGAGTAGCCAGCGGGCCTCATACCCCGGTGAGATGGGGGCGTGCGAGTGAAGCCAGCTCCGGAAGACTGGGCAGGCGAGATCCAATGGCCAGGAGGGGAGTTCCGCAACACTTTTCGTGGAGAGCGAAGGGCACGACAAGGCACGGAGGAAGTTGTGATCATTCACTACAAGCGGTTTGTGATGACTACTTGTACCGATGGGCCCAGTCTGCCAAGGTTGAGAGAATGGACCTGCCCTAGAGCTACGGCTATTCCACTTTAAAAAAACCCTTACACACAGGTCCCCTATCATTGTCAGAGATGGCAGACAAATAAACAGTCAATCAATAAACAGTACAAATGCAAGCTGTCAGCGGACTCAGGAAGTAGTGGATGGATGAGGTGACAAAGAAAGAACTCAAAGCTGGACACCATTGATCCATTACTGACAGGCCTAAAAAAAAAATTCTAAAACTTATTTGTGATAATGCTTTTATGCATATTTTAACCACTGAAGTCTCGCTGTTTTCAGTTTGGTAGCAATAGAATTCAATAAGATGAAATCGTCACCATGAATTTGGATGCGAGGTCAAAGGAACAGAGTGAGTATAACCACTAAAAATCCCCAAGAGCGGTATGTAGTGTTCATCCAAAAGTCTTACCAATTGTTGGATTTTTCAGTTTAAAGTCAAATACCCAATTTGTTTCTTTTCTCTGAACTCAGAATAACTCCTCTTACTTTAGACATTACCTCCTGAACCGAGGAACCTCTTCCCACTGCGGACATTGGGATACTTCTCTGTGAGCCTGTTATCTGGCCAGATGTATCCTTCAGCACTAAAGACCACCTTGTGGTTGAACTGCTGGAACTTGGTCAGCAACTCTTCAGGACCACCAGCAAATAGAACATCATAACTGGAAAAGAAGAGGAACAGCAATCAGTGCTCACGTACACATGGGCTTTCTGTCTTCACCATTCCATATGGACGTGAGTGAAAATGACAGGCTGCTCTGGCAAAGCACGCTCACATTATAACCACAGAAAGCTCATACATTCATCTGGATATTTGATTATTGGAAGCTTGGAATGAGGATACTACTGAAGATGATCACATTTTAGGGAAACTAGGAATTCTGTGAAATCTATGCTTCTACAAAGCTGACAAATTACAGATAACTGAGAAAGGTCCAATGAATTTAGGATACCTACAGAAAACTAAAAATACCTTTATCAAATTATGACATCCAAAGAGAACAACTAAATCGGATTTAACATTACCAGCATATATCATGAAACTTGTTATCTTCACGGCAGCTGTACAATGCAATACATAATATTAGAAAAAACTGATTTACATTAAGTATATATTAAACAGTTATACAAGTAGTGTAAAAATGTTGTAAAAATGTTCATGAGTCCATTCAGAAATTGGATGGCAGAGGGGAAGAAGCTGTTCCTGAATCGATGATGTGTATCTTCACACTTCTGTACCTTCTTCCTGATGGTGGTAATGAGAACAAGGCATGGGCTGAGGGATGGGAGGTCTTCATGATGGATGCCTCCTTTTTCAGGCATTGCTCCATGAAGATGCCTTGGATACTTTTACAAGAGCAATTTTGCCATTCCATTTCCAACATTAAGGGTGAATACTGTCCATAAGCTTGCAGCTTAAGCCAACACTTTTCACCGTCTCACTGATGATTTGGATAAGAAAATAAATCACTATTGCTCTTGCATTGCTTTACCCAAGAATGACAGCACAGAGGAAGAGCAGAACATTTGGAGCTTGGTGTCATGACCTGGTAGGTCTTTCTGCAAAGGGTTTAGTACATGGACGAGGAGGACAGATCTTTGTAGAACTTTCAAAAGAATATGCGGGGCCGGAAGAGAAACTACTACTAGAAGTGGGCAAGTGGAAAGAAGCAAGTTCATGTGAAAACAGTTGGATACTTCTAAGGGGAAGGATGCGTGGACAAGTGGGTTTCTTTTTGCAGAAAGAATAAGGAAAACGTAATCACAGTCACAAGACCAAACCAAAGGTGTAGCCATGGGCAGCCGCATGGGTCCCAGTCATGCCTGTCTTTTTGTTGGCTTTGTGGAACAATCCATGTTCCAAGCCTATACGAGTATCTGTCCCTCTCTTTTCCTTCGCTACATCGACAACTGCAATGACACTGCCTCCTGCATGCATGCTGAGCTCGCTGACTTCATTAACTTTGCCTCTAACTTTCACCCTGCCCTCAGATTTACCTGGTCCATTTCCGACACCTCACTCCCCTTTCTTGATATTTGTGTCTCCATCTCTGGAGACGGCTTATCTACTGATATCTACTATAAGCCTACAGCCTCTCACAGCTACCTGGACTATTCCTCCTCCCACTCTGTCTCTTGCAAAAATGCCATCCCCTTCTTGCAATCCCTCCGTCTCCACCACATCTGCTCTCAGGATGAGGCTTTTCTTTCCAGGATGAAGGAGATGTCTTCCTTTTTTAAACAAAGGGGCTTCCCTTCTGCCACCATCAATTCTGCTCTTAAACGCATCTCTCCCATTTCCCACACATCTGCCCTCACCCCATCTGCCTGCCACCCCACTCGGGATAGAGTTCCCCTTGTCCTCACCTACCACCCCACCAGCCTCCGGGTCCAACATATAATTCTCCGTAGCTTCTGCCACCTCCAATAGGATCCCACTACAAAGCACATCTTTTCCTCCCGCCCCCTTTCTGCTTTCCACAGGGATCTATCCCTACGCAACTCCCTTGTCCATTTGTACCCCCCCCCCCCATCCCTTCCCACCGATCTCCCTCCTGGCACTTAGCCTTGTAAGCAGAACAAATGCTACATCTGCCCTTACACTTCCTCCCTCACCACCATTCAGGGCCCCAGACAGTTCTTCCAGGTGAGGCGACACTTCACCTGTGAGTCGGCTGGCATGGTAAACTGCGTCCGGTGCTCCTGGTGCGGCCTTTTATATATTGGTGAGACCCGATGCAGACTGGGAGACCATTTTGCTGAACGCCTACTCTCTGTCCGCCAGAGAAAACAGGATCTCCCAGTGGCCACACATTTTAATTCCACGTCCCATTCCCATTCTGATATGTCTATCCATGGCCTCCTCTACTGTCAAGATGAAGCCACACTTAGTTTGGAGGAACAACACCTTATATACCGGCTGGGTAGCCTCCAACCTGATGGCATGAACGTTGACTTCTCTAACTTCCGTTAATGCCCTCCTCCCCTTCTTACCCCATCCCTGATATATTTAGTTTCCTCCCCCTCCTTTTTTTTCCCTCTCTTTCTGTTCTCCATCTCCCTCTGGTGCTCCCCTCCCCCTTTCTTTCTCCCTAGGCCTCCCGTCCCATGATCCTTTCCCTTTTCCAGCTCTGTATCCCTTTTGCCAATCACCTTTCCGGCTCTCAGCTTCACCCCACCCCCTCTGGTCCTCCTATCATTTTGCATTTTCCCCTCCCCCTCCTACTTTCAAATCTCTTACTATCTTTCCTTTCAGTTAGTCCTGACGAAGGGTCTCAGCCTGAAAAGTCGACAGTGCTTCTCCCTATAGATGCTGCCTGGCCTGCTGTGTTCCACCAGCATTTTGTGTGTGTCACAACAGTAGACTATGCTTTAATAATGTTTCTTAGTGCCCTGAGGCAGAACTTGAGGTCTGATGTGAACCTTGATGCTATATTAAGGCTAATTGTGGCTTTTTCTCTTACTGTTCCCACATTTGGAAACAGACATTTTTATACAAAGCAGAAGTCACTTGAAGAGCCAACAAACTGTAGTAGAGAAGCACCCAGAGCCTAGTTCTCAGAGAAGCACTAGGTCTATATGGCTACAGCAAACATTCTTTCTGTATTGAGGCGATTCCTTTTTCAAAAGCACCTGACCATATAAAAGCACTGTTGCAGGTAATGCATTTTCAATAATCGTGCTCTGTTGAAAACAACATTTCACTCAGGGCCAGTTCTCTGGCTGCAGGCACATCCGCAATTCTCTCCTCAAGTCTCCCTTTTCATTAAGCCTGAACTTTGAGCATGGGGTGCTTGCTAAATCCCCATGAAGTGTCACAATGCAGAGCAGTGTTCCTGAAGATACAAATATCAAAAAAAAACAATTACAAGCAGTGGCCCCCTAGAAAGTAAACTGGGGAATTAATCATGAACTACAAGGAATGAACTAAACAGGTACTTGGCATCAGTCTTTGTCAGAGATACATGTAATCGCAGAAAGGAGGAATTAGGAGGGAGAGACGAACTGTACTGAGCAAACTGCTGGAGATACAACCAACAAGTTTCCAGGTGCTGGTGGACTTCACTATACAGAGATACCACACAGAAAGAGACCATTTGGCCCCTCAAGTCCATAACAATCGTAAGCTATCTATGTTACACTGATTCGCTCGCTACGCTGTGCCATGACTGTCAGCGATCATGGTCTTTCCATGACCTTAATTGTTCTGGGCAAATTTTTCTACGGAAGTGTTTTGCCATTGTCTTCTTCTGGGTAATGCCCTTCCACAATGGGTGACCCCAGTCATTATCAATACCTTTCAGAAATTATCTGCCTGGTGTCAGTGGTTACAACTAGCACCTGTGGTATGCACCAGCTGCTCATACAACCATCCACCACCCGCTCCCATTGTTTCATGACCCTGATCATGTGGGGGGGGGGGGGGGGGGGCGAAGCAGGTGCTAAGCCCTGTCCAAGGATGACCTGCAGGCTAGCAGGGGGAAGAAGCACCTTACACCTCCTTTGGTAGAGATGTATCTCCACCCCACTACCCTTATTTTTCAATAAATTATAAATCCCATTTTTAGTTGTTCCAACATTCTTTTCAACTTCCTTTAGATTCTGCCACTCACCTAAGCACCTGGGGCAATTTACAGTGGCCAATTAACCCACAAAACTCCTTGTACTTGGGTTGAAATGGGAGCACCTGGAGGAAACCCACGTGGTCACAGGGAAAACACGCAAACTCCTCATACACAGCACCCACTTGTTAAATGAATGACTGCAGTCACTCGTGCTACTGATCTGAACACTTCATAATTTTAGTGACCTTAATTTTCCTTTGTAAGCCCAATGGAGACCAGGATTATGGTGAGCTGACTGTGTTTTCTCCGCAGTAGGACAATGATGCCACAAAGCCGCAAGACTCGGCCAAGTTGTCACCCTGATTCACGCTCGAGTAGAATAAGAGGCTTCCCAATGCTTGTTCGGTCCACAACAGAGCCGAGTCCTCATTGCAAGGTTGCAGGTTACTCACACTACAGAAGCCCAGACTGCAATATAAAAGCAGCATTACTTGATGCAGGCGACTGAATAAATCTCCGGCTTCCCGCCTCTTCGTGACTTGGTGCCAGATTATGCAATGTGCTAACTGATGGCTGTGAAAGAAACAGCACTGACCGCATTTTTAATGAACCTTTTCAAAACACATTTAAAAGGAAGATCAAAAAGAATAAGTTATAAATGCTGGCAAGGCTAAATATGCACAAGAAGTGAAAACAAGATGACCTGCTGGGTACAGCTGGGATTTCCAGCAAAATTGAGAACTTTCTATAGATTTCAGAAGTGTTTATTAATATGCTGGTAAAAAGTCAAAGCTGAGTGCATTTCTGAAATATCTGCTGAACTCCACCTGGTATATGAATATCTATAGCTGTATTTCTTTAACTGCTACATCCCAGTCTGTGACTATAACCAGTTATGGAAAGAAAGTGGGCAATGAGTCCACTCCACTGTGTCTTCATAAAACCCCGTTACTGTATTGCAAAACTTGCAAAATGGTTCAAGGCGAGTTCGGTCTACAAAAACATTCAGCTTCCAGCTCAGTGTAAACAGTTCTCTTGAACAGTCATAATGGTAAATTAGCTGCACCTTTCAAAAACTGATAGGAGACTCTGTAATACTTGGCTGAAAGAGGTTACAGTTCGTGATTCATTTCAATTTTCCCAGAAGTTATTTTTAAATTAAAATTGGTAAATTGTTGTTGCATCCAAACTAAAATTGTCAGATGACATATCAGCATATTCTATAAATTCTCTGCAAATTACCAGGACACAATACTATCTGCAAGACTACCAAACAAGCTATAGTTGCAGGTTATAGTATCTTAGGTCTATATAATTCTTTTCAAATTAGTCATCTAAACATTCCGTATTTCAAAGCTTGAAAAATATTAGTTTAAAACCTGAATTATATTTGCTGTGAGATGGTTTTATCACGAGGTTTCAATTGGTAAACTGTAGTCTTTGTTTCATTTCTCATCACTTACTCACTCATAACTACTCATAGAAAGTTGAAGGGTCTTTGTAGAAAAGATTGAAGGTCATGTCACAAAGTCTTCTGCTTCTGAGATGCAGCCAGGTGAGGGCCTGCAGGTCTCCAGCTCAGGAGCGGAGAGTGAGGAATAATGTTTGAGACGTGCAAGTTGATGACATGTTCTTATCCCCATGCTTGCCAAGTCTTGGAGCTGCTTCTGATAAAGCACTGATGAGTTGCATCACCGTACCGTGACATGCGATTAGTTTACGAAGGATGCAACTGATGAAGGGTCTTGGCCCGAAACATCGACTGTTTATTTCCCTCCATAGCAACCACCTGACCTGCGGAGTTTGCCTGGCAGGGTGTGTGTTCCATTTTCAATTGTGTTGGGTCAATGTTGACCAATAAAGCTGATGACTGGGGAGCCCATGATACATCCCTATTCCCTACTTTGAAACCTTTCCACTCTGGAAACATCTCAGCATTTTACATTGTCATGTCCCTACAGGGTCTTAAATGTACCTCAGAATGACACAGACTTCTAAACTCCAAGAACTTTCTTGAGGCACTTGTGATATGACAATACTTTGTATCCCAAAGATCAGCTGAGTGAATCTCTTCTGGATTCTCTCCACTCCTCCTCAGTTGTGAAGTACATATTCAGAGTCTCTAAAGGCATGGAAGCAGGAAATTCTGCCCACTGCACTTCGGCTGATCAGTGGGTACCCATCTGCATTAGTCCCATGTTTCCTCTCTTGGCTAATAGCCTTCTACACCTAGGCAATTCTAGATACTTCCTAAATGCTAGTGTGGATGCTCTGGTAAGGCAAGGATAGCCCTGGGCAGTAGCAGTCAAGCAAGACCTTTGAAGTGAGACCACCAGAGACACTGCTGCTGCTACAGATAAGACAGAATGGGGTGATGGCAGTTGTAGGTAGTCTAACCAAATTAGTGAGGCCTCTGCAGTAAGACTTTTCCAGAAAGGTCTTCCTAAAGCATAGCGCCCCTTTACGCAATAGCGGATGCTGGGGACAGACAAGATGACATTAATGAAGGGTGTGAAACAAGACCATCAACTGAGGCTCCATTATCTTTACTAACTTCAAAATATCAGTGGCTGTCCTCTTGGAGTTTTAATTTATTGTGATAGCAACTGACCTTGTGAGTAAGGAATTCAAATATATACAATTTTACAATGATCAATACCCAGAACTGATGAGCCACTTCTGTATAAAAATAGCATTTTTCTGTTCAGACTCCCGAACAGTGTAGGTGACAGGGGCCATGCTGTTCTCTTTCTGCGTGAGCAAACCAGAAGAAGTACTTGAGTCAGAAGAGTGTGTGTGTTCTAGGTACGGTTCTCTTAGTTATGTTATTTTCGGTGGCAACACAATCAGCAGCTCTGTTTCCACAACTTTCTCCAGTGGCGTATTCTAGTACCATCCACCCACTGGGTAAAAATTAACCCTCCGCATCTCTTACCCCTTACCCAAAATCTATGTCCTGTAGCTTTATTCAAAGGGTAAAGTTTCCTGCAGACTACACCTCCATATCCCTCATTTTTAACATATACCTGTAGCTCAATCATACCCCACTTTAATTCCCTTTTTTCCAGAGAAAACAGGCCCTCCCTCACTAATCTCTCAGCTCACCTGACCTTTCCAGTGAGTCATGAATACTATTAGACATGGTAAATCGATTTATCAAACCCACCTACCCAATCAGATCTTTCCAAAACGTCATTTATCTCTCAGTGATTCTAGAGTCATTGTCTTGTGGGAATGCAAAATAGGTAAAGATAGAACATACAGCAATAGCTCGCATACAATGTTACGCTGATTTTTAACTTATTTATTCCCAGATAACTCTCCATTTTACTTTCATCCCTGTGCCTAAGTGTCTCTTAAATGCCCCCAATGAACCTGCCGCTACTGCTATCTCTGGCAGCACATTCCACACACTCAGCTCTTTTGAAAAAAAACTTCTTCTGTCATACCGCTTACATTTTCCTCCAAACACCTTAAAACTACTTTTCCTTGTATTAGCCATTTCTGCCGTCCACACTATTAAAGTTTATCATCATGTACAGCTCTCATCCTCCATCATCCCAAAGAGAAAAGTCTTAGCTTGCTCAACCTATCCTCAAATGACATGCTCTCTAATCCAACCAGCAGCCTGATATATCTCCTCTGACCCTCTATAGAGCTTCCACATCCTTCCTATACCGAGGAATCCAGAACTGAACAATGTACTCAAGGAGTGGTCTATCCAGCGTTTTACAGAGCTGCAACATTACCGTGCGGCTCTTGAACCCAACTCCTGACCAATGAAGGCCAAAACACTGTATGCCTTCTTAACCACCCTGTCTACTTCCATGGCAACTTTTGAGAAATCTATGGACGCGGATGTCAGAATCTCTTTGCTCCATCACATCGCAAAGAATCCCGGACTCTGCCTTGGAAGTTCGACATTCCAAAGCGCATCACTTCACACTTTTCCTGGTTGAACTCCATCTGCCACAACTCAGCCCAGCTCCGCACCATATCAATGCCCGTTGTAACCTACCCCAACTTTTTACAATACCCACAACACTACCAAGATTGTTAGGATTGCAGGTGCTCCCTCGGTTGTAAATGACTGATCCACGCGCAGCCATATACTGTACATATGAACAAGCATTTGGATGGATATGCAAATTACTGGGGAGCAGCAGAACATCTGAACACTTGGTTTAGGACCCAACTAGTGAACTGTCCAAGTTATGAGCAGCTCAGAACGGAATGGATGTCCATTGCTGGGCATGGACTGAGGGACCTATTTCAAAGATGTACCTCCCTATGACTCCAAACTGAGGCTGTTCAATTCAACTGGCAGTTATATGACAGACGGTTTCCCAGAAATAAATAATGATATGGGTCTGAGTTGCTGACCCATATCACATTAATTTCAAACATTTACTATGTACAACACAACATGGATTGATGGCTTTCAGAAGGAATCTGTTCCCATTATTGGAGGATTTAAGAACTCAGAAAACTATTTTAAATCTTAAGCCAAATGATATAAGGGGAACCAGATGAAATGCTTAAAAATGCATATAAAAATAATCTGGAAATTGCTACATATAAATTGCTGAAAATGAATGAAACCTTCAATACCTTCAAGACAGAATTGTGGGAAAGGGGTTGGAGCCAAGGATAGCACCAGAGGGTGATCAGTATAACAGTTAAATATTATTCTTCTTCCAATGCCTCTTTCTCCCCTTTCAAGTTGACTGGGGTTCTGTCAGAGTCAGTGACCTACAGCTGCACTAAAACTGCGGTTCTTCACAGCGGCGTTTCCATTCTCGCAGCTCGCCGAGCGGCCATGTTTTAGATATCTCCAGGAGTGATGGTGGACGGTGGCTTCGGGATGCAGCCTCGCTCGGCCCTGTGAATCCGATTTCTCTCTGGCGTCGCGAACTGAAGCGCTGCAGGAAACCAGAACATCGAGACAGCAGGTGCGGCTGTCAGAGGCCTCTGCAATCGGGTGATCGTGCTTCCTCTCTCTTAACGATGACAGAGAGTTTGCTGGCCATTGTTGAGTTGGAGGAAGCTCGGAATAAAATCGGCACTATATTCTGTAACATCAAAGTAGCAGCTGTCTGTGTCCCTCTCACTGTGGAAAGAGTGCTGTCTCTCTCACTTGTTGGTGGGAGAGCGCAGTGGAATGTTGAACTATTGGGATGAATAGTAGTTTTCGATGGACTGTAGACCATGGGCTCTCTTTGGGGCATTGCAGTTGCTGGCATGGAGGGTGGTTGGAACACTGATGCTTTCTGCAAGGAATGGGGCAATGGGAGTGGCCTGCAAGAGCCACAAAGAACAGCAAAGGATCAAATGGCCTCTTTCTGACCTAACACAAACTTATTATTGCACTTTAAAGTTATCAGCTTCCTTCAGAAAACACATTGTTTTTAACTTTTTCAATGAATTTTGATGGAGCATGTGTTATTCTCTAAAGGTTAATTTGCACGTTGAGTCTGTAGTGAGGAAGGCAAATGCAATGTTGGCATTCATTTCAAGAGGACTGGAATATATAAAAGCAAGGATGTAATGTTGTGACTTTATAAACCACTGGTGAGGCCTCACTCTACTGTGAGCAGTTTTGGGCCCCTTATTTCAGAAAGGATGGGCTGAAACTGGAGACAGTTCAAAGGACATTCATGAAAATGATTCCAGAATTGAATGGCTTGTCATATGAAGAGTGTTTGATGGCTCTGGGCCCATATTCACTATAATTCAGAAGAATGAGGGGTGACCTAATTGATACCTATCGAATGGTGAAAGCCCTTGATAGACTGGATGTGGAGATCTTTGGTGGGACCAGCGGACGTTGTCATCGTGGCGGTGTGTGTGTGTGTGTGTGTGTGTGAGAGTGAGTGAGTGAGTGAGTGAGTGAGTGAGTGAGTGAGTGCGTGCGTGCGTGCGTGAGTGAGTGTGTGTTTAAGGTAGAGGTTGATATATTCTTGATTGGTCAGGACATGAAAGGATACAGTCCGCAGGAGATTGGGGCCGAGAGGTAAATCGATCTGCCATGATGCAGAGCAGACTTGATGGGCCAAATAGCCTATTTCTGCTCAGGTGTCGTATGGGTGAGAGTAAGCAGTGCTCATGGAAGCATTTACAATTCACTTCAGGGATTTAACTGAAGCACCTGTGAAGCTTGCCGGCAATGATCTAGAACTCAGTGCTCGGAATGGTGGTAGTAACAGAAGTAATCAGTGCCTTCAGGGGGCAACTAGATAAGCAGTTGACGGAGAACATTTGCAAAGCTATGAGTGCTGCTTACACTGCCCAGCTTAATGTCATCTCTCATCCCATTACTGTAGCTCTCTTGCCAGGTATTATTCCTGTATTTTCATACACACCTCCTCTCTCTGCAACTGTCATATACAAATTCTACCAAAAATGGTTCAAAAAGTAATTTTTGTTTAATTAGGCAGAAATGGCCTAATTCTTCGCCTATGTTGTATAGTCCAAATTAATAATGTTCCAAAGTAGGCCTTTTTCCCAAGTAGAATGATAGACATAGCACACAGTAGACCGGGGGTCGGCAACCCGCGGCTCCGGAGCCACATGTGGCTCTTTTATGTCTGTGCTGCGGCTCCCTGTTGCTTTGGGAAATAATTGGTCAGTATTTAATTAAAATGTATTTTATGTTAGTTTGTTAGTTTTTGAAATGTAATTCTAAATTTGAAGATTATGGTGATCTTGTACAATCTAAATAAGACGTTGTGGCGACCCATTTCCTGACACATCCGAACCGGCTCACAATTAGCCAGCGTTCAGGCTAAGGGAGATAGCCTACGGGGGTTTGTGAGTACGTGTCTTTTGCAGCATCCGCGCCCATGGGGGGGCGGGTTGAGGGAGGCTTAAAAGCAAGGCTGTTTAGTTCGAATAAAGCTATCTTTGACTGCAGTTTACTGACTGCGTGTAGCACACCGCTACAACGTGTTTTTATCGCTGGCTGTCCAGAGGGGAGGTGCTGAAACGCTTTGTCGCGTGTCTGGAAGAAGTGAAAACTTTCCTGGGCAGCAAAGGGCTCACCTTTCCTGAGCTGGAATAGCCAGAGTGGCTGGAAAAGCTACACTTCATGGTAGACATGACAGCGCACCTGAACACGCTGAACACAGCTCTTCTGGGGTAAGGACGTACAGCCCTGCACATGTTGGAGGATGTTTTGGCATTCGAGCGCAAGTTGACAGTGCTTGCCAGAGATTTACAGAAAGGCACATTGTCTCACTTCCCCAATTTGAGAGAGTTTAAACAAGGTCACGACATGATAAATTCGGAGTATTTACATTCTGCAATCATCGCAATGCAAACATCATTTGGGAAACGCTTCTGTGAGTTCAGAGAGGAAAAAAACACATTATCCTTCCCGGTCACTCCCCTAAGCATCGATCCATCCCTACTGAATACGACTGCATTGTCAGGTGTGAGTCAACCTGACCAAGTATGATAAATATTTTAATTGCCTATTATTTTACGTATATTCATATGTTTTCATTGTTCAGTGAAATAGTCCTTTTATTTTTCAGGTTGACAGCTGGCTGACGTTATTTTTGGTTTGCTGCTGGCGGCAAATATAAGTTTGGCGTTTTTCATAAATACAAGAAGGACTCAAATAGACGTTGAGTATTTTACTTAAAAGTAACCTTCAACCCAACGTCTTTTTTTCGGAGTTCAAAATGTTTTTGTTGCATGCAGAAATGTAATTTCGTTTTCTCTGCAGGAGTTCATCAATTTCATAAATGCAACACATTATAGTTTGTTTATACATAGCATAAAGGCAAAACAAAACGTTGTATGCAGTGTTATTTCATTTTAAATGTTAAACGGGTTTTGCGGCTCCCAGTGTTTTCTGTGGGAAACGGGTCCAAGTGGCTCTTTCAGTGGTAAAGGTTGCTGACCCCTGCAGTAGACAGTCCACTCATGTAGACAGGTCCTAGTTGTGCAATCTACCTAACTCCTTCCTCATTGTCCTGCAACTACAATTCTGCACCAATGTCATAAAGTCTAAAATACAGGTGTTCCATAGTAGGCCTTTTTGTAAAATAGAATCACAGACACAGCGCATTGAGTCCACACTAGCTCCTACTTGTGCAATCTGCCTAATTCCTTCCTCATAATCCTACAACTTACTCTCCCCTTTACTGTATGAAAGTAAAGCACAGTAGCTTCTACAGGGTGAAGGGCAATTACAATTCCTGAGATAGCAATAAGTTCAATCTGCCCTGTTCTCAAAAATGCACAAAACTGCAGTAAGTACAATAGAAAGGGGCAAATAAAGAACTCCCCTTATTTCATGTTCTTTCCACAAACTTCCAAACAATCTCAGTTTTTTTTATGTTTAGGCAAACTCATTTTCCTTGGCAATCTCAGCAGACACTAGTGAAATGGTGCAGACACCAGTTATTCATTTTCTCCATGTCTGGGTAACTCACTTCAAGGAATGACAGGTTTAGTGCAATGGAAAATATAAAAGGAACAAACAAAAATGCCTTTGGAGCTGTAACAAAAGGCTTCCACTGTTTTTTTTAAACCTCCAGCACCCACATTGTATGCTGCTGTAGAAGTGACAGCTTGTGTATTTTAGTTAGAATCCTGGCTCCTACTTGACGGTAATGAATAACTTCAGCCAGGTGCAATCAGAGATAGGATGCTTTTTGACAGAGTATTTCTTTCTCTCCAATGGGCAAAAGAAGCCTGCATACTTGAGAGAGTGCAGGGCATTACTGAACCAATGGAAACAATAATTAAAGGGAGGGCCAGAAACCAATGTTATAAATAAAGAATCTAGTTTCATAGGAGCTTTCTAAATGAAAATAAACACACACACACACACAAAATGCTGCAGAAACTCAGAAAGCATCTATGGAGACAAGTACAGTCAAGGTTTTGGGCTGAGACCCTTCAGCAGGGCTATTTTGTGGATATGGAATTGACTGATACGTCAATCTCCAGATCCTCCTCTTCCTCATAAAACTGCAGCCCAAGTTATAATCCTTGTAATTGTTTGAAACATCCAAATCCTCCTCGGTCACGCTGTGGCTAATTTTCTATCCCTTTCTTACACTAGCTCCATCATCTCCATTATTCTCTTTGTATCAAAACATTTGGAAGCTTCAACATCAGTTAAGTCAGCATTATTCAGAGTCCTACGTCACAAGAAAGCTGGCTGGGCAAAGGTACGACTTCTTAAAGGCACTTAGAAAATTCCTCCCCCTCCCAAAAAAAAACAATTGTCATTTTATGAGCACTGTTAATCATTTGCAGATTTCAATACTGCAACCAGAGTTCAATTACAAGACTTGAACTGAAGTTTTGTAGTGTATTAGCTCAGACTTCAAAATATTAACCTGGTAACATAGCAATAGTACGCAATCCAGATAATGGGAAAATGCAGTAAGTCTCTCCAGAGCTATAAGATTACAAAATAAATATCAGCAGTGACCACAGTCATCCAATTTTTAAAGTTTTTATTTAAAGTCACTAATTTATAAACAGACAGTCCAAGATAAAACTGGAAACCAGAGATTTTCAGTACTCAAGCTTTACTGGCACATTTGCAGATTTTGAATTTTTTTTTAAGATGCTGAAATAGAATATCTTCGTATCCTGCACCATTTAGCACACATCTCTCTTGACAGCAGCACTGTACAAAGAGGACTAGATTTAACTTTTGCAATTAAATTTGCAGATCAGTGTTAATCCTTAAACTCTGAGATGACGCACAAAAATTCTGGTCTTCAAATGCAAGGGTTGCTGGGTTTCCCCATGTTAGACTGCAATATTTTTTGGATGTAAATTGTGAGAATCAGAATCAGGTTTATTATCAGTGACATGTTATGGCATTTGTTGTTCAGCAGCAGCAGTAAGTGCATGACATAAAAATAATATTACACAATATATAAATAGTGCAGAAGACGAATTTTAGGATTGCGTTCATGGATCGTTCAGAAATCTGAGGGTTGAGATGAAGAAACAGTTCTTAAAATGTTGTGTGCGCATTTCTAGGCTCCTGTACCACCTCCTTGTTGGATATAATGAAAAGAAGCCATGTCCCAGATGGTGTGAGTCTTTAATGATGGATGTCACCTTCTTAGGGCGCTGCTTCTTGATGTCTCCTTGATGGCAGGGAGGATTATACTCATGACGGAACTACATGAGTCTACGTTCTTCTGCAGCCTCTTGTAATGCTGTGCGCCGGAAGCTCTGTATGAGGCGATGATGCAACCTGTCAGATTGCTCTCCGCCATATATTTGCAAGTGTCGTTGATGAAATTCCAAATCTCCTCAAACTCCTAAAGATGTACAGCATTCCTCCTTTTTGGCTGCACCAATATGTCGGGCCCAGAATAAATCCTCTGAGATTTTGCCACCCAGGGTCAATTAATCTATCATAAACTCTGAGCTGCCAACATTTAACACAGCAGCTGCAGTCTGAGATACCACAATTCAAGCGGGGCTTTTACAGCGACAGAATAGTACAATCCTTACTGAATGGTGACAGGGAGTGAAAGATTGCTCCCAGCGATCTCAAGGCTTACAACTATGTCTGCAGGAGACATGTACTTTGTTTAAGGGGGTAGAAATCTGTTAATATGTTTACACGTGACCTGTAAGATCAGCAGCACATCTAAGATTTTCACACTTCAGAGAAACACACAGTGCAAGCAAATAACTGCGTCTGCTCCTGTGGAAGGAAAACCAGATGACGTTTCCTCTGGAAAGAGGACGACATGTGAGCAGCCTTCAGGAGGGAGAACCCAAGAAAAGCATCCGGCCGAGATGGGGTACCTGGACAAGTACTAAAAACCTGTGCTGATCAACTGGCTGGATTGTTCATGGGATCTTTAACCTATCACTTCTGAGATACCCACCTTTTCAAGCAGGTTTCAAATATACTGGTACTTAAGATAAGCGTGGTGACCTGCCTCGGAGACTATCACCCAGTTGCACTTACATCCACAGTGATAGTGTTTTGAAAGGTTGGTGATGAAGCATATCAGCTCCTTCCTGAGAGGCGACTTAAGTCTGCTCCAATTTAACTTCCAGTGCAACAGGTCCACAGCAGATGCCATCTCACTGGCCCTTTACTCAATCCTCGACCCTCTGGAGAGCAGTGATGCATAATCAGAATGCTCTTCATCGACTACAGCTCAGTTCTGCATTCAATACGATCATCCTCTCAAAACTAAGCAATAAGGTCAAAGGCCTTGGCCTCATTACCTCCTTGTGCAATTGGATCCTCGATTTCCTCACTTGCTGACCCTAGTCAGTTTGGATTGGTAACAACATCTCCTCTAGAATCTCTATCAGCACAAGTGCACCACAAGGCAACGTGTATAGCCCCCTGCTCTACTCGCTTTACACTCCACTTTTCAAGAAGTGAGAGAGGCAGAAGAAAGGAGACTATAGGCCAGTTGGTCTGACCTGAGTGGTTGGGAAGATGTTGGAGTCGATTGTTAAGAATGTGGTTTTGGAGTACTTGGAGGCACATGATAAAATAGGCTACAGTGAGCATAGTTTCCTTAGGGGGAAAATCTTGTCTGACAATTCTGGTGGAAGTCTTTGAAGAAATAACAAGCAGGATGGACAAAGAGGAATTGGTGGATGTTGTGTACATGGATTTTCAGAAGGCCTTTGACAAGGTGACACACATGAGGCTGCTTAGCAAGTTAAGAGAAGGTGGTACTAAAGGAAAGATGATAGCATGGATAAAGCATTGGATAAAGCTTGCAGCCAATAACTAGAGGTGTTCTGCATTGGGACCGCTTATTTTTATGTTATGTCAATGATTTGGATGACAGAATTAATGGCTTTGTGGCAAAGTTTGTGGATAATAGAAGCTAGGTGGAGGGGCAGGTAATTTTGAGGAAGTAGAGAGAATACAGAAGGACTAAGATTAGGAGAATCGACAAAGTGGCAGATAGAATACAGTTATGGGAAGTGTATAGTCATGCACTTCAGTATAAGAAATAAAAGGGTAGACTATTTTCAAAATGGAGAGGGAATTGAAAAATCTGAAGTGCAAAGGGACTTGGGAGTCCTCACGTAGGATTTCCTAAAGGTTAATTTGCAGGTTACGTCAGTGGTGACGAAGGCAAGTACGAGGACTAGAATATAAAAGCAAGGATGTAATATTCAAGCTTCAGAAAGCTGCGAGTAAGGCTCATTCGAAGTATTGTGAGTAGCTTTGAGCCCCTCATCTTAGAAAGGATGTGCTGACATTGGTGAGGGTTCAAAGAAGGTTCATCAAAATTATTCAAGGATTGAAAGGCTTGTCATATGACGAGTGTTTGAGGGCTCTAGTCCTCTACTTACCGGAATTCAGAAGAATGAGGAATGACCTCACTGCATCTAGTGAAAGGCTTTGATAGAATGGATGTGGAAAGGCTGTTTCCTATGGTGAGAGAGTTTAAGACCAGCGGACACAGCCTCAGAATAGAGGGGTGTCATTTTAGAATGGACATGAGGAAGAATTTCTTTAGCCAAAGAGTGGTGAATCTGTGAAATTCACTGCCACAGGCAGCTGCGGAGGCCAAGTCACTGGGTATATTTAAAGCAGAGGTTGATACATTCTTGATTGGTCAGGGCATGAAGGGATACAGAGAGGAGGCAGGAGAATGGGGCCGCGAGGAAAAATGGATTGGCCATGATGAAATGGTGGAGCAGACTCAATGGGCCGAAAGACCTTTTTTTTTGCTGCTATATCTTATGGTCTTCTGATTGTGTGCTTAAGCACAGCACCAACACCGTACTCAAGTTGGTTGATGACACCACTATTGTTGGCCGAATCCAAGGTGGTGATGAATTAGAATATAGGAGAGAGATTGAAAATCTGGCTGAGTGGTGTCATAAAAACAACCTCTTGCTGATGTCGAGTAAGACCAAGGAACCAATCACAGACTTCAGTAGAAAAAAAAATCAGAGGTCCATGAGCCAGTCCTCATCATAGGATCAGAGATGGAAAGGGTCAGCAACTTTAAATTCCTCAATTTTATTATTTCGGAAGATCTGTCCTGGGCCCAGCATGTAAGAGCAATTACAAAGAAAGCACAGCAGTCCTTCTACTTCTTTAGGAGTTTGGAGAGATTCTGCATGACATTTAAAACTTTGACAAACTTCTAGAGATGTGCAATGGAAAGTATATCCACTGGCAGCATCACTGCCTAGCATGGAAACACCAATGTTCTTGAAAAGAAAATCGTACAAAATGTAGTGTATACAATGCAGTCCATCACCGATAAAGCCCTCCCCACTACTGAGCATATCTACATAAAATATTATTGCAGGAAAGCAGCATCAATCATCAGGGACCCCCACCACCCAGGACATGCTCTCTTCTCACTGCTGTCATCAGGAAGAACGTAGACGAGCCCCAGGACTCACACCACCAGGTTCAGGAAGTTACTACTTCTCACTGATCAGGCATTGAACCAAAGGGGTTTAATGTAGATAGGTACTTAATGGCAACACTTTCAAAGACTCTTCATCACATATTCTCAATATTTATTGTTTATTTATTTTTTTATTATTTCTTTCTTCGTGTATTTGCTGCCCTTTGCACACTGTTGAATGCCCAAGTTGGTGTGGTCTTTCATTGATTCTGTTATGGTTATATTCTATTATGGATTTATTGAGTATGCCCACAAGAAAATGAATGTGACATATATGTAATAATAAAGCTACTTTGAATTCTTGAGTATAGAGATCTGCTTATCTCAATGCAGCAGGAATGATAAACTGTGAGAGGCTGCAACAGACAGGAATGATCTAGTCTAGAAAACCAAGAAAGACTCAGAATCTGGGGGGGAGGAGTGAAGCTTGAAGCTAACCTGTGGTCATAGATCTCAGTGGAGTTAAAAAAGTTATGAAGAGCCCGGCTTCATGGAAATCAGTGGGCGTGAAATCTGATTGTTCTGAGACTAAATAAGAACCATTATTTTTTTTTTACCAGAGTGGTGACAAACAATGCTGGAGATGAATTTTGGACAAGGCACTGCGGCTGTTATTCAGGATGGGGAGGTTTACCGCCTAAACCGTGCAAACAAAAGTCTTGCCAATGAGACAGGAGTTCAACTTCCCAAGGGGTATCAGAACCTCCATAGAAATTAGTACAACATTTCTGAGATCAGCTGAAGTTTAACAATATTCATTCATCTGGAAGTGCAGACCCTGCACTTTTGGGACGAATGCATGCATTTTTACCTACAGGTGGATTACAGGAAGTGGTTTGGGGAGCAGGGGGGGTGTGAACTCAATAGGAAGGAATAAAATTATTTTACAGTGGGAGATGTCAAGCCATCACCTCCATCTTTTGACACATCAAAGCAACAGACAACAAGGTCAACGTTCAGCCATGTGTTGGCAGCCAAAGATACATCATCTGGAAGAAGTTTAAAATACATCTGGATGGAGTTTATGCATATTAGATTTTTTAAAAACACCCCCACTGATTTATTGGGTAAAGGTCCCCTTTATTGTGGATGTGAGCCATTGTAAACCAGAATATCCGTGGCTAGACTGCAGTCTGGACTGATTTCACTCAGTTTAAGGGTACACGTGAGATAACTAGGTTCCACACCCTTGGTTGGAAACGACAGGGTAGGAGAAGGGCATGATTAGGTGTCAGGTCTTGGAATGAACTACAATCAAAATGTTGACCATTTGTGTTAAAATAAAGAAGGAACAGATTGGAATGCTACCCGACTTCTGAAATCAGTGGCAGCAGGAAACATTGCCATTCAGTTACCTCCGACTAAAGGCACAGCTGCCTTTCATATATTAAGTTTTAAAATCAAACCGGGGTGGCGTTTCACATTTCTCGCACGCTCCTTTTTATGGCCCTTCTTCTGTGTTTTTAGAATAGGTTGAAGGATAAGCTTGACAGATAATGGCTGCCAACTTCCTGCTCATTCCCCTGGAATGAGGCTCGCTATTTACACAATCGGGTACAAAGTAATTAGAGCGGACACTTCAGGGGCACATCAGAAGTGAGTAAAAGGGGCCACAACAATCATTTTGTGACGACTAGAGTCTACTGCCATAAACCCGTCATCAGCGCATTAAACTGTCAATAGCTTGTTGTACATTCAAAGTTCTTTTATATGCACTGAGTAAGTTTACAGCTTGAAGTAGCTGTCAAAAGTTCCTTGCAATTTGAAAGCACATTTTAAATCCAAATTTCATTTTGATCATTTCCATTTGAGAAAAGCTAATTCCACTTCTTGAATTTTTTTTAAAGTCACTTACTCCTAGATTTTGAGACTAGACATTAACAAAGTGGAATGAATTATCTAATGGAAAATTAATCACGTAAAATTCTGGCGTGATTAATCTCCAGCACAGTTTTCAAAGAGGTCAGCAGAAAAATGAAGGACGTGAAGAGCTTCATCAGAAAATCACTGGAAATTTGCTTTTATTTTAAAAGCATTCTTCAAATCATGAATAAACTGTTCTTGGGCTTCCAGTTGGGCATAAGTATTGATTTTAACCAGCTTCTCGATGACAAACTCTGCCATCTTCATCAGGGATGATTCCTGGGCATGTCTAGTCTGGTGGTATTTATACCCCATTGACCATACCTCCTGATTGGCTCATCCTCATCCAGTCAGATTTCCGCTCTCCCATTTTGTTTACAATCGAATTCCAGTTCTTTCTTCGAGCCATACCTTCATCTTTGTTAAAATTCTTTCCCTTCATTTGTTCTGGTTATGAAATTTCTCATTTGTAGACACCGCCTTTCAATGTACCCCTTGTGGTTTCCAGAATTGGCCTCAGTTTGACTGTTTGGCTGTTGCTATGGCACAAATATTAGAGCAAATCTCATTTGCACTTTGCATCAAAGTGATCAGACGAATGAAAAAGGATCTCGTCCTTTCCCAGATATATGACGAGATTTTATAACCAGAACAGCATTGATGCAAGACCTGTGACTCAGCATATCAACAGGACAGCACGTACCCATCCATATTAATCCTATTTTACAGTACACAGTTCAGCTTCGCCACAGTGGTGTACCAGTTAACGTGACGCTATTACAGCTTGGGATCAGATTTTTAAGGAGTCTCTGTACATTCTTCCCGTGGGATGTGTGGGCTTTTTCCCACGTCCTCCAATTTCATCCCACAGTCCAAAGATGGACTGGATAAGGTATTTGATCAATAGAGCTTTGATCAGTGGTCATTCAGAATTTGGGATTGATTAGTAAGAGCAAACTAAAGGCAGGCAGGGGGCAAGCGCAGCGGCCGTTGGCTGAGTGGACATAGTCAGATGGTGATCTTCAGGATTTAGCTCTTCGAGGCTTCCACAAAGAGAGACTTCACTCAGAAGGGAAAGCTCATGTTTATTTTTCCTTCTCTTCTTTATATCTGCTCAGCGAGGACAGTAGAGATGACAGGCAAGATAGTGCAGTGCTCCTCTTGCGGGACATGGGAAGGCAGGGGTCCTCCAGTGTCCCTGACCATTACAACTGCGAGAAGCGCATTGGGCAGAACCTTCTTATAAATCGCATTGAAGAGTTGGAGCTGGAACTGGATGAACTCCAGATCATTCTTGAAGCTGAAGGTGTGACAGATAGGACATATAGAGAGCTAGTTACATTCAAGGTGCAGGATGCAGGAAACTGGGTGACAGTCAGGAAGGGGAAAGGGGTTAAGGAGCCAGTGCAGAGTTTCCCTGTGACCATCCCTTTCAATAACAGGGACATCACTTTGGATACTGTCAGGTGGCAGAAGGACCTAACAGACGTAAGTCACAGTGGTCTCTGGCACTGAGTGTACCTCTGACTCAGAAAGGAAGGGGAAGGAGGGGCGCACTGTGGTGATAGGAGATTCGTTAGTTAGGGTAACAGACTGAAGGTTCAGTGGGCAAGAATGAGATTCTCAGATGGTACGTTGCCACCCAGGTGCCAGGGCCTGGGATCTCTCGGATCGAATCTTAGGCATTTTTAAGTGGGAGGGTGGAGAGCCAGAAGGCACGGTCCATGCAGGTACCAGTGACATGGGTAGAATGAGGGATGAGGCTCAGCACAGGGAGTTAGGTGCTAAGTTAAAGGGCAGGACCTCCAGAGTTGTGATCTCAGAAATGCCACTTGTTAGTTAGGCTAGAACAAAGGAGATTACGTAGTTTAATATGTTGCAAAGGAGTTGGTGTAGGAGAGAGGGCATAAGACTTTTGGATCACTGGGTTCTCTTCCAGGGACAGTGGGACCTGTGCAGAAGCGACAGCTTGCAACTGAACTGTAGGGGGACTAATATCCTAGTGGGAAAGCTTGTTATGCTTCACAGTGAGGTTTAAACTAGAGTTGAAGGGGGTAGGAACCGGAGTGCATTTAGTGGCGATGTTGTGGAGGCAGAGGTTGGTAAGACCTCAGACAAAGTTAGGAATCAAAAGGTTGAACACGGAGCAGCAAAATAGAAAAGGGTGAATATGGGACTGAAGGTGTTGTATCTGAATGCATGGAGTGTATGGAATAAGGCAGATAAGCTTGCAGCACAGTTGCAGACATCACTGACTTGTGGCTGAAAAATTATAGCTGGGAGCTTAATGTCCAAGGATACACACTGTATCAGAAGGGTGGGCAGGAAAACAAAGTGGGTGGCATTGGTCTGTTGGTAAAACATAAATCATTAGAAGGAGATGACATAGCGTCAGAAGGTGCTGAATCATTGTTGATAGAGCTAAAGTATTGCTAGAGTAAAAAGACCCTGATGAGAGTTGTGTACAGACCCCTAAACAGTTGTAAGAATGTGGCCTACAAATTATAATGGGAGATAGAAAATGCATGCCAAAAGGGCAATGTTACAATGATCATGCGGGATTTCAATATGCAGTCAGACTGGGAAGATCATGTTGGTGCTGGATTACAGGAGGGGGAATTTCTAGAGTGCTTATGAGATGGCTTTTTAGAGCAGCTCTTGATTGAGCCCACTGGAGGATCAGCTATTCTGGTTTGGGTGTTTTGCCCAGAACCAGAATTGGTTAGAGAACTTAAGATCACTTAGGGGCAAGTGATCGTAATGTGATCGCACTCACCCTGAAATCTGTGAAGGAAAAGCTCAAGTCAGATGTATCAGTACTAAAGTGGAGTAAAGGGAATTACAGGGGCATGAGAGAGGAGCTGGCCGGAATTGATAAGAAAAGGGTTAATGACAAAGCAGCAATAGCTGGAACTTCTGGCAGCAATTTGGAAGGCACAGAATATATACATCCCAAAGAGGAAGAAGCATTCTAAAGGAAAGATGACACAACTGTGGCTAACAAGAAGTCAAAATCAATATAAAACCCAATGAGAGGGTATATAATAAAGCAAAACATTGTGGGAAGATGGAGGATTGGGAAGACTGACAGAAGAGATCTGCAGAGTGCTACTGACAAGTTCACTTTAAAAATCAAATGGAAAGCTTTGAAAATGTAGAGTCATACATTTCTCATATTTATTACTTCCCTATTTTTTTCTGATGTGCCAATGGTTCAACGCTTGCAATAAACCAATAATTTCACTCAAACAGCAATCCAGCACTAGCAGTCTGTTGCAGAAACAGGTAGCCCATTATAAACACAAGAGATTGTGCAGATGCTGGAAATCTTGAGCAACACACACAAAATGCTAGAGGAACTTGGCAACTCAAGCAGCATCAATAGAGAGGAATGTACAGTCAACGTTCCAGGCCAAGACCTTTCATCAGGCCTGGAAAGGAACTGGACTGCAATTGTCAGTCCACTATTGTATTTAATCATGGAAAGGATGGAAGGTCTTGATGTCAATATTACTTAGTTAGAAAGTAAAGAGTCACCAATGATTAGTTATGATTTTGCCATGAACACGAGTTCACGCCTCTTTTTAATCTTGTTCTGAATTGGACAACAATCTTTCCCTCACTTCAGGAGGCAGGGAAATGCATGTGCTCTGTCTTCTTCAATGGTGCTGAGTTTGAGAGCTTCAAGTTCCCAGGAGTGAACATGACTTAATGCCTAGGTCTGGTCTAAACATACAGACACCATGGGGGAAGAAAGCTCACTAGCACCTCTAGTCCTTCAGGAACCTAAAGAAACTTAGCATGTTCCCATTGATCTTTATGAATTTATTTTTTTTTAGATCGATCCTATCTTAACGTATCATAGCCTGGTACTGGAACTGCTCTCCCATGAGCAGAATGAACTGAGCAGATTGTGGACACAGCTTAGCAACTCATGAAAACCCTCCTCCCCTCTGTGGTCTCTACCTCAGAAAAGAGGCCAGCATAACCCACCCTGGACATTCTTTCTCCTGCCCTATCCTATGGGGCAGAAGGGCATATCACCAGTCTCAAGGAGAACTTCCACCCCACAGTTATAAGACTTTGAAAAGATCCTTCAAGATGAACTCTTGACCTCAAAATCTACCCTGTTGTGATCTTGCATCTTTATTGTCTACGACTTTCTCGGTAGTTGTTGCACTTTACTTCATTCTCTATTTTTTTCTTACCACTTATTACCCTAATACACTCTGCAATGACTTGATCTATATGAACAGCATGCACAACAATCTTTGCACTACATCTCCATACACGGGACAATAATAACCAAATGCCAATATCAGGAACCAAAAACCTATCTTTCAGAGGCAAGGTGAGAATGAACACCCCTGAGATCAAGCAATTATTTGACCAAATGTGACATCAAGGTGCTTTGGGGAAACTGAAATATCAAGTGAATGTGAAACAAGAGAAACCTGCAGATGCTGGAAATCAGAAATGCTGAAGGAGGTCAACAGGCCAGGCAGCATCAATGGAAGAGAGTAAACAGTAAAAAGCAAACCACTAGAGGAACATAGCCGGTCAGGGAGCACCTGTTGAGAACAATGGATAGTTGATGTTTCAGGTTGAGATCTATCATCTGACCAGTCTAGATGAAGGGTCGTGGCCCAAAACATTGACTGTCCATTTTACTCCATAGTGTAAAATGTCTGACCTGACCAGTTCACCAAACAAAATACTGGAAGAACTCAGCAGGTCAGCTATCATCTATGGAAAAGAGTCTAGTCGCTGTTTCGGGCTGAGACCCTTTGGCAGTCTTAGATTAGTACTATACAAATGCCAGGTAATAATCAGCTTTAACAAGATGTGTCCCAGCTGGTTTGTAAGTAAATGGCTTTATTGATACCACTGACCAGAAATGTAGCTAGTCCATTTTCATTACAAGGGAAAATCACAGCTGGTTAATCCATTGGGTTGTGACTCAATGCTCAAATCTCCAAAGCCTTTCTCTCAGCTAGAAGGAATGTTCCAACAGTACTCAAGTAGCTTAACACCATCTTGACTAGCACCTCATCTGCTTTCCTGGACATTCAGCCCCTCCAATACTAGCTACTATCTGGACCATTTCAAAAATATATTAGCTAATGTCAACAGCACCTCTCAAAACTCTGCCCCTAACCACAAAATAATTACAGCAGGTGGCTCAAGAACATCTGCAGGCTCCTTTCCAAATTACATTCTCTTTTGACTTGGAAATATCCTGCTGATCCTTCATCCTCATTCTGTGTAAATTTAGGAATTCCTTATAGCCTTAATTCCTTATTCATGGGTATACCTTTAGAATAATAGAGCACTACGGCAAAAGCAGACCCTTTGGGCCATCTTGTCCATTCCGAGCTACTATTCTGCATAATCTCGGATTATCTGGATCACGATCTTCTATACCTCTCTCATCCATGTACTGATCCAAACTTCTCTTAAGTGTTGCAATCAAACCCACATCCACCATTTCTGCAGGCAGCTCGTTCCACATGCTCATGACCCTCTGAATTAAGAAGTTCTCCCTCAGGTTCCTCTTAAATATTTCATCTCTGACCTTTATACAATGAAGGTCCTGTAGACCCATGAAGGTTCCATGGGACACATTGTGGCATTACACTCAGCAGAAACTGCCACATACAGGTGGCCCCTGCTTTTTGAACGCTCGCTTTACGACAACTCGCTGTTTCGAAAGACTTACCTTAGTACCTGTTTTCACTAACCAAAGAGGATTTTCGCTTTTACAAAAAAAAGACACCCGCTATATACGTGTGGTTACCCCGAAAAGTCTACAATGACCGTGAAGCCTTGTGCGGGCAGTTGTTTGTGCATGTGTGTACATGCTGATTTTTTTTCTCCAAATCGATTTTGGCTTGCTACTTTTCAGAGTTTGATAAGTGAAACTACACTATACCTACAATATTTCTACTTTATGTAGGATGTAAATTTATCGTATCATTCCTACTTTTACTATATGTTAGTGTTATTTTAGGTTTTATGTGTTATTTGCTTTGATTTGGTAGTTTTTCTTGGGTCTGGGAACGCTCAAAAATTTTTCCCATATAAATTAATGATAATTGCTTCTGCACTGAATGACATTTCAGATTACAAACAGTTTCATAGGAACGCTCTACCTTCAGATTGCGGGGGAAACCTGTATTACTAATGGGGGAGAGAGGACAGAAACATAAAATCCATAAGATCTTTTATGGAACAGCTCTTCGGGACTTAAACCATTTTTTGTTTCCCATACATAGGTGGATGTGACCAATTGCTCTTACATCTAACTGACTATGAAAATAACTTTGTACAGATTTGGAATAAACACTACAATTTATTTTAATTCTTTGGTTTGCTATTTCATGCTTTTAACTGCAGGTTCACCACGGACGCTTACATTTGTGGAATGTATACTCAAAGGTAATTTAAAAGTTATACTATGTAATGCAAGCTCTACTTTTTTGACACACAGATTTTTTGTTACATTTGTCAAGGATGATGGCCTTTGTTTTTTGGCATTGATAGGTGTGATCAATATAGACCTGAGTGCCAGTCGTTTCATCTTGTCAGAGTGCCCTTGATGGAGGTTAAGTGGCAAAACAGTACCATGACCTTCAAAAGAGACATGCAATAAATGGGTAATAAACGGGTTAATTTTTACAAGCTGAAATGAATACTGAGGTAATTGAATGATGTACCTTTCTTTTGAGTCACCGCAGTGTGGATGATGCACACTTAAGATAATGTCAACGGCGCCTTTCAAAACCACCACCTCTACCCTCAAGTGACTATAAGTTCATGACAGTGCCCAACTTCTTACAAAGGAGAAGAGTCATTTGTAATGTTCAGTCATAGATTCCAGGGTCAGGTTGCCAAATGAGTTTTCTTTCCATTTCAAGAGTCTGTGATCTCAGATGCCTTATCAATTTGAATTTATTCCACAGTGTGCAGCAAGTTATCATTTCCCTGAATTTTTGTATTTTATTTTTTCTGATTGGTTTTGTATTTTACTTTCTCTGAATGGTGTTCAAAGCTTTGTGCCAATTTACAAGAGACACGCACCTGCAGCAAGCATTGACCAAATGCAAATTCAAGAGAAGGGAACTTTACTCTGCAAACATATAGTGGAACAAAACTGCAAATGTCTTAGAGTTATTATGCTGAGGATCACTATAAAATAGCAGTAAAATATGGTTCAAAAGCACCAGAAGGAATGTAGTTAGGATTCTAAACAATCAAATATGCTGTTCAATGATACTAAAGAAATAAAAGGCAGAGAAAATAATGAGAATAACATTAGTCTAAACAGTATTTCAAAACCAGGCCATTCAGTAGAGATGAATATTTTGCTCTTTTGCTGGCAAGGTATCCAGAAGCAGGAAATTTAAGTCAAACCTTGGACAGTTTGTTAGAATAGTTCAGATATGCTTCAGGTTATTGGACAGACACAGTGTGGGAAGTGCTTGTAATCTCACAGACTAAACAACTTGACGTAGTGTCTGGGTTCACTATAGAACAGCTCCACAAACCTTCTGCTCAAATGACACAATGCAAAACGTTTTTCCAGTTTTTGAAACATCCAGGAAATTATGTCAGCTAACTTTACCCGTCAGTGAATAATATTACAAGATCATCACGATCTGCGTGGTTTTGCATCTCCTCCTTCAATAATCGGACTTTCTGTCCCCCGCCAATTGAGTGTGGTATATTGCCTCCACGCCATTCTTCCCCAGCACCAAGTACCTGCATACAAGGAAGAAACAATTACAAGCTTTGTTAACTGGGGAAAGAGGCCTTAATTTTAATTTCCCGACTTTGGGAAAAGACTGGTGGGACTGAACCTGAAGAATCATGGGATGTCATAGAATTATGGAACAAGGCTTCTTTCAGCACACTTTGATACTAGTCATCAAGTGTTCATTTACACAAATTCCTACATCATCCATTTTATCTGCCACTCCCTCCCCAGTACCAATTCACCCTAGAAGCAACTTACAGTTGCAAAGAACCCACCAACCTGCATCTCTTTGGGATGTGGGAGGAAACATGTCACAGGGAGAACGTGTAAGCTGGAGATCAGGTCTGAACAGCCACTAACTGCCACACCACTATGACATCCCAAGGGGGAAAGGGGGCAAGAACAGCATTGAGGAAACCAACCCAAATCCTGGCCATTCCTACCATTCTAATTGCAGCCTATTGCCCCCAAGGAGGGCACCAATCTGTTAGGTGTGGCTTCAACATTAATGGTGGCTCCACATCTGTGAGCTTTGCTAAGCACTTCCCTTGGCAGTAAGCTCTATCCAATTGAAGAACTTTACTGTCATTGCTCAAGTTGAGATCGTGGTGCTACTTCAGTTTGCAAAACATATTTACAATGCATGTGGTATGGCTTAAGTTATATAAAATATTCCCAAACTTACAGACAATAAGTGATTTTGATAGTCCATAACCCTCAAAGGAGCTGAGGTGCATCATTATTCAGCTTCTCAACAGCCTTCAGGAAGAAGCTGTTTTTCAATCTTACTGTCTTGGCTAAGATGTTTCTTTATCTCCTATCAGAAGGCAGGAGTCTGAACAGACAGTGTCCAGAATGGGATGGGTCTTTAATGATGCTATGGGTATGCAATAAGCCTCAGGTTAAACGGATTACTGCAGGTCCCAACTCCAAGTACACATCCAAGTATTTTTCAAAGATAGTGAAATATACTGCATTAATCCATTATTCAAGGAGAGTTTCAGGCTCTATGTCGCCAAGACTAGAAGTATTTTACTTAGGCGCCTTCAATCTTCTCACCAAATACTTGAAACTTCTATGCTAATTCTTGTACAGGATGGACTCGTGAACTTACAGTCTACTTTATGATAAACTTGCACCTATTGTTTAGCAGCACTGCCCTTTGTAATTGTCACACATTATTCTGCATTGTTAGTTTTACTTCAGTCCGGTCAATGAACACTATGCAAGTCAAGCTTTTCACGACATCTTGGTACATGACAATAATAAACTAATTCCTCTGCTAAGGGAGATAGAATAAAGAGAAAGACCAATCACACAAATGTTTTCTCAATTTATTCCGCTTCAAAGCACCCACTCTTTCCTCATGGCTAAAATTATATTGTTCTGGCAACAACCCGAAAAACTCCCACCACATCCTGTCCAGAGCAATTACAAATTTTTCTGTAACCAGAATTCCATGACCAAAATTATATGCGTAATTCAAACTGCAGTCTAGTTAGTGTTGCACATGGTTCTACCAGAATCTCCAACTCTTGCATGTATGTCTCAGTTAATTAAAGGGAAACAAATCCTATATGTCTTTTTAACCATCTTACCCAACTCCAGGACCAAAGAATATATACTGTCAGCACCCTGCTTCTTACTCCATATTCTTCCATTTATTGTATATTCCCTTTGCATTACCTCACACTTCCCTGGATTGAATGCCATTTGACACTTTATTGCCCAATTCATATCCTGCTATCTAAAGTTTCCATCTCATTATCAAACATGAAGCCAACATATCATCAAAAATCTGCCTAGGATACTTCCCATAATTAAAGCTGATTCATTAAATGTTGACCTCAAATAGCAATAGACCTTGTTCTGAACCCAATGGAAACACATTGTTTTCTCATCTCAAAGCACATTTCATCCATTACCTTTTACCTTCTGCCACTGAGCACATTTGTGATCCATTTTGCCAAAATATTTTGGATTCCATATGCTTCTGGGTTTTATGATGTAGAAGCCCACCAAAAGCCTTGTTGAAATCATGTTGACAATCTCAAACACAATTCTCTCATTCATTACTTCCTCGAGAGTTAATCAAGTTAGTTAGACATGACCTCTCCTTAGAAAACTTATGATTGACAATGATTAAACAGTCATTCTAAATGAAGGCCCATAATGATCCCTCCAACTGATTCGAATAAATTTGCCTATCAATATCAAATTAACTGGCTTCAAGTTAATTATTCCATTTCTTGCATGTGCTTTTTTTTAAAAAAAATGATATAATGTCCGCAATTCTTAATTGCCATTCCTCCAGCCAGGAAGGATTGGAAAATGATGGTTGGGGTCTCTTCAATTTCTTTCCTTGCTTTCTGTTTCAAAAGGCATAGGATATGTATCATCTAATTACCCAACTTCCAAAGATGCTAAACCTTTTTCATCTTCCCCATGATTACACTATCCAATATTCTCCTCCTTAAATATAACACTGGTACCATCTTCTACTCTGTGGAGACAGTCAACAAATATTCCTGTGGAATTCTGTCTACATATACGTTACCTTTCAGTCCCCAAAAGGTCCTCTCTTTCCTGCAGTATCTCTTGCTCTTTCTTATAATTCTAAAATGCCTTTGGTCCTTTTTTGATTTTACTTGGCAGTACTTTATCATAAGTTCTCTTTGCTTTCTTAAATTGCCTATTTTTTCAACACTAATTTTTTACAACCTTCTTGGTTTTCTTCAATATTGAACCTGTGGTGTCCAACCTACCTTAACTGTGTAGTTGAGATGCTTCGCAGTCATCATAAAGCGTTTGAAGCCATCAGTTTCTTTGGTTGCTACTGTAAGTACGAGGAGATTCTCTGAAATGAAGAAATTCAGGAGATGACATATAGAGCGAGAGAGCGAGTAATTTAAAAAAAAAAGGAAACACAGCTTCTAAAGATCAAGCCGATAATCAACACCTGAGTAGACATCAAAGTGTTCTCAACACTAGAAATGCAGGTTACAGGTGAAATATTTCATCCAAGAAGGTTGCACATGAAGTTAGTGTAATGAAGTTGTGAATCTATTCTCCCACTAACCCCCTCTCCAAACTCACGCAGATAGTGCAGCAACAACTGGTTTCACATCACACTCAGAGCTCAACCATTTACAATTTCCAGATCAAAGGTGGAAGGAAAGACGATATCTCCCACTGTGGTTCTTAGGGAGTGGAGGGAGGGGCAGATCCGTAAGACAATTTTGCTCCACGAACAACCATGGCCATTGTTGCTTACTCACAATATAATGAGATCTTAACAGCACAATGCTAGACTGGAATCCCCATCAACTCAAACCTTTACTTCTTTCATTCTTCTAGTCTACTCCCAACTGCATCAGTCTCTCAATATTGTTTCTACTCTCACCCGAGGCTCAGGCCCCAACCTCCAAGCAAAGCCTTGATCTCCAAATCTTTGCCCTTCCACTCCCTGATCCACCAACAACTCACTAGAGTGACAGCCCCACCCCGGACCCTAGTTGTGAACTTCACTCTACCATGCCTCACCTACTGAAGCTCCCTACATTATAAACCACCTTCATTCCTCATGCCAAGGCAACCATTGCAGAGGCTCTGATTAGGCCTAGAGCTACCAACCATCTTGACACCCATTTCTCTGAGAGTATTTCCTTGGAACATGGGAGAAAAAAGGAGCACCCAAAAGGAACTTACACATTCACAGGGAGAAGGAGCAAACTCCACACAGGCAGCAAGAGAGCAAAAGGAAAATCACAGATACTGGGAATCGAAAACAAAAATGCAGAAAATGCTGGAAATATTCTGCAAGTGTAGGAAGTGAAAAAAAACAAGAGTAAAGGCCAGGATTAAAGGTCACTGGAGCTGAGAGGCAACAACACACAAGCTCCACTCTTAAATCATTCTAATAAAGTGTTATGTTGATTCATCTATGTCACAAAACCTCCAAAAATAACTTACATGAAAAAAAGCTGAAAAAGAGATGCAAAAAAATGCGAAAAAATTTGGACACAATGTAATATCTTGCTGACACATTCCTGCACGGCCAATTGCTCTCAAGCACGTGCCCTGATGAAGGGCCTTAGCCCAAAACATCGACTGTTTATTTTCCCCCGTAGATGCTGTACGACCTGCGGAGTTCTGGCAGCATTCTGTGTGTGTGCGCGTGTTGCTCACATCAATATCTCCAAGGATGAAAAGCGGATCCTGGCATTCTCACCTCAAGAGGCAGCAAGTCAGGGCACAACAGAAGGAACATTTGAGGCACTGAAGGAGTTCAGGTGCATTGGGGAGTGATTTTATGTATAAGGAGTTAAACAGTACTTTATTTGGAGAAACAGATGTGGTTGTCCCGATCAATGGCTAATCCTCAATCCACAGTACACAGCACATCACGCAAACTACCGGTTCATTGCCACATTGCAGCTTCTGGGTGCTGGCCAAGTGCAGTGATTCCTGCCCTGGAGCAGCAAGTTGAGAGAGGCACAGCAAAACCTTCCCTTCCCTATCAATTTAATGAATAGTTGTGCCACCACAGAGTATATGGTGTAACCCATCGTTCATCAAAAACCCTTCAGTGCTGGTTAAGTCCATTTACATCCTTGATTAATTCGCTGGTTTATGAACATTAAGTTCCAATGTCACCACCAGTAACTTTGCAGGAGAGGAATACTGTAAGGTTGTACACGATTGTTCTCCAACAGAACCATAACCTTGGTGTGGTTTGGAGGCTCGTGTGCCTCCATGACCCAGAGAGCTGTGTTGGCTGGAGTCAGGGCTTTGTGCTCTGACTCTTGGTAGGGTCACCCATGTCAAACAGGTCAAAGGGTGGAGGACTGACTAAGAGTGGTCCTCCAGGTTTGGAGGTTCAGCTCAGTGCTAACAACCCTGACTGGTAAAGCAAAACTGTTAGGCAAACAGCAACGAAGAGTCCTTCTACATCTGAGTGCGATGGTATTCCTGAGCCTCCACCCTGGACTTGCATGACTGACAGTAGTGAAAACTGAGAGGAAGCTACTGGTACGATGAAGGAAACCCTGAACCCCGCCAGAGATGGAGGACCTTCGTTGCTGCCCTACAGCCAGTGGCTTAACGGACAGCAAGTACACCACACTGTTACCTGCAGATGGTCTTTATGCCATGTTTGATTTTAATAAATGTGTTTTATGGCATGTCCCATCCTTAGCAATAACATAATTAAATGATCCATCAGATGCATGCTCAGGAAATCATAATTTCATGTGGTATTCAATGTTTAGGTATTTACAATAATGATTAAACTGATCGCAGTGAATATCAAAATTACATGTATTAAATTTATTTCCCTATGTGCCATGTTATTAAACCTGGATAAGCTGGCAGATACAATATCTACATTGCATGATCAGCACCTTGAGTCAACAAATTCAAACAATTATAGTGATACAACAGGTCTAACCCTTTACTCTTCGATGTGAAAACATCCATCAATTGTTTTGCTTTGTATTAATGGTGCAAATGTAAAAAGTGGGACTATCTGTTTGAAGACATCAGGTTAACTGCTTATTCCCTTTCATAAAAGCTGGGCTCCTCCAGCAATTTGAGTTGCTCAAGATTTCCAGTATCTGCAGAATTTCATGCGTATATGAGAGGGACTGTCATGTTTGCATTGTACATACGAATGAACAGAAATCTAAATGAAGTGTTAAAATTTCTTTGAAAGTCTCCACTAAAATTAGTGCTAGATTTCACAACCAATGTGCTAAAAGCAGGAGCCGGAAAGTAAGGCAGGAGTATTTCGGCAAAGTAGAACGTGGTCTGAACAAAATGTTGCTGGAGTCCCTACTTGGGAAATCGGATGTGCCGACACAAAGACTAAAAGTGAAGTTGCAAATGCCGGAAACTGAGCATTTCATTACAGAATCATCCCTGTGGAGTTTTGCCAACAAAACGCAAGTTCAGATTTACAATTTCTTCATTGTGCAGTTAACCTTTACACAATTTATTTGTAAAGGCAAATATTATTTGCGACGAGGTAGAATCTTCAAGATGAATGAGATCCTGCAAGCTCAAGACCATGGTACCTTCAGAAAACACATTACAGAGATCTGACATTAATTACAGAGAGTGGGGTTTGCGGATGAGAGAGGCGAATCTCATATCCCAGCAGAGTACACGGACAGGTTAGTCTCCAGAGTATTTGGCTGGTATAATGTGCAGGCAATAATATTTCTAATTGATGCACTGAATGACAAGATTGCACAAAAACACTCGTTTTAAAGCCATCAAAAGGTCAAACCAATATTTATTTTCCAACACTTCTTGAACATGTTAACTTTGATTAAAGTTGGAGAATGCATCTTTGCATTTCTAAGATTGCCCAAAAGCAGCTTTCGGGCTCTCCCTTGCCACCATCACGGACATCTACACTACACGCTGCATCCGCAAAGGAAACAGCATTATGAAGGACCCCATGCACCCCTCATACAAACCCTTCTCCCTCCTGCTGTCTGGGAAAATGCTCCGAAGCATTCGGGCTCTCACAACCAGAACTATGTAACAGTTTCTTCCTTCAAGCTATCAGACTCCTCAATACCCAGAGCCTGGACTGACACCAACTTACCGCCCTATTGTCCTGTTTATTATTTATTGTAATGCCTGCACTGTTTTTGTGCACTTTACGCAGTCCTGTGTAGGTCTGTAGTCTAGTGTAGCTTTCTCTGTTTTTTTTTACGTAGTTCAGTCTAGTTTTTGTACTGTGTCATGTAACACCATGGTCCTGAAAAATGTTGTCTCATTTTTACTATGTACTGTACCAGCAGTTATGGTTGAAATGACAATAAAAGTGACTTGACTTGACACATTTCTTACTTTTACTACACTGGTTCAGTACGCAATCCTGCAAGCAATTTCTACCATTACTTCAAAACTAAGCAATCCCATAACACTAGATAGCACAACACTCTTATTGTTTGGGGCACCCTGGAGTTCAATTCTGATGCTGTCTGTAAGGAGTTTGCATATTCTCCTTGGGAATGCATGGGTTTCCTCCCACAGTCCAAAGATGTCCCAGTTAGCCAGCTATGAATCTTGGATAGGAGGTGGAAACGAGCAGTGCATGGTAAGGGACCATTGAGGTTGATGGCAGTAGATAGACCACCTCCAGAGTTGATGAGGTTGGTGACTGTGTGGGGACAGTGGCCTGATGGTTCTGAGTGAGGTCCTTTTCAAGGGGTAAATAAGAGGAGGTGTCCGAGAGCTGCCACCTGGCCTCAGTAAGGTAGGGCACTGAGTAGTGTACCGCACTGCAACAGCACCTGTTGTCTGGGGGTTGGGTACAGAGGTTGGGCTTGGTGCAGAGCAAGTGGAGGGCAGTAGGTTCAGAGAGGTCAAGGATCAAAGAGTAGAGAGGAGTGCTGAAGTTGAACCAGATCATGTCTTGTTGACAATTATAGATGAAAAAGAGCAAGCAGAAAACCAGAGCAGGGTGTCCAAGAAGAGTAGGCGGGTTGGAGAACGGAGATGCAGTTATCGGTGCAGGCTGGGGAATCCTTGCCAAAGGAGTGAGCTGGGAGAAGGAGGCAACAGAAGAGCTTGGAGTAATGGGCTTACAGCTGAGACATGGGCGAAGGGGAATAAAGGTATGCCTCTTGCTGAGGACAGAATCTCCTGCTTCAGAGAGGAGAAGGTCAGAAGGAATGGTAAAGACATGGCAGGAATTAAAGCTGGGATCAGAGTCAGGAGGAGAGTTGGTGGCATCAGAGGAGGGGAAGGTAGGGTTGGAGGAAGATGGAGGCTTCGAGAACCCAAAAGGTGATGGGGAGCCTGAGCCACCTGTGTTCAGTGAGTAGTGGTGGGGAAAGGTGAGTTCAGGGGTGGAGCAGCAATGAGAAAGTTGTCGGCCTGGAAGTGGAGGCAGCCGAAGTGGCGGCTGAAGCCTGCAAAACTTGCAGTCTGAAGGCATTGGAGTTGGCGATGGTGGGATCTGTAGCCTGAAGCTAACTGGTTCTTCATGGGAGACTCATCAAAAAGATTAAGGTGAATGGGATCAATGGTGCACTGGCACTTTGGATTCAGAACTGCCCAAAGAATACAGAGGGTAGTGATTGAACTGACTTATTCTAGCTGGAGGACAGTGATTCTACTGGGATCTGTACTGGGAACTCTGGTGTTAATGATGTATGTAAATGACCAGGATGAAAATGCCATGGGTGAGTTATTAAGTTTGCATATCATACAAAGATTGGTTGTGTTGTGGACAGTATAGATGATTGGCAAAGAATACAGTGGGATATAGAGCAGTTACAGATATTGGCGGAGAAATGGCAGATGATGTTTAATGTGAAATGCTGCTCCTTGGTAGGTGAAGTGTAAAGATACAGTATACTGTTAAGGGCTAGTGTTGATGAGCAGAGGAATCTTGGGGACTAAGTCTATAGCTCCCTACAAGAGGCTACACAGGTTGATAGGGTGGTTACGAAGGCATATGGCATTCTTGCCTTTATTAGTCGAGGCACTGAGTTCAAAAGTCTAGAAGTTATGTTGTAGCTTTATAAAAATTGAGTTAGATTGCATCAGAAGTATTGCATACAATTCTGGTTGTCCCATTATAGGATGTAGGTTCTCTGGAGAGGATGCAGATGATGTTTACCAGGATATTGCCCAGATTAGAGGTCATGTGCTATAACAAGAGTTTGGGCAAACTTGGGTTGCTTTCTTTGGTGTGATATGAAAGAGATTTATAAGATTATCAGGGGCACGGATCGAGTAGACAGACAGCATTTTTTTTAAACCAAGGTTGAAATGTCTAATTACAAAGGGCATGCATTTAAAATGAGAGGAATAATTTCAAAGGAGATGCAAGGGGCAAGCTTTTTTTTAATATCACAAGAGATGGGTTCCTGTAATGCAGTGGCTGGGGTGGTGATACAGGCAAATACACTATGGACTTTTAAGAAATAGTTAGATAGGCACATGAATGTGAAGAAAATACAAGCATATGGACATTGTGTAGGCATAAGGGATTAGTTTAGTTGGCTATCTGATCACTAATTTATTTGATTTGGCAGAACATTGTGGGTTGAAGGGCCTGCTCCTGTGTTATACTGTTCTATAGTACCGTGCAAAAGTCTTTGGCACATGTACATAACAATGCTGCCCAAGACTTTTGTACAGGACTGTATTTGTGACATGAAGTGGAGAACAATGTTGTAAATCTGGCAGGAGTAAAGGATGTTGGGAATGGTGAGGGTGGAGTGCAACAGGAGGGATGTGGGACAGGTGGCAGAAAAGGAATGCCAGGGCTAGATGTGGCACATATGCTTATATACCCATCCCCAAGACACCAGGGAAGGTCATTAGATTCCAAACATTTGGTATATTGATCATTACCGAGTGTCTCTCTGATGCTCTCCGGTCTCTCCCCTCTCCCTTCCTCTTTTCCCAACCATTATTTCCCTCTCCCTGTCCCTTTCCCCCAATCTCAGCCAACAATAGAGACCCATATCAGAATCAGGTTTATCATCATTCACATATGAAATCTGTTTTTTTTTGGTGGGAACAGTACAGTGGAATACACAAAATTACCCCAGTACTGTTGCAAAAGTTTGAGGCATCCTAGCAAGACATATGTGCCCAAGACTTTTGCACAGTACTGTATGTTGCAATTTGTCACATACACCACAGAGCAGTGGAAAGAAATTGCCACACATCCCCTTTATACAGATCAATGTGTTCCAATTGTACATCGAGGTAGTAAAAGGTAAGACAATGACAGAGCAAAACAAAGTGCTGTATTTACAGAGAAAGGGTGATGCAGGTAGACAATAAGTTGCAATCATAATTAGGTAGATTGAGATCAAGAATCATTATCGCACTATGGAATCATTCAACAGTCCTATAAAACCAAGGCAGAAGCTGTTCCTGCACCTGGTGACACATGCTTACACGGTTTTGTATCATCTGCCCACTGGTGGAGGTGGATGGCAGAGAAGAGAGGATGTCTGAGGTGAGTGATGTTTGATTATGCTGGCTGCACTACCAAGACAGAGGGAGACAGAGAAAGAGACTATGAGAGGAGGCTGGATTCCATGATACACTGAGCTGTGTTTACACCCCTTCCGGGGGTGGGGGGGTGGGGAGAAGAATGGGAAAGTGGTTGGAGATTGGGCCAGGTGTTGCACATGTCCTATTGTTCTAACTCCCTTGAATGCCAGTTGACTTATTACTTCTGGATGAATCATTTACTCAGATGTAGAGTCGCTGTTAGACTCCTTAGCAGCTAGAGGACTCAGAAAATGGTGGAAATAGATTGTGCAGGCGACACTAGCCTGATATGTTAACTGTCAATGGATGTTGCATGACCTGCACGGAGTGTTCTGATGATAGCTCAGCATTAAGTTAATGTACCTGCAGTATCTGCCCTCAATATGGTGGCTGTTGTCTTTCTGCTCAAATGTTTTTCAGGACTTTGGGGCCAATTCAGTAGATTTACACAGCAAGACAAAAGAGTCTGGAGGAGAAATTGGGAACAAAATGAACTGTTTTTACATGCACAGTGAGCAATGCATCTCTTATCTCACTGCAGAGCAGATTCAGCTTATCAGAATCTCTGGTAATAGTGAGTTGTAGTATAATCGTTTCACCAAGTTAGTGCAAATCTAGCCAAGATCATAAGAAGATGGACACTTTCTCTGTGAACTTACATTATTCAATGTGTATTTTCAATAAAACAATGTCTAAATTAACATCAAAACCATGTGTATTGCTAAAAACCTTTTACAGGAAATGGAAATGGTTTAAATAAACATTTAAATGACAGGCCTCACTGAGGAGTTTCTCCAGGAAGGTTTTTCTGAATTGATCCATACTATATGGATAATGAGACCCTCAAGCAGAGACTTGTTGCATTACTGGTTCCTTTCAGCCCATTATGTTGGTGCTAGCTGTGATCTAGAACCATTCAAACCTCTGCCCCCACTATAGTACTGGGCATCTTTATGGTTTCAAAAATTTTTCATTTCTTCTGCAACAGATGCAGCGATCCTTCCTTCTTCCACAGACTAAGAATTCAGTGGTATAAAATCAAGCATCGAATAAAACTTCTTAAATAGCAAAAAAAATTGCTACAATTTAAATTTTTTTTAAATTTATAGACAGTACAGTAAAAGGCCCAGCGCTGCCCAATTACATCCATGTGACTAATTGACCTATTAACCCTCCATCTTTGGAACGAGGGACAAAACCAGAGCCCCCAGTGGAAACCCATGTGGTCACAGGGAGAACATACAAACTCCTTACAGAGAGCAGCAGGAACTGAGTCCAGGGTGACAGTGCTATAACAGCATTAAGCAAACCACCAAGCTACTTTGTCACACCTAAATTGTTCATTTTCCCTGTACTACTTTTTCAAATATGAGACAGAGTCACACAGAGATATAACATGTCAACAGCATTTTGGCCCACTCAGTCCATACCAACACTAACCCGACATTAATCTCCATTTGCAACTCTTCCCACATTCACACACCCTCTCTCTAGATTCTACAAGTAATCTGCACACCTGGGGCAATTTACAATGGCCAATTAACCCATTAGAGCAGTGGTTCCCAACATGGGGCATACGCCCCACAGGGGGTAATTTGATTTTTAAGGGGGGCAATTCGAGAATGAGTTATTAACAGTGAATTTTTTCTAGTAAGTCTGTGTGAGTATGAGTGTGTGTGCGAGTTAATACATATGTGTATATACAGTATGCATACATAAAAATACGTGTGTATGTACATGTGTAATTGCGTATGTACTGTATATATAGTGTATCACCATCATTACAACCATTAAATGGCTTTCATAATTAAATTAATGAATTGACTGATGTAGGAAGGAACGAATGAACAAGTCCAAACGCATAAGAAACTCGTACGAGGTCGTGCCAATGCTGCTTTTTGCAGTAGCTTTCGGTTCTTGGTGGTGTGAAGGTGTGTACATTGTGTCATCTCTTTTAAACGGTGTATCTGTCTTTGTATGCTGTAGAAACGAATCGGCATTGTTTTATTTATTTATTATTATTATTATTATTTTAATATCACTTAATGTTCTTTTTTTTACAATTTCTTAGTAATTTCTTCCTCAGAACTTTAACAGTCCTTTGGTTCTTTTATTTTTCTCTTTCATGAATGTCATGTTCTTTGGAAGCTTGTTTAAACCAAGTTAATAGTCTTTTAGGCTTCCTCCAGGTGAATAGGAGTTCACTTTTTGAATAAGAATTATATATCACCACAGGGGGCATCAGGATTTTAGAGGTGATTAGGTGGGGCATGGCCAAAAAAAGGTTGGGAACCAATGCATTAGAGCATATTCTAGAATTAGGGTACATAGCAAACATTAACTTCAGCAACCAACCTTTAGACCAGAATATGGATTGTAGATCAAATTTAAAATGCAGCTGTTTCCTGGAGCTGTGCATTGCAGTTTGTTGATCAACCAGACTATGCTGATTAACATTGATTTTGGGTGTCCAGAGTGGGGTGCGAAGGAGCAGGTGTGAAAGTTGTATGTAATTCAAAGGAAGCATTGTAGATACATTGTAAACATAGAATTGCCCCTTGGTCTCCAGCATATAAAATGTCATGTAATACAAGTAGTCCCCGAGTTACGAACGTCTGACTTACGGACAACTCGTACTTACAAACCAAGGAAGGAGAATGCCATCTGCCATTTTAAGTCGTTGCCGTTGACACTGTGTTGAGTATTTAACTTTGTATTTGGCTTAAAATTTTCTTAGTAAGAATCACCCTGACTCCGCCCCCTGTTCCGGTCGGCTGGTGGTGCAGTGAGATTAGTG
Source organism: Hypanus sabinus (assembly GCF_030144855.1). Taxonomy (NCBI): domain Eukaryota; kingdom Metazoa; phylum Chordata; class Chondrichthyes; order Myliobatiformes; family Dasyatidae; genus Hypanus; species Hypanus sabinus. The sequence continues at coordinate 26,475,747 of NC_082707.1, read as the reverse complement.
CCGGGCTGGAGATGTCGAGCTCGCAACTCGATCTTATAAAAAAAACACTGCCACCTCCAGTTTTAATTCCCACGTGGAATATTTTGGAGGATCAAGTACCCAAACCCAGCACAGCCCCCACTTGTTCCATTTAGCCTGTCTCAGTGCGGTGGTCCTTAGGACCCAGCGGACCTCGGGAGCAGGCAAAGCTTGGGAGCCACCGCCTGCAGTGTTTCTGTTCCATTGATGGGAAGCGATCACGATTAAAAATAAAGTGGAAATAATAAAGTGTTTGGAAAGAGGTGAAACATCATCGGTCATTGGAAAAGTGTTAGGCTACAGTCGGTCAACGATCGGAACAATTTTAAAGGATAATGGACAAAGTGAGAATAATGGAGCATGTGAAAGGTGCTGCCCCGATGAAAGCTACAATTATTACTAAGCAACGCAGTGGTTTAATTATTGGAATACATATGTTTCTTAAGTGTTTTATATGCATAGAAAAGTAAAATATATACTATATACTAAAACAAATGTTTGACTAACTGACGCTAAATAATACCGGATGTACTTGTTCCGACTTACAAACAAATCCGACTTAAAGACGGACTCAGGAATGGAACTCGTACGTAACCCGGGGACTGCCTGTATTGAAATAAACAGGCTCCTTCCTCCAGAGAATGTCTCATTTTGTTGAATAAACCACTTTTGTATCCACTAGCTTCAGTCTCTCTCCACTGTCTTTGTTCAGACTGCAACAACCCTACCAAGCTGCTCACTTTTGGGATATGGAATGAAGGAAGCCCATGTGGCCATAGGGAAAGCATGCAAACTTGACACAGACAAGATCCAAAAATAAGGACTGAACCCATGTGTCTGATTTGTGAGGGAATCACTATACTACGGGTCTCAAGCAGCACCCATAGAAAGAGAAGCAGGGTCGATATCTCAGGTCTCATCAGAACTCAAAAGATTTCAGATCTCCAGTGCCTGTAGTTGTTTTCAGCGAAATTTCTTTCCACTTTTCACAGTTATTTTAAATTGATTTATTTGGACACAGTAGATGAAACAATTTCCACCATCCGCTATTTCCTAAGTAAAAAGCCTTCATAGTTTTAGAATCTTCTACTATGCCTTTTTCTATGGATACAGAAGAAATCAGTATCTTAAGCCGTGTCTCATAACTAGATCCCCATCTGTCACCCTGGTCAATCTCTTCTCAATGCTTTAATGCTCATTCTATAATTAGGTGGCTAAAATCGACGCTGTACTTGAATTATGCCCCAAAGGACGTGTTATGTTCCAAACTAATTGATCATTACTCTTCTACTGAACAGTGATGGCCAGCTTTATAAAACCCAGATGCTATTGCTTCTTTTTATGGGGCTTTAGCTAAGCCATTTCAGGAGATTACATACTTGAACCCCTGTAGCATTTCATTTGGCAGTGACCAGAAACAACCTCTGAGGCTGACATGGGATGCTATTGCTAAGTAGTGGCATTACTCGTCTGGAAAGTGGGGAAAAAAATGTGAACGTAATAGAACTGTGAATTGAAAGAGATAATGATTTAATTTACCACATGGGTCAGCCCTCTGCAAAGATTAATGAGAGATCATTATATAGTACAAATTTTGTTTGCAACAATAAACAGATCTGATCCACAAGAACTCCTGGTACAAATAAACTCAGTGGCCACTTTATTAGGTAGCTCCTGTACCCAATAAAGTGGCCACTGATTTTTTTTTTTTGGTCTTCTGCTGCTGTAGCTCATCCACTTCAAAGGTCTGAGATGCTCTTCTGCACACCACTGTTGTAATGCGTAGCTATTTGAGTTACTGCCACTTTTCTGTCCTCTTGAACCTATCAGGCTATTCTTCTCTGACCTCTCTCAAGGTGTTTTCGCCCATAAAACTGCAGCTCACTTGATTTTTGTTTGTCTTTTGCACCATTCTCCAGAAACCATGGAGCATGCTAAGCGTGAAAATCGAAGTAGATCAGCAGTTTCTGAGATACTCATACCACCCCATCTGGCACCAACAATCATTCGACAGTCAGTCACTCAGATTATTTTTCTTTCCCATTCTGATGTTTGTTCTGAACAAATAAACTTCTTGACCAACTCTGCATGCTTTTATGCATTAAGTTGCTGCCGAGTAACTGGCTGATTACATATTTGCAAGCTCGTGTGCAGGTGTACCCAGTACAGTGGCCACAGAGTACTTTGAAAACACTAATGCAGAGATCCAACGATGATCATTTATTTGACTCTTTTTTTAAACAGGATTTCATTTCTGGTTTACAAGGATTTTCTGCATTTTACTTGTATGACACATTTGTTGAAAAATATGCTTATGTTTTTTAAACACTGCTTGGTGTGGTATATTTTTAACAATAATGTTTATTTCAGAATAAATCAACTTTTCAAACAAAATGTTAACTAAAAGATCCATGCTGTAACATTTAGGATAGACTGCCTTATAGACAGAATGTCATTTTGATCCAAAGATTGCAATAGAACAACATCAATTACTTTTGAAATACGTCACACTGTTGGTGGAGACGACCATTTTAGCCCTTATGTTTTTCTTTCTCTGTAGCAGAAGATAAAATACCTTCTTGGTACTTTTATGCACATTCAACACTCTGACGCTGAATCTGATGGGAAGGTGACATGCCTCGGATGCACCAGCAGATTACCCCTCCACCCCCCGACATGCACACAGTGACCTTTCTCAACCCAAGTCCCTTCTAGCCGCTATACGAGATTGTGGAACATCAGGGCAAAATAATTTGGATACTGTTGCTCGAAAGAAAATGAAGGAAATTACAATTAAGTCAATTAGTTAAGGTATTAGTTGAAATAAATATAAATGTTTCTAGAGTCGTCTAAAAATTTTTTGAAACCTAAATGCTTTCACTATCTTCCCAAGATAAACTGCACAGCGGCAGTCTGCCAACATCCCATTTCCTCCAAACTGGAGACAAACAGCCCATTGAGGGAAGTTTCCTTTCCAGACAGTGGTCCCTTTTCTTCCTTGCACAAGTAAACAAACGCACCTTTCAGACAGACCACAGTCACCGGTGCTCCGTGAAAGGAATCTAAAGGAACCGCAGATCCTGTCCAAATATGTGTTCATTAGGACTAGCTTTCCTGCAGAATCCTTCTCTCCATCACACATGAACAAACACTCCATTTTCCATCTGTCACCAATCAAACTGGGGGAAAAAAAAGCACATGTCCATCCGAACTGCCTTTTGTGTATTGAGACTGAGGCAGCTATAATCCATTTATGGAACAACAGAAGGATGCTATAACCACTCCCAGTGTGATACTGAGAGATGCATGGCTTAACCTGAGGTCTGGTTGCTGTTGACCTCCATTAGGTCTGTTGTCTCAGCTGTGTGACGCGCATTCAGGCGATTTTAAAAGAGCACATGTGCCTCCCCAAAAGGTCAACCAAATAAAGCTTCTCAGGACTATCAATCAAACTGAAGCGTTGAACAACAGATGATAAATTGGAAATCTAAAGTTGGAGGAAAGGACAGGGGAAGAGAAATAATACACGAGTATAGAGAACAGCCACAGGTTTATTCTGCAACTTTAAAATGTTGCTTTCAATAATGGATTCAAACAAGGAACAGTACAGCACAGTACAGGCTATTCGGTCCTCAATGTTGTGCCAACCCTTAAACCCTGCCTCCCATATAACCCTCCACCTTAAATTCCTCCATATACTTGTCTAGTAGTCTCTTACATATTAGTTACTTTTGTCTCATCAGGAAAAGTATTTTAACATAACAAAATTATATATTATAAAGATGGGGTAAAATGTGTTACCGTCCTTTTAAATAGAAAGCAGGTGTTAATCTTACTAGAAAGGTATTGAGCTTTATCAACTCTAACAGTTTAGCTACTTTCCCTCTGACCGTTAGGGATATGGGAAGAAAGCAGGAAGGGGGTTCTAAATTTTGGTCGTATTATCTTTATTTATTAAGATACAGCACAGAGTAAGCCCTTCCAGCAGCATTTCACCAAAGGACTAGATAGTGTGGGTGTGCAGAGGATGTTTCCTCTGGTGGGGGTATCCAAAACAAGACCTCAGAATGGAGGGGCAGATGTATGGGGTTGAATGAGATCTGGGATCAGCTATGATGAGATGGTCGAGGAGACTGAATAGTCTAACACCTCCTGTGTCTTATGGTCTATAAGCAAACAAAACTGATGCATCTAGATCCAGTTCAACGCATCTAGGTTAAGATGAATCCACCTAGACTACATCCAAGTGAACCTCCAAGATGATCACAACCTCATCGTGGTTTGGAGGCTTGTGTGCCTCAATGACCCAGAGAGCTACGTTGGCAGGAGTCAGGGCTTTAGGCATTGGCTCTTGGTAGGTCAAAGAGTAGAAGGCAGACTAAGAGGAGAAGGCCCACCAGTTCTCCAGGTTCAGGGATTCAGCTCAGGCCTAACAACACTGACCGGTGAAACTGAAGAGCTTTCCACATCTGAGTGTGACGGTATTTCTGAGAGTCCGCCCAGTACTTGCACAACTGACAAAAGCGAAAATCAACAGGAAGCTACTGACGTGATGGAAGGAAGGATCGTCATCGCCATGTATCACGTAGGACGTAAGTACACCCAAGTGAAGGAAGATGCACGGCTGATCTTCACATCAACAATGCTCACCAACCCAAGGGTAAAGGGCACACACAGATTGTTTTTTTAAAACAGAGGTTTTACTTCAATTGTGCTCATTTAATACAAATAAATATTCAACATCAAATAAACGTGATGAACAAAAGGGAGGAAGGTGCAATTCTGTGGAGTCAGCACAATCTGGGGAACACTATAGCCAACCATGAACAGCTCCAGTTGGATCTCACCATCAAACAAAAGATCTTTCAGCCTATGTACTGCCACGTCCTCCACTTCAGGAAGAAATTCTAAATTTAAAGCTACTTAAATTATAGTTTGCTTAAACTCAAGTAATGACACTGCTAAAATGGGCTCCAGTTTATTTTAGTCAGAAACCAAAATAGCTAACATTTTCCAGGAGTCAGTGAAAGCTAACTATTTATGACCAAAAAAAAAAGGCAAGCCAGTGGTGAATGATTCAATCAGAAACAGCTACATGAAGAAAAACAAGTTAACACCGGATGACGTGGTATCATGTACCTGGTGACTGACAACAGTTGGCTGTCACTACTTTTGTTTTTGACAGGTAAACAACATACAGACAGTAAAATAAACTCTGAAATCGCTAAAGGAGCAGAAATGAAGAATAGCAGAAGAGTAGGGAAAGGAAGATGACACGGGTTGGTGCGCTTCAGCCCGAAACGTCGACTGTACTTTTGTCCATAGATGCTGCCTGGCCTGCTGAGTTCCTCCAGCATTTTGTGAGTGTTCTTATAAGAGGAGTGAGTGGATTTGCAGGGAGCAGCTTACAGCGAGTCACCACACTCCAGTGCCATCTTGCATCAATCTTCTATTCTTTTTTTGTTTCCACATATTGCTCAATATGCAGCCAATCTGTGCATTGTCTTGGAAATGAAAATGCCATTACTTTTTAAACACAAGCTACCTTCAATAAATATAATATATAAATGCCCTTATCCTCACACCGAGTTTCCCTCCACCAACTGTAGGCTTCATATCTGCTCAAACTGAATTCTATCAAACATTGCTCAGATCATCCACTGACTTACCCCAAATTCCTTTGCAATTTTTGTGTGTTTTCCACAGAATTATCTACACCTTGTGTCACAAGTAATCACTTGCCCCATCACTGAAATGTTCCCACAACCTATGGACTTACTTTCAAGGACTCTTCATCTCTTGCAAGACTCAGGGTTGTATATGGTGACATATTTGTACTTTGTTAACAAGTTTTCTTTAAACTTTGAACTTGTGTCTTATCTCTTCAAACTACACACAAAAGGTGTCAGAACTAGAGCTCGTAGTTCATGTCAAATCATTCAAACTGCATTGGATTCCCACCCTTTTTTTCCCCACACACTCTAGAGCATTTTTTGTTCACTATTATCATCCTTCCAATGTGCCCTTTTTATCAAAGAGACCCCATGTAGAAATTTATCAAGGTTCATATGCGCACCATTCACCACATCGTCCCTGCTCCGTTTACTTTCTCTAAGAAGTGCCTGTTTCCCGCAGCATTACTTTTCAACAGCTTGTTGACTGCACCCGTTTTCTCTTCATAGTGGCATTCAGCAGCTGCATATCTAATTAATAGCCCTCTCAAGTGTTTGCTATGTTTAGATAACTGACCTGCAATTTCTTAGATCAGCTACTGTATGTCTCCATTAACAAAGATTCAAAGTACAGCACTACGCATGCAGCCAACAAGATGAGATTCATCCTCTCATAGACAGCTAAGAAACAAAGAAACCATGGAGACCATTCAAAGAGAAAGATCAACAAACCCCCCACCACAAACACATAGCGCAAAAAAAAAGCAAAGAACAGAGAATTTAAAACAACAACTCAAAAAGTCATCAAAAGAGTCTATTTATATTTAGTTCAGTTCAATCCAGCCATGTGTAATTTGTAATCTGCTGGCTGTCCTGATCAAAATCGCACAAAACATCAAAGAAAGGAGGGAACAAAAACCAGATTTGATATTCTTTTCTCATCAGGAAAAAAATTACTGTCCCTTGAGCCACTGCAATTTCCTTCTCCAACTTTCAAGATTCAAGAATGTACCAATTTGAATGTGAACTCCCCTTTGTGCCCTTAACTAATAGTTAATACACTTACATCAATCAGAATCTCTTTCCTTTCTCCAGACATGTCAGAATTTATTTATTCACATAGATAGCAATTCCAATGAGAGAAATAAAATCAGAAAACTTGTGATTTTTAAAAAATTATTTCCTATTTAGCTAATTTATGTTGTATATCTTCGGCAGTTATCCAATTAAAATTTGTCATTTACTCTCAAGATGCTTGCTAAGGCATCCACTTTCAAAATCTAGGCAAAGATAAAGATGAAATGAGGGTAAATATAACTATATAAAGGAGTAGTTGAGGTGCTGAGGCCAGTCCTTAAGTTAGAGATTTATTGTCATTGCTGAGGACAAAACTGCAGTGCTTTTCCATTCAGTGTTAAACAGCATAAAGGCAGTTCAATTTCTAAAAAACACAATGTCTACATTTAAAATTACATCTGAGTTATTTACAGTGACAGCTAAGTTACGACTGAATTAAAAACACTCTAAAATTAAAAGAAACCCGTGGCTGCCTCACTCATGTACTGCACCTGCCCATGTTAGAAAATATGGATATTAAATATAAAATAGTATCAAGAATTAAAGCTGGAGGTTTAAAGCAAAGAGCTCAGAAAGAAAAGGTTGCTGACCTATTTAAACCCAAATATTGCACCTGCTCATGTATTGCACTTAGAGATTGTCCATAGAGCCTAAAGACTATGGGTGGGGTGGGGTGGAGGGGCATTATCCTTAAAATTTGTAGTTGATTGTGGTGAAGGATGCAAAGGAGCAGAATATTCACAGGACTATTGTCGAAGCTTTTCCAGAGCTACTGCCCGAAATTTACAGTTAGGCTCATGGGGTAACATTGTCAAATGTTGACAGTTACACTATTATTACAACTACACATCAATTATTTTTCAAGCCGCTGTGCAAACTACAGTGAATGGGTTTCTATGCAAAAAAGCAAGAGCCTTCTATTTGTGTTTAAGAGGTGTGCAGCGGACCAAGTGGAGGCCAGTGCAATGCTGAATCCCGTTCTGCTCTTCGGCCCGCTTAACTGGTAGCCAAATTGGGATGGTATGATTAGAAAGAAAACCAACAAACTGTTTTAAACCAGGATTGACACTTGCAAACTGTCAAACATGAAAAAACTATGAATTCTGCACAAACACCATTAAATTATCACATCACTTAAATGCAACTTAGTCATTTGATGTCATTGAGTAACTCAGCTGAACTGGATCTGTAGTTGCTGACAAGAGTGAAATGATCTCATTCGCACTCACAATGAGAAATACAATAACTGTTAATATTTCTGTTAAGTGTTAAACTGTTAATGTTTCTGTTAATACCTTATCATATTCACTCTCTTCCAAAACAAATCATTGGTTGCTTGTGTATAGCTTTTCATAAATTCTATGTCTTTATTTTACTGCAAATACCTGCAAGAAAATGCAGTGCATATTCATCTCAAAGTAGTGCTTGGTGACATATACATACTTCGGAAATAAACTAATAAATTACTTTGACTTTGGCCTTCAGCATGAATCTCCTGTCATCCATGCAGGCAAGTACAGAGCAGTGGAAATGCCAAGGCGTTCAAAGCGTCATCTTCTGGCACAGAGTTTTCTCTTAAACAGGCCAGTCGGGCGTTGGCTTTTTGTATATGCCGTCAGGCCACAGTTTGAAGGAGAATGAAGTGTTCTTCCAAAATCCTCACCCACAGCCTGCAACAGCTAATTACCACTCTTTTATTCAATTATTGTTCCAGTCTCAGAGACTGCACAGTTTAAAATTCCCCATCTTGCTTGCCAATATTGCAATAACTACCAAAGACTGAAATCGAACCCTGATCCAAAAGTTAATCCTATAGTTAACACTGTCGGCTTTTGTGAATAAAACTTGTGGAAGTTGTTTTATGTGTTTAACAAAAACCCTTTGCTTCCATTATGAACACACCAGACAGTCCCCTGACACTGATGTTATTACAGCAGACACTGTCTCTTAAAGTAAAGAACTCAAAGATGGTGTTTGTGAATTATGTTGAACAGTCTTGATTATAAACAAAATGTATCATCTGTCACCCATTACCCTACAACACTATCAAGTTAACCAATCTTCACAGATATGTAAGTACATAAAGAATCTGAAGCACTGTGTATAGATTATACCATTTTAACCCTTGCACATGGTTTGCCATCAATTATCATCATGGCTCATCCTCTTCCAGCATCACCTTTCGAAAAAGATATCAATGATCGCCTCCAATATACTCAGCCTGCACAGCTCCCTTGAATGGAGAATTCCAAAGATAGAACACCCCTCCATGCTCTGAATGGCTGCCTCTAGCCTGAAATACCCCAACCCAGAGGAAACCTTACTCCAGCATTACCTTGTGAAAAAGCTCAATGATTTTGAGCTTTTCAATAAGATCACCTCTCATTCTTCAGAACTCAAGAGTACAAGCCCACTCTGATTAAATCTCTCCTCAGATAACAAAGCTGCCAAAATTCAAGACTTTTTAAAAATAAAAGTTAAACATGCTGCCCAAACACAGAACGCCTCACAGGAATATTTTCACGTCGAATTTAACACCCAGTAACGCATGGAGACTATGAGGAAGCACTGACCAGCATCAGTATGCAATTCAAGTATAGCCACGGTTAGAAGTACAAGGGGGGCAAGGGTAGATCTTTGAGGGGGCCAGAGAGAAATGCAAAAGGCAAAGCCCTTTCATAGCAATTTTTAGCTGCAATGGATAACAGAGTATTCCTTCTAGCCAGACACCAGTAGAAAGTATCAGTGGTTCACAGACATCTTGGTTAATGATAGGGGTCTATGGCATAAAAAAGGCTGGGAACCTCTTCAATGGATAATGAAGTCATTATTGAAGTTGAAATCTGCAATAAGAAACCTTATATTAATTTTGAGATACACATCATATCATTAGTGCCTCTGGAAACAGTAGTTTCAACTCTGAGGGATAAAATCCTGAAATGGAAGAATTCCTGATGGGAAGGAAATAAATAACAGACACATATATGGAAGTTAATAACTCACTTGAACAGCTGAAAGGAAAGGGGATATAGTTATGGGACCAATGCTTGGCATCCAAAATGGGTACTGCCAGGGTTGAAGGAGAGCTAGACAGAAGAGAAAAGCCATTCACTAATGTTTCAACTAATAAACTAAGTCGAGTGTTCAGAAGCCAACTGGAAACGGAGGTGGGATTGGAGAGGCCACCAAGTGAGATAGAAAGGAAGCAGCTTTGGAGCTGGTGTTGAAGGCCACAAGGTGAAAGTAGCAGACTAGATGATCTTCGTCTTTGTGGCAGAGTATTGGCTTCTATCAAGGTCACAACGTCAATGTAACGATAGGTGACAAACAGTCTATTAATGTAATGGAGAAAACGTCAATAGGTGATCCACTGCCAAAATCGACAGAGACATCTCTGAGTTCAGCAAGTTAGACAGGAGAAAGATGACTAGATTGGGAAGGTCAGCAAGAGAGCTGGACGGGCCAGCTGAGAAATTAGCAAGCTGTAGCTTTGGTGGGTCATTTGAAAGTTTCTGATAGAGGCATACATAAGAGAAACAGCCCTGGGAACAGAGAAGGTACCAAGACCACAGGGTAGAGGGAACCACAGGTAGTGGTGTTGATCACAGGCCCATTGCAGCATTCACTGCATGTGTGAATGTCCTTGTTATACTAGCCCATTTGTGAAAGGTTGTGGGACAGATATTGATTGGCCTTTAGAAATTTGATTTCACTTCAATAATACCAATAAACAGGGAATTTCACAACCCATGATAGATCAAAGCCCAATACCATTTGGCCTATGTTAGTACTTACTTCAAAGACTGATAATTAGTATCACTACCTGCTCTCACACCTTTTCCCCCAAATATGTATCATATTCCCCTTTGAACTGATACTGAATCAGCTCACACCATTCCAGGTACTGCATTCTAGTTCCTAATTATTTGCTGTGACCAGCCACACCCGCAACCCATCCCTTATCACCTAGGGTTCTTTTACCAATTCCTTCAGCTATGTCCTCTGAGATTACAAGGCAGCCAACTAGCCTACTGAGTCCTGGTTTAACTTTGATCTGCAAACAACATCCCCAACAGATTTCCACCAAATGAAATCCAGTTCTTTCTGAAAGCAATTAATAGACACTGGCTCATGTTGCAAGTTTTTCCTTTGCTTTTCCACAGGGAATATCTTCACCCAGCATATTAAAACCTTCCATAATTATGAAAGCACATTATGAAATCAGAGAAGGTAGCAAAGTTCTGAAATGCAACGTGTCCTCTGATTTCTGGTGTCTTACTTTGTGAAAAATATCCTCAGCCGCCTATGTATAAATCTGTGCGAGTTGTATTTTTTTAGTAATAAATAGTGGAAGGAATCTGCTGAACCTTAAGTGCATGTGCAGCCAAATTTTGTTTATACTGATAGCATTTTCCTGTCTTCTAAAAGGTCTCTTCAGATGCATTAAACTAAATTGCACTTAGTGTAATCCCATTATCAGTGCTGGATTGAATCTGTACAAATTCCAAGTTATACCAAACCTGTGGGCTTTAGATACTCAAAAATAAACATCAAGATTTCTCAAGATAGAACTTCGGAAAATGTGGTAAAAGCAAGCTTGCAAATTGTTCCAGGAAAGTCTGGCCTTTTCATTGCCTTCATAAGTCTTAGAATATTTTGCAACTTAATGCATTTTCTTGTCATTGCAATAAGGTACTGCTGCAAAGGGAAAAATAGCAAACAACATGTTCATGTGGTGGCAGAACCATGAAGGGGATAAGAGAGATCCCGTTTGTGCTGCTGAATAAAGAGGACAAGACATTGAACACGACATTTAAGTCTGTCATCTCCTGTTCCAAGTGCTGTATGAACTAATTCATGAGATCACGGAATTGTGAAATCATTTGTGAATCATGGTTAGCAAATGGAACTGCAGAGACTAGAAATTACCTAGCAGAGGAAAAAGACATAATGTATCATGTGTACAATTCTATATCAGAACTAGTAAGGATGAGTAGTAAGTTCCCTCCTAATTCATGGGTTTAGAGATTAAGGGAATTAAGAACCTAACTATAGGCACAGGTAAAATTTTAATGTGGGAACAGATGAAGTTAGCAAGGATAGGGAATGTTCTTGACTTACACAGTTCACAATGAGTAGGTCTGACCTGTGTTGCAGTGATTATTTTTTAAGCAAATACAAATTAAGATTCCTTCTTTGAAGCTCCCTCAAGTATTTATAAGACCATGCTTTCAGGATACATATTTTGAATTTACAAATGAGGGGAAAAAAGTTCAAGCAACATAATGTGTGGTTAGTGCAATGCTATTAAAGAGCCAGCTGTAAGATCAGGGTTCAATTTCCACTGCTGTCTGTAAGGATTATGCATGTTCTCCCCATGACCATGTGGGCTTCCTCCCACAGTTTAACAATGCACTGTCACCGCTAGCATGTTGGCGCCAAAAGAGTGGTGACACTTGCAAAAGCTGCCCAGCATTATCCTTGCCGATTTCGTTTGACACAAATGACACATTTCATTGTATATTCTGAAGTACGTGTGATAAATAAAAGCTAATCATTAAGTAAAGCTAATCTGCAACCTTTTACCTGTCCAGAATGCAGCATTATCACAAAAGGCACAATTGGTGCCCCTTAGACCAGTGGTTATCAATCTTTTTTGGATTACCCCCAATCAGCTTCCAGACCACATCCCCAGTGAACTCTCCCTCTTTCCGGTCTTCACTTAAATACTATAAAGAATTTTGATTTGCAATACACAGTGGAAGATCAGAACTGCAAATTCAAAGCAGTGACAAATAATTTCAAAAAAAAATTCAAATCTATTTAAAGATACAAATAAATTGTCTTTCATTACAGTAAAAACAATCTTCCACCAACAATTTTAGAGCTTACATTAGTACAGCTATTTCATTGCTTTTTCACCTTTCAGTGAGATGGATGGGCTTGGTCCTTCTCAATACCAGGCTGAATGTCACTCAGGAGTCTCAGGTCCCCAAGTTCAGTAACTTGCAGTCTGTTACATTGCTTTGAAAGATGTTGGCTGATTGCACTGAAATCACGGTCCACTAGATATGATGTTAGAAACCTGATAAAAAACGTCTTGACCTTTTTCCACAGTGTAGTATAGTGTTCAGGTTCCCTTCTGCAATCAAAAGTCATGATATGATTTTTTGAACCTCAGCTTCAACTCGAAGTCATTTTGTAGAGAGATCAGTTCTTCCTTCATCCTCCCATTAATTCCTCATTACAAGTGTTCCAGATGGATTTATTACCCAATCTGCAATTTGGATAGAAAATAACTCCTGAAATCTCTCTGACAGGTACTGTGCCATTCACCCAGGCAGGCACAGTAGACTTGAAGATCATCATCTGGTATTCTTTCTTTCTCTTTCAACTCAGGCTGGGAAATTGGAAAAAGTCGTGATGGCCAGCGTTGCAGTTAAATAGGATTAACTCGGACAAAAATATGGAGACGACTGTTTTGACTTTGATAAGATTCACACCATTTCCTTGCAATTTATTTCATTAAACTTTGCAAATATGAGGGGTGATTGATAAGTTATTAACTTCAAACTTTCTGCATAATCACTCAAAGAGTTGAACAGCATGTGCATGTAACAAGAGCTGTATAACCCATCTCCTTCCAGCTTGGGCCACGAACTTATCAATCACCCATCTGTGGACACTTTCTGGAGGTCCAAGATCCGTATGCTCCACGACCGCTGGACTAAGTGTGTAAATGTAGGAGGGGACTATATTGAAAAATAAATGTGCTAGGTCTTCTAAAATTGACTCCTTCTGCCTTAGGCCATGAACTTATCAATCACCCCTCGTAAGTCTGACAAATAAGCAATGTCCTGTCTAATATTCTGAGAATATCCTATCTAAATTCTGAGAATCCTGTCTAATATTCTTGAGCTGATTACTGAATGAAGCATTAGAGTCTTCAAAGAATCATATCACAGTTTGCAAAAGCACACAGAAGTGTCTCAGGCAGTTTCCCTTTGAGAGCCATCTGACTTGTCATCATTCTCAATACAAGGCTTTCGAAATAGTCGAGAATTGAGAGCAGGGGACTAGATTTTATTCACTGCTGTGACCACAGCATCTAATGATTTGTGCAGGGGATCACTTAGCTTTTATGCAACAAGATGTTGTCTGTGAATAACAGTGAATGGTAAATATGATAAGGACAGCTTTTTCAAGAATTTAATAACCCAACAGTGGGTGTTGCGTCACTGATGGTCCCCATCTGTTGCACACAAATGTGAGTGAGTGGAATGTCTCCTCTTTGAAAAATTGCTCAACAACCCAATATGTTGACTCCCAATTGATATGTTTCATCTGTTTGAATAGCGTTTTCGCTGAGTGGTGTTGCTTTAATTATTTGGCCTGGTAACCTACACAAAACTGTACTCAGTACCTCCTTTACTGCTGGCAGAATCAGTTCTACAATTCTATGAGGCTTTCTAGACTTAGCAATAAACAATGACTGAAACACAAAAGGCATCACTGTTTTGTTGTGAAGTGCTGGCAAACATGCTTTGAAGTGTTTTCCATATCTGAAAGTTTTCACGAAGTGACTGAAAATAAGCCAACAGCTTGTTTGCTTTAATCAGAGTGTATTCTCTTCAAACATTTAATGAGACTGGATGGCTTCACTGCTTCATTTGAAAAAAAAAATTTTCAGAGAGCAGACACATTGCCTGCTGTTGGTTGCGTGGTGCTGATATAAATCCATATTTCAGATACTCCACACTATACGATTAAAATTTTCTTTTCAGTTGGTCTGCTTCGGCCATTTTCATCCTGGATTAACAACCTTGGTCAATCACAAGCTGTTCCAAGTCCAACCTCGAGTGCTCTGATCAATGAAGGGGAAAGTACTGCAGCAGCATTGCTCAGGCAATACCTGACACTCTGCCTGAAGGTGCATAAAGTGGGGCAGTGATATCTTTGTTGGGCTGCGGGCAAAAGGAATGCAGTCGAGACCACTTGAAAGGGAGGATTCTGAACTTTATCCCAAAACCTAATTCACTGGAATTCCATTACTGCATGGTTAGAGTATGAGAATCATACTTGCTAACTCAATGCTACAGTAGTAAATGACAATAACGTGTGGTCCAGGCGTTATTAGATGGTGATGAGAAGCAAGGCAACCACCTTACACACAGTGTCATTAAGACCAAAGAACTGATTGTGGAATTCACAAAGAGTAGATAAGGGAACACACACCAGTCCTCATAGAGGGATCAGAAGTGAAAAGGGTGAGCAATTTCAAGTTCCTGGGTGTCAACATCTCTGAGGGTCTACCCTGGACTCAATATATCGATGTAGTTACAGCTGTTATATTTCATTAGGAGTTTGAAGAGATCTTGTACGTCACCAAATACTTACAAATTTCTACAGGTTTATTGCGAGGAGCATTCTAACTGGATGCATCGCCATTTGGTATGGGGTGGGGCTACTGCACAGGATCAAAATAAGCTGCAGGAAGTTGTAAACTCTGTTGGCTTCATCACGGGAACCATCCTTCGCAGCATCCAGGACATCTTCAAGGAGCAATGTCTCAAAAAGGTGGCACCCATTACTAAGGAATCCATCACCCAGGACATGCCCTCTTCTCATTGCTACCATCACGGAGGAGGTACATGAGCCTGAAGGCACACACCCAATGATTCAGGAACAGCTCTGCCATCAGATTTCTGAATGGACATTGAATCTACGAATTCTCATGATAAGCCAAATACAGAAATGTCACATTGCTTTTCACAAATATAGCGCACTTGGAGCAGTCTTCTGGAATGGTAAATTTTTAAAATTCATTTTTAAAATTAAACCAGCAATCCATTAGCTGTTGTCCTTGGTCCTAAGCACTCCCCCCCCCCATTATCTTTATGGCCCCCTTAGAAATTCCCATTGCCCTGGGGGGGGGGGAGGAGAACAATAACACCCACTTTGTGAACCACTGCTTAAAGCATTCAATATATTTCTCGGCTGTGCAATGTAGAAGTATAAGATTTTACGCCTGATGAATATGCCACAGTGTACAGTGGCAAGCAAAAGTTTGGGCACTCCTGGTCAAAATTTCTGTTACTGTGAATAGCTAAGCGAGTAAAAAATGACCTGATTTCCAAAACACAAAGTTAAAGATAACACATTTCTTTAATATTTTAAGTAAGATTACTTTTTTTTATCTTTTACAGTTTCAAAATAACAAAAAAGGGCCTGAAGCAAATGTTTGGGCACCATGCATGGTCAGTACTTAGAAATGCCCCTTTTGGCAAGTATCACAGCTTGTAAACGCTTTCTGTAGCCAGTTAAGAGTCTTTCAATTCTTGTTTGGGGGATTTTCGCCCATTCTTCCTTGCAAAAGGCTTCTACTTCTGTGAGATTCTTGGGCAACTTGCATGCACTGCTCTTTTGAGATCTATCCACGGATTTTCGATGATGTTTAGGTCGGAGAACTGTGAGGGCCATGGCAAAACCTTCAGCTTGCACCTCTTGAGGTAGTCCATTGTGGATTTTGAGGCAAATTTAGGATCATTATCCTGTTGTACAAGCCATCCTCTTTTCATCTTCAGTTTTTTTTTCTTTTTTTTTACAGACAGTCTGATGTTTGCTTCCAGAACTTGCTGGTATTTAATTGAATTCATTCTTCCTTCTACCAGTGAAATGTTCCCCGTGCCACTGGCTGCAACACAAGTCCAAAGCATGATCAATCCACCCCTGTGCTTAACAGTTGGAGAGGTATTCTTTTCATGAAATTCTGCACCCTTTTCTCTCCAAACATACCTTTGCTCATTACGGTCAAAAAGTTCTATTTTAACTTCATCAGTCCACAGGACTTGTTTCCAAATGCATCAGGCTTGTTTAGATGTTCCTTTGCAAACTTCTGATGCTGAATTTTGTGGTGAGGATGCAGCAAAAGTTTTCTTCTGATGACTCTTCCAAGAAGGTCATATTTGGTCAGGTGTCGCTGCACAGTAGAACAGTGCACCACCACTCCAGAGTCTGCTAAATCTTCCTGAAGGTCTTTTGCAGTCAAACAAGGGTTTTGATTTGCGTTTCTAGTAATCCTACAAGCAGTTCTCGTGGAAAGTTTTCTTGGTCTTCCAGAACTCAACTTGACCTCCACTGTTCCTGTTAACTGCCATTTCTTAAATACATTACGGACTGAGGAAACTGCTACTTGAAAATGCTTTGCTATCTTCTTATAGCCTTCTCCTGCTTTGTGGGCATCATTTATTTTAATTTTCAGAGTGCTGGGCAGCTGCTTAGAGGAGCCCATTGTTAGGACAAGGTTTCAGGAGTCAGGGTATTTATAAAGCTTTGAAATTTGCATCACCTGGCCTTTCCTAATGATGACTGTGAACAAGCCATAGCCCTAACAAGCTAATTAAGGTCTGAGACCTTGGTAAAAGTTATCTGGAGTTCAAATCTCTTGGGGTGCCCGAACTTTTGCATGGTGCTCCTTTCCTTTTCCCCCCCACTCTAAAATTGTGCAAAACAAAAACAATACACTAATCTTGCTTAACATGTTGAAAAGAATGTTTCATCTTTAACTTTATGACTTTTGAAGATCAGTTCATCTTCTACTCAGTTAACTATTCACAGTAACAGAAATTTTGACCGGGGTCCCCAAACGTTTGCATGCCACTGAATGTGACAGTTGAATAACATTGGTCAGTGGGTTCCTTTAACTGTGGGAAGCTAGCCAGAAACTCCACCCTAAAGGCTAACTTACTCTGACTGGTCTTACTATAAGCAAAGTTGGCATAACTGCCCATCCTAAGAAGCCTTGTACATTGCACATGCTGACACCAAGATCCTCAATATCCCTTAAAAAAAAAAGCCTCGGATTAATCCCAAGATAAAGAACTTGATTGTGCTTGTAATTTGATCAACCATGGGTAAATGTGACTGCCTGGCAACATAAGACCATAAAACATGGGAGCAGAAGTAGGCCATTTGGCCCATCGAGTTTGCTCCACCATTCAATCATAGGCTGATCCACTTCATCCAGTCATCCCCACTCCACCTGCCTTCACCCCATACCCTTTGATGACCTGGCTAATCAAGAACCCATCTATCTCTGCCTTAAATGCACCCAGTGACTTGGCCTCCACAGCTGCTCACAGCAACAAATTCCACAGATTTACCACTTTCTGACTAACAAAATTTCTCCGCATGTCTGTTCTAAAAGGACGTCCTTCAATCCTGAATTCTGGTCTTCCTGTCCTAGAATCCCCTACCATTGATAATAGCTTTGCCAAATCCAAACTGTTCAGGCCTTTTAACATTTAGAATGTTTCTATGAGATCCAGCATCTCCTAATGCGCTACCACAAGACCCCAGGACTGGTGTCACATATATTGAGGAACGTAAGAAGCTTACTGATATTAATCATGATTCTTTCATAACATGGAGAGCCCTGTTGTGCCACAGAAGCTGTGAAGCTCACATACAGTCATCTACAAAATCTGGAAACTGAACTGCAGTTTACAAATCTAATGCAAGAGTTTTCAAAGTAACTTCATACAACCAGATACGTGACCAGAATCTTTCAAAGTCACACATTAGCATAAGTCTGCAACTGCATTGTTATAGTCAGGATTGTACATCAAAATATTTAGTACTACAGTACTTCCGAAAACAGGTTCCAGATAATAATGAAACAGTACTCATCTCGGGCTACCTCCTTTGACTGGTGGTTTAATCACTGGTGTAATCTTCTGGACTAAAGGAATAGACTGGAATTATATAAAAGTGTGACAGAAAATACTCCAAGCCACTCAAATCTAACTAGTCACTTTAGCTTAAGATCAAGTATAACTTACAAGACAGAAACTATGAAAGAACAGTCCACCATCCAAGTAAAAGCTTTAAATGCAAAGTAGAAATGTTTCAGGGGCCAGCACCTTCCAATGGCATCCTCAGACTGGCATTGCCATTAATTCAAGACACTGATAAAATAAAAATAAAACACTTGACATATCCTTACAATCTTTTTGGGATAATGTTGGAAAATGTGCTGGTGTTGTGCAGCTTGGAGTAAAACAATAAATATTTAAGTTTTATTTTCTCCTTTTAAATTCTACAGAAGAGAACTTCAAAACAAGAATCAACTCCAGTTTTGTTCATATATGTCAGACTAACTATAGCCCAGTAACTGAAAACCCAACTCGGACTGAACATTTCCGCACCACACCAGTCCACCCCTTCAACTTTCCTGACTCCAGTTCCCCCGGGAACAAGGACTTCCAGGATCATGACGGGATAGCTTAAAGAATCCAACCCTTTGCCGACTTCCACTACTTCTAACATCAGAGTTCTGCCTTGTGCCTGTAGCTCTTCTTAGTTGGCTGTTCTGAAGATAAAGAGAAAATACCAAATATGCTTTCAAAAAACATACTGACAATGCAGTAGCAAGTGATCTAGCAGACTACTTAGTGGTAGATCCGAAGCTCAGTTTTGCAATGGAGCGCTACGTAGTGAAGCTTCAAAGACTGAATATTAGAACTTATGGGGCAATGTACTGTATAATGTAGATTTGGCACACTGCTCATTCTTTGACTTCAATGCAGGACTATCTGAGAAACACCAAAAAGGGAGAAAATCCTGTGACTGACAAGGCTTTGATCCACATTCCACAAGTGTTGTGCTAGGAGTGCTTAACTATGTGCCTAAATCAAAATAAAGGAGCAGAGTTAAAACTTGAGCTCAAAACCAGGTTCTTAAACTCATCGACCACCTTCTGAAGCTTGAAGCCATTTACCAAGTCAATGCAAGGAATCCCTCATCAAAAAGCCATGTTTAACAGGGACACATAGGACTGACAGTAACAAGTATTTAAACAGATTTAAGTATGATACTCAGAAGGTAAAGGCAAACAACTTCTGTGTAAAAATTTGCCAAGAACAATCATGGTCATGGATAAGACCATGATCACCCACATCACATGACATGGTACATAATGATGATTATGACGTACCATATAAATATATAAGCAAGTTCATGAGGAATGAAGGAAGAGACAAGACAATTAAATACTAGGGAGTACTGATTTCTGTTTCTCAGCACTTTGACATTTATGATTGGGAAGATGCCAACCAGCCCATTGCATTGATACTAATCAAAACAGACAAGAGTAATTGCGGTTTATGGCTCTTAGTCTATTGCCCTGAAGAGTGCTAGGATGAGGTTAAAATAATTTTGGGCAAACAATTCCACGTAGCTTCACTTTTAAATTAACTCAGTTTGTTATCAATATACCCAAGATGTCATGATACAGCTCCAAGGGTTCAATTATTTAAAGTCTGCAAAGTTACTAAAAAATAAAATTACTTTCAAGATTATTTGCATAGAATTTATAACTAGACAGAATTTATTATTCAGGCTAACTTGGGATTTGACACAGAAAGCTTTCAGAGTGAAAATGAATGCACACAATTTACAGTAACAAACTGATGTTAAGATTTTCTTTATTACAATAAGATCACTTCCAAAAATATTGATTTCAAGCACTTTGAAGCTGTGCAAGTCCCACTTTCAAGTTTTCCTGTTTGGAGCACGCTAAGTGGTTCAGAAGATCGTAAATCACACAGGAGACTTATTATTCTCTGCAACAATCTAAAACTAAGCACTAACAGACCAATTTTTCCTTTCACCCTGTGAAAGCTTTAAATGGAAGATCACACCCATTGACAGAAAATTAAAACATAGATAATAGGGCAAGCAAATCTAAAGAGTTTAAATTACAGCAGTCAAATCTCTTTCCAGCCTTGTCTATTCCAATGGAAGTAATCACATTATTTCATCTTCGTTTTCTGGTCTGTGGATATACTCCAAGGTTTTTAAAAGTAATTTTCAACAAAGTTGCTGGGCATTTGTAGCTTACTAAAACCATAAGACACAGGAGTGGAGCTAGACCATTCGGCCCATCAAGTCTGCTCAGCCATTTCATTATGGCTGATTCATTTCTCTCTTAACCCCATTACCTTTCACGCCCTGAGTAATCAAGGACCTATCTACTTCTGCCTTAAATGTACCCAGTAACCTGACCTCCATAGCTGCCTGTGGATTACACCCTCTGGCTAAAGAACCTTCTCATCTCTGTTCCAAATGGATGACCCTCTATTTTGAGACTGTGCTCCCTGGTCCTAAACTCCCCTGTCAAAATAAACACCCTCTTCACAACCACTATATCTCTGAGATTCTTTAATTACGGGCAATTTTTTCTGTTTCCAGGGTTAGATTTTCAAGAAAAGTTGTTTTTTCCAAAAACAAGTACTGTAGTTTTAAAAGTTAGGTAATAGCACCTCTAAGCTTTCTTCGGTATGCTTCATATATATTATCTTAATTTTTAAGTGTTTAAAAACTTGAAAGTACCACTATTTTGGTCTTGTTCCCTACCCAGACTCTGTAAATTTGTCTTCAAAATAAAGTAATAATTAAATAAGTAATAAGTAATTCATTAAACTTTTCTTTTGTATTTTCACACAAGAACTTTTAAAACACATGTCAAATTCATGTGGTTTATTTTTATACAATTTGTACATTTTTATGGCAAAGAACCGCTGTCCCAACACTTCTGTTATTATCAACACAACACACTTTAGAGACCAACCAAGTTTTTTCAAACAATTCTTTACTTGATTTCCATGGAAATGAGAAACAACAGGGGATCACGTGACTGTCATGGCAGAAGACCGGCATTTTGATGTCCAGAAATTTGAGTAATTTAAAGATTTTTATCTCCTGATATAAAAGTATGTTGATTATGTGCCTTTACCAAATTAGTTACTATGAGGGTTTTAACTGAGAAATAAACAACTGCTTTATCTCAGTATATTTAAATTACATTTACAAGCTGGCTATCCAATCAAGCTAGCATGTGCGAGACTCAGTCAATTTATTCTTTAAAAAGTGAGAAATGTCTTTAGCATCACATCTTTACCATCACACAACCGACAGTGAAGTTGTCAGGATGGCCCCAAAATAATCAGCAGACGGATAAAAAAAATAGACAATTAAAGACCCAGTGAACAATCAGCAGTAGCTTGAAAGAGTAAGAGCAATACAAGAGAACAGAGACATGAAAATGTATGCAACACACACAAAATGCTGGTGGAACGCAGGTCAGGCAGCATCTAGTGGAAGAAGTACAGTCGACATTTCGGGTCAAGACTCTTCGTCAGGACTAATGGAAAAAAGAGATAGCAAGAGATTTGAAAGTGGGAGGTGGAGGGGGAGATATCAAATGATAGGAGAAGACAGGATGGGGAGGGATGAAACCTAGAGCTGGGAAGTTGATTGGCTGGAGAAGGAGTAATATCATAGGATGGAGGGCCTTCAGAAAAAAGAAAGGGGGAGGGCAGCACCAAAGGAAGATGGAGAACAGGGAAGGAGTTATTGTGAGAGGGAAAAAGAGAAAAAAAATTATTAAAAATGAAAAATTAGGGATGGGGTAAGAAGGGGAGATGGGGTAAGAAGGGGAGATGGGGCATTAACAAAGTTAGAGCAATCAATGTTCATGCCATCAGGTTGGAGGCTACCCAGACGGAATATAAGGTGTTGTTTCTCCAACCTGAATGTAGCTTTATCTCGACAGTACAGGAGGCCATGGATAGACATATCAGAATGGGGATGTGATATGGAATTAAAATGTGTGGCCACTCTTATGAAAATTTAGGATCATCTCACAATTACCAAAGATACTAAAGAGGCAACAGTCAGGGGTTAATCAAAGAAACAGAAGGGCTACCTATACAAAAAGACAGGCAGTACAGAGTTTAAATAGCAGAGAATACCCCAGCAGAATCTCCAGTAGGCCAGCAACAAAACAGAGTGGCCTCCATCTTTCTGAGGCTTCACCTGTGCACTAATGAAGAAGGTGCTTTAAATTTCTAGCGTTGCTTTTTTTCCCCTCAGAGTTGTTGCGATTTCTGTGAATGTTTCATAAGTCTTACTAATTTAAAAAAATATATGTAGACGGTTCAGTAAATGTTTTGTCAGAGTTAAACACTGTTCGCTCTTTTGGACTATTGAAAAATAATGATCTCAATAATGTATTTAAAATTTGAATTGCTGCTTATTCTGAGTTGAGGAATGTTAGGCAGAAGTTTTGTAAGTAATATTTTTTTTTAAAAAAACAAGACTAGATAGTGCCTAATTTAGCTGAGCTGCCTATGTTCATGTTTGAAGTGGATGTTATTAACAAGGTTCTCTAGCCAACTTCCTTAAAAACTATGATCTCTTAAGGAATTTTGATAAATAGTGCAGACTGTAAGGATGTGTTTTTAATTTTAAGTGTTGCTTCAACTAGTTGGACAGATGTTTTGTTGGAGTTAATGCTAAATTAAAACCTTTATCAATGTCAGAAGTATTTTGTCATTACCATCACTGCATATTTTAACTGGAACTAAAAGTTTTGTTTAGTAATATTGGTCTGAACTCATTTGCTGATGTAGCTTTAGTGCTAAAATCAGCATTCTGTCAAAAAGGATTAAAATTTCAATAGTCTAATTAGTAAACAAATTTTTTGTTTGGCCAAGGAAAATATTGACATGCTTTAGAAAATGTCTCTCAAACATGTAATCTGAATGTACTTGAGAATGAGTTAAAACAAATTTATTAAAGGGCATGGTTTTTATTTGCAGGATTGACTTTGAAGTCTTTCTTTGTCATTTAATTTTGAATTTTAAAAAATCAGTATTTGATGTTGTGATGGTAATGACATTCATCTGTGAAAACTGTGCAAAAATGCCTTGAAGTATATAAGTTCGCACAAAGGTTGCTCAATGCAAAGATCTATTCACTCCAGAGACTAAAATAAATGTTATAATGCAAAGATCCATTCTTCATTCCAGAGACTAAAATAAATGTTATAACATAAACAAAAGAGTTTCAAGAAATTTCATTTTCAAAATTTCAAGTAGTCAAAAGTGCCCCTAACTGAAGAATCACGCATCTATGCCTTTCAACCTCTGTTAGGTTTCAATGAGATCCTTTGCATCACCGCCCACACCCCCCCCCCCCCAAATTCTTCTAACTTACAGTGAGTACAAGGCCCAAGCCTTCAGTCACTGCTCATGATAACTTTTCCTTTCCCGGGACCAGATTACACTTAAAATGTCCTTACATTTCCATCACACCTTTAAATACTTCAAATCTGTTGAAGTATACTGTAAGTTTAGTGAGGGTAACAAGGCAAGATTCACCCTTGCCATAACAAAAGTACTCAATGTGCTTCGCAGGAAAGCTACAGACACAATTAAAGCAGGCCACATTAAGCAAAATTACGGCAGATGACAGAAAGCTTGGACATAGAGAAAGACCTAAAAGAGTATCTTGACATTTGAGAAGTTGGGAAAGCAATTTAAATTTGGATGCCCAGCAGACAACAACACCTTGGTGGGTGTCAAAACAGGACTAAACATTCCAGAAATTGAGAAAATTAAAACTCTTGAGAGAACTTTGAGAAAATGAGGTTAGTAACTGAAATTACATTTGGTACATTTTTATCATTTGTTGTTCTTGTAACCCAAGACGTATTTATAAAACAGAACTTCAGCATGCAATATAAATCAACAATTCAGGATTGTCACCAGCACCATTATGCAAGATGACGCCAGTTAACCACAGCAAAGTTCTGCGAGCTATTTATTGAATATAACCGCAAGAAGATAAATCTCAGAGTAGTATATAGTGACATATATGTAATTTGATAATAAACTGCCTTTGAATTTGGAACAACACTAAACAGCAACTTCCCCGTCTCACCTCACCCAAGCCTAGTCTGCTAGAAAACACTTCATAGCAATACTTGAACCAGCAAATTCCATCAAATTTGATCCTCAACATTCCTTACTCAATCAAAATCAACACTGCAGAATTGCGACATTAATCGGGCCTTGGCTCACCTTCTTTTCTCCCTACAGGATATTCTTAAATGCAAACTGGTTCCCATCAATA
This sequence comes from Hypanus sabinus, assembly GCF_030144855.1. Classification (NCBI taxonomy): domain Eukaryota; kingdom Metazoa; phylum Chordata; class Chondrichthyes; order Myliobatiformes; family Dasyatidae; genus Hypanus; species Hypanus sabinus. The sequence goes on along the minus strand of NC_082707.1, from coordinate 26,451,004 downwards.
TTTACTTCAAAGCCAGTCTGCCTATCATCTGCAAAATCCAACACCTTTAACAAAATGTGTGTATTATTTACAAATTGTTATAATTCATCCATTTATGGAGTCCAGGCATCACTTAGCATTTACTAACACATAGAAACAAGTTATTATATCTGTTCCACGGTATAGGTAACATGCACGCGAAGTGGTATTATTTAAAAACAGGTTAAGTTACAGGTCAGCGGACTATCTATTATTAACTAAGGAAATGCTGCATCTCTGCTTCCACCATCTTGAATCTTAAATTGTACAGGTAGTCCCCGAGTTATGAACATCCGACTTACGGACAACTCATTCTTATGAACCGAGGAAGGAGAACGCCGTCCGCCATTTTAAGTCATTGCCGTTGACACTGTGTTGAGTGTTTAACTTTGTCTTTGGCTTAAACTTTTCTTAGTAAGATTCAGCCTGACCCTGCCCGCCCCCACCCCCCGTTCCGGTCGGCTGGTGGCGCAGTGAGATCAGCACCGGGCTGGAGAACGAAGTTTCCCGAGTTCGATCCAGTGATAGACCCTTCCCGTGCTGGGTTGATGTCGAGCTCACAACTCAACCTCGTAAAAAAAACACAGCTACCTCCAGTTTAAATTCCCACGCGGAATATTGTGGATGATCAAATACCCAAACCCAGCACAGCCCCCACTTGTCCCCTTTAGCCTGCCTCAATGTGGTGGTCCTTCGGATCTAGCGGACCTCGGGAGCCGGCAAAGCCTGGGAGCCGCTGCACGCAGTGTTTCTGCTCCATTGATGGGAAGCGATCACGATTGAAAATAAAGTGGAAATAATAAAGCGTTTGGAAAGAGGTGAAATGCCATCGGTCATTGGAAAAGTGTTAGGCTACAGTCGGTCAACGATCAGAACAATTTTAAAGGATAACAGATGAAGTGAGAACAATGGAGCATGTGAAAGGCCCTGCCCCGATGAAAGCTACAATTATTACTAAGCAACGGAGTGGTTTAATTATTGGAATACATACATTTCTTAAGTGTTTTATATGCATAGAAAGGTAAAATATATACTATATACTAAGACAAATGTTTGACTAACTGACGCTAAACAATACCGGATGTACTTGATCCGACTTATCTACAAATCCGCATTAAAGACGGACTCAGGAATGGAACTCGTACGTAACCCGGGGACTGCCTGTACAACAAAGCTGAGGATGACAAATATGTCAATCACATTCTCTGAATGCAAATGTATACTTCATAGTATTGCTTTGGAAGATGAAGATTTTTTTTAAAAAATCTAGATAGAAGGTAAGTGAGTACAGGAATATTGTGGGTACACATTATCATCTCCTTGAGATGTTATAGTGGCTGGCACACCACTTAACATGAGGAGATAAACAGATGTGATGAAGTATCACCAAGTGATTCAGTAAACATTTGGATCATTAAACTTTTTCAGACTTGCTAAAAGATAAAAGTTCTGACTTTCAAAAGGAGTCCAAGATTAACATCGGCCCTTTCAGTAACTGGAGAAACATTATCAAACAAAACTCAGCCAACTTCAGATGAAATTTTACACCGTAAGATTAAGCTGCAATAATCAGAAAAAGGTTAGTTACTTGAATAAGGTTTTGGAAAAAGAATTGGGATAAGAATCAAATAATTGGGAGCTAACCTGCATTTGTGATGTTTACTACTATGTTCACATTCCAATTGCCTCACTAAAATGCATTACTTGGGGTTGTTACTGAATGTTGTCTTTACAGGCCCATAGAAGACACTGACATGATTTTACAGAAGAGCATGAGAAGAAATGAAAAGGCACCGGATTGAAACTACTTGTGACATGGATTGCAGGACGGACACCAAGTAGTGAAAAAAGGTTCCTTCTGACCCACAGAAGTGACAGTATTGATGTCCCCAGAAGCCTCAGATTTCAGCTAACTAGTTGCAGTTGTTCAAGATGTCAGTGAGGCCAGGCTTAAGCATTGTGTAGAGCTTTTTTACATTGTTATTAAGTTGGAAAGATGATTTAAGAGAATGCTTCTAATAGGACTATGTAATAGGGAAAGGTTGGAGAGGCTAGGACTTTATTCGTTGGAACATAGGAGATTGAAGGGCAGCCTACAGAGGTGCATAAAATAATGCGGCACAGATGAAGTGAATGCACACAGTCTCGTCGTCAGGGAAAGAGAACTAAAACTTGAGGGCATCAGTTTAAGGAGTGAGGTGAAAGATTTAAAAGGGATGTGACAGGCAACTTCTTAACACAGAGGGCAATGAGTATGTGGAATGAATAACCAGAGGAAACGGTTCAAAAAGGTACAAACTGTCATAGAGCACTACAGCAGAGAAACAGGCCCTCCGACTCATTAGGTCTGCACCAAGCTGTTGTCCTGCCTATTCCCATCAACCTGCCCCGGACCCCTCCCATCCCTACACAACCAAACTTTGGCTGGAACAAGGGGGGGGAGGGGGAGAGGGGAGGGTTGGTGGTTAGCTGCTGCTTGTGCGTGGGGGTGAGGGGGCTTTGGGGTTCTAACATTTTTCTGTCATTCATTCTTTGGGGTTTTTATTCCCCTGTTTTGTGGATGTCTGTGAAGAGTAAGGATTTCAGGTTGTTCACCGTATAAATTTTTTCATAGTAAACGGAAATTTGTATTTAATAATGATGCAGAAAAGGGCAAGAGGCAGCTACTTATCCAGGTGTGCACATTGCACAGTTAGGAATTGAAAAGTTGCTGGAGAGGAACAGAAAGTTGCATTAAACTATTTAAATGAGTGGACTACACCACAGTAGATGAGAGTAAAATGCGGACAATGTAGAAATCTACCTCAGACTTGTGCAAGGCAGATCACAATGCAGAGGTCAACAGAATGAAGAGAGCTAATTGGGGCTCCTTGGACGCAGTAAGGCAGATGCAGAGGAACCAAGCTGTAAATGAAATGTTAGGTTATTACATGTGGAAGCATTTCAGAACACAAACTTCAGACAATCTATAGAACTTACTCCCCATATTACATTGCCTCAATCAAAGTTTCCACCAGAGAGCATTTCATCAAGTTATCACACTTTCAGCTCTGGCTCCTTATACTTGTTTTTCATTACCACCAAAAAATATATTGTTCTTTGATAACAAAAACAAAATAACAGAAACTACACGGGGGCATTTTTAAAATAATTTGAACAAAGAAGAATTTTGAAAGGTGAAACAATTTTTAAAACTTGATGTCCTTTCATCTCACTGGTGCAAAGAGAACAGTGACATGATAGAAAACACTCATTGCTGACCAAAGGTCAGGACGCTATTTGGGAGCCAAGATGATGAAACTGAACAGATTTAAGAAGCACTGACATGCAGCCAGATTGGACAATCAGTAACATGATCAGTGGAGCTGATCTTGTCTCTTTCAAAAGACCTTGCTTTTAACTTTGCAAAGTTGTATTTCTCCTCATATTTGGCTACTCTGTTTTTAAACTAATTTCATGACCTTCCCATCACTGACAAAGGCTCAATGCTGATTGCCATAAGTGCTGTTGAGCTGCATCCTTCAATCACTGTAGTCCCTTTTATGAAAGGTTTTGCCCAAGATGAAGCAATGATGAATTTGACTCACCAGGGCCTTTCCTCCATCTACAAAGCAGAGATTGGAAACAAAGTGGTCAGCTCAAAATGTTGACTGGCTACTCCTCGCCAGAGATGCTGCCTGACCTGAGTTTCTTTAGTATTTTGTGTTTGCGTTATTCTTGATTCGCCTAGGTGAGCAAAGCTACAGCAACACTCAAGAAGCTGGGAGCAATCTAGGACCAAACAAGCATCTTGATTGCTAATGAACTCAAGAATCACAATTCATTTTTCTCTATTTTAAAGTATATTTGTTATTACAGTACATTTCATGTATGTGTTGTAGCTACAAAACAAGATTTATGACAAATGTCAGTGATAATAAAAAATATTTCTGATTCTGACACATTTACCATCTGAAACATTCAGTCCTTCTGAAGCTGCCCTGTACAAAACATACTGCAGTTTCTCACCAAGGCTACTCCAGCAACAACCCCCGGACTTGCATTTTCAAATTCAAAGTTCAAAGTAAGTTTAGCGTCAAAGTACATATATACTACCCCGAGATTCATTTTCTTGCAGGCATTCATTGTAGAACAAAGAAATACCGACAGAATCAATGAAAAACTACCTATAAAAACTGACAAACAACCAACACACAAAAGGCAAACTGTGCAAATAAAAATATGAATAATAAATAAATAAATAAATAAATAAGCAGAAACATGAGTTGTAGAGCCCTTCTAAGTGAGTCCATAGGTTGTGTTCAGTTATCAGCTCAGTGCTGAGATGAGTGAATCTATCCACACTGGTTGAAAGGCCTGATGTTTGAGGGGAAATAATTGTTCCTGAACCTGGTGGTGTGGGACCCAAGGCTCCTGTACCTTCTTCTTGACGGCAGCAGCAAGAAAGCTTGGCCTGAATGGTGGAGCTCCTTACTACCAAGAACAAAAGCAGCACATGCCTTGGAACACACTCACTTGCCGGTCCCTCGCTTAGTTGCACACCAGCTCTACCTGACTGTTGAGGACTTTCACCACATCCTGCAGGATGGACAATAATTGCTCAGTGACATCCAAATCAGAAAAGATCAATGAGTGATTAAATGGTTCTTCACTCTACTTCTGCGTTCCCTTTAAAGAAAAGCGAACTGGTTTGTTGTTATGCAGAAGCTCACTCTCCACTTTCACAGGTTTTGGATTGGAGGTTTGCATGTGTTGAAAATGATCTCATTTTTTTCCCCAAGGTAATCCTCAACATATTTTTTCTATCCACCTCACTCTGAAACGGACTCAAAGTCAAAAACAGAAACAAACAAAAGATAGTTAAGGCAAAAAGAGGTAAACACATATGAACCTTGAACTTCTGTATGTCAACAGGTTCAGGGATTATTTGCTTCTTCTTAGATGTTCAAAACACATTCTTCATCCCTGTTCCACTGGTTAACTAAACCTGTTGTGTGATTCCTCAGTTTCATCCTGGCATCCAGCGAGCACAGGAACATATCCTCACATGGCCAATACTACCAAGCTTCTACTTCCAAAGGCTTTTTTATCTGTGGTTGAAACCTTGGGATACAGCCAGAATTACATACAAATTCCCCTTTACTTGCACATGTTCAAGCTGTTGTAATCATGACATATTAATTTCTAATTTGGCAGTCGTGCAGTTTTTTTTTCCGTTTTACTGAAGAGACGTCTAGCTTGTCTTCCCTCTCCAATGATCATGCATCAGAAAACACCGGCATGGACCATTTTAGACAAAATTGCCGAAAGCATCAGTCTTTGACAGTCAAACCTACTTTCCCTTGCCATACCCTCCATCACTGACATCTTGTGGGTCATCACCAACCAAACAGAGCAGCATCAACCACATAAACACTGCAGCTGTGAGAGAAAGTTAGAAGCTGTATATTCTGTAGTGAGCGGTCCACCTACTGAATTCACAACACCTTTATCGTATCTGTAAGAGATGGCATCCTCTCCATGCACCTAAACCTTCAAAGACTCAACGTGCTCCAACACAAACCTGGACAAGATTTGCATTCCATCCACCATATTAAATGTTCACTCTCTCCACCCACTCAGAATCTGTTTCCCTATCTGCTCCTTGATGTCCCTGTTACTATTGGGTTGTCTATAAAAAACACCCAGTAGATTTACTGACCCTTCCTGTTCCTAAATTCCAACCACAGAGACTCCGTAGACAATCCCTCCATGTCTTTCTCCTTTTCTACAACCATGACACTATCTCTGATCAACAGTTCCACACCCCTACCCCTTTTGCCTCCTGCCCCGTGCTTTCTGAAACACCTAAAGCCTGGCATTCAAAGTAACTATTCCTGCCCGAGCCATCCAAGTCTCTGTAATGGCCACAACAACATAGCTCCAAGTATTGATCCACACCTAAGCTCATCCATTTTGTTCATAATACTCCTTGTATTAAAATAGACACATCTCAAACCAGCTGTCTGAGCTCGTCTCTTCTCCATCACCTGCCTATCCTCCCTCTCGCACTGCCTCCAAGTTTTCCACGCATTCATCCTCCACCTATGAAGCTATGGTGGGCACGTGCTGTCTTTCACCAAAATTACAAATCAGGCACTTATCTTGTTGTGGGAGGCAATTACCAGGCAGATGCTGAGAAAGATTCAAGATGTGTTCAAAGATGTCTTGAACATCCCTACCGACTCCTGGAGACACATGACCCACAATCAGAATCAGAGTTATTAAAACTGACACATGAAATTTCCTGTTTTGTGGCAGCAGTACAGAATCAGAATCGGGTTTATTATCACCAGCATGTGACGTGAAATTTGCTAACTTTGCAGCAGCAGTTTAATGCAAAACATAATATAGAAGAGAAAAATAAATAAAATTAAAAATAATAATCAATTACAGTATACATATATTGAAAAGATTATAAACATGCAAAAGAACAGGAACACTATACAGGTGGCTCTCATTTTTCGAACGTTCGCTTTACGACAGCTCGCTGTTACGAAAAACCTACATTAGTACCTGATTTCACGAACCAAAGAGAATTTCCACTTTAGCGAAAAAAAGATGCCCGCTTTATATGTGTGTTTACCTCGAGAAAAACTACCATGACCATGAAGCCATGTGCGGGCAGTTGTGCCCTCATGCATGTAAGTGCGTAGGCGTGTAAGTGCGTAGGCATGTACATGCCTATTTTTTCTCCAAATCAATTGACATGCCAAACCTCTTCAAACTCCTAATGAAGTATAGCCGCTGTCTTGCCTTCTTTATAACTACATTGATATGTTGGGATTAGGTTAGATCCTCAGAGATCTTAACATCCAGGAACTTGAAACTGCTCACTCTCTCCACTTCCGATCCCACTATGAGGATTTCTATGTGTTCCTTCGTCTTACCCTTCCTGAAGTCCACAATCAGCTCTTTCATCCTTCTGACATTGAGTGCCAGGTTGTTGCTGTGGCACCACTACATTAGTTGGGATATCTCCCTCCTGTACGCCCTCTGATCACCACCTGAGATTGTATCAACAACGGTTGTATCGTCAGCAAATTTATAGATGGTATTTGAGCTATGCCTAGCCATACAGTCATGTGTATATAGAGAGTAGAGCAGTGGGCTAAGCACAAACCAGTGAGGTGTGCCAGTGTTGATTGTCAGCGAGGAGGATATGTTATCACCAATCTGCACAGACTGTGGTCTTCTGGTTAGGAAGTCAAGGATTCAAATGCAGAGGGAGGTTCAGAGGCCCAGGTCCTGTAACTTCTGAATCAGGAATGTGGGAATGATGGTAACTTTGCAAGTGCCTTGAAACACTGTAATAGCATCTGCATCTATTACCTCTTCTGCCAGCTCATTCTATATAACCACCCCACTCTGCATGGGAAAACTTGCTTCTCAAATACCTTGTAAATCTTTCCCTTTTCATCTTAAACCATTGCCCCCTAGTTTTAGACTCTCACACGAAGGGATAACAACCTAACTGACCTCCTTCCTAATAGGTCACCCCTCAATTTCCCCTGTGCCAGAGAAATCACCCCTCCAGCCTTTCCTTGTAATTCAATCTCTCCAGTCCTGGAAAAACTCTTTTGAATCTTTTCTGCACCCTCTCAAACTTAACCACATCCTATAACATGGCAACCAAAACTGTAGACAATGCTCCAAGTGCTGTCTAACCAATGTTTTGGAAATAATTCAGAAATCCAATACAGGGACTACAGCAAATATTATGTTGGAAAAACTGGGAGAAAACTATCCACAATGATCCATGAACATTCTGGTTGTAAGGTGGCATGACCAACTCTCCCTAGTCTCTACCCATGAAGATCAAGAGGGGCACAAATTCGAATGGGCATCAGTGAATGTCATGGCACAAGCAAACATGTACATGCAAGAGATTTCCTAGAAGAGTAGCTTTCCGTGAACAATTCTGTAACAGATACTTGGACCCTGATCCTATTTATGAGCCAATCCGGGCAAAAATCCTGACTACAACACACAAAGTTCACTGCGCAACCCATCAATGACAAAGTTTCCTCTCCACATCACAAATGAGTTCCAGAAATGACAACCATTTAGCAGATTGACAAGTGCTTGGAGGACACACTACAATTATCAACGCACTGATGATGTCACCTTGTATGGTGACAAGACATTTGCAATTAAGTTGCCAACATCGGAGAACACCTCCAGCCAACAACCAACGTTTTGTACAACTGCAACACAGGTGACCCAACTCGTGCGTTCAACCGTACTGCCAATGAAGGCAAATGTTGTCATATGCCCTTTTCAACACCTCTACTGATCTCCCTGTGCTGCCACTTGCAGGGAACTATGCATTTGTCCTTCCAGCAGCAATAGTTAGGGGAATTTCAACCCAGTGAGAAAAGTCATGAAGGATTCCAGTTGTGGAATTATCAGTAAATTGAGGATACAAAATCCATTTGTTAAAATCTGATGCAACAAATTATGATCCAGAACATCACCAGTTAAAGCAGTGAAGTTCATTCAACAGTAAACTTCCAATTGAAATATGATCAAGGCAATACAACTATCTGAAGAGCTCTTTCAAACAACTAGCACAGCCAGGAGCCTATTTTATTTTTACACATTCAGCAGAATTGAAAGCATCTGCAGTGAGAAAGAGGGTTAAGGCTTCAGGTTGATGACCATCAGAACTGGAACAGTTGGAAATTTTAAATTGTAGTTTTAAAATTAAATTTTTAAAGTTTTAAATCATAGACGGGGAAGGCAGAGGAAAAGGGAGGAGAGTGATTGGGTACAGACCAGGAGAGGTACAAGTGGTGGTGATCAATGAGGGTTGTAAAGATTTTATAAAATCAATGCTAGGCTGTTTGAATGAGGTATAATTTATAGGGATACAGCATGGAACAGGCCATTGAGTCATGCCACCCAACAACCCCCAATTCTATCATAATCATGGGACAGTTTACAATTACTAATTAGCCTACCAATCAATAGGTTTTTGGACTGTGGGAGGAAACCCGAGCACCCAGAAGAAACTCACGCAGTCACAGGGAGAATATGAACTTCTAAAGCCAGCAGCAGGAATTGAAACTGGGTTGCCTGTACTGTAAAACGTTGTGCTAACCACAACACCACCGTGCTGCCCCATAGGTAGATTACAGAAAACTGATAGAAATGAATATTGGAGCCATGAAGAACAAATCATTTTAGATGTTGGAAATTAAATAAAAACAGATTGCTGCAAATATTTTACATTTCAGACAGCATCTCAGGAGAGAGAAGCAGATTTAGTATTACAAGGTGAACTGATACCTGAGCGTGGATTGTAATCACAGTGACAACAGTCATCTGAAATACTTAGAAGCCAAAAACCCTACATGTTTTTTCTTTTGCTGTGGGTGAGAGGGACAGGGATTGGTATTGCTGCTATTTTTTTCTGATAGTGAGGGGATCACGGACTGTTACTGTCAGTTTTTTTGCTGCAGGAGTTGAGGTCTGAGTTTTGTTTCTTTTCTCTTCTGTGCCGGGGGGGGGGGGGGGGGGGGTGGGAGGGGGTAAGCTTTTGTCTTTTCTTGCATCAACACACATGGTCTTCCTGTATTTCATGGCTACCTTGATTAGACAAATATCTGAGTTGTATTGGACAGGCATACTTTGACAATAAAATGAACCTTTGACAAGAGAGTTATTGTTTATTGTTCAGCATAAACATCCTGACTGTCAAGTCAGCTCTCAACTGATCTGTCTTCTAGAAGCACTTTTTGTTTAATACAGAATTATGGAAAAGGTCAGGGGGAAACAGTATAAAAAATGATATAACTGGTTTCCAACAAGTATGAAAAATGGGAATCTAACAGAAAGATTGTTAATAATAATGGATGGGTAAAGGTTTTTATGTATTTATGATGACCTACCATTTAAAATTTTATCCATGTCTGCTCCACAATCAAATGCAGTCAAGTTCTAAAAATTATGGCCAGCGTACAAGTTAAACAAACTTCATATTCCACAAGTAAAATGGTTTGGAAATCAATCATGAATTGCAATCTATTCCTTGTCTGATTTAATTCTGGTTTCCAAAGGCACAGATACATATTTAGTAGACATAAGAGATTATGCCAAGGCTAGAAATCTGGAGAAATACACACAACATGCTGAATGAACTCAGCAAGTCAGGCAGCATCTATGGTGGGAAATGCAATATCAACGTTTCAGGCTGAGATCCTTCATTGAGACAGGTAAGGAAGTGGACAGAGGCAGGGATAATAAGGTGAGGGGAACCAGTGGAGTACAAGATGACAGGTGATAGACAAGACCAGGTGAGGCTAGAATAGCGGGGGATGCGAGAAGGTGTAAGAAGCAAGAAGCAGGGAGGTGTTACGTGGAAGAGGTAAAGGGCTGAGGAGGAAGGAATCTTAAAGAAGACAGTGGACCATGCAACAAAAGATAGGATGAGGAGAAGCAGAGGAAGGCAATGGTCATGGAATAAAGGAGAAGCAGAGGAAGCTTACTTGATTACAGTTTGAACAATAATGTTGCATGGTGCTTATTAATTGAATCATACCCTGAATCATAAATTAAAAACACAGTCCTTCACATAGCAAGTGGAAACAATTGCTACAAATATAAAAGCTGTACCACAAAATATTTTATTATTTTTTGCTTGGTAAAAGCATCAATTCCATGTAAAGAGTTAAAAATTAAGATGGAAAATATGAAGTACATCAATGCTTTAATTTTTTCAGCAGATTAAAATTCTGACCCTAAAGATGTCAAAAAAAAACTTGCACAGTATTTTTAATTAGTTCCAACCTATCACTGGAGGATGCACCAGTGTACGAAAAGCTTTGTCAAAGAAGCTTGCATTAAAATCTGTTTCAGTAATGCACTGGAAGAAATGACAAAACTTTAACCAAAATACATTAAAAGCAACTAAGTTTCCATCTTAATGTTCATCTCAGAATTATAAGTACTTAAAGGCTAAATAAAAGGCAGGAAACATATACTGGGAAGAATCTTTGAGGCTACGTGGGTGAAATTAGAAGAAAATGTGCTGTACTATTCTATGTTCTAAAATCCACCACTTGTAAATTATGGATGGAGTTATCAAACGAATGAAGTCTAAAATTAACATGAAATTACACTTCTAATTTTTAAACACCGTTTGCAAACATCTTTAATATTAAATCTCAACATAAAGTAAGAAGTAGACTTCTTACACAAAGAGCACATTTTTATCATAAATCAAAATCATTATGATCTCCTGCTCATTCAAATGTCTCATAAAGGATCTTTTCAGAGTTGCTTTCTCAAGCTTGCCTTTGATTTACCTCCTCAGCCAGTTGCATGGTATGGGATATCTTGGGAGTACACCAGATCCTTTAAAAGTGCACAGATATTTTTATTTCAATTTGAAGGAGAATGAACTGTCAGATTAAAAGCTCATGGAGAATTTAGCCTATCTCTATATGATCACCAACTTCTTTTAGACACCTAACAAACACATGTAAGCCTATGCACAGTGACTGACATGCATCCTCTGGAAAAAGTATTGTAGCGGTGTGCTACATGCAGCGCTAAGATTACTACACGGAGTCGGTAACTGCAGTCGAAGGAAAAAACTTTATTCGAAATCCTCAGCCTCACTTTTAAGCCTCCCTCAACCTGCCCCCCGTGGTGCAGAGGCTCCAAAGCTCTGTGCTCGCAAACCCCCGTAGGCTATCTAATTGTGAGCCAGTTCGGATGTGCCAGGAAATGGGTCGCCACAGTATGTCTTTTTTTTATTCAACTCTTCAATTAGTGCATCCACTCATACTGCAATTGTAGTTTCATATTCCAGTCTGCAATTTAAGAAATGCTCTCTGTTACTGGAAAAGGAATTGCTGTTATCATAATTACCGGATCCTGTTATTCCTTCACATTTGCAATTGGAGAATCCCGATATTCATTGTGGCAAAGCATCATTTTTCCACACTGGCACTCATCAAATGGCAAATTACAGCCCTGGCTGAAAGAATTACACTCAAGCCCATTACTTTCCTCTCTCCCCTGGACTATTCATAACCGAAGTCAAATCGGTAGTCAAAAAAGGTATTCTAAAAGAAGGTATTTTAAACTCTGAATGATATTTGACACATAGGCAGTGCATTCAACTCCGTACGTTTAAGTAAATATGAACAAGGGAGTTCAAGATTTAAGAATTTATTTCTTGTTTGCTTTGGTCAGATAAACAACCACTCACCAACTCCAAAGTCTTCCCTAACAATCAATTAATATTTTAAATAATGTCCACAAATTCTTTACATCTGATCAATAGAATGAAGGAGCTTATTGTACTTTTTGCTCTCATTTTAGGATTTCCATTTATGTGTTGGGAATTTGTCATGAAAAAAATTTTCACTTATTGTATGTTAAGTTTGGGAGGCAAATATTCTATAGCCGGGGTTCAAAACCTGGAGTCCATGAATCCCTTAGTTAACGGTAAGACTCCAAGGCATAAACAAGGTTGCGAACCCTTGGTCTAGAGTATCCATAAGATTATAAGATCTAGGAGTAGAATTAGGCCATTTAGCTCATCAAGTCTACTCCCCCAATACATCAAGACTGATCTATTTTCCATCTCAGCCCCAAATTCCTGTGTCCCCCCCCCCCACTCCCCCCCCCCTGTTATCCCTTCAAGTCCTGACAAATCAGGAATATATCATCCTGTGCCTTGAATATGCAAAAAGACTTGGCCTCCACAGATGCCTGTGGCAAAGAATTTCACAGATTCATTACTCTCTGGCTCAAGAAATTCCTCATCTCTGTTCTAAAAGGATGCCCCTCTATTCTGAGGCTGTGTCCGCTGGTTTTAGACCTCCCACCATAGGAAACATCCTCTCCACATCGACTCTAACAAGGACTTTCACCATTTAATAGTTTTCGATTAGGACACACCTCCTTCTTTTGAACTTTAATGATTAGAGGTCCAGAACCATCAAACACTCTTTATATTTCAAGCCATTCAATCCTGGAATGATATTCGTGAACCTCCTTTGAATCATCTCCTGTTTCAGCACATTTATTCTTACATAAGAGGCCCAAACCTGCTCTCAAAATTCCAAGTGAGGCCTCACCAGTACTTTATATAAAGTCTCATCATTACATCCTTGCTTTTATACTCCAGTCCTCTTGAAATGAATGCTAACATTGCATTTGCGTTCTGCACCACAAACTCACCTGCAAATTAACTTTTATGGAATCCTGCATGAGGACTCCCAAGTCCCTTCGTACTCCAGTTTTTCTGTATTTTCTCTCCCTCTAGTGTTACGTATTCAGGCAACAATAAATATATGAGTTCGGCAAGGGTTTCTTATAACAAACAACACGTTTATTAAACACAGAAAACAAACCCCCCAAAAGTAAACAAACACTACCGTAACCAGAAACAGCTGCTGAGCGGCAGCCCAAACAGTTCGTAAAGTGATATTCCAAAACAGTTCTTAAAATGATATTGCCAAAAGTTCGATATGCTCACAGTCCATTTAAAAGGAGAGACTTTACAGGACGATTTAGGTTCTCTTTCACGTCGCTTGCTTCGATCCCCGACGTCAAACTTCCCACGAAGAATTTACGAAACAGAACGGCTTAAAGGCACTGACCTTTCCTTCCTCACTATCCTCAATCCTTTCTGGTAAACCCAGGGATTAGCACGAAGATAGTCAACGAAATCCTTCCAAATAAGGATCAAACAAAGGTCGCCCCCGTTTCACCATAGAAAGCGATTCTCCTCGATCTTTAACTTCCAACTTTGAATCTTCACTCTCCTCTAATTGCGAAATAACAGAATCATAAAGAACCTGCTGGCAATGACCTTTTAAACTTTAGACATTAAATAAAAACTTCATCCTTCAACTAAACTGCGTCATCACTTCAAACACGCAGTGGCATGAAGTCTACCTGGCAAATCCAGCCATGAACTGCCCCTCCTCACAGGGTGGGGTCTACCTTTTATAACCTGTAAAAAAAAGCCCGTCACATGATCTCCACTGGCCGGAAAATGACGTCACCACCATCACAAGACCATCACCTCAAGTCCAGTACAGCTTCAACCCCAGTCACATGACAAGAACTCCACTGTCATGTGTCACGAGTACGTAACACTAGAAAATAGCCAACACTTTCACTTCTACCAAAGTACATGACCACACACTTCCTGACACTGTATTCTATCTGACACTTCTTTGCCCATTCACCTAATCTATCCGTTCTTCTGTAGCCTCTTTGCTTCCTCAAAACTACCTGCCTGTCTGTCTTCGTATTATCTGCTGATTTTGCAATAAAGCCATCACTTCCATCATCCAAATCATTGATATATAATGTAAAAAGAATCAGTCCCAACACAGACCCCTGTGGAACACCACTGGTTATCTGCAGCCAACCAGAGAAGTCTCCTTTTATTCCCACTCTGTCTCCTGCCAATCAGCCACAGCTTTATCCATGCTAGAATCTTTCCTGTGTAAGGGGTTTCTTCTTTATATTACTGTGTATGTTAATCAAAATGGCTTCTTTGTTATGTTAACTGGTGAGAGAGTGCTTTCTCTTGCAGCTTGTTTGGGTTAGAATTACTGATAACGAGAATTGTATTCATTTGTTAACCAATTGGGATAGATGTTATTCTTTCTTGTGGGTCTGTAAGCTAGTGTTGTGCGGACTTTTGGAGCGTTGGAGGGGAGATCGAGAGAAGACAGACGTGCCGGGAGTGCTCTGGTCGATCACGCCGGGTGGTCTCGAGCTACAAGTGGTGGGGTCAGAGCGGATTACAGGGGAAGAAGGAAGGTCCCGAGCTCCAACTGTGTGTCTATGAAGAAACTGAACTTTGATAAGTCTGGTGCCTTTTTTTGTTTCCATTCATTCCTTTTTGTATTGTATCTTTATTAATTTCATGGTCCAAGTAAGATTTATAAAGTGTAATTTGTAAAATGTACATTGTGTGCCAGCTGATGATTGATGTTTGAGGCCGGATCAGGTGGCATTGCACAGCAACTGTGAGACAAGGTTGGGCGGGGGACGGGGTCTCCCCTAGATGCATACGAGTCAATATAGCTGAGCGTTACATTCGTGGAGGCTGATGTCCGGGATTGAATTTTCGGTAAGCTGTGTAAATCGCCATGTTAAGTAATGCAGAGATGGACCGAGATAAGATTGTAAACTGGCGCGAGTTAGAGGACGTACCGGTGAATCACACCTGCGTGTTAAGTGGGGTGGATTTCCGCATTTCGGGAGATGCGTTAGTGCGGGGGTTGAGTTTGGTCAAAGGTATGGGGCAAGTAGAACCGGTGGCTGGAAGGTGCTGTAAAGAAGTGCAGTCTACCTGGGTGATGGTTCGTAAGAGTGCTGACATCATGACGTTGGAACTGCCAGCGACGGTCAGCGTCCCAGGGAAGGCAGGGCCGTGGGGCCTCCACACCCTCCCGGAGGACAAAAGTGCGGAGACACCAGAGGAGGAGCTAGATGAGACCCCAGGGGAGGTGCCAGTAACCAGTGGGGGGGGGGTTCAGAGTGGAAAGACTTGGCCAGGCCCTGCCCCCCAGCTAGAGGTGAGACCTCCAAGCTAGCAGCCACCCTTACCTCCCTGGTGAGAAGGGCCGAGGGGCCACGGCCTAAGCTGAGAATTTTCGCAGGAGCCATGTCTACCCAGAAGGGGAGGATGATTACGATACCTGAATTGAAAACACGTCCCTGTTGTTAGAAATCAAAATCTTCCTAATCACTGAGGTCAGACGAACTGGCCTATAATTTGCTTTCTTCTGCCTCTCTCCCTTCTTGAAGAGTGCAGTGGCATTTGCAATTTTCCAGTCTTCTGGAACCATTCCAGAATCTAGTGATCTATGAAAGATCATTACTAATGCCACCACAATCCCTTTAGCCACCTCTTTCAAAACTCTGGGATGTACACCATCTGGTCCAGGTGACTTATCTATCTTCAGATCTTTCAGTTTCCCAAGAACCTTCTCCCTTCAGACTTCAGACTTTTCATGATCCTTGACACCTGGAAATTCCACCGTTCTGCTAGTGCATTCCACAGCAAAGACAGCTGCAAAATACTTACTCAGTTGGTCCGCCATTTCCTTGTCCCTCATTACTACCTCTTCAACGTCATTTTCCAGCAGTCCAATATCTACTCTTGTCTCTCTTTTACACTTTATGTATTTCAAGAAACTTTTGGTATCCTGTTTAATACTATTGGCTAGTTTACTTCTGCATTCCATCTTTACCTTCTTAATAACTTTTTGTTGCCTTCTGTTTGTTTTTATAAACTTCCCAATACTTCCCACTAATCTTTGCTTTACTATATGCCCTCTCTGGCTTTTATGTTGGATTTAAATCCTGTTGTTAACCACAGTTGTGTTATCTTCCCTTGAGAATTTCTCCTCCTCTTTGGGATAGGTATATATCCCATGCCTTCCAAATTGCTTCCAGAAATTCCAGCCATTGTCGTTTTGCCATCATCCCTACCAGTGTTCATTTTCCAATTAGTTCTGGCCAACTCCTCTCAGAAGCCTCTGTAATTCCCTTTACTCCTCTGTAATCCTGATACATCACACTTAAGCAGCTTCTTCTCAAATTTCAGGGTGTCATTAATCAATTACCATCACTTTCCCCAAGAGTTCATTTACCTTAAGCTCCTGAATCAATTTCAGTTAATGCATAACACCCAATGCAAAACAGCTGATCCTACAGTGGACTCAACCATGAGCTGCTTTAAGAAGCCATCCAATCAGCATTCTAGAAACCTGCAACCTCAGGGTGATTACCACCCTGTAGCTTCTGTTTATCACCTCCTCATTCTCCTGTATGGGTTGAAGGTCATCGAGCTGCACCTCCAGTTCCTTAATACGTTCTCTCAGGAGCTGCAGTTCAGTGCACCTGGAGCAGATGTATTTATCCGGGAGACTGGAGGACTCACAGACTTCCCACGTCCCACACACAGTACAAAACACCGACCATGGAGCCATTCTCACTAAGCCCCAACATATGAGGAATGAACAAATAAGAACAGAGAGACAGTAACTTATAAGACGCTTCACCCCGCCCAAGCCTGATGGGCCAAAGCCACTCTGAAGACTGGCACATTCATATGAATGGCTGCTCCATTTGCACTTGGGTTATTTTTATTGGCCGACTTTAATGAATCTTTCATGCTGATTGGTCGTTCCTCAATTCAGTGAAACTGCTGCAAAACTCTGCCTTTAAATTCTCGATCAGCCGCCTGATTAAAAGGCATCTCTTTTTGTACGGCCCTGACATTGATTGTCCAACTCAGAGAAAACTGCCGCAAAGCTCTGCTTTTAAAATCTCGAATGCTAACCGTACCTGTTCTTTTTGATAAGGCCAGATAAATCCAGTGAATCCTTATTTACTATTTTAATAAGATTTTTGCAGCCACTAAATGGATCTTTCAAAATAAACGATTAGTCTTGCTTGCAATGAACAAGTTTCCTGTCTTCATGCTTTTCCACTGATGTCATCTCACTGACCTAATACCCCTATCCAAACCCTAGTGAAGTCAAACAACATCTGGCTGAACTCACATTGGCATTGGCAATCACTGGAGTTCCAAAGCTTAGGCCAAGTTTGTCCAAAGTTATTCTGAAGAAAGTGAAAATGAGGGCTTTGCCATTATGTTAGAATTTTAATAAGCATCTATGCATTTCACAGCGACTTATTCTGAAATAAAAACAGAACATGGAAATATACAGTCAGGCAGCGCCTTGGAGAGAGAAAGAATGAATGTTTTGGATTGATGAAAGAGATCATAAATCAAAGAAATTAGAAATTAAACAAGTTTGAAACTGCTGAGTTGGAAGAAATGAAAAATACCAAAAGAAACTGAATGAAACAGAGGTAGAAAACACCCAGGTACTGTAATGAAAGAGAATATAACTGTTATGAGAACATAGTTATCCTTTCAAACCTCAAAAATTCTGTACATTTCAATGACATCAAATCTAATTGTGGATTTAAGACTGTTTAGTCTGCTTAATCTCTTCTCACATGACACAACTCCGAAATCCATCTCATAAACATCTACTGGAGTCTCTTAGACAGTACAGTTTGAGTATCCCTTACCTGAAATTCCAAAATCCAAAAGATCTCCAAAATCCTAAGTTGATTTTTATTTTTGGCTGACATGACATTACATATGGAAAATTCCTCAGTGCACTGGGAAGATTCCCAGGCGAAGAGCATGTATACCACAGGCAGTTCTAAGAAGAGACCTCACATATATAATGAACAGAAGTTAATGAAAAATTGAAAAAGACTGCACAAAAGAAAAAAAATGAATATCTCGATTGCGTATCGAAAGAGTGGGTCTGCTAGTGTCAGAGTGAAATATGCAGCTTAATGGTATGCTGATCTTGAAACAAGCAAAGACCTATCACAACAAACTGAAAATTGAAGGTAATTGTGAATATTCAGCAGGTTGGTTGCAGAAATTTAAGAAAATGCAGGGATTTAAGTTTTTAAAGATTTGTGGCAATAAAATTGCCTGCTGATCATGAAGCAGCAGAGAAATTTATTGATAAGTTTGCCAAGATCACTGAAGAAAATCTTATCACACTGAACAGCTGCATTAGTGAATATGTGTGATGACAAATGCTGCTTACTGGTAGCACAGAAATTTAGAGTCGAGAATGATAGAGATGCCAAACAAATTTCAAAGTTTAAAGTACATTTATTGTTAAAGTATGTATAAACTACACAACCTTGAGATCCATCTTCTGAGAGGCAGCCACAAAACAGTAAATCCAAAAGAAACCCAATTATACAAAAAAAGCCAATGCTCAACGCACAGAGAGAAAAGAAACACAAATCATGCAAACAATAAAAGCCAGCAACAGCATTCAGAACGAAAGTGAGTCCGCTGACACGAAACCCGGAGCAGGCCCACAGCTTCAGACTCACTTCATCACACTGAGGGGCAAAACTGAGCTTGCAGACACAAAGCCCAGAGCAGACAGAGCTGCCGCAGCCTCAGTACTGTCATGGGCAGCCAGCAGAACCGGCTCGACCCTCGCCTCCGGTCCTGACAGCCAGCCTTTTCAGTCCTGCCAGCCCGGCATTTAATTTTCCCAAAAACCAGGTGATCCCTCGTACTAGGACCTGGGCAGTTTGCCTACCAGGAGCACTTTGGAGTTGATGGTGTCATCTACCTGCTTAACAAAGCCTACCAGTTGGATAAGCAGGGCAGCTCTGTGACGGTATTTTTTTTTCTTGATTTCTCGAGTGCCTTCAATACCATGCAGCCCTCATTGCTGGGGGAAAGCTCCATTCAATGCAGGTTGGCACTTCCACTGTATCCTGGATAAGGGACTACCTGATTGGCAGGCCACAGTTTGTGCGGCTTCAGAGCTGTGTGTCAGACATGGCTATGAGCAGCACTGCACCCCTACAAGGGACTGTATTGGCTCCCTCTCTGTTTACTTTGGACTTTAAATGCAACACTGAATCATGTGATCTGCAGAAATTCTCAGCAATAGTTGGGTGGATAAAGGGAGAACAGGAGGATGAATACAGGGCCCGAATGGAGGACTTTGTCAAATGGTGCGAGCTGAATCATCTGCAATTCAACGTCAGTAAGACAAAGGAGATGGTGATGGACTTTAGGAAGACTAAGCCTGCACTGCTCCCTGTTACTGGTGATGGTGAGGACGTGGATGTGGTGAGGACCTACAAGTACCTGGAGGTGCAATTTGATGACAGACTTGAGTGGAGCACCAACACAGAGGCAGTGTAGATGAAGATCCAGAGTTGCTTCTACTTCCTGAGAAGACTGAGGTTCTATGGAGTACGGAGGCCTCTCCTTCACATGTTCTACCAGTCTGTTGTTGCCAGTACAATCTTCTATGCAATGGTGTGCTGGGACAATGGCATCAACACAGCCGATGCCACAGGCTCAATAAACTGATTAGAAAGGCTGGCTGTGTTATAGGCGTCAAACTGGACACAGTGGAGACTGTGCTAGAACAAAGGACCCTACAGAAAATCCTGCCATTTCCGGACAATGTTGCTCACCCTCTGCATGCCATCTTGGCTGAACACAGGAGCACTTCAAGTCATAGATTAAGACAACTGCGCTACTCCAAAGTGTGTTATATGAGGTCATTCTTACCCGTGGCCATTAAGCTCTATAATGAGTAAACCTATAGCCAAGGATGTGATGACCCCCCCCCACCCCCCTCCACCACTAGAATGTTTGAGGTAATTTATTTCTTCTTTCTTACTTCTCTTCTAATATTTGTGCACTTGTAATGCTATTGCAATACTGTAATTTCCTTTGGGATCAATGAAGTATCTAATTGGAGCAAATCCAAAAAAAAATCTTAATTCACAAATACTCTTAGAATAAAGGATTTGAAAACATATCACTGCCTTCCTAATTGCTTGCAGGATAACCAGCTCCTGTTGAACCCCAAAATCTCTCAGTACCTTAACATGTAATAATTGGTCTGCTTTACAATTCGTTCTACTTTAGTCAAGGAGCTCACATTCCCCCAACTCCCACATTGTTTTCCATCTGTCTTGCTCCTGACATTCACTTTACCCATCTATATCCATCTGCTGCCTTCCTGGATTCTCCTCACAGCTTAAACTGCCATGGGCATCATCAGCAAGCTTGAAGATATTACATTTCCTCTTTCATCCAAAAGATTGACATGAACTGTGAGAAACCGAGGTCTGGCAACCATCCCCACAACAGTCACCTACAGCACAGACTTTTAACTGGAAAATTACTCACTTTTCCCTGGCTACTTCAACTTGTAGCAGTAAATTAACCCCCAATATCATCAATTCCACTGGCGTTTCATTATCTTATGTGGTAACTTACTGAAGGCTTCAGAATATGCAAATATGCCACATCATAATGTTTCTCACTTAGCTATCCCACTGGTTCCAACTCTAAAAATGAATACATTTATCAAGATTTTCATGTTATAAATCCACATTGACCTTCTCCAGCCCCATTCCTATTTTCAAAATGTCCCATAATCACTTAATCAAGCTTAATTAACCTTCACAGAGTATTCTCTATTCTGGAGAATATGATAGCATTTGCTGGCAGATATCACCTTCATTGCTATGTTTCATTATTGAGGAGCAAGTTTATTTCTGTGTGATTTCCTTAAGAAAATTATGAAACATTGCTCTGGACTTGAGTTAAAGCTCATGATCAAGGCAACTGAGATGAGAAATATCCAGGTGCTTCAAACCAAACCAATTAAGCAGAAGTTTATTGGTTTCATGTATGGCTATCTTCGTTCTTGCAAATCTGCCAGAGTAAATTTATATATATCATCGTATATTACCTCGAGATTCATTATTTTGCAGGCATTTACAGAAAAATAAAGAAATAAAATAAAATTTATGTAAAACTATACATAAAGACCGGCAAACAACCAATGGGATAAAGACAAATAGGGCAAATAAAAAAATAATACTCAGAACATGAGTTGCAGAGTCTTTGAAAGTTAGTCCGCATATTGTGGAATCAGTTCAGAGCTGAGGTGAGCGAAGTTGAAGACCATAAGACACAGGAACAGTATCAGGCCATTTGGCCCATTGAGTCTGCTCTGCCATTTCTTCATTGTCGATCTATTATCCTACTCAACCCCATTTTCCCACTATCTGCACATTACCTTTGATGGCCTTACTAAACAAGATCCTATCAGCCTCCACTTTAAATACACCCAATGACTTTTCCTCCACAGTGGTCTGTGTCTTTGAACTCCACAGATTCACCACCCTTTCATTGCTAATTCAGGAGCCTAATAGCGATAGGTTAATAACTATTCCGGAACCTGGTGGTATGGGACCCAAGGCTCCTGTAGCTCTTGCCCAGTGAGAAGACAGCATAACATGGGTGTGAGGGTCCTTGATAACGATGCTGCTTTCTTGTGGCAGGACTTCTTATAAAACTACTCAATGGTGGGGAGGTATATCCTTTGATGGATCAGGTTGTATCCACCACCTTCTGTAGACTGGAAGCAAAAAATTATACTGATCTGAACTGAATATTCTACTGGCAAAGGTACAGAAATGCAAAGATATAATTTCAAGTAGACAAATAAACACTGGGTTCATTTGGCAAGCAAAATGTTTAGCTGCCTTAATACGTGCTACTTTGCATGTAGACTGCTCAGCTGATTGTCTTTTCCAAGAATGTCTGGATAATTTCTCTGTCTGAAGTAGACACTTCTGTCATAAAAAGAGAGTATTTGAGGTTGAAAGCTAATGAATTCAGCAGACTCCATTTCCAACCACATGAAAGTAACTTGCATGGTGCATGGACTTATTGTTTCAGGTGTGATGAAGTGCAAACCTCCAGCAGACAAATCCCTCCTTCCTTCTGTGCAAGCACAGTGTTGGAAGCAGCATTTTCTATCTTTGGAAAATTGTTTATCTGGTTAGGATCGAAACACAGAAACTTAAGTCTTTAAAAACTCAAGAGATTCTGCGGATGCTGAAAATCTAGTGACACATACAAAATGCTGGAGGCACTCAGCAGCTCAGGCAGTATCTAATATAAATAAAGGGTCATCGTAGACAGCACATAGACGTGAGTCTTGATGGGTCCCGGCCCGAAACGTCGACTGTTTATTCTTTCCCATAAAAGCTGTCTGTTCTGCCGAATTCCTCCAGCGTTTTGTAAGTTTAACTTAAGTCTTTAGGGACGATTGGTCATTTTGGCCAACTAGTTAACAATACTAACTTGGGAAAATATTTTTTAGAAAAGCTTAATACAGTTAGCATGAAAATAAAATTGATAAAAAGTTTAATCTCATCCTTCAATTTTATGTCCAGTTTTGAAAATTACTAATCAATTATATGAAACTTAGACTGCAGATTGCAACACTAAATGATATACTGATTTCACGATTTAAATATAAATCCATAGGAAATTAACATTATCAATTTATAAGAATAAATCACGGATTTAAACTAATTCCAGTTTGGGAAATCTATTCAGTGGGAGCGTTCTGAGAAACTTTTGGTCTAGTAAAAAGTTATTCCTTTTAAAACAGAAGACAAAAATGCACATAGTTGCTCACCGTTCGGGATACGCGACTGTTCTGAAGCCGATGAGTCTGTTAGAAATAACGTTATTAAAAGCCCAAGGAACAGGGGAACCCGACACCCGAAGGGATGCATAATCATCTCCCAACAACTCCACCGACTGTGAGAGTGAGTGACAAGGCGGCGAGCGTCCCGGGGCGCGCTCTCGCGAGACCAACGGACGCGCGCGCACCAAGTTCACTTCAGGCAAGGAAGTTTTGGAAGTTGTGCGCGTGTGCCTGGCGAGTTTGTTCAACCGGGATTCTGCAGGCTCAGTCAAACCTGCGCTCTTGCAAGTTGCAGCCGACTCCTGTATTCCGCTGTTTCACGCTGAGTTGCGGATTCAGTGGGACTGGGAGGAGGCTCCAAGCTGATAGTCCCACCTATCCTCACTGTCAGTCAGTCCCAAGTTCCAATCACTCCAAACCTTTTAAGAGAACTTTGTTTCAAACTATGTCAATATGTTGGGGATCCAAAAATAACAATAGATGCTGTAAATCTAAAATATGAAAGATAGGAAATGCTGCAGGTATCAAGCAGGCTAAAGTCAATGTTAACTCTGTTTCTCTTCCCACAGATGTGCTCCCATCTGCTGAATATTTCCAGCACTTTTTTTTTACTTTTATGTTGAGGGAGCAACCAGGGAAAGGAATTTTAGACCTTATTTGTGCAAAGCGAAAGGATTGATTGATAATTTTGGTGTAAAGTGTCCTTTAGGGCCTGCTGACCATCACATCAGCCGGAAGACACAGCATTGGTGGTGCCTCAAAATTCGGAGACCCACATGTCAATCCTGACCTCTGGTGTTGTTCACTCAATGTGCTTTCCTCCCAACCCCCACTTCCTAAAGTTGTGTGGGTTGGTAGATTAATTGGACATTTTAAATTGATTCTGCTGTGCAGGTGAGCGTGGAGAAAATAATTTAGAATTTTAGAATAATTTATAATTAATTGCGATTGTTGATTAGTGCAGACCTGGTATGGGCTGAAGGGCATGTTTCTGTTCTGTGATGTATTTCAGTCCCAAACAATAGTGTTAAGTCTAAACAAGGAGATCATATCACTATGAAAGAAAAGTTGGTTAGATTTGACTGGAAAATATGTTGAGATGCATAACAGTGGGCTGGCAGTAGCTAGCATTTAAAAAAACTGTATAGAACATTCTCACAGGAGACAAGGCAAATGGCAGGTTGCATATTATTTATCTTTTTGTTGTGCTCTGGATATTTTATTTTTAACCAATTCATTTCCTTTACAATTTATATTGTGGAAGTTCTTTATTTCCTCATTTGAGATCTGCAACAAATCTCCAGTGAGTTATCTATGGAACATATAAACTCCAGTTGAGTACTGACCATTATGCAAGCTCTTACACACAAAAACAAGCTACTTCATCAGTGTCCACATTGGTATGTTACACAAGGCATGTGTTCTCTCCTAGATCTCTGACAGAACCAATCAACTAATCCTTTCAGTTCATTTACATCTTCCTTTTCTTTTCTGCTACTTTTGAAGCCCATGATCAACATCTTGGTGGTGTGTGTTTGGACCAATTGAGAGATCTGAGGCTTTGCTGTAACCAAGAGGGTTACGCGAGGCTTTGAGCGAAATGCACAGCCTCGGGGCCAAGGTGCTTGGAGACAGGGTGTGAGCCCATTCCTCGCCGATTTTGCCGATTAATGAGTCCAGGAAGATTAAAGTCATTGAGGTAAGCAGGTGTTCAGCACCATCTACCACCCTCTCACTCACTGCTACTGGATGAAGGTGTCTGCAAATGACGGTCTCTCTTTCCCTCTCACTCACTGCTCCCAAAGGAAGGTCCTTATGTTTGAATTCTCTCTCTCTCCCTCGATGCTGTCAGAGGAAAGTGCAGGAGTCGTGGGTCTTGGGCAAGGCTTAATCTACGCTGTTTGTGGATTGGACTGGAGTTCACATTATGATGTGTTTCTGGTTTCTGGCTGCTCCTTTTTTGTTGCTATTTTGATCGAGGCAGCATGTAGATAATGAACTGAATATGCCTAGACTCTTCTGAGTTTGTGTTTTATATTCAATTTTTGTGCCCATCTGTGTGATTAGTTGTTTTTTTGCTCATGGGGGTTGGGTTTTAATGGGTTTTTTTCTGAACGGGTTCCATGGTTTTCTTTGTTTTGTGGCAGCCTGTGGGGAACACAAATCTCAGGTCTCTATACTGCATAAGAACTTTGATAATAAATGTACAGGTACTTTGAATTTGAATCTCCGAATATACCATCCAATTATTTTCCCTTTGCGTAGATCCCGAGTTTCTCTTTAACGGCACCAACTCCTGTTTCTTCAACCACTTGATGGTTTGAAGGCAGAATTCATTTCTACATTCTCAGTTCCTACCAGAGGTAATCCTTTAAAAAAAATGTATTTATTTGTTTGTTGTGATACTGCACGGAATAGGCTCTTCCAGCCCTTTGATCTGCGTCGCCCAGCAATCCCTGGATATAATCCGAGTTTATCACAGGACAATCTATGATGACCAATTAACCTAACAACTGGTACATCTTTGGACTATGGGAGGAAACTGGAGCACATGGAGGAAACCCACACAGTCACAGGGAGCATGTACAAATTCCTTGGAGGCCAGTGGTCCGTAGTTTTCAAAAACCGGATGTGAAATATCTTCTCTACCTTTACCCTCTCAAATCCCTTTATCATTTTAAAGTCTGAATTTAAACCACTTATTTCAGAGTGGTGAAAGACTAGGCCTTGGAAATAATGGATGCTTTGGATGTCTCCTTCTAAGGCTCATTAATCTCTGAACAGGTTCTTGTAGCTTAGAGAGTGACACTTTCCACCCTGGTGTTTAAAGAAAAAATGATGAGAAAATAAAAAGGGAATTATAGACCAGTTAGCCTAACATCAGTGGTCGGACAATGCTGGAATCTATTACAAAGGATGCAGTTATAGAACACCTGAGAAACATTAACAGAATTGGACAGAGTTAGCTCAGGTTTATGAAAGGGAAATCAGTCTTTTAGCAATCGTACAGGAGATCTTTGAGAATGTAGCCACTGGAAAAGTGGATATGGTAAACTTACACATTCAAAAGGTGGTCCTGTATAAGAAGTTGATGAACAAAATTAAAACACATCAGGCTGAGTGTTGAAAACTGGTAGAGAATGAGAATTAATTGTTGGACAGGAAATAGAAAATAGGAATAAACAAGTCTTTTTCCAGGTGGTGAACATTGATGTGATGTTATGAGGTTCAGTGCTTGGTCGGCAGCAAGTCAAGTCAAGTTTATTGTCATTTAACTATATACATGTATATAACATAAATATCCATATAATGTATACAGAAATGAGACAATGTTTCTCCAAACCAGGGTGTAAAGCACAGTAGTACACATAACACACAATAACTTATGAAGGTAAAGATAAGATCCACAGATGGATCACACATAAATAACAAACTAAAATTAATTAATATTAAATATTGTAAGGTATGGAACAGATTAAACAGTAACACTTTGAATACGATGTGGCAAGGATTTCAGAAGCCTAATGGCTGGGTTGGGGGTGGGGAGAAAACTGTGTCTCATCCTGATCCATCTTGTTTTTATGCATCATAGTCTCCTGCCTGATGGTAGAAAGTCAAAGAGGATACTGGATGGATGGGTAGGATCCTTAATAATACTAAGGCCCTGCATACACAGCGCTCCTGATAAATGTCCCTGATGGATAGTAGGGAGAGCCCAATGATCCTCTCAGCTGTTCTCACGGTCCTTTGTGGGGACTTCTGGTCCGATGCTCAACTGCTCCCATACCAGCCTGAGCTGCAACTTGTCAGGACACTCTTAATGGTGCTCCTGTAAAATGCAGTTAAAATAGGGGTTGGCAGCCTTGCTTGCCTCGGTCTTCTTAGGAAGTGGAGGCACTGCTGTACTCTCTTGTTTAGAGAGGTGATATTAAGAGACCAGCTGAGGTCAACCATGATGTGAACTCTCAGGAATGTGATGCACTTAACTCTCTCTGCAGAGGAGACGTGCTTGTAGAGGGGAATGGTTCATCTGCACATTCCTGCAGTCCACAATGATTTTGTTTGTCTTGTCCATGTTCAGACTTACTGTAGGTTGTTCTTCCCACACCAATCCACCAGATTTCTGTTGTTGGTAAAAGAGAGAGATTTGTAATTCAAAGGCGTATGTTGTGAGAAGGCAATTACGTTGATGTTCCACAGATTCCACGACAGCAATACAAAATAACAATAGCAGTAGGTTTTATCACCAAAGTTGTTCCACTCCACACATGAAGTATCACCGACAGTGATCTTCAATGAATATCCTTTCAACACAAGTGGTACCACACCTGAATTCGGCTACGGGACATCTCAGAGTGGTGGCTACAGGATACTCAAATAAAATCCACATACGGATTATGACCAACCGTCGCTTATCACAAAAAGTGGGCCATCTTTAAGGGAACTACCACCCAGGCAAGGGTCAACACACTGGTAGATTCCACAAGGTTACCCCAAACACACAACATGATAGCCACTTACCCAGTTCCACGACATACGAAATAACTCCAATAGTGATTTGCCACAGGGGTGCCTTTCTTCAGTGAACTACCACACCCAGACAAAGGGTAAACATACATGTAGTACTCACATAGGTTTTCCCATTACCAGAGAACCTACTCCTGTGGAATAACTAAGTGACAATCACGCATTATTTAGAGAGAGAGAGTCCAAACAGTGATCTCTTTGTCACTAGGTTTCTTCTGTTCCAAACCTTCCTCTCCTCTCTCCTCTTCCTGCAAACTTGTTCTAGTTGCAGAAAACTTGTGAGAATCATTTATCAATTCTCAGGATTGATCTTAACTCACCCCTTTAGGGCTATTGGAAGTTTAAACTAGCGACCAACTCACTGGTATCTTCCATCGACAGAATCCATCTTAACTCTAAACATGTGAAAGTCTGTGTGTCTGTAAGAGGAATCATCTGAACTTGCTTATTCAAAACAAGGAGCCACTTGTATAAACAAACATAGCAACCCAACAATTCTGCATTCAGTAGAAATCCAAAAAAAACAAAAGTCAGTCTCAGTTCTTTTGACATTTTAAAGTGACGGACCACAGAAAAAATGAACCCCAGGGGTATATAACAGTTCCTCCAAAGAAAGCAAAATTTTGATCAAAGAGCAATTTTTTTTAACTGTAGATTACAGAATATAAAGCAATACATATGTGATTAACAGAAGCACATTATAAAAGCATATACAAATACTAGTTTGTATTTCATTCTTAAACTTAACATCCATTTCTGCTGTTTTCCACATGAGCCAAATAAAGTGAAAGTAGCCAATAAGACTGATAATCATTCAATCAACAAGCCCCCAATTTTGTTCAGATCCCGAACGAGTCCCCAATTTTGTTATGTACCCTGTAATGAGTTAAAAGAACCAGCAGAAATGGAACACACCTGGAGTCTGGTTTTGCTATTAACAAAACACTAATTTATTAGTATCTACATAATATAGTAATATAAAACCAGAGAAATCAAACAGGTTAGCATAGTTTATGCATATATAAGTGTGTAAATATAAAACCCCAAACTTCTTCAAGCTTAGGGGGTAAATGATACAGTCTTATGATGGCATGTGAGAAAGTCCAGTTCAATGCATGAGATTGCTGTTGTTGGTAAAAGAGAGAGATTTGTAATCAAAGGCATATGTTGTGAGAAGGCAGTTATCTTGATATTCCACAGATTCCATGACAGCAATACAAAATAACAATAGCAGTAGGCTTTATCTCCGAAGTTGTTCCACTCCACACACGAGGTATCACCGACAGTGATCTTCAATGAATATCCTTTCAACACAAGTGGTACCACACCCGAATTCAGCTACGGGACATCTCAGAGTGGTGGCTACAGGTTACTCAAACAGAATCCACATATGGATTATGACCAACAGTAGCTTATCACAAAAAGTGGGCCATCTTCAAGGGAACCACCACCCAGGCAAGGGTCGACACACCGGTAGATTCCACAAGGTTACCCCAAACACACAACGTGATAGCCACTTACCCAGTTCCACGACATACGAAATAACTCCAATAGTGATTTGCCACAGGGGTGCCTTTCTTCAGTGAACTACCACTCCCAGACAAAGGGTAAACACACACGTGGTACTCACAAAGCTTTTCCCATTACTAGAGAACCCACTCCAGTGGAATAACTAAGTGACAATCATGCATTTCCATAGTTGAATGGAAACAAACTCATCCTTATGGGCTAGTTAGAGAGAGAGTCCAAACAGTGATCTCTTTGTCACTAGATTTCTTCTGTTCCAAACCTTCTTCTCTTCTCTTCTCTTCTCTTCCTGCAAACTTGTTCTAGTTGCAGAAAACTTGTGAGAGTCATTTATCAATACTCGGGATTGATCTTAACTCACCCATTTTGGGCTATTGGAAGTTTAAACCACCAACCAACTCACTGGCATCTTCCGTTGACAGAATCCATCTTAACTCTAAACATGTGAGAGTCTATGTGTCTGTAAGAGGAATCATCTGAACTTGCTTATTCAAAACCAGACGCCACTTGTATAAATAATCACTACTCACCATAGCAACCCAGCAATTCTGCAGTCAGTAGAAATTCAAAAAACAAAAGTCAGTCTCAGATCTTTCAGCGTTTTAAAGTGACAAACCACAGAAAAAATGAACTCCAGGGTTACATAACAATATCGTAACATGGAAGAGATCAAGGGGTATGAGGAGAAGGGGAGACAAACGTACGATGATGTTGAATGTTCTACACCTGCTCCTCTTTTCTATTCAACCATGTTTCTATCTACCAAACAGAGTCATAGAGCCATACATACAGTAAAAGGTCCTTCGGCTCATATGTGTCCATTCTGACCAAGATGCATATTCAAGCTAATCCCATTTCCCAGCCCTTGGCTCATATTCCTCCAAACTCCTGTTATCCATATACCTGTCCACATACTTCTTAAATGTATTTAATGTACTTGTTTCAACCAGTTTCCTGGCAGCTGATACCATTTATCTACCACCCTCTATGTAAAATGATTGCCCCCTCAGGTTTGTATTAAATCTATCTACTCTAACATTACAGCTATATCTTTTAGTTTTTGATTCCTCAACCCTAGAAAAAAGACTGTTCACCCTATCTATATTCCTATATATCCATTATCAGTTATCTCCTTTCTGGAGAATCAAGTGCTATCTCTTCACTCTTACACAGCAGCTGTTCACATTCTCTCCTGCTACTATAACTCACTTGACAGTCTTCTCTGAAGCTTCTGTGGATGTTGATGTTGAGGATGTCAAAGAATGATTGGAGGACTCTTTATTTGGCATCCAACCAAGGTGAATATATTGTTTCTGCTTTGGATTCTATTCTTTATGATAAGACCCCCCTCCCCATTCAGGATCAAAATCAGATTTACTATCACTGACTTATAGAACTGTGCAAAAGTCATAGGCCCACTAGATTTTTTTACATGGCGTCAGATGGTGTGGCCTCCGTAGAGCAATGATCTCGACATCATTAAAGCTGTCTGGCATTAGGTGGAGAGAAAAAAGCAAGTGAAATAGACAGAGTCTGCAGAAATATGGAAAGTTCTTCAATATGCTTGGAACAATCTACCAGCCAATTTTCTTACAAAACTGCACGACAGTGTACCTAAGAGAATTAATGCTGTTTAAAAGGCAAAGGGTGGTCTCACCAAATATTGACTTGATTTAGTTTTTTTACTGCTTACTGTTCTTTATAGTAGATTCTTGATATCTATAAAAATTTCATTTAATTATTTTTGACAGCATCATTACTTTACAGAATTTTTTACAGTAGATGTGACTAAGACTTTTGCACAGTTCTGAAGATGACATGAAATTTGTTGTCGTTGTGGTAGCTGTACAGTGCAAAAGACATAAAATTATAATAAATTATCAAAGTAAGTAACTAGTGCAAGGAAAATAGGAATAACGAGGTTGTGTTCGTGGATTCCTTGT
Organism: Hypanus sabinus; assembly: GCF_030144855.1. Taxonomy (NCBI): domain Eukaryota; kingdom Metazoa; phylum Chordata; class Chondrichthyes; order Myliobatiformes; family Dasyatidae; genus Hypanus; species Hypanus sabinus. The sequence continues at coordinate 26,419,866 of NC_082707.1, read as the reverse complement.
CTGTTCAGTAGTCTGATGGCAGAGGGGAAGAAGCTGTTTCTGAATCATTGAGTGTGTGCCTTCAGGCCAATTTGCAGTTTTTGACATTGCTGATTAGCTTAGCTACAATTATTTATTTATTGTTTATTTGTGGTTGATAGGTTTGTTATTTTGCATGAAGAGGGGCTGAGGTAATTGCTTGAGGTTATCTGTCGATCTGTGGTGCAGCTACCTGCAGCAATCGCTGCAGGAGCCATTTCTGACTGAGCCAACATTAATAGGGCTGGAAGGCAGCACAGTCACTGTGCTGTAAAAATTAATTTATTTGCACAAGCCAGAAATTGGCCAAGAAGTGCAGTTTCCCAGCATGCTTTGAGAGAACCTGGCCAAATGCTGGCTGCGGGCTAAGAAAAACAGAACAGTTATGTGTCAACAAGGAATCAGAATCAAGATTATTATCACTGGCATGTGCAATGAAACTTGTTAACTTAGCAGCAGCAGTTCAACGCAATACATACTGCAGAAGAAAAATAAATAAATCAATCAATTTACAGTGTACGTATGTTGAATATATTAAAATTGTGCAAAAAACAGAAATAATGGTATATTTAAAAAAGTGAGGTAGTGTCCAAGGATTCAATATCCATTTAGGAATTGGATGGCAGAGGGGAAGAAGCTGTTCCTGCAGCACTGAGTGTGTACCTTCAGGCTTCTGTGCCTCCTACCTGATGGTAACAGTGAGAAAAGAGCATGCCCTAGGTGCTGGAGGCCCTTAATAATGGACGCTGCCTTTCTGAGACACCGCTCCCTGATGTCTTGGGTACTTTGTAGAGTAGTACCCAAGATGGAGCCGACTAGATTTACAACCTTTTGCAGCTTCTTTTGGTCCAGTGCAGTAGCTCCCGCCCCCCCACTGCCAGGCAATGATGAAGCCTGTCAGAATGCTCTCCATTGTACTTCTATAGAAGTTTTTGAGTGTATTTGTTGACATACCAAATTTCTTCAAACTCCTAATGAAGTGTAGTTGCTGTCTTGCCTTCTTTATAGGTGCAACTATGTAGAAACATAGAAAACCTACAGCATAATACAGGACCTTCAGCCCACAAACTTGTAGTGACTAGGTTAGGTCCTCAGATCTTGACACCCAGGAACTTGAAGCTGCTCACTCTCTCCACCTCTGATCTCTCTATGAGGATTGATATGTGTTCCTTCGTCTTAGCCTTCTTGACATCCACAATCAAATCTTTCATCTTACTGATGTTAAGTGCAAGGTTGTTGCTGTGACACCACTCCACTAGCTTGTATATTTCACTCCTGTACGCCCTCTCATCTCCATCTGAGATTCTACCGACAATGGTTGTATCATCACCAAATTTATAGATGGAATTTGAGCTATGCCTAGCCACACAGTCATGGGTAAAGAGCGAGTAGAGCAGTGGACTAACTACACACCCCTGAGGCGCACCAGTGTCAGCGAGGAGGATATGTTATCGCCAATCCACATAGACTGTGGTCTTCTGGTTAGGAAGTCAAGGATCCAATTATAGAGGGAGGTACAGAGGTCTAGGTTTTGCAACTTATCAATCCGGATTGTGGGAATGATGGAGTCAGTATATGAGGTTGTCTCTGTGGACTGTTAATGTGGACGGCATTCTGACTGGTTGCATCATCACTTGGTTGGACAATACAATGCACAGGATTGAAGGAGGCTGCAGGCGGTTGAAGACTTAAGCCTCCACCATTGAGGACATCTTGAACAGGCAGTGCCTCAAGAAGCTGGCGTCCATTAGGAAGAACCCTGACTATCAGGTACATGCCCTCTTCTTATTACTCCCTTCAGAGAGGAGGTATAGGAGCCTAAAGACCCACACTCAAAGAAATGGTAAAAGCTTCTTCCCCTTTGCCGTCAGATTTCTCAATGGTCCATGAACCTATGAACGCAAACTTCCTATTACTCTTTTGCATTATTTATTTATTTTATATTTGTATTATCACTTACAGTAATTTTGCTGCCATAGAACAACAAGTTTTGTGACTTAGTGGTTGTCAGGGATAATAAGACTGATTCTCATTCTGCAGACAAAGAGCCACACTTGACAATGCTGTCGTGAAATAGAAGTCCCACTTTTCTTTATTTTGTCTGGAGAAGATTTAAAAAAAACTTTTGGGATACTGGATTTATTTGTTTACAAATGGCATGGGTTTGTTTTAGATCAGCAGTAGAAAACAGCCACTGGGACGTGAAACAATGTTAGAACAGTGCGTAGTCAGTACAAGGGCTGCAGGCAGGGAAGGTGAATTCTCATTCACCAGCAGATATTGGCTGAGGCAGAAGTCTTGTCACATTGGAGAGTTGGTGCTTTGGCCTCCAATTCAGTTGTGCATGTAAATAGAACATAGTTCTTACCCAAACAGTGATAGAGAGAAAGGAAAGTGTAGTTTGGTGTAAGCTGTAATGTCAGGATTACTGGTGTTTCTCAACCTTAAGTTAAACCATTTCAATGCAGAATAAGGAATTCACTTTTAGTGTCATTTACAAAATAAACCCCCAATCAAGACTTCTGCATGGCTGGTGGTAAGAGACTTCTAGACAGGTCATATACCTGGAGGAATTTAAGGTGGAGGGCTATATGGGAGGCAGGGTTTAAGGGTCGGCACAACATTGTGGGCCGAATGGCCTGTACTGTGCTGTACCGCTCTTTGTCCTTTGTAATCTCATTAACTGGGCAGTTATAGATGCTAGAGGCAGTGGGCTTCAGCCCTCAGAGAAAAGTGTACAATCCTTACACAGCTACATCCAATATCCCAGGAATAGACAGTATACTGTATTTCCAACTACCAATTTGGCATTTTGCTGAAACATTTCCTTTGCTGCAGTGCATGAGTGGACTCTCTTCCTCCCTGTCCATCTTATTTATCAAGGCTTTCAGAGAAATATGTGTCAGGAAATATGAATGTCCACTCTTGGTAGTGATCGACCATGGATTCAATTTGATTCTAAGGCACTTTGCAATGACTTCCAAATTTGCTTCCAGCTACAAAGCCCCAGTTCATTACTAGGTCCTGACTGGCTTCAATCAGAGAAAGGTCAGCTGTGTCACAATGTGGAGGGGCAAGGGTGCTGGAGGAGGACCCAAATGGAGGACATAAACATGTTTCGTAAGGTCAACTAAAGAGAGTTTATTACTATTTACAAGGAGAGCTGTGACACAAGGATAGAACAGGGAGAAATCAAGGAGAGCAAAGAGGAAGCAGGAATAGGCATAATGGACGAGGACTCAGGCCTGGGACTAGGCTGCGAATCTAGTCTGTTAGGACTTGGAGCTCAGGGATCAGAGCCAGGACTTGGAACGCGGACCTCAGAGCTTGATACTTGATACTGGAACCTTGAAGCCAGGATTTGATACTGGGAACTCCAGAGCCAGGATTTGATACTGGGAACTCCAGAGCCAGGATTTGATACTGGGAACTCCAGAGCCAGGACTTGATACTGGGAACTCCAGAGCCAGGACTTGATACTGGGAACACCAGAGCCAGCACTTGATACTTGGAAAACCAGAGCCAGGACTTGATACTTGGAACACCGAACACAGAGCCGGGACCCCTCCTTGGGAACAGGATGTAGGGTTGGGGCTTTACATAGAGTCAGGACCCGTCCTTGGGGACAGGACATAGGGCCAGGACTTGTACACAGAACACAAATGACAGTCCATTCGAGTAGCGACAAACAGCCTGCCTACTGAGCTGGATACAAGACAACAAAAAAACAACAGTCTATTCGAGTAACAGCAAATGGACTGCCTACTGAGCTGGATACGAGATGATAAAACAACAATGGACGGTACTATAACTGGGCCCACGTTTGCTCCAAGCAGCGGGAGCTCTTGACTCACCCTGGCGGGTTAACCTCGCCCGGACCCGCCCTGGCAAGGGAAGGCGGCTTGGGTCACTTGCTTCGGGAGGAGATTTGGCTTGCTCCGGCAAGCAACTTAGTTGGCTCCTGCTAGATGACTTGGGCTCGCACCGGCTTCGGTGACTTCATTAACGCTCTTGCGCCGAACGGCTGAAACCAGAGACTGATAAACTGCTGGTTCAGTCAAGAGTAAATTGCCTTTAATCACCAAGCCCAAGGGACACGGGAAAGCAGGGAATTAAAGGGAAACAAGGAGTCAACAGTCCGGATTGTAAGATAAACTAGGTAAATTTAAAGGGAACCCAATCCGGACCATGACAAACTGAGCTGGTCCCTTCACTCATGGAAGCAAGGTAAATTTGGTGTTGGATGGTAAACCATCGTAACAATGAGCATGCAACATCCGGGTTAGTGTGGATTAGTCATGTATTAATGTCAAGGCACCAATTGGACCATAAGATGATCAGACATAGGAGCAGAATTAGACCATTTGGCTCAGCAGGTCTGCTCCACCATTCGATCAGGGCTGATTTGCCCTCTCAACTGATTTCTTCTGCCTATAGGTCTCTGAATTTAACCCCCAGAAACCTTTACATAAACCAGACTACATGTTTTGGCCTGAAACATTGGCTGTTTGCTCTTTTCCATAGATGCTGCCTGACTTGCTGAGTTTCTCCAGCATTTGTGTATGTTGCTTTGGATTTGCAGCATCTGCAGATTTTCTCATGTTTGTAAGACTACATGTATGTTTTATAGAAATTCTAAAGCTTAAATGTACTTTCGGGGTGTATTATAGACCCACCTAATGCATTAGTGTCTTTTTCTGATGTATTGTACCCTGGGAAATGCAATGGTGTTCAATTTTAGTCAATGTTCCACATCACTAACCTCCCCTTCCTGTGGAATGGGTTTGGCTTTGTCAAGAAGTAAAAACAGGTATGAGGAAATCTAACGGTTTTAAAATCCTCACTTAAGATAGCAATTTTTCAGACTATGTATAAAGTAGCTGATGCAGGTACCCAATGGGAAAGGCAACGACTTGAGGTATGGTTTCTCTGGGTGATTAGGGGAGAAAAATGTTTGGTCAAAGGCAATCCTGTAGTTTCTGTTGGTTGTGTAAGTGGTAATTGTCAGCCATAGATTTATTGCAATCAGGAAAGGGTTTGTAGTTAAGACATAAGCCACAGATATGATAGAGCTGAGTTGCCTTAGGGGCGAATTTCTGTAGTCAGAACATGAGGTACAGTCGGGACATGGACTAGAATCAGAAAGGATGAGCTGATCATTCACCTGCTGATGTTGGTGGCTGCATTATTGCACCAGACACTGAAATCAAGGACCAAAACTGATCATTCATGGGGATTCAAGCTTCATTAAATCTTTAGCAGATTGACCTGTTGGGCAATCACACACAGGGTTTAGCTCATAGCAAGGAAGTCTGGAGAGAAAGGGAAGGGTATCCTAATGCCAGCATTTAGAAAGATTATTGTAATCTCCAAAGCTCAAGTAAAGGCACTTCTCTACAGAATGAAAAATTCTGGTTTGCTGTCATTTACACAAAATAATCTCCACTCAGTTCTTCTACACGGCTGGTGCTAATGACAGTACTGGCCTGTTATCATGGGAAGCCCTCAGGCCCACATAATAAATTGAACTACGGCTGGATTTATCATGTTGACCTCAACAGCTGTCATCTCCCACTGTCTGTTCAATCTGTGGCTGAAGCTCTTCCATACAAAGACTAAGTACAATAAAGCTAATAAAGTAAGAGGGAGAAGAGGTTAGAGGAACCACAATCATCACACTCATAGGAAATGCATTCTCCTGATGAAATGCCACAAATCTGTCATTATCTTCTTGGTGAATCAGAATATCTACATCTACAGACTGCTGTCTCTCATCAACTGGAAACACATTCCCTTGGCATTGTGAAAGATGTAGACAAGAAGGTCATAATTCTCTCATTTTACAACTTTCTTGTAACATCCCTCTATTGCCACTAATCCTGAAGTTAGCAAATTTCAGAGGAAAACAGTTGAAAAGTTCAAATATTATTCATTTCAATGGATACTGCCTGGCCTGTAGAGTTCCTCTGGCATTTTGCAAGTGTTAATTCTATTATTGTTATTAAATCCCTGTTTATGAATCTAGTAATCTGAGGAATTTATTTTACCCATTGGAGATGCATGCGAAGAATAGAAAGCAGGAAAAAGTAGATTAGTTGGGTTCATTAGCAGGAAAGGGGCGGGGGAGGGAGGTGTTACAACACAAGGTTCACGTTGATGACCAGAACATGTTTGAGGGGAGACAGGGGCTACTGTTTCTTCTGTTCTTAAGGAACACATAAACTTAATAAGGAATTATGAAGTATTTCTGAACTTTCCTTCTGAAAATGAGCAAGATGGCAGTCATAAATAGCTTGTCATAGCAGTTGGTGAATATATACTTTGTACAATTATAATATGCTTCATTATTTTCTTTCCAAATATTATTATTATTATTATTATTATTATTATTATTCAAAAATAACACAGGTACATCAAAATAACAACACTTACAATGCCTCAAAAAAAAGAAATTATCTTAAAGATTGAACACTTTTGTGAATTAAAAAAACCCCACTAAGCAAGAAACGTGTGAGAAAAAAAATAGAAACCCATTGGGGGTACAACCCCGGAGCCATGTGACAGACAGAAAGCTTCTAAAACTAAACATCAAACCGCCAAAAAGAAAGAAAGATAATATCAAAAAAAATTACACTTAGATCGTGGAGGAAATCTGTCAGTTAACTGAAATGATAATAACGAGCAAATGAGCCCCATCTCTTCTCAAAATCAAATAAAGGTTCAAAGGTTCGACTTCTAATTTTCTCCAAACTGAGACACAGCATCGCTTGAGAGAACCATTGTGACAAAGTAGGAGCTGATGTATCCTTCCATTTCAACAAGATGGCCCTCCTAGCTATCAATGTAACAAACGCAATAACATGTTGGTCAGACACAGACATACCATGGATATTTTCAGGAATTATTCCAAAAAGCACAGTCAATTTATTAGGTTGTAAGTTGATTCTGAGTGCTTTAGAAATTGTCGAAAAGACTGATTTCCAAAACTGTTTTAATGCTTCACTATTTTCATGTAATTTTTCATATCTGCCAAATTGTGCAGTATGGAAACTATAAGATATTTCATTGTGTTTGCAAAGTAACCCCATACTTTGAAACTGAACAAAACCAGAAGTACTTTACATATCACATTGCCTTCTCATAATAAATATCATAGTTAGATTTATTGCAATCTTGATCTATTGATGTGTAGTGTTTTTGTGCTTCCTGCTGTGAGCAGAGGCAGTTCAGCAAGATTTAATCTTACTGCAATGAATATTCCATGAAAAATTATTTTTAGGGTGTATTCTAATTGTATTTTTTCCCAGACTAACAATTTTGACAAAAGAGGTAATTTTCCCAAACCTTCTATCTTTGTAAACTGTAGGTTGTCCTTGTGGTGCTGGTTAAATTACCATAATCTGAACTCAAATAAAACTTCCAAATAATTTAATTATCATGATACAGGAACTCAAAGACGTTGAATTTTGTTTATCTTCAAAGATATGGCCAACTATATGGGTGTGGCTGGAGTCACTGTGTGTAAACTGACATAGAAGCCTCAGGCTAAATATCTTCAGTGCGCAGTTAGATTGATGTATGAAAGGAAATTTCAGTTCTAATGGGGGCTCTTCCTCAAGTGGCAATTATAAAATATGGTACAATTTATCAACTCTAGTACCTCATTATGTTTAAGAAAATGTACTTTTTTACCAGATACAACTACACCCCCTGTATCTAAACAGTACACCGGAACATTCGTCGGAACAATAAATGGTTGAGGCATTCCTAACTAGTCTACGGGATCTGTATGTAAATTCATTCATGTAAGATTGTCATGTCTAACTCCCATCCCTTAAATGAACTCTCTGAGGAAATTAACAACTCTTCTCTGTATAATTAATATATCATCTCTTCTGTAAATTTAAAAATCTTTGTACAAGCCAATGATAAATGGTGAAATTAGACTCTGCTCATGGAATAAATGCTCCCAGTGAAAGGAAAAGGGTAATTTGTTTCCATGAGAACCTTTTATGGCTCAGTTGAGTGACAGTGTCAAATATAGATTGATATTACAGTCAATCTCCTATTGCAATCACTATTCAGGGAAGGTATTGAGTGAGCTGGTGTAGATTGTATAATCAAACTCCACAGTTACTGTAATCATTGGAGTGAATAATAGTCTGCCTAATAATCTTCACTCAGTACAGATTTGCCCAAACATACCAATTTAGCATTGTTGTTCCTTTTTGTGCCTTGTGGCACATCAGGTGAAATTTTTGCTATTTCTGGAGCATTTTGACTGTTTTTATGAGGTTGAATTAGCTCCGCGCTCAACCCAACATGGATGGAAAGCGTGCAAGGGGCAGCTGGATTCGAACTCGTGACTATTCACCTTCACGTGTGGCGTCGATGCCACTGCACCATTGGCCAGCTAATATTGTATAGATGTTCCATAAGAAGTTCCTACACACTAAAATCAATATTCCTTAAGGCCATAAGATCACAAGATATAGGAGCAGAATTAGGTCATTTGGCCCATTTAGTCTGCTCCACAATTCAGTCATGGCTGATCCATTTTTTCTCACCTCAGTCCCATTTCCTGGCCTTCTCCCCATAACCTTTGATGCTGTGGCCAATCAGGAACCTATCAATCTTCTCCTTAAATACACTCAACAGCCTGGCCTCCATAGCTGCCTTTGGTGATAATTTCCACAAATTCACCACCTTCTGGCTAAAGAATTTTCTCCGCATTTCTGCTTTAAACAGATGCCCCTCTATCCTGAGGCTGCACCCTCTTGTCCTAGTCTCCCATCATGGGAAACATCCTTTCTACATCTACTCTGTCTAGGCCTTTCAACATTGGAAAAGTTTCAATGAGATCTCCCCCTCATCCTTCTGAATTCCAGTGAGTACAGACCCAGAACCATCAAATGTTCCTCATATGATAGCCCTTTCGTTCCTGGAATCATCCTTGTGAAACTCCTCTGGACCCTCTCCGATGCCAATACATCTTTTCTAAGATAAGGAGCCTAAATCTGTTCACAGTCCTCAAGGTGAGGCCTCATCAGTGCCTTACAAAGCCCCAGCGTCACATCCCTGCTCTTGTATTCTGGACCTCTTGAAATTAATGCTAGTCTAGCATTTGCATCCCTCACCACTGACTCAACCTGCAAGTTAACCTTTAAGGTGTTCTGCACAAGGACTCCCAAATCCCTTTGCATCTCAAATTTTTGGATTTTCTCTCCGTTTAAAAAATAGTCCATATTTATTTCATCTACCAAAGTGCCTGACCATGAATTTTCCAACATTGTATTTCATTTCCCACTTTCTTGCCAATTCTCCTAATCTAAATCCTTCTGCAGTCAACCTGTTTCCTCAACACTACCTGCCCCTCCACCAGTCTTTGTATCATCCACAAAATTAGCAACAAAGCCATCTATTCAGTCATTTAAATCATTTATATATAGCATAAAAAAGTGGTCCCAACACCAACCACTGCAGAACACCACTAACAGCCAGACACAAAAGGATCCTTTTATTCCCTCTTGCTGCCTCCTGCCAATCAGCCAATGCTCTCACTACGCCAGTAACTTTCCTGTAACACTATGAGCTCTTAAATGGTAATGCAGTCTCATTTGTGGCACCTTGTTAAAGTCCAAATATACAACATCCACTACATCCCCTTTATCCATCCTACTTGTAATCTCCTTGTAATCTACTTGTAATTCCAACAGGTTCATCAGCCAAGATTTTCCCTTAAGGAAACTATGCCAACTTTGCCCTATCTTGCCCTGTGTCACCAAGTACCCTATCTTATCTTATGGATAGGGGAATCAAGGGATATGGGGACAAGGCAGGAACCGGGTATTGATAGTAGATGATCAGCCATGATCTCAAAATGGCGGTGCAGGCTCGAAGGGCCTAATGGTCTACTTCTGCACCTATTGTCTACTGTTTATTGTCTATAACCTCATCCTTAACAATTGACTCCAACCTCTTCCAAACCACGGAGGTCAGGCTAACTACTCAATAATTTCTTTTCTGCTGCTCTCTCCTTTCTTAAAGAGTGGAGTGATATTTGAAGTTTTCCAGTCCTCTGGCACCATACCAGTACCCAATGATCATTACTAATGCCTCCATAATCTTTACTGTTACCTCCTTCAGAACTCTAAGGTGCAGTTCATCTGGTCTGGGTGATTTATGCATCTTGTAGCTTTTTGAGCACTTTCTCCCTTGTAATAGTAACTGCACGCACTTCTCTTCCTTCACATCCTTCACCACCTGGCATGCTGCCGGTATCTTTCAAAATAAAGACTGATGCAAAATACTCATTTAGTCACCTGCCATCTCATTATCCCCCATTATTATTTCTCTGGCCTTATTTTCTAGTGGTTCTATATCCACTCTCAACTCTCTTTTAGTTTTTATGTACCTGAAAAAGTTTGTTCTATCCACCTTGATATTGCTTGCTAGCTTGGTTTCATATTTCATCTTTTCCCTCCTAATGATGCTTTTAGTTTATTCTGAAATATTTAGATAAAACTTATATAAATTGACTTAATGTCAAGGCAATTATAAATTTTGTAATTAAGGCTTTTCCCTGCATCCTTCAATATGAAGGTTCTTACATTGTAATTTTCTGAATGTAAGGGCAGAGTTCAATGATTCAATTTCAATGGTTCAGTTTGATATCAGAGAATGTACACAGTATATAACCTGGAATTCTTACTCCTTGCAGACACCAACAAAACAGAGAGAAAAAGCCCCGTAAGAATGAATGACAGAAAAATATTAGAACCGCAAAGCCCCCTCCCCGTCCCATGTACAAGCAGCAGCAAAAGCCTCAGCCCCCCCCCCACTTGCTCCAGCAAAAGCCTCAGCCCCCCCCACTTGCTCCAGTAAAAGCATCAACCCCCAGCACCCATCATGCAAACAATAGCAAAGTCCCCAAAGACCAAGAACTAGAGTCCATCAAGAACTACTGCCCATCCCAAAACTTTGACATCTCAGCCAGGTTCGCTCACTCACTAGCGAAGGAGAGAGAGATATCGTTCCTGCCACAGCTTGCTGTTTTAATGTTACAATCAGCAGTGTCCATTATTCAAGTTGCTCCCGACTCGAAAACCAGCAGGCTCTCAAACCATGCCTGTAACCCCATAAGATTTAATCTTGTTAAGCAGTCTACCTGAGGCACCTTATCAAGTACCTTTTGAAAATCCAGGTAAATGACGTCCACTGCATCTCCTTTGTCCACCCTGCTTGTTACTTCCTTGAAGAACTCTAACAGATTTGTCAGGCAAGATTTCCCTTTACAGAAACTATACTAACTTTGACTTATTTTATCATTACTCTCCACATACTCAGAAACCTCATCCTTAATAATAACACTCCCAACCACTGAGGTTAGGCTCACTGGCATATAATTTCCTTTCTTTCATCTTCCTCCCTTCTAAAAGAGTGGACTGATATTTGCAATTTTCCAGTCCTCCGGGACCATGCCAGAATCAAGTGATGCTTGAAAGGTCTCTTCAGCTACCTCTTTCAGTACTCTGGGATGTAGTCCACCTGGTTCAGGTGACATCCATATTAAGACATTTCCCTGCATAGGCTGAAGCACAGGCTGTTCTAAAAAAGCCATTTCGTAGGCATTCAACAAATTCCCTCTCTTGCGATCAGATACCAACCTGATTTTCCCAATCCTCTGGCTTATTGAAGTCCCCCATACAATTGCGACACTGTGGCGACCCACTTCCCAGCACACTCGAACCAGCTCACAAAGTGGCGCACGCCGGCATTGAGGCCGGTCCCAAAGAGGGCTCCAAGCCTGTTTCACCAGCCAGGGGAACAGCCCGTGCGTGGGACGGGACTGTGAATACGTGCCCCCTACAGCATTCCCGCCCACGGAGGGCGGGATCAAGAAGGCTTTAAAGCGAGGCTGCTTGAACAAACCTCTTTTGCAACTTCAACTCACCGACTGCGTGTCGTTATTTCAGCTCTGTGTGGAGCACACCGCTACAATTGGTGACCCCGATGGCCCAAACAATATTTGAGCCGAAGATGAACGACACCGCATCTGTTCATGCAGTTTTGTTAAAACTGCCAAGCTTCTGGACACTGCAATCTCACCTATGGTTCCAGCAAGCAGAAACCCAATTCCACGTTCGGCAGATAACCTCGGATGCCACACGTTACTACTACGTGGTGAGCTCCCTCGACCAGGAGACAGCCGCCCAGGTAGAGGAGTTCATAGTCACCTCCGGAGGACGGCAAATACACAGAATTCAAAGCCCTGCTCATAAGGACTTTCAGACTCTCACGGCGCAAGCGAGCTGCCTGCATACTGCACCTGGATGGTTTGGGGGACAGGCCACCCTCGGCTTTGATGAACGAAATGCTGTCCCTGGCCAGAAGTCACAAGCCCTGCCTCATGTTTGAGCAGGCATTCCTGGAGCAGCTGCCCGAGGACATACGCCTGCTGCTGTCTGACATGGATTTCAGCGACCCCCGGAAGGTGGCGGCCCGGGCGGACGTGTTGTGGAAAGCCAAGAAGGTGAGTGGGGCGTCCGTGGCACAGATCACCAGGCCACGCTCCCAGCAGCAGACCAGACCAGGCCCGGCTGCAGAGCCCGCTAACCCCAGAGGCAGGGGTGAGGAGGCCAACAAACAATGGTGCTTCTACCACCAGTGGTGGGGCGCAGAAGCCCGCCGCTGTAGCCCGCTCTGCAAGTTCCCGGGAAATGCCAGAGCCAGCCGCCGCTGATGGCTACAGCAGCTGGCCATCGGAATAGCCTCCTGTATGTGTGGGACAAGCAGTCGGGACGTCGCGTTTTGGTCGACACTGGAGCCGAGATCAGCGTCTTACCTCCGACGAGTTACGACACCCGCAACAGAGAACCAGGTCCCACCCTGAGGGCCGCGAACGGCAGCACAGTAAGGACCTACGGCACCCATACGGGGCGGCTACAGTTTGGCTCCAGCCGGTTCACGTGGGACTTCACACTGGCCGCTGTAGCCCAACCGCTCCTGGGAGCGGATCTTTTGAGGTCTCACAGCCTACTGGTCAACCTGCCGAGGCAGAGACTGATCCACGCCGAGACCTTTCAAACATTCTCCCTGGGTGAAGCCCAGTTGCTGGCCCCACACCCAGACTCCATCACGCTGTCCGACAACGACTTCACCAGAGTCCTGGCGGATTTCCCATCGGTTATGGCACCGCAGTTCACGGCAGCCATACCCAGACACAGCATACAGTACCACATCCCGACACAAGGACCACCCCTCCACGCCCGTGCTTGAAGGCTTCCCCTGGACAAGCTCCAACTGGAGAAGGAGGAGTTCAAGAGGATGGAGGAATTGGGGATCATACGGCGGTCCGACAGCCCATGGGCCTCCCCCCTGCACATGGTGCTCAAAGCAACGGGGGGCTGGAGACCGTGCGGCGACTACCGCAGGCTGAACGAGGCTACCACACCAGACCGCTACCCTGTGCCGCACATTCAGGACTTTGCAGCAAATCTGCACGGCGCACGGATCTTCTCCAAGGTAGACCTCATCCGGGGATACCATCAAAACCCGATGCATCCGGACGACGTCCCCAAAAAGGCACTCATCACCCCGTTCGGCCTTTTCGAGTTCCTCCGCATGCCGTTCGGCCTGAAGAATGCCGCACAGATGTTTCAGCGGTTAATGGACGCGACCTGAGACACTTCCATCTATTTGGACGACATCCTCATAGTCAGCAGCAGTCGTCAGGAGCATCTGTCCCACCTCCGTCAACTCTTTGCCGGACTGAGTAAATATGGCCTGACAATCAACCCTGCCAAATGTCAGTTCGGGCTTGACACCATTGACTTCCTGGGCCACAGGATTACTAAAGTGGGGCAACCCCTCTGCCCGACAAGGTAGACCCGGTCCGCCATTTCCCCCGACCCAACACAATCAAAGGCCTTTAGGAATTCGTGGGTATGGTGAATTTCTACTACTGCTTCCCCCCTTCAGCTGCCCGAATCATGCGCCCCCTGTTCACCCTGATGTCCGGTAAGGGCAAGGACATTACCTGGGACGAGGAGTCCGCTGCCGCTTTTGTTAAAACCAAAGAAGCCTTGGCAAATGCCGCGATGCTAGTGCACCCCAGAATGGACGTCCCTACCGCCCTCACAGTGGACGCACCTAACCCGGCAGTTGGTGGATTGCTGGAACAGCTCATCGAGGGTTGCTGGGTCATTGGTTTGTCCTTCCTTATGTTAGATCCATCATCTACTTGTCATCTGTTGGCTCATCCTCAGCTCTATCATACTGGTTCCTAACACCTTGGTGTTATTGGGATGAACATATATTCATGACATATATAGGATGAACAGACTGTATCTTTCATGGAGCCCCTGCTGTTGAATTGCATCCTAACTCAGTCAATTCTGAGTTCAGAGCCAGCAGTTGAATATCTTGCCAGTAAAAGTACAGCAGTAACTTCATTAGAACATAGAATAGTACAGCACATTACAGGCCCCTCAGCCCACAATGTTGTGCTGACCCTCAAAACCTGCCTCCCATATAACCCCCCCCCCACCTTAAATTCCTCCATATACCTGTCTAGTTGTCTCTTAAACTTCACTAGTGTATCTGCCTCCACCACTGACTCAGGCAGTGCATTCCACCCACCAACCACTCTCTGAGTGTAAAACCTTCCTCTAATATCCCCCTTGAACTTCCCTCCCTTTACCTTAAAGCCATGTCTTCTTGTACTGAACAGTGGTGCCCTGGGGAAGAGGCACTGGCTGTCCACTCTGTCTATTCCTCTTAATATCTTGTACACCTCTATCATGTCTCCTCTCATCCTCCTTCTCTCCAAAGAGTAAAGCCCTAGTTCCCTTAATCTCTGATCATAATCCATACTCTCTAAACCAGGCTGCATCCTGGTAAATCTCCTCTGTACCCTTTCCAATGCTTCCACATCCTTTCTATAGTGAGGTGACCAGAACTGGACACAGTACTCCAAGTGTGGCCTAACTAGAGTTTTATAGAGCTGCATCATTACCTCGCATCTCTTAAACTCTGTCCCTCAACTTATGAAAGCTAACACCCCATAAGCTTTCTTAACTACCCTATCTACATCTGAGGCAACTTTCAGGGATCTGTGGACATGTACCCCCAGATCCCTCTGCTCCTCCACACTACCAAGTATCCTGCTATTTGCTTTGTACTCTGCCTTGGAGTTTGTCCTTCCAAAATGTACCACCTCACACTTCTCTGGGTTGAACTCCATCTGCCACTTCTCAGCCCACTTCTGCATCCTTTCAATGTCTCTCTGCAATCTTCAACAATCCGCTACACTATCTACAACACCACCAAATTTTGTGTCGTCTGCAAACTTGCCAACCTACCCTTCCCCCACATCCAGGTTGTTAATGAAAAGTAGAGGTCCCAGAACAGATCCTTGTGGGACACCACTAGTCACAACCCTCCAATCTGAATATAATCTCTCCACCACAACCCTCTGCCTTCTGCAGGCAAGCCAATTCTGAATCCACCTGGCCAAACTTCCCTGGATCCCATGCCTTCTGACTTTCTGAACCTTGTCAAATGCCTTACTAAAATCCATGTAGATCACATCCACTGCACTACCCTCATCTATATGCCTGGTCACCTCCTCAGAACTCTAACAGGCTTGTTAGGCATGATCTGCCCTTCACAAAGCCATGCTGACAGTCCCTGATCAGACCATGATTCTCTAAATGCCCGTAGATCCTATCTCTAAGAATCTTTTCCAACAGCTTTCCCACCACGGACATAAGACTCACTGGTCTATAATTACCGGACTATCCCTACTACCTTTTTGGAACAAGGGAACAACATTCGCCTCGCTCCAATCTTCTGGTACCATTCCCGTGGACAACGAGGACATAAAGATCCTAGCCAGAGGTTCAGCAATCTCTTCCCCCGCCTCGTGGAGCAGCCTGGGGAATATTCCATCAGGCCCCAGGGAATTATCCATCCTAATGTATTTCAACAACTCCAACACCTCCTCTCCCTTAATATCAACATGCTCCAGAACATCAACTTCACTCATATTGTTCTCACCGTCATCAAGTTCCCTCTCAGTGGTGAATACCGAAGAGAAGTATTCATTGAGGACCTCGCTCACTTCCACAGCCTCCAGGCACATCTTCCCACTTTTATCTCTAATCGGTCCTACCTTCACTCCTGTCATCCTTTTGTTCTTCGTATAATTGAAGAATGCCTTGGGATTTCCCTTTACCCTACTTGCCAAGGCCTTCTCATGTCCCCTTCTTGCTCTTCTCAGCCCCTTCTTAAGCTCCTTTCTTAAGCTCCTATATTCCTCAATAGACCCATCTGATCCTTGCTTCCTAAACCTGATGTATGCTGCCTTCTTCCACCTGACTAGATTTTCCATTTCACTTGTCACCCATGGTTCCTTCACCCTACCATTATTTATCTTCCTCACCAGGATAAATTTATCCCTAACATCCTGCAAGAGATTCTTAAACATCAACCACGTCCATAGTACATTTCCCTGCAAAAACATCATCCCAATCCACACCCGCAAGTTCTAGCCTTATAGCCTCATAATTTGCCCTCCCCAATTAAAAATTTTCCTGTCCTCTCTAATTCTATCCTTTTCCATGATAATGCAGAAGGTCAGGGAGCGGTGATCACTGTCCCCCAGATGCTCACCCACTGACAGATCTGTGACCTGACCCGGTTTGTTACCTAATACTAGATCGAGTATGACATTCCCCCTCTTCGGCCTGTCAACATACTGTGACAGGAATCCATCCTGGACATACTTAACAAACTCTGCCCCATCTAAACCCTTGGAACTAATCAAGTGCCAATCAATATTAGGGAAGTTAAAGTCACCCATGATAACAACCCTGTTATTTTTGCACCTTTCCAAAATCTGCCTCCCAATCTGCTCCTCGGTATCTCTGCTGCTACCAGGGGGCCTATAGGATACCCCCAATAGAGTAACTGTTCCCTTCCTGTTCTTGACTTCTGCCCATACTGACTCAAAAGAGGATCCTGCTACAGTACCCACCCTTTCTGCAGCTGTAATAGTATCCCTGACCAGTAAGGCCACCCCTCCTCCCTTTTTTCATTGATGAACAATGGGCCAGAACTGGAGGAAGGTAGAGCTCGTGTTGGTTTGAATGGCTGGAACATCTCATAAATGGGAAGGAATGTACATCAATAGTTAGCAATTGGAAAAGTATATGTATGACTTGAGAGGATGCAGTAGCATGCGAGGAACTGGGTGATGCACCATCAATAATTCTCTCTGAGACGTAAAGGCAAGATATCGGCTTTTATTGACTGGAAGAGAGAACAAGCAGTGGTTGACCACCATACTACATCCCGGAGACTGAGAGGCCGGGCTCAGACCTCAATCGCCTTTATACCGGGGTCTGTGGGAGGAGCCACAGGAGCAGTCAGCAGGGGGCGTGTCCAGACAGGTATATGTAGTTCACCACATGCACCCCCACTTTGTTTTAAAAGAGAGTCCCCATGTGGCGAGGTTTCTTACAAGTATATTTACAGGTTAAGTCTATCAGGTGGTCAAATCTGTCGCTGCGATCTACGTAGCACCGGCTGTGATTGCACAGGTGCCAGTGGTGGTGATTGCACAGGTGCCAGTGGTGGTGATTGCACGGGTGCCAGTGGTGGTGATTGCACAGGAGCCGGTGGTGGTGATTGCACAGGTGCCGGTGGTGGTGATTGCACAGGTGCCGGTGGTGGTGATTGCACAGGTGCCGGTGGTGGTGATTGCACAGGTGCCGGTGGTGGTGATTGCACAGGTGCCAGTGGTGGTGATTGCACGGGTGCCAGTGGTGGTGATTGCACAGGTGCCAGTGGTGGTGATTGCACAGGTGCCGGTGGTGATTGCACGGGAGACGGTGGTGGTGATTGCACAGGTGCCAGTGGTGGTGATTGCACAGGTGCCGGTGGTGATTGCACGGGAGACGGTGGTGGTGATTGCACAGGTGCCAGTGGTGGTGATTGCACAGGTGCCGGTGGTGATTGCACGGGAGACGGTGGTGGTGATTGCACAGGAGCCGGTGGTGGTGATTGCACAGGAGCCGGTGGTGGTGATTGCACAGGTGCCGGTGGTGGTGATTGCACAGGTGCCGGTGGTGGTGATTGCACGGGAGACGGAGGTTATGCTGGTCCCAGCCTAACTGGAGGCGTCAGCCCACTAGGCATCAGTGATCCCTCACGCATGTGCGAGGCTCCTGGTATATACACGTACGAGACACCCGGTATAGGAGTGTCGTGAGGAGTTTGTGTAGGGCTTGGTGTGTGCGGTGTCACCTCGGGTACAGGGTTCATAGTTACCGTGGAGTGTTCAGGGTAGTGGTCTGCTGCTCCTACGGGCGCCAGGTCGCGGACGGAGACCGTATCCTCTCGCCCATCAGGTAAGACCACGTAGGCATACTGGGGGTTCACATGTAGAAGGTGAACACTCTTGACCAGCAGGGAGTATTTATTACTCCTCTCATGTTTCCGGAGCAGCACTGGATCTGGGGACGTCAGCCAAGCTGGTAGGGTGGTCCCAGTGACAGACTTCCTGGGAAAAGAGAATAGGCGTTCATGAGGGGTGGCATTGGTGGACATACATAACAGGGAGCGGATAGAGTGGAGTGCCTCAGGGAGGACCTCCTGCCATCGAGAGACCGGCAACCCTTTTAACTTAAGGGCTATAAGTGTGGCCTTCCACACTGTGGCATTCTCCCTCTCCACCTGTCCATTTCCCCGGGGATTATAGCTCGTGGTCCGACTAGTAGCAATGCCCCTAGCCAGCAGATACCGGCGCAGCTCGTCAGTCATAAAGGAGGACCCTCTATCACTGTGGATATAGCAGGGATATCCGAACAGAGTGAAGAGCTGTTGCAGGGCTTTTATGACAGTCGTGGTAGTGGAGTTGGGGCAGGGAATGGCAAAGGGGAACCGCGAGTACTCATCGATAATGTTGAGAAAGTAGACATTGCGGTCGGTGGAAGGAAGGGGGCCCTTAAAGTCAACACTCAGTCACTCAAAGGGCCGGGTGGCCTTTATAAGTTGCGCCTTTTCAGGACGGTAGAAGTGCGGTTTGCACTCAGCGCAGACTTGACAGTCCCTGGTCATCGTCCTGATGTCCTCCAGGGAGTACGGCAGGTTCCAGGCTTTCACGAAATGGTAAAATCGGGTGATCCCTGGATGGCAAAGATGTGCATGGAGGGCGTATAGCTGGTCGAGCTGTGTGCTAGCACACACTCCCCGGGATAGGGCATCAGGGGGCTCATTGAGCCTTCCAGGCCGGTACAGGATATCATAGTTGTAGGTGGAGAGTTCTATTCTCCACCTCAAAATTTTATCATTTTTGATTTTGCCCCGCTGTTGGATGCTGAACATAAATGCAACCGAGCGCTGGTCGGTCAGCAAGGTGAACCTTTTGCCGGCGAGATAGTGCCTCCAGTGCCTAATAGCTTCCACTATGACCTGAGCTTCTTTCTCCACCGCGGGGTGCCGAATTTCAGAGCCTTGAAGGGGACGAGAAAAGAATGTTACTGGCCTGCCTGCCTGATTGAGGGTAGTAGCCAGCGCGAAATCGGAGGCGTCACTCTCTACTTGGAAGGGAATGGTCTCGTCCACCGCATGCATCATTGCTTTGGCAATGTCCCCTTTAATGCAGCTGAAGGCCGCGCAGGCCTCAGCAGAGAGGGGAAAAGTGGTAGACTTGACCAGGGGGCGGGCCTTGTTTGCGTAATGGGGGACCCATTGGGCGTAATAGGAAAAGAAGCTCAGGCACCGTCTGAGGGCTTTGAGAGTGGGAAGAGGGAGTTCTAACAGGGGGCACATATGGTCGGGATCAGGGCCAATGACCCCGTTTTCCACGACATACCCAAGGAGAGCGAGTCGGGTGGTTCTGAACACACACTTGTCCCTATTATAAGTAAGGTTTAGGGCTTTGGCCACTTGGAAAAATCATTGGAGGTTGGCATTGTGATCCGGCCAATCATGACTACAGATGGTGATGTTATCCAGATAGGGAAATGTGGCCTTCAGTTGGCACTGGTCCACTATCCGGTCCATTTCCCTCTGGAAGACAGAGACACCATTTGTGACACCAAATGGGACGCACAGGAAGTGATAGAGCCTGCCGCCCGCCTCGAAGGCGGTGTAGGGGTGGTCCTCTGGGTGGACGGGGAGCTGGTGATAAGCGGATTTCAGATCTATTGTCGAGTACACCTTGTACTGAGCTATCTGGTTGACCATATCCACGATGCGGGGTAGGGGGTACGCGTCAAGCTGCGTAAACCTATTGATGGTTTGACTATAGTCCATGACCATCCTATTTTTCTGCCCGGTCTGAACAACAAGCACCTGGGCTTTCCAAGGGCTTGTGCTTGGCTCAATGATCCCCTCCCTGAGCAGCCGCTGCACCTCCGACTGAATGAAGGCCCTGTCCCTCGTGCTGTACCTCCTGCTTTTAGTTGCCACAGGTTTACAGTCGGGGGTCAGGTTGGCGAACAGTGGTGGGGGAGGGATCTTGAGGGTGGAGAGGTTGCAAGTGGTGTCAGTAGTGCAGCTATCGACATGGTGCTGGGCGGGACGTGTGGTTCGGTGTGTGTGTGTGGTCAGTAGCGGGGTATATGGTGAGGTCCCACAAAACTGAGGATTCCTGACAGTGAGTGGTGGGAGGGGCCATTCATATGCCATGGTCACACTTTTGAGGTGGCTCTGGAAGTCCAGCCCCAATAGCACAGGCGCACACAGTTGAGGCATGACCAGTAGCGCAAAGTTCCAATATTCTGTGCCCTGCACCACCAATGTCGCTACACAACCCACCCGGATATCTGTGGAATGCGACCCAGAAGCCAAGGTGACCCTCTGGCTCACCGGCCGTGTCACGAGTCCGCAGCGTTGCATTGTGTCCGGGTGAATAAATCTCTCAGTGCTGCCTGTGTCAAACAGGCAGCTAGTCCTGTGCCCCTCCACCAGGATGTCCATTATTGATCTTGCAAGCTGGTGTGGAGCGCTTTGGTCGAGGGTTACAGAGGCCAGAGTTGAACTGCCATCTTGGTGCCCGGTAAGCACCGGTGGGTAGGGGGCGGGGCATGTTGGCACCGACAAAGATGGCCGCCCCCATCCGTGCATGCAAGATGGCGACCCCCATGCCTCAAACGCAGCACTGCCCAACCCCGCTCATGGTTTAGACTTACAGACCTTGGCGAAATGGTCCTTCTTCCTGCAGCTGGAGCAGGTCGCTTCTCGGGCCGGGCAGTGTTTTCAGGGGTGCTTTTCGAGTCCGTAGAAGTAACACTGCGCGGGCTTTCGACTGGCTGCAGCTGTGGTCGGGTTCGGGGAGTTCGTGGAATCGTGACTGGCAGCGGCATTGGCGAATTCACTCGAGGGAACCAGCAGCGGCGGGGTCTGAGGTGTCCACGGAACCGGCAGGGAATTGCGCAGCTGGATATCGTCAGCGTTATGCAGAGCAGCTTCCAGCATGTCGGCCGTCTCAATCGCTGAGCGTAAGGTAAGATCGGCATTTTCCAGCAGCCGCTGGCACACATACACTGACCTGATTCCTGTAACAAAGGCGTCTTGTACCAAGAGTTCCGCATGCTGTTCCGCCGTGAGAGTTTTGCAGTCGCAAGTTCGGATGAGTGGCTGTAGGGCTTGGAGAAACTGGGTGCTCGACTCTGCAGGCCGCTGCCTTCGTGTAGCTGAGCGATGTCTTGTGTAGATGGTGTTCACCGGCCGCAGGTACTGTCTTTTGAGGGCGTCCAGTGCCCCTTTGTAGGTCGGCAGGCCCCTGATAAGTGAGTAAACTTTCGGGGTGACACTCGAGAGGAGAATTTGGCGCATAACAGCGGGTTCAGTTGCACTAACCTCCTCCAAGTATGATTGGAAGCATGCAAGCCAGAGTTCAAAAGCAAGAGCTGCTTCAGGGTCTTGGGGGGTCCAAATCCAATCTTTCCGGACGTAAAACGCTTTCCATGTTTTAAAACTTCCAGTCAATAAAATTGATGCACCATCAATAACTCTCTGAGACGTGAAGGTGAGATATCGGCTTTTATTGACTGGAAGAGAGAACAAGCAGTGAGTGACCATCATACTACATCCTGGAGACTGAGAGGCCGGGCTCAGACCTTGATCACCTTTACACAGGGATCTGTGGGAGGAGCCACAGGAGCAGTCAGCAGGGGGCGTGTCCAGACAGGTGTATGTAGTTCACCACACTGGGAAAGGAAGCGATAGGAGGCAAGTGTTTAAAAATTTGATCCTGGGAAATGCCAGTTATACAGAGGAAGTGAATAGTTAGAGAATATATGCCAGTGGAAGAAAACTGTGGAAGAGCAGAAGCACTGAATGAAGGAATGGCAGAGATCTGCCCACTGTTTGAAGATAGGTGCCAAGCGCTAGAACCGACTTGTGAGTGTGAAGAAAGTCTCCATCACTGGGGGAAAGTGCTAAACGTGGCAACTTAATTTTACTGAGTAATGAAAAGTAAATCAACTTGGTTAACAAAATTATATTGCCAATAATAGTTTTCCTCTGAATGGATGTCTGCTCAATGTGATGAAACAGCAGAATTCCTAGTTTTTTATTCACCTCCTTCTTCCCTAATACTTCCAGGCAGTGGGATTCTGAACATAACTACGTTCCACTGAACAACATTCTTCTTGAATAATTTCATGTCATTCATATAGGTTAATTTTTAAAGTGAACTTCAGGATACAAATGTTAAATAAACACATTACTGGGAATTAGATACACAGAATTCTCCTCATCTTCCTATTCATTCTGCTCATCAGAGCCATTTTGAAAGCATCCAATAGATTTCCCTTCAACCTCCTCTGCTCTTTGGGGAATGAATCCAGCTTCCTGACTTGATTTATTCATGACAGTTTTAGGCTCCACAGTGAGGTTTGTTGGCTCCCTTTCCTCTGCGCAGCCAGCCTAGTCCAGGGCAAGCAGCAGGGTCTGTGCTCAACCAAATGAGGATTTAATTTGGAAACTCAAATAACACATCTGCAGTCTGTCCTGCCTGTTATGCTCCAGCTAATGAAAACCTTAGCTGACCTGTACAACTGAGGAAAAAGCTCCTGCACAGTTTGTTTAAAAATTGCCAGCTCAGTTAGACAGATGCAGACTTAACCTCTCTCAGTGGGTTTAAGCTTTTGTGATCTACATGAAACAGTGTTACCTGGGCTGTTGAACAGCTGTGAAAATGCTTTTGCTCTCGCTGACATGGAATGACGGGCCAGGGCTTCCGAAGCCTAGGTGGGCTTTAAAGATTCTATGTCCTAACTGAGAGGCCCTGCCTGAGACCACTTTGTCATTCAGCACACCAAAAGCAGGTGCATCAATTTCTTGACTTATTATTGTTTGCGAGAGCTGGCAATGTACAAAATACCTGCCAAGGTTTTAATCTACAAATCACTGAATTCCTAAGTAATTTGATGCTCTGGAAATCCTAAGATATTATGTAAAATTTGTTGCCAATGTAATATCTTTGTGTGATTATAATGTAAATACTTCATAGCTCAGAATTTTGTAAAGGTATTCATAAAACCTTTTCTCGGGTCAGCAAATAACCTTTGCATTTTATTCTTCCTGATTAGGAATTATGCAGACAATGATTTCACCCACTGAGCCAAGCATCGTGCTAAGAAACCTTAAGTCATTTGCCTCAAAGTGGCAAATATTCTGGCTGGTTGCATCACTGTCTGTTACAGCGGCAGGGAGGGGAAGGCTACTGCACAGGATTGAAGTAAGCTGCAGAGAGTTGTAAAATTAGTCAGCTCCATCATGGGTACCAGCATCCGTAGTATTTCTGACACCTTCAAGGAGTGGTGCCTCAAAAAGACAGCGCCAACATTAAGGCCACCCATCACATAGAACATGCCCTCTTCTCATTGCTACCATCAGGAATGTTCTGAAGACTCACACTGAACGATTCGCAAACAGCTTCTTCCCCTCTGCCAACCAATTTCTCAATGGATATTGAACCCAAGAACACTACCTCATACGAGGAAATTGGCAGATGCTGGAAATTCAAGCAACACACACAAAATGCTGGTGGAATTCTGCAGGCCAGGCAGCATCTATAGGAAGAAGCAATGTCGACGTTTGGTCTCGGCCCGAAACGTCGACATTGCTTCTTCCTATAGATGCTGCCTGGCCTGCTGAATTCCACCAGCATTTTGTGTGTGTTGCTTGCAACACTACCTCATTACTTTTTAATTTCCATTTTTTGCACTACTTATTTAATTTAACTATATATACTTACTGTAATTCACTGTTCCTTTTTTTCTATATTATGTATAGCATTGTACTGCTGCTGCAAAGTTAACAACTTTCATGACATATGCTGGTGATAGTAAACCTGATTCTGTTATAAAGGCCTGGAGTTACCAAGCAATGAGCTACCATTTTCAGTACCTTTGGAAATAAGGTGTTGATAGTAATTACCTTTGAGGCATATCCTCTTATTTAGTTTACTTGATTATTTATATGAAAGGTGATGGTGTAAAGTCACTGTAAAATGGTCCTTACAGTCTGGGGTACACGTGAGAGCCTTTATGAAGACTAGACCCCATGATCATTGCAATATCAGGAGATGGGAACGTTTAATTGGTATTGGTTTATTATTGCTACACATGTTGGGAAACACCGAAGTGCTTTGTTTTGCATGCCATCCAAACGTATCATAAGACCATAAGTCCATAAGATATAGGAGCAGTGGTGGTCACTGCTGATCCACTTTCCTCTCAGCTCCAATCTCCTGCCTTCCACCCGTATCCCTTCATGCCCTGACCAATCAAGAATCTATCGATCTCTCCCTTAAATATACATAAAGACTTAGCCTACAAGGCTGCCTGTGGCCACGAATTCCACAGATTTACCACTCTCTGGCTAAAGAAATTCCTACTCATCTCCAATTCTCCTCTATTCTGAGGCTGTGTCCTCTGGTCTTAGACTCCCTCACCTTAGGAAATATCCTCTCCACACCCATTTTATCAAGGCCTTTCACTATTCAATAGGTTTCAGTTAGGTCACCACTTATTCTTCTGAATTCCAGTGAATATGGGCCCAGAGCCATCAAACGCTCTTCATATGTCAAACCATTCAAATCTGCAATAATTTTTGTGCACCTCCTTTGAACCCTCTCTAGTTTCAACACATTCTTTCCAAGATAAGAGGCCCAAAACTGTTCACATTACTCTAACTGAAGCCTCGCCTGTGCTTTATAGAGTCTCAACATTACATCCTTGCTTTTATGTTCTAGGACTGTACTCTTGAAATGAATGCTAACATCAGATTTGCCTTCTGCACCACAGACTCAACTTGCAAATTAATCTTTAAGGAATCCTGCACAAGGACTCTCAAGTCCCTTTGCACCCCAGTTTTTTGTATTTTCTCTCCATTCAGAAAATAATCAACCCTTTCATTTCTTCTACCAATGTGCATGGCCATACACTTCCCAACACTGTAATCCGTCTGCCACTTCTTTGCCCATTCTCCTAATCTCTCTGTCCTTCTGTAGCCTCTCTATTTCTTACAACTACCTGCCTGTCTGCCTAACTTCATATCAGCAGCAATACTTTGCAAGAAAGCCATCAATTCCATCATCTAAATCATTGGCACATCATGTAAAAAGAATCGGTCCCAACACAGCAGAACACCACTAGTCACCAGTGGCCAGTCAGAAAAGACTCCCTTTATTCTCACTCTTTGCCTTCTGCCAAACAGCCACTGCTTTATCCATGCTAGAATCTTTCCTGTAACCCCATGGGCTCATAGTTTATTTAGCAGCCTCATATCTGTGGCACTTTGTCAAAAGCCTTCTGAAAGTCCAAGTGCATAACATCAACTGATTCTCCTTTGTCTATCCTGCTTGTTATTTCTTCAAAGAATTCCAACAGATTTGTTAGGCGAAGTTTTCCTTAAAGAAACCATGCTGACTACTGCCTATTTTATTATGCACTTCCAAGTACCCCAAAAACACATCCTTAACATACGTGCATACTTATGCCATACATAAATACCTAGAGGTAATAAAAAGAAAACAGATTGCAGAGCAAGTGTAGTTCAGGAAAATGTTACGTTACACCAGGGGTTCCCAAGCTTTTTTACGCCTGGATCAATACCATTACAGCAGGGGGTTCATGGATCCCAGTTTGGGAAACCCTGCAACAAACAAAGGTCAGTAGAAAAGAACCTCAACCTCAAAGAAATGATGTTGGCGCAGTCAATACTTCTTAAATCAGAGATTGTTTCATTTTTGTTTGATGTGACACAGAACAAGGACAGGTGAATGAGTCCAGCCGAAGGGTCTCAGCCCAAAACTTCGACAGTAGTTTGTTTTCCATAGATGCTGCCTGGCCTACTGAGTTCCTCCAGCATTTTATGTGTGTGGCTTGGATTTCTAGCATCTTCAGACATTCTCTTGTTTGTGAATGAGTCATGAGATCACTTGTGATCTTCCTAAATGATGGAAGAGTTATGAGGGCTGAATGGCCATGTTTTTGTGGGGTTCGACTAACATAGCAAGCCAACAATACTGGGCCTCAGCTGGAGAAGATTAATGGATGGAAGGAGATGACCTTACGCACGGCAATGGTGTAGCAATTCAGTGGTATAGCAGTCAGTGCAGATGCCTCTGCCCAGCTCCACTGACTGGGTAATCTTTTGTTCGGGTTGCTTGTCTGTTAATGGGATCAACTGTTTAAATAGTCAGGGATCTGATTATTCGTCCTGATTCCTGATCTTGAGCCACAATGTTGACTAGCCTCTACAGATGCTGCCTGACCCGGAGTACCTACAGCAATTTGTGTTTTTTGTTGTCACAGTTTTTAATGCCTACAGTCCCTTGTGTCTCCTTTGATGCCATCACATACCTCACAACTCCTTTTTACCTGACCATCCTCCCTCCCCATGCTGATATTTGCATGTCCTCCCTCTCTCTGTGTGGTTTCTCCGAGCTGGTCCAGTTACCTCCCTCGTTCTATTCACATACTGACTGGTAGATTAAATGTCTGTTGTAAATTGTCCCTAGTGTTAATGAGCAACAGAAAAATTGTTTTGGGTGGGGTTAACAAAGGGATTGATAGATAAGTGAGTGGAAGTAGGCTATGGAAAAGAAAGTGAGGGATAATTCTAATGGGATTGCCCCACAAGCCAACAATAGGCTAAATAGCCTCTTGTCACATGAGAACAATGAAATTATTAACATTCAGCACAGGGAAGAACTGTGTTAACAAATGTACAATAACTGAAAGAATCAGGTTTTCCATGATCTTATTTCATACATACTAGAAATAAGTATCATGACTTCTCTTGAGTTTCCTCAACCAACAGCAGCCACTCCATCTCCTAGGGGAGATGATATGGCAGATTTAAAATCAAATCGTGAGTCAACTTGAGAAACAATATATATTTCTGTGGGAAAATTCCTCCCCAACCCCTGGAAAATGTTCAAAGAATTCGCTACAAGGAGGCTCTCTCTGCACCATAACATGCGTCAAGCAAAGATTCTCAGCCAAGGATTCTTCTATCCTCCTTGTCCTGAGCAGTTGTTGCACGTTTACAAAATCAAAAACCCATTTCAAATTGCAACGAGCCTCTGCAGAAAAGAAATCCCTTGCTACTATCTTGTCCTTCGCTGTCGTAACTTGTGGTAATCTCTTGGATTCTGGCTAATCATTACTCTTCTAGAACAGGATACCATTTCCAAACTATCCTGATTCAGCAGTGCCACGCAATTAACCATAGTTTGGAAAGGAAGTGAAGTTGTCCACATAAATGCCATGTATCAAACTTAGAAAACCTTCCAAATGAACATAAAGGATACCGGGGAAAATCACAAAATTGTAACTTTCCAAATAAAAGTTTCTAAATAAAATGTGATCACTGTACACTTCTAATAGATTCTATTATATGTAATCAAGCGATTAACCTGAGCATGAGATCCCTGCATCAAAAATTTTCTCTGTAATGTGGGCTGGGGGAGATTGAGGATTTCCTCTGGTTAGATTATTTGCTACATTTGTAACTTTTAAGTATTATCATTGATGTTGGTGGTTTCTTGTTGTGGAAATCTTGGGCAATTTTCAAAGCTAGGAATATTTGTTGGTCTTTGTTTGCTGTGGTAGATTATATAACAGTGATTATTATCTGGTCATGTTTGGCAGAGGATGGGTGTGGGGGTATCTTAAACTTAAACTTAGTACAATATTACAATTCTACTTTATGACTTGTTTGCAATTATTTCTCTTGCTTAAAGATGGTGTAATCATCCACACCTACTGTAAACCTTTTTTTAGGTCTGTTCTTCATTGACAAACAAGAGTGAATCTACAGATGCTGGAAATCCAAGCAACACACACAAAATGCTGGAGGAATTCAGCAGGCCAGGCAGCATCTATGGAAAAGAGTACAGTTGAAGTTTCGGGCCAAGACTGTTCATCAGGTCCTGATGAAGGGTCTCGGACAAAATCCAACGGGAGTAGTGAGGGCCAGCAGACTTTTCATCTTTCTGTGGTGACATTGATTATTTTATTTACTGACATCCTTTTAATGTGAGGTGCCTATAACACAAATGACAACTAAGCCAGTACCAGGTGGAATCTTTTTGATAGTTGGATAGCTGGCCTCCTCTGGACTGTTTTGAGGTAAAATAACATGGTTTTGGTTTTGCAGTCAGAATGATTAACACTCACGGTGTTTGAAACTCTCTGCTCTGCTTTTGTATCTTTGTTTAATTTTTTACTTAGGGACACAGCATGGGACAGGCCCAACAGGTCCGTCAGGCCCAACAAGCTGTGCTGCCTAGCAACCCCGATTTAATCTTAACCTAATCACAGGATAATTTACCATGACCTATTAACTGGTAGGTCTTTGAACTGCGGGAGGTAATCGGAACCCCCAGAGGAAAGTCTGTCTGCATCTAAGTAAAGGAAATTGGCCTGAAAATGATAGTAACATAGTTTCTAGGACTTGTTTGTGACAGAGAACCTGTTATGCTGTGGCTGGTACTGAGGCTGGAAGTAAAGGTTGGAATCTTGGTTTTAGTACACTGGTCTGGACCCATGGGGACAGGAGGCAACAAATGGCAAGGACTTACGGGGCAAAGGAGGAAGTCTGAAATAAACTTAACTACAAACAAAAACACAAAATGCTGGCAGAACTCAGCAGGCCGGACAGCATCTATGGGAGGAGGTAGTGACGATGTTTCGGGCTGAAACCCTTTATCAGGAGTGAAGTAACATGGGATGGTCGAGGGGGGATAAGAAGTGGGGGGAGGGATGAAGTAGAGAGCTGGGAAGTGATAGGCTGGAGGGAAATGGACTAGGGGGAAGGTGGAGAATTATGGGAAATAAAAGAGAAAGAAAGGTAGGGCTGGGGGGAGATTATAGTGAGGGGGGAAAAAGAGAGAGAAAGAACCAGACTAAAATAATAGATAGGGATGGGGGTAAGGGGGGGGGCAGGGGTGTCAACGGAGGGCTGTGAGTTGAATGTTCATGCCGGCAGGTAGGAGGCCACCTAGGCGGGAGATAAGGTATTACAAACTTAAGTCTGGCTGTAATAAATCAGCACACAGCATACAGTATTGTTTTAATTATATTGCATTCACATCTAACTTGCAAAATATATAGGGCTTCTTTGAAGTGCATGGAACACTATTTCAAACATGCTTCGACAACTTAATTTAATTTTAGTTGTTGCAAAATAGCCATTGGAATGGTGCTGTTAGTTCATCTGTGCACTAAGCAGCAGAAATAGAAACCTTGAAGGTTGATTCTTGCAATAATTTCCATGAAAGAGCACAATGTTGAGCTGCTTGAAGATAAGCACAATGTGGCCTGCTGTGCGCAGTTTCTTGCGTTCATTTCTGTGCAGTGAGCCTCTCTAGCAAGACCAGTCCTTACTACCCTTCCTGAGTTGCCTTCCAGCAGTTGGTCGTGTGTTGCCTACTTGAACCTTGATGTCCTTTAGGTGAATGAATCCTCGCTGCGCTCCTGTGTTGAAATTCCAGGATTCACAGCAACCAGAAATGAAGAGCTTTTTTTTTCTAACTCAGGTTGACATGTGACTTGGAGAGAAATCTTCAGGTAGAGTTCACGTGCATCTACTATTCATATCCCTCATGGTGACCCAAGTTTCGGCAATGCTGTTGTTGTGGCCTAGATAAGTAGCTAGAGTGTATTTTGAAGATAATTCTCTCCAACCACCGTCTTCTGGTAGAGGAGGGAATGCATTTTTAAGGGGTTCCAAGCAGGGGTGGTTTTTCATCCTAGATGGTGCTTAGCTTCTTGGTATTTTCGTATCTGTGCACATTCAGAAGAGTGGAGAGTATTCCCCTATGCTCCTGTCCTGTGTCCTTTACAAGCCGGAAAGATTTTGTGTAGACAGCAGCTGAGTCATTCACCACAGCCTGTGCAACTTTGGGTCTGCTGTTATTGTCACAGTAACTATATGGCTGGCTTATGTAGGTAAGTTTCTGGTAAATGTTGATCTCCCCTGGTGCAATGCTGGGGAACTTAGCATTGGTAATGACATTAAATGATGCTCACTGCTTATTGTTATGATATATAACATCAAGTAAAGATATTCGATTGACATCCACTGTACATAGATTATGCTGACGCGGTCTTTTGCTCTTACGTACCAGAAATCTGGAATACTCTACTGACTGAAATATGCCAGGATAGTACTGTGGAACATCTCAAAATTCTTCTAAAAACCCACCTTTTTAATTTAGCCTATGTATAGGATTAATTAATGCCTATTGATGTTGATTATATAATTTGGTATATCTGATTACATTTTGTTCTGTATAAAGTTTGTTTTTACTTATGGTTTTTAATATTGTCTCATATTTCATGACTATATTGATTTCTCTTTACAATCTATGTACAGCACTTTGAGCCAGAAATTTAATGTATGAAAGGCGCTGTATAAGTAAAGTTATTATTAGGCAATTAGAAGAGCAAGCAGTGAGTAGTTCAAAGTAACTTGATTATCAAAGTACGCATCTGTCACCTTATACTATGCTGAGATTCATTTTCTTGAGGCATTCACAGGAACAGAAAAATATAATAGAATCAATGAAAAATTACACACAAACAAGATTGACAAATGTGTGAAAGAAAACAAAATGCAAATGCAAAAATAAGTACTGAGAACATGAGTGGTAGAGTCCTTGAATGTGAGTCCATCGGTTTTGGAATCACTTCAGTGTTATGGTGAGTGCTTGCTGTTCAGGAACCTGATGCTTGAAGGGTAAAAACCATTCCAGAACCTGGTGTTCGGGACCTGAAGCTCCCGTGCCTTCTTTCTGATGACAGCAGCGAGAAGAGAAAATAGCCTGGATCCTTAAAGATAGATGCTGCTTTCTTGTGGAAACATTCCTTGTATGATGGAGATGGCTGTGATACAGCAGGCTGTATCCAGCATTTTTTGTAGGAATGTTTGAATACAGTTGGTCTAAATTACAAGAGATCTCAGTACAAGAGTAACATTACGTTAGTGAATTTATGTTCAGCCTCTGCACAAGCATGGGGGTCTTTATATCTAAAAAAGATTATACTTGTGAAAAGAAGTGTACTTTTGAGGGAGAAAGGTGTGTTGGCTTTGTCGTATGTGAAAAAATTAAGAAGACTTGATCTATAATGTTTGGTGTGTAGAAGAATGAGATGTTTTAATTGAAGCATAAAAAAAGTCTCATGAGGCTTAAAAAGAATCAATAAGGCATTGTCCTAGTTTGGAATCAGAGACAAGAGATCACAAACCTCTTGCACTCAGAAGGTCTCGGTTTATGTTAGGGAAGTTAAACTCCCCCATGGCAACATCTCACAAATCAATGAATATGTTAAATAAAAAAGATCACTCCCTACTTGTACATAGTTTTCTCCTTTTGCTCGTTCTTTCTTTCCTCTCTTTTCTTTCCTCAGATTTGTGGCAAATATAAATATATGATATATTTGTACAGTATCTGAAATACATCTTCTGGAAATGTTTGATGATGAACTTCAATAAAAAATAAAATACAAAAAAAGAATGTAGTACAGTACTGTACAAACCCATTGGCCTACAATGTAGTGCCGACATTTTAACCTAATAAACAGAAAAATTCTTCAGCTGTTACCATTGTTAGCCTATTTCTTCATTAAGTGCTGAGTGTACTAACATAAAAAGCACCGAATGTGTCGGGACTTATTAAGTAAGGTATAACAGCAACTACTGAGAAGTGAGGCTCGCAAAAGTGAAGATAACATAAGATCAATGCATACACAATGCTGGAGGAACACACAAGGCCAGGCAGCATCTATGGAGAGGAATAAGCAGGTGACGTTCAGTCCTGATGGTGGGTTCTCGGCTTGAAACATTAACTGTTTATTCCCCTCCATAGATGCTGCATGACATGTGTTCCTCCAGTATTCTGTGTGTTACAATGGATTTCCAGTATCTGCAGAAACTCTTGTCTTGAGAATATTTTAAAAATGCTCTGTTTTAACATTTTTTTGAAGTTTGATTCTGACATTTCTGCCTCCACCCTTGATCAGGTTTGGGTCCCAAAATGAATTTTATTCTCCTTAAAATGTTTAAAAGAATGCAAACAATAAGTATTCTACTGCCTGGTCTGCAGTCCATGAGAATTCTTTAATCTGATTGTTTGATCAGCCTTTTCTGTTAGGTCTGTTTCTAGTAGGTCAAGTTTGCAGACAGAATCTAATATTAATGGTAAGACAGTGTGGAGGATTGGAGAGATCTTGGGGTCCATGTCCATAGGACATTCAAAGCTGCTGTGTAGGTTGACGATGTTGTTAAGAAGGCATATGGTACGTTGGCATTCATCAACCATGGGATTGAGTTCAAGAGCCGTGAGGTAATGTTGCAGCTATATAGGACCCTGGTCGGACCCCACTTGGAGTACTGTGTTCAGTTCTGGTCACCTCACTACAGGAAGGATGTGGATACTATAGAGAGAGTGCCTAGGAGATTTACAAAGATGTTGCCTAGATTGGAGGGCATAGCTTATGAGAATAGGTTGAGTGAACTTAGTCTTTTCTCCTTGGAGGAACAGAGAATGAGAGGCGACTTGATGGAGGTATATAAGATGATGAAGGTCATTGATCATGTGGATAGCCAAAGGCTTTTTATCCAGGGCTGAAATGGCTAACATAAGGGGGCATAGTTTTAAGGTGCTTGGAAAGAGGTACCGAGGAGATGTCAGGGCGAAGTTTTTCACACAGAGAGTGATAGCTGTGTGGAATACTCTGCTGGCAGCAGTGGTGGAAACGGATACAACAGGGTCTTTTAAGAGCCTTTTAGATAGGTACACGGAGCTTAGAAAAACAGAGGGCTATGTGGTAGGGTAATTCTAGGCAGTTTCTAGAGTAGGTCACATGGTCAGCTCAGCAATGTGGGCCAAAGAGCCTGTATTCTGCTACAGATTTCTGTGTTCTGTGTTACTGGATGCATCATTTCTCTGAAAGGATGGGCCCATTTCCAGGGAAGAGGAGAAATATAAACCTTATAAACCACAAACAGCCCTCCTTTCCAATCCTCTCCTCCACAACCAATTCCCTCATGGCTAGATTTCTTTGATATTATTAGCAATCCATGACCATTGTAGTGACCTAAAAATCTTGACCATCAAAACTTTGTAAAGAATGAAGTGGGCGCAATTTTTCCAAATAACTTGTATCCAATGATCCTTAGTGCAACATAAGTAATGATGGTTTCCACAGCAATCAGTAAATCTTTAAAGAAATGTTACATGATTTTGAGTTGTTTTATGGAAATTCTGATCAGCAAACCAACCTCTATGTAAATTTAACACAAAAGTTCAAAGCTCAAAGTATATTTCTTATCAATGTACATTTACATCACCAAATACTACCTTGATATTCATTTTTTGCAGGCATTTGTAGCTGATCAAAGAATACAATAGAATTGTATTGCAAGTAGGCTTTTTCCGCTGAGGTTGAGTGGGACTACAACCAGAGGTCATGGCTTAAGGGTGAAAGGTGAAATGTTTAAAGGGAACATGAGGGGAAACTTCTTCACTCAGAGGGTTGTGAGAGTGTGAAACGAGCTGCCAGCACCAGAGGAGTATGCAAACTCAATTTCAAAGTTCAAGAGAAGTTTAGATAGGTACATGGATAGCAGGGGTATGGAGGGCTATGGTCCCAGTGCGGGTCAATGGGAGTAGGCAGTTTAAATGGTTTTGACATGGACTAGATGGGCCAAACAGCCTGTTTCTGCGCTCTACTTCTCTATGACTCTGGGACTCTAATCAATGGAAAACTATTCGCAAAAGGAGACTGACAACCTATGTACAAAGGATGACAGGCGGTGCAAATCCAAACAATAGTAATAATGATAATAATAAACTTGTTTTATTTAACTTTGGTTTTTAATCTGTTCCTTCTCGTCACTTCAACCTTATCATGCTCTGAACAACATCTCCAGTGATTTGAACTTCACCATCTGTTCCACTTAATCTCTAGCTTTGATTAAAGCAATAGGTTCCTTTTGCAGCTCTGAAGAGCCCTTGTATGACAACTGAAAACAATTTGCTCTGTGCTCAATTAAAACAACTCAATAATCAGTGTTAGAAATCAGACCGATTATACTTTCAGATATTGCATTCAGAAATGGGTGCAATTAAAGTAGATTTGTGCATTATTATACAGACATATCAAATGTTCTGTGAAAGATCTCTTCCTCCAAAGAACCCTTGAAGCAGTTGAAGCCTTTATAGTTTTGCAAATGGGGATGTGCAAATAGAAACTACATTACTGATATATTGTTACACACAATTTGGTCTAATGAATCTTTGCATTTCTTAATCTTTGCACAATGTGGAAAGCATCGATGTAGACAGATGTTTTCCAGTAATTCTACTCCCTGTTCACAGTTTCCATGTTTCCTGGTTTTAAGTTCCTGTGAACTTAATTCATTATGAACTGCACGGTTTGATAAATAGATAGCCCGAGATTGTTTCCCATGATAGAGACAACTAAAACTAGAGGGCATATGTTTACATTTGGAGGGAAGAGCTTTACTGTGAATCTGAGGTTGGCGGAATCCGAGGAGTAACCTTTTTCCTCACAACTAGTGGCTGGTATTTATTTATTGAGATTCAGGCCCTTCTGGCCCTTAAATTGCTCCACTCAGCAACTCCTGCCCCCCCATTTAATCTTAGCCTACTCATGGAACAATTTACAAATACCGATTAGCCTACCAAGCAACGCACATAAATTGCTGGAGGAACTCGACAGGCCAGAAACGTCGATTGTTTACTCCTTTCCATCGGTGCTGCCTGGCCTGCCGAGTTCCTCCAGTATTTTGTATACGTTGTTTGGATATCCAGCATCTGCAGATCTTCCTGTGTTTATGAATTAACCTACCGACTGGTGTATCTTTGGACTGTGGGAGGAAGCTGGTGCTCCTGGAAGAAACCCGCGCAGTCACAAGAGAACTAATAAACTCCTTACAGACAGTGGTGGGAAATGAACCCAGGTCCTGGGTATTGTAAAGCGTTGTGTTAGTTGCTAGACCACCATGTCTGGAATGAGCTGCCAGTGGTGGTGGTGGAGGCAGGAATGGTAACAACATTTATGAGGCATCCGGTCAGGAACCAGAATGGGGGATATGGAATTAAAGCAGGAAAGTAGAATTAGCATGGTGGGCTGAAGGGCCTGTCTCAATGTTATACAACTCATTGGCCAGTTTATTAGGTACCCCCGCTAGATAATGTAATAATTTATTCAGCCAATCATGTGGAAGCAATTTAATGCATAAAAGCTTGCAGACATAGTTAAGAGGTTCAGCTATTGTTCAGAACAAACATCCGGAGGGGGAAAGAAATGTGATCAAAGTGACTTTGACTGTGGAATGATTGTCAGTGGTCTGAGTAGCTTGGAAACTGCTGATCTGCTGGGATTTTCACACATAACCATCTCCAGAGTTCACAGAGAATGGTGTGAAGAGTAAAACAAAATTCAGTGAGCAGCAGTTCAAAGATTCTAGGGTCGTTTATTATCAAAGACTGCATAAATTATCCACCTTGAAAATTGTCTGCTTAGACGCAGCCACAAAGCAAGAAATCTGAATAACCCAATTTAAAAGAAGACCAAAAGAGAAAAAGAAAGAGAGAAAAAAAACACACACATCACGCAAACAACAAAAGCAAGCTAATGCATTCTGAACCAGATTGAGTCCCAGATCTACTCCTGGAGCAGCTGGAGTAGGCCCAAGCATTGGTTCCCAGTTTATCACACCAGCGGGGCAAAAACGCACATCAGCCAGATCAGTTCACAGCCCTGGCACTGTGCGAAAGGGATGAACATTTGCAGGAGAGTAATCCAGATCAGTCCAATCCTTGCCTTGATTCCCAGCACTCCAGCTTCCTGTCTATCTGAGCTAATGTTTAAATTGCCCAAGCAGCAAGTAGTGCCTCATTCTAGGGCCCGGATCCCAGCGCCCTGATACACCTGGGCTGCCCAGCCCAAAGCTATCCTTGATCTCACCAAATCGACTCAGCACTTGGAGCATTCCAGTCTTGCACCTGGGTTGGGTAGAAAGGCTTCAAAACTCTTCTGCGCCAACTCCTCTCCAACTCACTCACTCCATCTCCGATAGCGATACCAACGCTATCTGCGACCCTGGCTTGAACATGGTGCACCTCACAGTGCCCCAGCATGGCTCATTCCCCAATCGAGCCTCCCCTTACCTGCCTTCTCACTGTCTGCAGCAATAGTTCACCACAATTTACTTCAGAAAAGATGTTATAAGTAATGGTTTTAGTCAAACCTCTTGCCTTATGATTTACCAGTACGTTGTCACACATCTTTGGTCACGTCATCTTAAACTGGAATCCAGAGTTGTGTGAGAAAACAATGCTTTGTTAACGAGAGAGGTCAGAGAAGAATGGCCCGACTGGTTCAAGCTGACAGGAAGGAGACGGTATCTCAAATAACCAGGTGTTACATCACTGGTGTGCAGAAGAGCATCTCTGAATGCACAACACGTTGAACCTGATAAGGAAGTGTGTGACAAACAAGAGAATTCTGCCAATTCTGGAAATCTAAGTACACTATACACACAAAATGCTGGAGGAACACAGAAGGCCAGGCAGCAATCTATAGAAAAGAGTAAACAGTTGATGTTTTGGGCCAAGACCCTTCATGAGACCTGATGAAGAGTTTTAGCCTGAAACATTGACTGTTGCTCTTTTAAATAGATGCTGCCTGGCCTCCTGTATTCCTCCAGCAATTTGTGTGTAGTACTGAGTGTATGACTCTAAATATGTCTTAAACCAGACGACTTGAAATCCTACCCTAAGAGCTGGGAATGTGAAGATTTTATTTAATGCAGTGATACTTCATTGGCTTTTAAAAGGGATTGGATAGATACATTAGAAGACAAAAAGAATTTTGTGACAGGGCTAAAGAGCAGGGAGCATATGTGCAGCTCTTTCAATGATCTTGTATCACTGTGAGTCACCTCCATCAGTGTATCTGAGTTAATGTTTCAATCATGGTCAATAAACCATACATTTCAGAGTCATACAACACCTAAGCAAGATCTTCGGCCCTCTATTTCTGTGTTCACCATCGAGGACATCTTCAATAGGTGATGCCTATCCATCACTAAGGACCCTCTCCATCCAGGACATGACCTCCTCTCACTATTACTATCAGGGTGGAGGTATGGGAGCCAGAGACACATGCTCAATGTTTTGGGAACTGTTTTTTTCTCTCCATCATATTTCTGAATGGACCATGATCCCATTTTTTACTATCTTCTTCCGCTACTTGTTTTCAAAAATTTATTGTTTAAACATAGTAGTTTTTATATATTGCACTGTACTGCTGTTGCAAAGCAGAAATAACATGACATATGTCAGCAATAAGACATCTAATTCTCATTCTGATTCTGATTATTATCTTTAAGCTACACTAGTCCATAGAAACATAAGGCACTACAGCAAAGAAAAGGGCCTTTCAGTTCATTCTCGTCCATGTTGAACAGTTGTTCTGCTTCGATCCATCAGCCTACACCTGGACCGAAGTCCTCCATACCCATCTCATCTATGTACTCAGCCAAATGTCTCTTATTTGTTGAAATTGAACGCACATCCACCACTTCCACATGTAGCTCATTCCACACTTACACCAACTCTGAGTTCATTTGACAGAATTTGGGTCTTTGCACAACCTGTGTGCATGTGAGAGTATCTAAGCATGTTAGAAGTTTTATCTAGGATCAAAATGTATTCTGGGGATAATTGCTCTCACAACAAAGCTGAGACATTATGCAGAATCTTGGCAAGTAATTACACACATTCATTAACATGCTTCTCCTGCATTATTTTCACAGAAGCAAATTGCAAATTAACAAAAGTGCAAATTAACAAAAATTAACAAGGAATTCTAATTTTTAAATAATTGGCATGATGTAACATAAAGAGGCAGTGGTACTTTCACACTCAGACTCAGGACGGCATTCCAAACTTTTTGACACCCACCTGCCTATTGAGCGCGGGTAGAAACTGGAAGTTGCATGGTGGTGGCAGGTCTGGGGTGGAGGGGATGGGGAGAGGGTGGGGCTTTGATTCTTCTAACTTGCTTCAGTTTAGGCACGGAAAACACGACCATTTCTCTGGGATGGGATTTGAATTTAACAATGGTGTTATCTAGGGGAACAACCATAAAGTACAGGCTCGTGGGCTACTATGTCCATGGCAACCTCTTTGCTCATCTACATTGATCCCACATTGCCCACATTAAGACTGTATCTTTCCATATTGTAAACTGCAAGCCCTACTGCAATAGCTCAGGTTAGGTAGCCTTCCATTTAACTTTGAATGGTTCACTGTGGGCCACTTCTGCTGTTGGGGGTCCCACATCAGCACCGTGCTTGCGCCTCCCTCAGGCTGCTATGCCTGAGTCTCCCCCCCATAATTAGTATGCCCTGCTGCCTCACAGATAGAGAGAATTAACTGTCTTTATTTGTCAAAAGTATGACAAAAGCATTAACCAGCAGTGACCTGGGAAAGCCTATGGTTTTAAAGATATGCTTTAAAATAAGCCTATGATTTTAAAATGACTGTAACAAAAAAAAACACAGCATTAAATGGAGCATCACACACAAAATGCTGGAGGAACTCAGCAGGCCAGGCAGCATCTATGGAAAAGAGTACAGTTGATGTTTTGGGTTTAAACCCTGCGAAGGGTCCACAGATGCTGCCTGGCCTGCTGAGTTCCTCCAGAGCTTGTGTGTGTAGCTCAGATTTCCAGCATCTGCAGACTTTCTTTTGTTTGTGATAGCATTAAATGGAGATCACAAACAAGAGCCTTTTGAGGTCACTTAGGTGAACTTAATAGATCATGTGGTATTATTTGAACAGGAGTGAGTGTATTCCTTACATGTGCCACTTACTGTGTATCTCTCAGCCTAGAAAAGTGAATACGGATTGTCTGCTTGTCTCTGCGGAATTTGCAATAAATCACTGGGGATCACGAGACAGAAGTGTTCAATGAGCTGAAAAGGAAAGGAGGTGAATTTATACTCACACACTATAGAAACAGGCCCTTCAGCCCACTGTGTATTCTGACCATCACCACTGATTTATATTAATCCCACATCTTAAGAAGTTAAGCAACACACACAAAATACTGAAGGAACTCAGCAGGCCAGGCAGCATCTATGGAAAAGAGTACCTTTAGCCCGAGTTTGTTTCAATCATAAACCACAAATTTACCTTAATTTTGTTTTCTGCACATTCTTTCAACTCTGCACAGATTCCATATGTAAAGTGTCAAGCCAGAACGTTGACTGTCCAGCTCCCCCCACAAATGCCTCCAAAGCTACTCCAAAGCATTTTGTTTGCTGCTCCAGATTCCTACATCTGCAGTCTCTTGTATCTCCACCCAGATCCTACCACATGGCTGCATACCAGATGCAACTTGTAACGGCCAGATAATGAACCAACCCACACGTCTTTGAGATGTTGGAGAAAATCCACAAGGTCACCTAGAGAATGTGAAGGCACCACACATAAAGCTCTGGAGGTCAGGATTGAATCCGGGTTGCTGGATCTGTAAGGCCTTCAGCCCCACTGGTATTCCTACCTGGATCATATTTCAGCTACAAGTGTAGGTTTGAGCTTATTTCTAACTAGTATTGGGCTTTACTGAAAGGAACTCACCACACAGTTACTTTTTTGCAAATGGTCATTGATTTAGCTGTTGGAATAACGTGTTTTGTTCATTGTGGTCACTTCATTAGAGGAGGGAGTGGAAGCTTTAGAGAGAGTGTGCAGAGGAGATTTACCTGATTGCCACCTGGATTAGCGAGCGTGTCTTATGAGGATAGGCTGATTGAACTAGGGCTTTTCACTTTGGAGGTTGAGAGAAGTGTAAAAGATGATAAAAGGCTTAGATTGAGTGGATAGGCAGAGAACTTTGTCCAGGGTGGAAGTGGCTAATACAAAGGTGCATAATTTTAAAGCAATTGAAGGAAAGTCACAAGGTGATGTCAAAGGTAAGATTTTTCCACAGCGTGGTGGATGAGCGGAATGTGTGACCAGGCGTGGTAGTAGAGGCAGAAACCTTAGAGATATTTAATAAACTCTTTGATATCACATGGATGATAATAAATGGAAGGCTATGTAGGTTGGGAAGGGTCAGGGTAGGTTAAAAGGTTGGCACAATGTCATGGGCCAATGGCTGGTACTGTACTATAATCTTCAGTGTTCTGTGAAACAGCATTGTGAATTGAATCTCTGTTTCGTGCATGCATCTGATAACAATGCTATTGGTTATGAAAAGCATGCAGGTAAATGTTACAGATCATTGTGCCGTTTTTAACACCAGGCACTAGACACTTAATAAGGTGCATTTGAGGAGCGCCTTGTACCCATCTGACAAGAATTGCATGGCATTGCTCATTAAGATGCCTGGCCCAGCATGAAACGTTGACAAGAATAATGTAGCCATGATGTGCACAAGTGGTGCTCATAAAACAATTCTCAACAGCAACTCAAACAGCATCATTGTTGAAAGAACAATTTTGTGGATTCATTTTGTTCTTTGATAGTGTGTTAGCACTAAAGTCTTTTGGGGAAAGTGTCTTATAGTTGTAATTCTAATTTCGCTGGTTTTCTGGATTTGTGTGGTTAGTTGCCTGTTGTTGCTGCAAGAACAATCTTTCTTGAATGTAGAACAAATGTCTAAAGGCTTTAACAGCTGGAACTTAACACATTTGTTGTAATAATTTATTGTTGGCTCCTTGCCATTTTTTTCCCCCGTGTGTTCTGCGCAATTCCTACCAGAGTTTCTGGGATGCAGGATTAGTAGTGAGGGAAATCTTGGATCAAATGGAGTGAGTTTCTGGGCTGTATGCAGTGCAGAGGGAGTGGCCAGGCTGAAGAAGGTAATGTGCCAAGAGAGATCCTGCTCTGATAGAAGCAGTGCTGAACAAGCTCCTCAGTCAACAGAAGGATAGACTCAAGAGAAATACCCAAGCTGACATCAGGGCAGTGCCAACAGAATGGCCAGGCTGATGGAGCTCTTGAGCTGATAAGGTGACAGTCTTGAGGCAACTCCTGGGTAGATACCAGGGCCATGTTGAGGGAGTGTTTGGGCTGACAGAGGTCCTGTACAAACACAAGGACAGTTGTGGAAGTGACAGCTGAACTGAGTTTGGGACGGTACTCGGAGAGCTTCCAGGTCACATGAGCAGCAGTGGTACCGCGGTGTAGGATTTCCACTTCAGTTCTCCGTCTTATCAAAGATCAACTTTATTCACCATAAACATTTACACGTATTAGGAATTTGCATGGTATGTTGATCAGGGCACATCATGCAACAAAAAACAAAAACATTTAGCAGTTATAAGGAATTACATAAAAATAAAAATAAAGGTTAATGTACAGATATGGAAAAAGATGTGCATAAATACATAAATATCAGCACACATTTACAATGAAAAGGGCATTTATAAAAAGTGGTCTAAAGTGTTTATAGTGCAATTTGGGACAATAGATAGGGTGGGGGGGATTAAATGGAATCATTGATTAATCAATTAACTGATCAAAGCTGTTATAACCCTTCTTGTCAAGTGAAGTTATCCATCAACTTACCCAAGACTGCTTTTACATGTTTTCTTAGCAGAAGATTTGTTGGATCAATTGTGTAACTTCTACTTGTCCCCAAGATGAGAATAATGTACAGCCCGGAGGCATATGGAACAAGCATGTGGGGGACATTCCGATGCAAGCTCTTCGATTATTTCAAGAGGACTAGAATATAAAAGCAAGGATGTAATGTTGAAACTTTATAAAGCACCTGTGAGGTCTTTCTTGAGATTCTGAGCAGTTTTGGGCCCCTTATCTTAGAAAGGATGTGCTGAAACTGGAGAGGGTTCAAAGGAGGCTCATTAAAATGATTCAGAGATTGAACAGCTGTTCATATGAAGAGCATTTGATGGTTCTGTGCTTATTCACTAGAATTCAGAAGAATGAGGGGTGAGTTAATTGAAACCTATCGAATGGTGAAAGGTCTTGATAGAGTGAATGTAGAAAGGATATTTCCTATGGTGAGAGCGTCTAAGACACAGCCTTAGAATAGAGGGGTATCCTTTTAGAACCGAGATGAAGAGGAATTTCTTTAGCCAGAGTGGTGAATCTGGTAGCTGTGGAGGCCAGTCTTTGTGTATATCTAAGGCAGAGGTTGATAGATTCTTGATTGGTCAGGGTATGAAGGGATATGGGATGGAGGGGAGGAAGGCAGGAGGTTGGGCTGAAAAGAAAAATGGATCAGCCATAATAAAATGGTGGAACAGACTTGATGGGCCAAGTGGCCTAATTCTGCTCCTATATCTTTTGGTCTTATCGTCTTATGGCCTAATTATATGTCAGGAATAAAAGTAGTATACTGGACTGTGAAAACAGACAATCCAATAAATAAGTCCCTAGACTTGAAACCTTTCAGGCCCAATTATCAACATGGCTGGCTCTGACATTGCAAATACCTCCATAGATAAATAACGGAACTCCTGCAATTGAGAAAATTCCAGGAGATTTAAAAGGATACCAAAGTAACTGAGGGAGTGCAACTATCAATAAAGACTGACTAAGCTGAGCCTCTTTATTCTGGGTGGATATAGGTAGAATGTTTCTGACTCAGGGTGAATCTAGAGCAAGGTGATCTTTACTGAGCAAGTTCAGAACTTAGAAAAACTCCTTGCTGCAGAAAGTGGTGAAAGAGTTCTGCTATGCATAGTGGTTGAGGCTTTGAGGTTGTTATGGATTAAGTATGAAGAAGGAAAAACAAGTGGCAATGGGGAGGTGTGGGGGCATGATAGGAGGAGGCTCACATTGAGTGCAACTTTGAACAAACTGGGGCAAATCCAATACCATATAATTTGGAGTAATGTCATGGACAGATTTAGTGGGACCCCTTATCATGAATGAGGACCTTCTTCCTCATAACTTAAACATGGCTTTTCTAA
Organism: Hypanus sabinus; assembly: GCF_030144855.1. Lineage (NCBI taxonomy): Eukaryota > Metazoa > Chordata > Chondrichthyes > Myliobatiformes > Dasyatidae > Hypanus > Hypanus sabinus. The sequence goes on along the minus strand of NC_082707.1, from coordinate 26,376,333 downwards.
ATTACTATAAGTCCCGCTAGTAAAATGATTATATCCATTGATCTAGTATCCTTCAAAAGTTGCTATTTATGTAATATCAGGAAAATTTTACACATTTTGTGTGAATTTTATCTTTTGCTGAATTAGACCTAGGTTAACTGACCATTAGTGGCCTAAATTGCAATCAGACAGTGTAAAGTGATAAGCTAGGCCCAGTTTAATAGCATAGCCCCAGTACAGTTACCCACCCGGTTTGTGCTGAACTTGTCCATAGACTTGAGTAATAAATTACATATTGAAAATAACTCCAGAAATGAGCAGGGTGCAAGTGTGTAAGCATCTCACTGACTCATGGAAAACTCAACATGAGGTGTGCTTCGGGCCAAAGATGTGTCTGAGGTGACAGTATCTCAGGTGCTGAGTCTAACTGCAGACCTGAGAAGATAATCCTAGCAAATGCTTAATTGAGATAAATTAACCTGAAATAATCTCACCTATTTAAACTGTACTCACTTTGTAGCAGGATTTGAAAAAGAATGATCTTCTCCCAGCCATACTTCTTCTACATTTGTACCAACTTTCACCCAAAGTAATTTGACGGGAAGGGTTAAAATCTCTGTTAAAATGTAAAATAACTGCAGTGTAATAAACACCAGAAAATTCAATTTTCGTTGGTAGATAGAAGAGAATTCTCCAAGTACTCTCAGTAATATTCATGCTCAATCAATGTCACTAAAAAAGAGATTATCTAATCATAACCAAAAGCAAATTACTACAGATGTTGGATATTTAATGATATTATTGCTGTTTGCAGGGAGTCTACATTATAACAGTGACAAGATTTCAAAAGGATTTGACTAGCTGTGGGCATAAAACATGCCATGCAATATAAATTTGTTTATGCCTTTCCTGGGGGTAACCAAAGTTTAAAATTGTTCTCAGTTATCAGTGTAGCTGCAATATCTTGCTGTTACATTATTTACTTACAACAGTGTGAAAGACTTCAGCTCATAATCAGTCTCCAGGGACAGATGCAGTCAAATGACTGGCAAGGCTATATAGCGATCAGAGCTCACTTTGATTTGTTTTTTGTCAAAGGTTCAAGGTGTACCATTGGCTGAGTTTTTTTTTGTGGCAGTGACCAATTAAGTTCATGCCAAAGGTCTGAAACAATCTGGAAGTAGAGGTGTAAAGCAATTAGTCAAAAGAATCAAGTTCATGGTAAAGCATATTGCACTAGATACAGTACACGCATTTTCACACTTAGCCCATACTAATACTAATGATTGGCCCCAAGAAGCAGAGGCAGGCAGACGGCTTCAGCCAAGGCAAAAGCTCTTTAGTACCACTGCTTATAGTTCAGGAAAGGATACTATGTATGCTCAGAGAATCTTTAACCCTTTTACAAAATCCATTTCCGAGAGTACAGTTTTACCTACATGAGATGATTGGAATTCAAAAGCTCTCCACAGGCCTCCTCCAACATTCTACTTACAAGATATTGTCGCTAGCCAAGAAATGGTGAATCATATGACACAGAACTCAGGGGGAGGAAGTCTGCTGTCTTTAACTGCTCTGGCACGATTTGAGGATTGGACTCTGCAGTTCATGTTATGACATAGGTTGCTCTTTTTTTTTCTTGCTATTTTGTACGATTTTGACTGGGGGCAGGCTGGCTCTGTGGCCTGCAGGTAACGAGTGACACAGTGTTAGACTGAACTGAATTGAATATGCCTGGACTTTTTCGATGACTTTGTGGTTTGGTGTTTTATATTTTGTGTTTCTCGCTTGTTTTTTTTTTGCAGTTTGTATGATTTGTTCTTTTTTTTTGCCTACTAGATGTTTTTTTTTCTTTGGGCAGGTTCTGTAGTTTTCTTTGTTTCATAGCTGTCTGTGGGAAGGCAAAACTCAGGGTTATATACTGCATACATACTTTGATAATAGATGTACTTTGAATTGTCAGCCTACACTTGATTCTAAATCAAGGAGCAACAACACTTTGCCTTTGGTATCTCCTCTAAAATATAACTCTAGAAAAATGTAGCACTCCCACATGTACAAGTGAATTTTGTGTTTAAGTTGCTGGGATCAGGTGATAATTATTGTTGAAAGGTTAACTATTCACTTCCCTCCACAGATGCTGTCTGACCCCTTGAGTTCCTCCAGCAGTACAAAGCCTTGAACAATGGCATGGAGTCAGAAAGCACAGAAAAAGATTGCATTGGGTGAGCAGATGTCCAAGCTCATAGTCACTGTTTCTCTGTAGAAGATGAAGGCTCTTTATCTGTCACACATTTCTGATGCTATAGTAGATGGTTGTAGAATTGTTAGTCTTCAGCGCCACTGTAGTTGTTCATTCATTATGGGCCATATCGTATGACGTACATGATAATGGTCTTTCCATGACCACGATTGTTCTTGGCAAATTTTTCCACAGAAGTGGTTTGCCATTGCCTTCTTCTGGGCAGTGAATTTACAAGAAAGATGACCCCAACCATTATCAATACTCATTAGAGATTCTCTGCCTGGCATCAGTGGTCACATAACCAGGACTTGTGATATGCACCCAGCTGCTTATATGGCAACACACCATCTAATCCCATGATTTCATAGGACCCTGATCACGGGTTGGAGCGGGGGGGTTGCTAAACAGGTAATACACCTGTTGTGGTTGCTGGAACTTAAAACAGTGTTGTGAGGTACTAAAACTGAAAAGATATCCCAAATAGCTCCCCCCCCCCCTGAAATGGTGCAAAGAAAAAGAAATACTTCAGTTGTCTCCAGATGCCAGATACATCTTTTATCGGAAGCTCCTCAAAGAATAACAACATCAGGGCAGCAGCAGATCACACAGCATGCTCCAAAACTCTGTGGAGCCTCAATTCAGCTTCCGTTCTGAATGGCGGGTTTCTGCCATGCTTATACAATGTACCCCGCTGGCTAACCAGGTGGTGTTTTCACCTCCAACTGTCAGGGAAATATATTTTATTTTTAAAAATTAAAGGGAGTTTTGGAAACGCACAGCAGGATGTGAATTGTTTACTTTAGTCGTTTTGTTTAATGAATCCATTCTTGTTGACAGTGTAGATGAGAATTGGGTTCTTGTCCTGAGACACTCCTGGATATGTATTCTACTGCTCATTCCTGTATTAGCAGCAATTTATGGTAGTAACTATTATTGTCCATTTCATCATTAAACTTCAATTGACTGAGATAGAGAAATAACAATGTTATCTCATGCAACTCACCAATAGTATTTATAATTCCAGATGTCTATGACTAGCTAAATTTATAAGACCATAAGACATAGGAGCAGAATTAGGCCATTCAGCCCATTGAGTTTGTTCTGCCATTCTATCATGACTGAATTATTTTCATTCTCAAACCCAATCTTCTGTGTTTTGACACCTTTATAAAGAACAACCTAACAACCTCTGTTTTAAGTATGCCCAATGATTTGGTTTCCACAACTGTCTGTGGCAATGCATTCCACCACTTTTCTACCCTCTAGCTAAAGAAATTCCACCTCATCTCTCTTCTCTAAGCTTCTCTGTTGGTACTGCCCTCTGTCTCCCCTTCATCTTCCCAGACTTTGTAAAATTCAATGTGTAATTGGTTCATAAAAGGGTTTGGCTCCATTTGGAGGTTGCCCTTGGAAATGACATAAGGAAGAGCACCTTCAGAAGGATCTGCAGGAGGAAGTGTGGGGATTTCTATAACAGCTCACTGATCAGTGATTGGTCTCTCTATGTCATGTAAGTGGATTAAGACATTGGTAAAAGTGGAGTCAAACAAGCACACCAAGGTATATATTTATCTGTCTATCCATCTTTCTATTGATTGATGAGATACTGTGTAGAATAGGTCCTTTCGGCCCTTCAAGCCATGCTGCCCAGCAACCCCCAATTTTACCCTAGCCTAATCACTGGACAATTTACAAAGACCATTTGACTTACCAACCGGTACATCTTTGGAGTGTGGGAGGAAACCGGAACATACGGAGCAAACCCACGTGGTCATGGGGAGAATGTACAAGTTCCTTACAGGACTGGGTTGCCAGTACTGTAAAACAGTGTGCTCCTGAAAAACTTTGTCTCGTTTTTACTATGTACTGTACTAGCAGTTAAGGTTGAAATGACAATAAAAAGTGGCCTGACTTGACTTGACTTGAAACCACTATGCTACAGTGCACTCTGGTCTCTCACTGTCCCACTTGCTTCCTCGTTTGAGTCTTCTTACATGCTTGAAAGAGGAAGATTTTCAGAAGTTAGGGATTTCCAGCTGTGGGGAGATTTCAACTTAACGGGATGTTATGTTAAAGACATTAAAGACATTGGTAAGGCTGAATGTGGAGCATTATGTGCAGTTCTGGTCACCTACCTACAGAAAATATATCACTAAGCTTGAAAGAGTGCAGAGAAAATTTACCAGGATGTTGCTGATACTTGCGAACCTGAGATATAGAACAAGGTTGAAAACATTAGGAATTTATTCAGCAGAGCGCAAGAGAAAGAGAAGAGATCTCTTAGAGGTATGTACAGATATGAGTATAGATAAGTTGAATGCAAGCAGGCTTTTCCCCCTCAGGTTGGATGAGACTAGAACTAGAGGTCATAGGTTTAGGGTGAAAGGTGAAATATTGTAGGGTAATCTAAGAGGATACCTATTCACTCAGAATGTTGTGCAAGTCTGGAATGAGCTGCCAGTGCAAGTGTTAGATGCAAGTTCAATTGTAATTTTTAACAAAATTTTGGATAGGATTATGGATGACAGAAGTGTACAGAGCTATGGTCTGAATGCAGGGCAACAGGGCTAGGCAAAAGACCAGGTTGGCATGAACTAGATGGGCTGAAGGGCCTGTATCTAAGCTGTTGTGCTCTAGGACTCTATGAGAATTTGAAGTCAAGTTTATTGCCGTATGCTCAAGTACGTCTCAGCACAGGTGCGATAAAAATCTTACTTGCAGCAGCATCACAGCATATTCACAAGAAAAGTATAAATTAATCATAAATTACACAGAGTTTTTACAAGAAAGCACAATTAGGGCAAAAGAAAAACAAAATCTATTTTAGTGCAAAGTGGTCTTAGTGCTGCTGAACTATAGTAATTGGGTGTTGCTAGCTGGTTCAAGAATCGAGAGGTTGAAGGGAAGTCGCTGTATTTGAACCTGGTGGTGTGGGACTTCAGGCTTCTGTATCTCCTGCCCAGTGGCATCTGCGAAAAGATGGTATGGTCTAGGTGGTGGGGATATTTTATGATAGATATTGCCTTCCTGAGGCAGTGCCTCCTGTATATGTTAGCAGTAGTGGGGAAGGATGTGTCCTTGAAGGACAAGGCAGTGTCCAATACCCTCTGCAGTTGCTTATGTTCCTGCGCAATTCAATGCATATAGTGTTAGGTCTCTTACTGAAAGTGTCATCTCCATGACACCCTATCCATTTGGCATATATCTAAATATGCTTCCATTGCAAATACTTCACCGATGTCTTTTTAAGTGATGTCATGGAGTATGCAAGAATCACCTACACAGCGATACGGGGAAAACCTGTGCTGGAGGAGACAAGGCGTGATGTGCAATTAATATTGTAAAGTGTGGGACAGCAGATTCCTGTACCTCAGGGAGTCCCAAACTTTTTTATGCCATGGATGCTTACCGTTAACTGAGGGGTCTCTGGACCCCTGCTGTACCTCCTCCCTGACGGTAGTAACAAGAGAATAACCTATCCCCGATTGTGAGAGGTTCCAGTGACGGATGCCACCTTCCTGAGGCACTGTCTCTCAAAGATACCCTCAATGGTGGGGAATGTCTCAGGAAATGTAGAAGAGGCTTGACCCCAAGACAGAGCAGTGGAGATGATTTAGCAGTAAACAATACTTTACCAAAGTAAAGGCTGCAGATGAGAGCTGGGTTTAAATAGGCTGCTGGTGACGAGTTGGAAATGAGTGGCAGGTGACTCCAGTTGGTTGAATGGGGACTGGAATGGGTTTTCCTGTGCAGACCTGACGGTAATGCCATCCCATACAGTTGGCACTCGATGGCCGAGAACAACCTGGATGGATCAGGTGGAACTCTGATTAGGGATTGATTCAAAATGAAACTGGACAGCACTTTAGACTATTTCCCTGGGCAGTAGCCTTCCCAGTTGACCAGGTACCGCACACTCCATCCACGATGATATGAATCCATGAGCCAGTGAATCGTGTACACTGGACCACATTCCATCATCTTTGGTTCTGGAGGTGCAGGCTCAGATGGTTTGGGTGGTTCATGGACAACTAGAGCCAGCATCACAGAAAATCCAGAGACTGTCATATGCCTGGCAGACCAGAGAGGGGTGAGAAGTGGGCTACCTGGAGTGCCTGAATGTATATGGCCGCTGGCACATCCTTTCAGTTGTCAGGTATGTCAGCTGGAGGAGGCTTGTGTTGTATGGCCTGGCAGATCTAGTCCTCAAACTCCAAACTTATCAGGACAAGGATCTGGAAGGATGGAATAATGTGCTAAGTGTCTATCTCCATTTCAGCTGGGTCAGGCTGTTGTGATAGGAACCCTGCCTTAATGTGCTTGGAGCCAGGTCATTAGGAGATGGCAAAGTTGAATTGTTTAAAGAGAATCCAGTGAGCCTGACCTGAGTTGTGTTGGTGGTTCTGTTAAATGGATATGAGGTTCTGGTGGTCCATCCTGATAAGGAAGGACCATGTTTCCCATCAGCCAATGTCTGCATTCTTCCAATGCCTATTTTATGGCTCCTGGTTCCTGTATCACTGTCTGCTACTCCATAATGACATTGCATAGAGTTGAACTTGTGCGAGAAGCTGGCAGAAAATTGTGTTTTCCCATCTGGTCCTCACTAAGATGGCCCCATTACCCATGTCAGGTATGTCCACCTCTACCACAAAAGGTGCAGAAGGTTTTGGGTGGCAGAGAATAGGTGTGGAAATGAAGTGTTTCTTGAGCTCCTTGAAAGCATGGTTCATGAAGTAGGTGATTTGGTGAGGGAGATGAGTGGAGTAGCAATTTGACTGTAGTTCCTGATAAAATGGTGGTAGAAGTTGGAGAAGCTTAAGAAGCTCTATAGAAGTTTGAGGGAGTGCAGTTGGGGTCATTCAGCAATGGCATGCATCTTCTCAGGGTCTGTGGTTACATTTTGGGGTGAAAGGATGTAACCCAGGCAGGAAATGACTGGGGTGTGGAAATGGCATTTTTCTAATTTGCAGTGCAGTTGTTTTTTGAGGAGAAACCTAACGGCTGAATGGACATGACAGTCATGGTCTTGGGGGTCCTTGAAGAAGATGAAAATAACATTGAGATAGATGTACATATACCTTTGTAGTATGTCTCAGAGAATCTCGTTGATGAAGGCTTGGAAAACAGCTGGACTGTTGACAAGTCCGAATGGCATTACCAAATATTCATAGCGGCCAGTAGGTTTTATGTACGCTGCCTTCCACAATTCTTTCTGGTGGATACAGATCAGGTCATACATGCTCCATAGATCCAGTTTGGGGAGGATATGGATCCACAAAGTATTTCAAATATGCCATCCATCAAGGGGAAAAGGGTGTTCTTTCTTAATGGTGATTTTGTTTAGTACATGGTAGCCAATGCAGGGACGAGGATCCCCATCTTTCCTTTTGACAAAGAAGAATCCTGCATTGGCTGGGGACCGGGATGGTTGAATGAAGCTGTGTTATAGCGCTTTGACTATTCATAGCTTGGGTCTCAGGAGGGGAGAGGGAGGACAGGTGATCGCAGGGAGGGGTGGTGCCCAGGAGGAGGTCAATCATTGGACGGTGTGTCAGGCAGCAGGATTCTGGCTTCCTTTTTACTAAAGGTGATGGCTATGTTGTGGTATTTCTGTGGGAGTTTGGAGAGGTTGAGTGTTTCCTTTATCTCCATGGACTCTTGGGGTGAAGGCAGCTGAGGTTGTATGCAGATGCTCTGTTGTGTGGGTCCCCAACTCAGCAATGAACCAGGAGACCAAGCAAAAGAGGGTCATGAGTGGAAAGCTAGGGGTAACCTAAGATGAGAGGAGTTTCGGATGAGCCAATAGGAAGGAATTGGATGGACTCAATGGCCGTGATGGGGAATAGTTGAGAGTTAGGTTCAGCAGGGAGTACGTACATAAATATGCAAGTTACTTATAGGGCTCCAAGGGAGAGGATGGCAAGGTGACACCATTCTTGTTTGTATAACATGCAATTACTCACACACAAGCAGTGTGATTTTCAGAACTTTATCTTAGTACTGGAGGGAGATTTCAAAAGTCATACAAGACTGTCTTGTCTTGTCCATACTGCACCAACTGCTGCCACTGGGCTATAAACGTGCAGGAGCAGTGTGTGGTGAAGTGCCTTGCTCAAGGACACACACGCTGCCTCGGCTGAGGCTCGAACTGACGATCTTCAGATCACCAGCCCAAAGCCTTAACCACTTGGCCATGTGCCAACACCAATACTGAATTATGAGACTGGTTTGTGAGAATACAAGCTGGGAAACTGGTTTGTGAGTGTGAGCTCTTGTTACAACAGCTCTCACAAGGCCTGACTCAAATAATGAAGATGGCATTGATCGCTTTAGTGAGTTAAAATAAATAAGTGTAATGGGTCCATCACTTCTCTTCCTGTTATTAAGACCTGTTTTTCTAGTTGAGGCCTGCATGGTTTCTTTAGCAAATGTTTGTGCTTTAATTTCCATGTAGTGGTGACTGAAATGTTTTGTACACTGATTGACACTACTGCTGCAGCTCCTGTATAAGCATGGACAACTACAAGGTGACACATGATCCATCGCCACATTGCTAACTGGCAACTGTCAGTTCCATCTCACTATCATTTTCCCAATTCAAATCAATATGCCCTGCATGATAGAATTTCCAACCCAATGAGTCGAGGATAAGAGGTTTAAGTCCCTGTTTATCCTGAGACACAGATGTTTCCTTATTTCGATTCTATTCTCATTTTAAACCTAAAGTCAATTACCTCAGAAATGAGGCTAAACTGAATTAGGCGTCGTTCTATCTGATCACTTCATCTAGCTCTGTCCTTTCTCAATTTTCTCATCCCTTCCTTGCAACTTAATATAGCGCCTGGTTTAATAAAATCTTCACACTTCCACACCCACCCACCCAATCCAAGGCCAGATTGTTTAAAGGAAAGGTGACCCAATTCCAGGTGGTCAGTCAACCCTTCTATATTATCAGGTCTTTTATTGCAAGATCAGGCTCCCACTGTTAAAAGAGACATGAAATTTAGAGTGTGGTTTCTTCCTGGCACTACAGAGTAGTCCCAGCACTTCAACCAAAAGAAAGTCTGCAAATACTGGAAATCCGAAGCAAAATGCTAGAGTGACTCATCAGGCCAGGCAGAATCTATGGAAAAGAGTGAAAAGTCAATGTTTCAGGCTTCCTTTCATCAGGAATGCAAAGGAAGAGGGAAGGAAAAATAAGAAGGTGCAGGGAGGAGAGGAAGAAGTCCAAGGTGTCAGGTGATAGGTGAAATTGGGAGAGTGGGAGGGGGTGAATTAAAGAGCTGGGAAGTTGATTAATGAAAGCGATAATAGACTGGAGAAGAGGGAATCTGGTAGGAGAGAACAAAAGACTGGAAAAGAAAGGGAAGGGGGAGGAGCATCCAAGGGAGGTGATGGGCAGGTAAGGAGATAAGAAAGGAGAGGGAAAACAAGAATGGGGAATGGTGAAGGGGGGAGGGTGCAATTACATGAAGTTTGAGAAATCGATGTTCATGCCATCAGGCTAGAGACCACCCAGATGGAGTATAAGATGTTGCACCTCCAACCTGAGTGTGGCCTCATTGTAGCAATAGAGGAGGCTATGGACTGACATATCAGAATGGGAATGGGAAGTAGATATGAGAAGAGTCGCCACCGGGAGATACTGCTTTTTCCATCTGATAGAACGTAGGTGCATGGTGAAATGGTCTCCCAATCTACGCCAGGTATCAAGAGTATACAGGAGGCAACACCGGGAGCACCAGATACAGTAGATGGCCCCAACAGTCTCGCAAATGAAGTGTCGCCTCACCCTAGCAGGACTGTGTGGGGCCTTGAATTGTAGTGAGGGAGGCGGTGTAGGGAAAGGAGTGACACTTGTTCTGCTTGCACGGATAAGCACCAGGAGGGAGCTCAGTGGAGAGGGATGAGTGGACAAGAGAGTCGTGTAGGGAGCGATCCCTGTGGAAAGCGGAAAGTGGGGAGTAGGGAAAGATGTGCTTGTTGGTGGGATCCCATTGCAGATGGTGGAAGCTGCAGAAAATTATGTGCTGGATTTAGAGACTAGTGAGGTGGTAGGTGAGGACAAGAGGATCCCTATCCCTGGTGAGGGGGCCAGAGGATAGGGTGAGGGCAGATGTGTGTGAAATGGAAGCGATGCGGTTGAGGGCAGCATTGATGGTGGAGGAAGGGAAACCCCTTTCTTTGAAGGAGGAGGACATTTCAGTTGTTCTGGAATGAAAAGCATTTTCTCATTCTTTCCTTTCCACTTCTTGTTTATCTGGTTGTTTAACCTTTTGTATCCCCTCTTCATTAAGTCCTGCCGGATCAGGCACGCTGTGAAACGCTGTCAGCTCAGAATAATAGACACCCCTCTGCTTCAAAGCAGCTTAGAGAGTGGCGTTGATTGTATCATCTTCTGCAGTTGTTTGCTTCCACGTCACGCTCACTCTCAGTCTCTTCCGTGAAATCATCTGTCTAATTGCACAAACCACAAGAAATGGAACTAGCCAAGCAGAAAACGTGGAATCCATGAGCTACAGCTTCACTTGAAGCAACTGTTAATCTTTCACAAAACACTTATTGTATGGGGATACAAGGAAGAATTTGATTCCATGTTTTCTCATCTAATTAATATTTTGTTTACGGCTTAAATTATAGATTAATTGGATTTGTGAGATTTGACTGGAATAACCTTTCATGACAAAGTAAAAGGAGAACAAAGAAAAAAAGCTTTACCCAAAAAAACTTCTCACCTCAGACACTACCTGGAAGTTTACAGAATGTTAAAACCAGATTCAAAACATTAGAAAAGGAGAAAACTTGAGAATAAAGTGCATCTGTTATTAACAAACTTTCTGCATTTTCACTCAGCTCCTTCTACCTTAGGCCATGAACTTATCAATCACCCCTGGTGTGGACCACTTCTACAAAGAAGGATCCGTATGCTCCATGACCACTCGACTAAGTGTGTACATGTAGGAGGGGACTATGTTGAAAAATATAGTGCTAGGTTTTCTAAAATTGACTCCTACTTTAGGCCACAAACTTATCAAACACCTCTTGTAGGTATACGTTGCCCTTTCAACACACCCTTAAAACTAAGTTACCATGCTCTCAAAACCATCAGTAAGCTCAAAAATCTTGGCCTCAACAGCTCCTTATGCAATTGGATCTTGGATTTCATCATTTGTAGATCCCAGTCAGTTTTGGATTGGCAAAGTCATCTCTGCAATCTCCATCAGCACAGGTGCACAACAGGGTTGTGTGTTTAGCCCCTGCTCTACTCGCTTTACGCCTATGACTGTGTGGCTAAGCACAACTCCAATACCATGTACAAGTTGCTGATGATACCGTTGTTGAGGGCTGTATGAAAGATGGAGTTGAATCAGTGTACAGGAGGGACACTGAAAATAGCAACAACCTCTGGAACACCTACAGGAACTGACTGTATTCTTCAGGAGGGGACCAGAAGTCCATAAGCCAGTCCTCATCGGGGGAACCCAGGTGGAGAGGGTTATAAACGTCAAATTTTTTGTGTTAATATATCAGAGGACCTGTCCTGGATCCAGAATGTGTAAATGCAATTGTGAGGGAAGTACAACAGCACCTCTACTTCTTTAGGAGTCTGTGGAGATTCAGCATGACATCAAAAACTCTAACAAATGTCTATGCATATGTGGTGGAGAGTGTATTGACTGACTGCATCATAGCCTGGTAGGAAAACACCAATGCCTTTGAATGGAAAATCTTACCAAAGGTAATGGATTCAGTCCAGTATGTCAAGGTTAAAGATTTCCAAACCATAAAGTATGTCTACATGAAATGCTGTCATAGGAATGCAGCATCCATCATCAGAGATTCAGAGATGCTCACCATCTAGGTCATGCTCTCTTCTCTCTGCTGCCATCACGTAGAAGGTACAAGTGCCTCATGATTTGCACCACCAGGTTGAAGAACTGTTGCTGCCACCATCGGGTTCTTGAACGAGAGGGGATAACCACTTGCCAATTCATTGAGATGTTCCCACAACCAATGATCTTACTTTGAGGACTCTTTATCTTGTTATCTCATGTTCTCATTATTTATTGTTATTTATTGATATGTATATCTGCACAATTTGTTGTCTTCTGTGATCTACTTGATCTTTCATTGTTCCTGTTATGGTCACTATCTATAGAGTATTCTGAGTATGCCTACAGGAAAATGAATCTCAGCGTTGTATATGGTAACATATATGAACTCTGTTAATAACATTTATTTTGGACTTTGAACTTTGAACACATAAGATGCTGGAGGAATGCAGTAGGCCAGGCAGCATCCATGGAAATGAACAGACAGTCGATGATTTGGGCTGAGAGCCCTCTTCAGGACATACAGTATATTGAGATTCATTTTCTTGAAGGCATTGAAGAAAAAATAATTACAATAGAATTTTAAGGAAAATTATACAAGACTGACAAACAACCAATGCGCAAAAGACAAACAGAGCAAATAAGAATAATACTGAGAACATGAGCTGTAAGGAGTCCTTCAGTTTGTTTGTCATTGAATCAGTTTTGAATGATGTTATCCATGTCAGTTCAGGAGTCTGATGGTTGTAGGGTAATTGCTATTCCTGAAATGGGTGGTGTTGGACCCAAGGCTATTGTACCTCCTGCTTGATGTTATTAGACATGAGAGCATGGCTTGGATGGTAGGCTCTACACTCCTATAAATTTGACTGGATTCAGTATGTCACCAAGAACTTTGACTATTTTCTATCGATGATTAGTGGAGAGTATCCTAAATGGTTGCAAAATACCCCGGTAAGGAAACACTGATCCCCAGGTATGGAAAAGGCTACAGGAAGTGGTGGAAACACCCCAGTCCATCAGAGGCAAAGCCCTCCCCATCAAGAAGTGAAAGTAGCACTTCATTGCACTTACTTTGAACATGCACATTGAACCATTTAAAGAGTAAAAGATGAAAGATTAACTTTATTTGTACAGCAAAACATACAGTGAAATAATTTGCATCAATGGCCAACTCAGTCCAATATGTGCTGGGGCAGCCCGCAAGTGCCTCCATGTTACGACACTAACGTAGCATGCCCACAATTTATTAACCCTAACCCGTACGTTGTGGGAATGTAAGAGGAAACTGGAGCACCCAGAAGAAACACGTGGTCATGGGGAAAATATACAAACTCCTTATCGACAGCAACAGGAATTGAACTCAATCACTGGCGGCGTAATAACATTAAGCTAACCGCTATGCTACTGTGCTGCCTATTAGAATGGAATATTTGGTTTGTGTGATATTGCTATGCACAAGTTGTCAACCATTTCTGAGTATTTCACAGGCAATCAGTTGCTTTTAAAATCTATAAAAAATGCTAAACAGATGCAGGTCTTAAAATTCTGCTGTGGAGTGCAATGCTTCTATGCAGCATGCAGGTGTATGCTGCATAAGTTTAGCAAACACAGATGTTCACTTAGTTGTCGGCAGAATCCTTTAGAAATCATATTCTAGATGGACAGAGGTTGCCAAGTATGCAAACAATGGGAGAGCACTGGTCATTTTGGTATCATCTGCACAAAATTACACCGAGTGTATCTTTGGAATGTAGGAACAAACCCGAGCATCCAGAGGAAAATCCATAGTCTGAACAGGCAAACTCCACGTGGGCAGCCCTGGGAATCAGCAATATCACTGGAGCTGTAAGGCACTGGTGGACCTGGGAATAGAGCTGCTGTGGTGGGTTTCTTCTAGCTGCTCTAATTTCTTCTCACATCCCAAAGGATAGAAGATTAATTCACCTCCGTAAATTGTCCCTAATGTATAGGTGAGTGATATTACCTGAGGAATGGGGATGAGACGGGGGAAAAGTTGAAGGAATTGTGAGGGGGATACAATGGGCTAAGGTAGGATTAGCATAAAAACGAGGGCTTCATGGTCAGCACAGACTCAATTGACCTGTGAATTCTTTCCTTGGCTCTATGTGACCATCAGGTATGGCCAAGCAATTCAAGAGGAACATATGCACAAAATAATTTTGTGCAACTGAAAGGTAAGATAATTTGAAAGAAAAAAAATCTTTTGATGCAGCATTGGGTGTGGTGAAGGATAAAATGGAGCTACCAACCAGTGCAGCTTTAACACAAATTGGGTCAGGGTTACTAATGGGTGAAGTCTTTGTGTGAGATATGGGAATTCTCGGAGACCTCCAGCTTCCTAGATAAACACGTCTGTACCTGCAGTTTGTCAGAGAATGTGTTAAGGAACTGGAGATGCAGCTCGATGACCTTTGGTTCATACAGGAGACTGAGCACATGATTGATAGGAGCTACAGGGAGGTAGTTACCCCTATGTCGCAGGAGGCAATTAGCTAGGTAAGTGTCAGGAAAAGGAAGGGAAAGACCACCGTGGCATTCTTCTCAATACGACTTTAGCTATCATTGAGGGGGCGACCTACCAGGGCTGAACCACAGTATAGCACTTTGGATACTGTTGAGAGAGACGAATTACCAAGGGGAAAACACAGTGACCGAGTCTCAAGCATTGAGTCTTTAGCTGTGGCTCAGAGGGAAAGGAATAGAAGCGGACTGCAGTAGTGACAGGGGATTCCATACTTAGAGGAGCAGAACGAGATTCAGTCAAAAAAGACAGGTTGGTATGTTGCCTCCCAGGAGCCAGGGTCAGGGACATCTCGCATTGGATCCACATCATTCTAAATTGGTAGGGTGAGCAGCCAGAAGCCTTGCTTGATATTGGCACCAATGACAAAGGTAGGAAAAGTTGGGGGATGGGGGAGGGTCCTGAAGAGAAAATCTAGGGAATAGGTAGAAAGCTGAAAAGCAGGATCTCCAGGGTAGTAACCTCTGGATTCCTGCCTATGCCACACATCAGAGAAGCTAGGAATAGGGTGATTTGGCAGATGAATGCATGGCTGAGGAACTGGTACAGATTTCTGGATCATTGGGATCTCTTCTTCTGGGGAAGGTATTACCTGTAGAAAAGGGACGGGTTACACCTGAAGCTGAATGGGACCAATATCCTTGCTGGAAGGTTTTCTACAACTGTTGGGGTGGGTTTAAACTAAATTGCAGGGGATGGGAACCAGAGTGATAGGGCTGAGGATGGGGCAGTTGGTATACAACTAGATACAGTGCACAGTGAGACTGTCAGGAAGGACAGGCAGATGATAGGGCAAAATTGTAGTTAGTAGTACGAGTTGCAATGTAAATGGGGACAAAATCTAAAAGGGTGACAAATACAGGACTGATGGCGTTATATTGGAATGCATGCAGTATATGGAGTAAGGTAAATGATCTTGTAGTACAGTCAGAGATTGATAGGTATGACGTTGTGGGCATCACTGAGTCATGGCCGAAAGAAGATCATGTTTGGGAGCATAACGTCCGAAGATACACATTGCATCAAAAGGTAGGCAGAGGAGGTGGTGTAACTTTCTTGGTAAAAATATGTAATCAAACCCTTAGAGACATTTGACATAGGATCAGAAGATGCAGAATCCTTGTGGGTAGAATTAAGACACTGCTAGGGTACAAAGACCCTGATAGGAGTTACATAAAGGCCCCAAACAGAAGCCAAAAACAGGGTAACAATTTACAATGGGAGGTAGAAAACTAATGTCAAAAGGACAATATTACAATAGTCGTGGGGGATTTCAACATGCAGGTAGATTGGGAAAATTAGGTTGGTGGTGGATCCCAAGAGAGAGAATTTGCTGAATGCCTATAAGATGGGTTTTTTAGAGCAGCTTGTGGTTGAGCCCACGAGAGGATCAGCTATTCTATAAAGGCATGGAGAGGAACTGGACAAAGTTCATTGGAATGGAACACTAACAGAGATGACGGCAGAACAGCAATGGCTGGAGTTCCTTGGAGCAATTTGGAATGTGCTGGATAGATATGTCCAAAAGAAGAAGTATTCTAAAGTCAGGATGATGCAACTGTGGCAGACAAGTAAAGTCAAAGCCAACATAAAAACAAAAGAGATACATATAATAGAGCAAATATTAATGGAAGTTAGAACATAGAGTAGTACAGCACAGGAACAGGCCATTCAACCCACTATGTTGTGCTGAACCAGCTAAACAGCAAATCAAAAGCACCCAAGCACAAATCCCTCCCATCTACACAGTGTCCATATCACTCCATCTTCCTTACATCCAAATGTCTCTTAAAAGCCTCCAAAGTATTTGCCTGTACCACCATACCAGGCAGCAAATTCCAGGCATCCACCATTCTCTGAGTAAAAAACTTACCCCTCATGTCCCCCTTGAACCTATCCCCTCTCACCTTCAATGAATGCCCTCTGATATTAGACATTTGAAACTTGGGAAGCAGATCCTCTCTGTCCATTCTATTTACGTCTCTCATAATCTTATAAAACTCTAACAGGTCTTCTCTCAGCCTCTGGTGCTCCAGAGAAAACAATCTAAGTTTGTCCAGCCTCACGTGATAGCATATGCCCTCTAAACCAGGCAGCATCCTGGTAAACTTCTTCTACACCCTCCCCAAAGCCTCAACATCCTTCTTATAGTAGGGCAACCAGAACTGTATGCCATACTCCAGATCTGGCCTAACCAGAATTTTATAAAGTTGCAACACAACCTTTTGACTTTGAATTGAACGCTAATAAAAATAAGCATTCTATAAGCCTTCTTAATCACCTTATTGACCTGTATAGCCAATTTCAAGGAGCTATGAACTTGGATCCAAAGATGTTTCTGCTCAGCAAAACTGTTAGGATCTTGCCCGTAACAGTGTACTGTCTGCTCCCATTTGTCCTAGCAACTCCTTACATTTATCTGGGTTAAACTCCATCTGCCATTTATTTGCCCATATCAGCACCTTATCAATATCATGCTGTAATATTAGCCAGTGTTCTACACTTTCCAACTTCACCAATCTTGGTATTGTCTACAAACTTACAAACTCATCCATCGACAATTTAAACTGGGTTATTTATATCCATCACAGACAGCAGAGGACCCAGCACAGATCTGTACAGAACACCACAAAATATAGACCACCAGCTCAAATAAGTCACTTTAACCACTATCTTCTGTCTTCCATGTGCAAGCCAGTTCTGAATCTATACAGACAATTTGCTATGGATCCCATGAATTTTAACCTTTGGATTAGCCTCCCATAGGGGACTTTGTCAAATGCCTTACTAAGATCCACGTAAGCAATATCCACAGCCCTGCCCTCATCAATGTCTCTCAGTCCAAAGCCATGCTGGCTCTCCATAATTAGGCCATAGGTTTCCTAATGCTCATATGCCTCGCACTGGGATGCATGGGATGTCAGGGAGGGGTAGCACCTCTGGTGGGGGAACATGTCGCCTCCTTTTCAGGTGGTTTGTCCACCTTTGGACCCCATCTGGCACTCAGCTCTCACCTGTGACTCCCCATAGCTGTTTGCATGCGACAGTGGCCATACCCTGGGCGACGGCTTCAATAATCTGGCTAAACCAGGGAGGGGAGCCGACTGGTCTCAAACCCTTGGTGAGACAGGGAGTTGTCTATCCCAGCATGTGAAGACAGACTCTAGCGGACTGAGCGTTCAAGACCAATGGAAGGTCCAACGGTCAAGAAGGCTGTCTCTGCAAGCATCGCGGAACGTGTAGAGCACGTCAAGACACAGAAGATGTCCTGGTCATCCACTACGCCTAGTCCCATCTCCAGCCGCCTCGACTCATCTTGCCACTGGATCCAGATGAGAATTGGGAAGAGAGAGTGAGGCTGATGCTGCGTAACACTCCCTCACTTAAATCCAAATCAAGCGCTAGTCTTGACACCATCTCACCGACTGGTCCTGAATTTGAATCCGGCCAGCTCCTGTGCACGCTCTCCATCCATGCTAGGTTGAGCGTCGAGCTAGCAACTTGACCTCGTAAAAAATACTAATGGTGTCGAGATCTTCTTCGATGACAATGGACAAACCTTATGCCTAGCCCTAAAAATTTCCTCCAGCAATTACCCTACAACTGATGTGAGATGCACCAGTCTATAGTTCCCAGGATTTTCCCTTGTTCCCTTTTTAAATAAAGGTACAACATTAGCCACTCGCCAGTCCTCTGGGACCTTGCTTGTGGCTAGAGAGAACATGAAGATACTGACCAAGGACGCAGCAATCTTGCTTCTTTCCTCCTTCAATAACCAGGGGTAAATTCCATTAGGCCCTGGGGACTTATCCACCTTAATACTCATTAAGAGGCCCAACACCTCTTCCTCCTCGGCCTCCAAATGTAACATTTATACACTCGACGCTGATCTCTTGGTCCACTGTATCATTTTCCTTGGTAAATATTGAAGGTAATTACTCATTAAGAACTTCACTCACATTCTCCCCATCCAAGCAAATGCTTACCTCACTCCATATCCTTGAGTGGTCCCAGCTTTTCCCTAGTTATCCGCTTTCTCTTGATATATATAGAATGTCCCGGGATTCACCATTATCCTACTGGCCAAGGACTTTTCATGGCTCCTCCTGGCTTTCCTAATTTCCTTCTTTAGTTCTTTTCTGGCTTCACTATACTCCTCATGTGCTTCATTTGGAGCATTACATCATCACACGTTCCTTTTCTCTTTCTTCTTGACTAGATTCATCCTCTCTCTGGACATCCAAAGTTCTCTTACCTTTCCACCCCCATCCTTCCTTCTAACAAGAGCATACCATTCCTGTACTCTTGTGCAATTGGTCTATAATATCTTTAAAATCTTTAGACGAATGGAATGATTTTAAAAACCATCAGAAAGCAACTGAAAAAGCCATGAGGAGGGAAAAGATAAAATATAAAAGTAAACTAGCCAATAATATCAAAGAGAATACAATGAGTTTTTTTCAGATATACTGTATAAAGAGTAAAAGAGAGGTGAGAGTAGATTTCTGACCACTGGAAAATGAGGTCGTAATGGGGGATAAGGAAATAGCGGATGTACTAAGTAAGTATTTTGCATCTATCTTCACTGTGGAAGATGGTAGCAATTTGCTGGAAGTTCGAGAGTATCAGTGGGTAGAAGTGGGTGCAGTTGCTGTTACTGGGGAGAGGATGATTTGGAAGTTGAAAGGTCTGAAGGTGGATAAGTCACCTGGACCAGATGGACTATACCCTAGGGTCCTGAAAGAGGTGGCTGGGGAGATTGTGGAGGCATTGGTAATGATCTTGCAATAATCACTAGATTCTGGCATGGTTCCAGAGGACTGGGAATTTGCACATGTCACTCCATTCTTCAAGAAGGGAGAGAGGCAGAAGAAAGGAAATTGTAGACCAGTTAGCCTGACCTCAGTGGTTGGGAATTTGTTGGAGTCTATTGTTAAGGACGAGGTCGCAGGGTACTTGGAGGCACATGATAAAATAGGCCAATGGTAACATGGTTTCCTTAAGGGAAAATCTCATCCGACAAATCTGTTGGAATTCTATGAGGAAATAACAGGACGGATAGAAAAAGGAGAACCAGTGGACGTTGTGTACTTGGATTTTCAGAAGCCCTTTGACAAGATGCCGCACATGAGGCTGCTTAACAAGGTGAAAGTCCATGGTATTACAGGAAAGATTAAGAGAATGGACAAAGAAGTGGCAGATAGAATATAGTGCAGGGAAGAGTATGGTTAGTACGAGGAACATAAGTGTAAACTGTTTTCAAAATGGGCATAGAATTCAAAAATACAAGGTGCAAAGGGATTTAGGAATCCTTGCGCATGATTTCCTAAAGGTTAATTTGCAGTTTGATTTGGTGGAGAGGAAGGCAAATGTAATGCTGGCATTCATTTCACGAGGACTAGACATAAAGGCAAGGATATAATGCAAAGGCTTTAAAAGGCGCTGATAAGGCCTCACTTGGTGAACTGCGAGAAGTCTTGGGCGCCTTACCAAAGAAAGGATGTGCTGACATTAGAGAGGATTGAAAGGAAATTCACAAAAATGATTTTTCATAAAAGCCTTGTCATACGAAGAGCTTTTGATGGCCTTGGGGCAGTACTCACTGGAATTTTGAAGAATGAGGGGGGATCTCATTGAAACCTATTGAATGTTGAAAGGCCTACATAACGTAGATGTGGATAGGATGTTTCCTATTGTGGGGGAATCTAGGATGAGAGAGAACAGCCTCACCATAGAGAAACATCCAGTTGGAACAGAGATGAGGAGAATTTTTTAGCCGGGTAGTGGTGAATCTGTGGAATTCATTGCCACAGGTGACTGTGGGGGCCAAGTCATTGTGTATATTTAAGGAGGAGGTTGATAGGCTTTTGCTTAGTCAGGTGGAGAAAACAGGAAAATGGAGTTGACAGGGAATCTTGATCAGCCATGATGGAACTGCAGAGCAGACTCGATGCACCAGTTGTCTAATTCTGCTCCGGTATCAGAATCAGGTTTATTATCACCAGCACGTGTTGTGAAATTTTTTAACTTAGTTCAATCTAATACATAATGTAGAAGAAGAGAGAAAAATAATAAATCAATTACCATATACGGTATCCACCATTTTGCAGCGTATGGAGTAAGACGCATTTTACAGCAGCTTCACTTTTCTTTGTATTTTACATCCCACTCACAGATTCATTTTAAGTTTGATGATTTATTACTTCTGCTGAAGGATTTACGATTTAATTACGATGGCCAGAAGTCGATCTGGTATTGAATTGAGAAGCACCAAGACTTTTCCTGAAACGGAGCAAACTGAACAAATAAAGAAATCAGAGGAACCTGTTACTTCAGCAGGGATATTTTCTTCAATTCAAGCCATGAAATTTGAATTTGGATTGCTTGATATTAAGATTGATAAGTTGATGGGTACCAATGGGAAGCTTGAAAAATCTATCTTTAATGTTCAAGAATCTCTGAAGAATTTGGACTTTCAATTTCAGATGCTTAAGCAGACTACAAATCGAATTGAAGCTGGTGATCTGTTAAAAGTTCTTCTCAGACATGCTGTACTCACTTTGTAGTGAGACCCTGGAAGCTAGCCCTTTACTGGATAGGGTCCATAGAGTTCCAAGTTTTCAGCATTCATCTGATTTGCATCCTCGGCCAATTGTACTTTGTTTGCATTATTATACAACCAAAGAAGCCATACTTCGAGAGGCCAGAAGAAAATGAAAGATAATCTTCAAATCAACAGAGGTTCGTATAGTTGAAGATTTTCCTCCTGAGATTTTTGCTGAAAGAAGGAAATACTGAGAAGTCATGAGCGAGATGTATAAACTAAATTTACATCCATCTCTCCGGCATCCAGTGCGGCTGATAATCTTTCCTGAAGAGTCTCAGTCACAGAGAATCTACTCCCCCCAGGAGGGATGGGAGTACATTAAAAATCTTAAAGTTAAGCCAATTGCTGAATGGGTAATTCTGGTGTATGCGATGTTAATAGATGCCCTGAGTGGTTTATTCTATGCTTTTTGATTCTCTGGTATGGGATGTGGCTGATTATTTTTTTCACTCATTAATAATTAGTATATACTTATAACTGTTTTGTAGGGAACTCTTACAGTATTATTCTATAGAGGTCCGTATAGGACCTGCTGTGAACTACACTTTTTATTTTTTTTGTTTCAACGTTAATATAGTTTTAGGTTTGTTATATATATATTCTTTTTTTTTTCATTTTGAAAGACAGAACTTCAGTTGTAATATTATTTGCTTGGATTTACTTTTCTTTGAATATGTAATTAATATACTTCAGATGAATTTAAGATGGCCGTCGCCAGTTATGTTTTTATTACTGTTAGACATAACATTGCAGTATTTGAAATTTGTTTGTCCCTTTTATTGTGGTTAAATTGGATGAGATTAATATTTTAATTTTAATATAAGTAGCTGCATAATGGATAATAGGGTCAAGGGTCACTAGGTTAGCAGGCGACCAGCCTATTGGTTGCTGTTTTTCTGGCTTTGTTGGGGGAGGGGGGCTATTAGAATAGGTTTTCTTTCTCAATTGGGCGGTTCTCTTGATGGACATTTTTTTCGCAAATACGTCATTCCCTCAAGTCATATCCGTACCTTTTGGATCAATCTGCGCTTGTGCAATAGTTTTCTTTATAAAATATTAAATTAAATTTTAAACATGGATGTTAATAAAATTAATATAATCTCTTCGAATCTGAATGGTGTGAATCATCCTATTAAGCATAAAAAGATTTTTAAGAAATTAAAAACACAACGCAGATATTATTTTTGATGAAAATCATATACGGAGACAGGATGAGGACCGTTTTTTCAAATTTTGGAAAGGTCCTTTATTTCACTCTTTATCGACAATAAAGTTAGAAGGGTATCTATTTTTGTTAACTCCAAAATCCCTTTTGTACATATTAATACTATTACTGATTCGATTGGAAGATATTTAATTGTTACCGGTTTATTATGTGATCAAAAGGTAGCTTTGGTGTGTGTATACCACATAACGTAGATAGTTCTGAATTTTTTAAGAAGCTTTTTTCTGAGCTACCGAATTTGAATGAATATAAGTTGATCATGGGCGGTGACTTTAATTGCTGTCTGAATCTGGTGATTGACAGGTCATCAACCAATCCGTCCCTTCCTAATAAAGCGGCGGCTTGTATTAATTCTTTTTTACTAGAATATGGCCTGGCCGATATCTGGAGATATAAACACCCGAACAACAAAGATTTTTCTTTTTTTTTACACGTTCATCATAAATACTCTAGAATTGATTACTTTTTTCTAGACACACATTTGTTACATGCGTTGTTGAGTGTACATATGACATCATTGTGTTGTTGGAGCATGTGCCTTTGAAATTAACCCTGAGGCTTTCTGATAGCTTTTTGAAAATGTCACAATGGAGATTGAATCCCGTATTGTTACAGGATCCAGCTTTTGTTAGTCTTATTAAGGAGCAAATTGCTATATTTTTTGAATTTAATGCAACTGAAGGAATGTCAAACTTGGTTATATGGGACAATTTGAAATCTTTTCTTAGGGGACAGGTAATTTCATACTCAGCAGCTTTAAGAAAGAAAACTAAAGCGGAACTGTCAGTGCTTATTAATAAAATTAGAGAGCTGGATAAAGCGTACTCAGTTAAACCTACTGAAGAACTACATAAAGAAAGGGTCGAACTTCAATCACAATTTTATTTGCTTCTGACCTTTCCCATTGAACAGCAAATTCTTAAATCTAAATGTCTGTTTTATATACATGGAGATAAGTCAGGTAAACTTTGGGCTGGTCAGTTAAAGGCTGGTATGGTTAGATTTTAAAAATTCATAGACCAGATAGAACTGAAACTTTAGATCCTTATGAAATTAATAAGATATTTATGGATTTCTACTCTAATCTTTATAAATCTGAATTCTCTGATAATACTATTATTATGAATAGATTTTTGCAAAAATTAAATATACCCAAAATTTCAACTCAGGATGTTGATATATTAGATGCACCTATTAAACAAGAGGAGATAGCTAAAACTATATCCTCTATGCAATTAGGGAAAGCTTCGGGACCAGATGGTTATATGGCGGAATTTTACAAGACTTTCCATGAAATGCTTATACCACATCTTCATCAAACTTTTACTGATTCTATACCCACTGGGAATCTTCCGAAAACTTTTTATGAGGCATTAATTTCATTGATTCCTAAAAAAGGAAAAGATTTATCGGAACGTGCATCCTATAGACCTATCTCTTTACTGAATGTAGATTTTAAAATTCTCTCTAAGATTCTATCCAATAGCCTTGAGAATATTTTGCCTACTGTTATCTCAAATGATCAAACTGGATTTATTAAAAACAGGTACTTACATTTTAATATTCAAAGACTGCTAGATATCATTTATACCCCCTCAGTTAAAGAATCTGAATGTATTATGTCTCTGGATGCAGAGAAAGCTTTTGATAGGGTGGAGGGGCCTTATCCGTTTCAGGTTTTGAAGAGGTTTACTTTCAGTCTGGGATTTATTTCCTGGATTAAACTGATTTATCAAGCCTCGGTGGCTGCAATTATAACTAATTATCAAAAGTCTCCTTATTTTAGATTATATAGAGGACCTCATCAGGGTTGTCCTCTCAGTCCTTTATTATTTAATTTAGCTTTAGAACCACTTGCTATCGCTCTTAGGGATTCTAATTCTGTGCTGGTTATTAAGAGAGGGGATAAATTACATAAGGTTTCATTATATGCAGATGATTTATTAGTTTACGTTTCAGATGCTAGGAAATCAATTCCTTTTATGTTATCTATATTTACGGAATTTAGTATTTTCTCTGGATATAAACTCAACTTACATAAAAGTGAACCATTTCCTATTAATAATTATTCTGATTATTATGATAAAATACCTTTTAATATTGCTAAAAACTATTTTACTTACCTTGGTATTAAAATTACTAAAAATTTCAAAGACCTATATAAGTATAACCTTTCCCCTCTGATTGAATATACTCAACAAATGCTTTCTAAATGGTCACCTATGTCGATGTCATTAATTGGTCGAATATATACTATAAAAATGGTTATTGTAATGAAATTTTTATATACATTTCAAGCAGTTCCATCTTTTGTTCCGAAAATATTTTTTGATAAAATAGCTTCTATGATCTTGTCTTACATTTGGAATAATAAAAGCTCCAAAGTGAATAAACTTTTATAGCAAAAATCAAAAAAAGATGGAGGACTGGTGATACCAAACTTTACATTTTATTATTGGGCAATTAGTATTCGTTATATCACCTTCTGGATTCATGGTATAGATAACCAGGATCGCCCTTCATGGTTAGATTTGGAGGAGAATTTGGTAACGGGATTTTCTTTAGCTTCTTTACTAGGAGCTCCCCTTCCTTTTTCCCTCTCCAGAATAGGTAGACAAGCTCTCAATTCTATTGTTAAACATGCTTTAAAAATTTGGTTTTAGTTTTGTAGATTTTTTGAATTAAATAACTTTGAACTCTCTAGTAACATCTATTCTAACTTTTTCTTTGAACCAACAACTCTGGATAAGGCTTTTTTACAATGGAAAACTAAGGGAATAAAAACTTTTTAAATTTGTTTTTGGAGGATTGTTTAATGTCTTTTTCACAGTAAATGGATAAATATGATATATCTAGTACACATTTTTTTAGGTATTTTTTTTACTGAATGGTGAATTTGGCTTATTCACCAAATTTGGTTTGTGCTATTTTTCAGCTTAAACCATTTCAAAAACAATTAATAGCTATTATATATAAACAGTTAATGAATGCACATATGATGACTAATGATAAGGTTAAACGTACTTGGGAAATAGAACTTCAACATTCACTTTCAGATGATCAATGGAATAAAATTTATTATCTGGTTAATAATTCATCTATCTGTGCATGTTACTCCCTAATTCAGTTTAAGATAGTACACAGTGCCCAGATGTCAAAAGATAAATTAGCGTATATTTTTTTTAATATAAGCCCCATCTGTGACAGATCCAATACTGAGGTGGCTACTTTAACTCATATGCTTTGGTCCTGTGTAAAGTTAAATAAGTTTTGGATGGATGCGTTTAGAATATTATCAAAAGTTGTAGGTGTGGATTTACAACCCAATTCACTTATGGCAATCTTTGCAATTATTCCAGAGGAAACAGGAAGAGTTCCTCTGGAACTCTAGCCTTTTCAACTTTACTGGCTAGGAGAGCTGTCTTGTTAAGCTGGAAAGATCCTAATCCACCTACTGTTTTTAACTGGCTCTCCTCCATTATGTCCTGTTTTAAGTTTGGAGAAAATTAGAAGCCAGATGTTTGACACATCTTTT
This sequence comes from Hypanus sabinus, assembly GCF_030144855.1. NCBI lineage: Eukaryota > Metazoa > Chordata > Chondrichthyes > Myliobatiformes > Dasyatidae > Hypanus > Hypanus sabinus. The sequence continues at coordinate 26,350,361 of NC_082707.1, read as the reverse complement.
AACTTTGAGCAAGTCTGGCGACGCTTTATTCAATATTTTCATATGATTTAATTTTTTTTCTCTTTTTTAAATTTTTTTAAGGAAAAGTTTTCCTTATCCGCGAAGGTTTGGAGGTGACTGGAGTGATGTTTTCTTTCTTCTTTTTTTCTAATTTTATCCTCAAATAGACTGCCCAATCTTTCTTTTTTTTTGTTTTAGGTTAGTTTAGCGGTTTTTTTTTCTTTTTTAATAAAATTTCCAATCTTTTTTTTTCTTTACGATTTGTCAGGAGGAGTTTTGGTTTCTTGTTTATATACTATATACAACAGCATAACGTTATATTTAATTGGCCTGACAGTATATAATTTTTTCGATGATTCTACGTTTTTTGTATTATGTGTTTACTAAAACTTCACTGATTTGTATTTTTTTCTCTTGGAAAATTAATAAAAATGATTGAAAATGAAAATAAATTATCATATACGTATATTGAATAAAATAAAAATAGTGCAAAAAACAGAGATAGTATATATTAAAAAGTGGGGTAGTGTGGCGACCCACTTTCTATGCAGGCGAACAGGCTCACAAAATGGCGTGCGTGTCGGCAGAGAGGCCAGCCCCAAAATGGCGCTGGGCCTTCTTCTTTACCAGCAAGGGGAGAAAGCCATGGGACGAGACTTTTGTAATGCACCTCTGACGTCATTTCCGTCCGGACAGGGCGGGAATGGAACTGCGTAAAAGCCAGTGCCATGAAATTTGAATAAACCAGTCTTGGGTGCAACTTATAGACTGCATGTCGTTATTTCTAGCTCTGTGTGTAGCACATCGCTACAGTATTGTTCACGGGTTCAATGTCCATTTAGGAATTGGATGGCAGAGGGGAAGAAGCTGTTCCTGAATCCCTGAGTGTGTGCCTTCAGGCTTCTGTATCTCCTACCTGATGGTAACAGTGAGAAAAGGTCATGGCTTGGGTGCTGGAGGTCCTTAATAATGGATGCTGCCTTTCTGAGACATCGCTCCTTGAAGGTGTCCTGGGAACTTTGAAACCTAGTACCCAAGATGGAGCTGACTAGATTTACAACCTTCTGCAGCTTCTTTTGGTCCTGTGCAGTAGCCACCCCACCCCCATCCCCTAATACCAGATCATGATGCAGCCTGTCAGAATGCTCTCCACAGTACATCGACAGAAGTTTTTGAGTGTATTTGTTGACATGCGAAATCTCTCCAAACTCCTAATGAAAATGCTGTCTAGCCTTCTTTATAACTGCATTGATATGTTGGAACCAGGATCTTCACACCCAGGAACTTGCGGCTGCTCACTCTCTCCACTTCTGATCCCTCTATAAGGATTTCTATGTGTTCCTTTGTTTTACCCTTCCTGAAGTCCACAAGCAGCTCTTTTGTCTTCTGACATTAGGGGCATGGTTGTTGCTTGGACACCACTCCACTTGTTGGCATGATGTGCTCCTGTACGCCTTCTTGTCACCCCCTAAGATTCTACCAACAATGGTAGATTCTATCATCAGCAAATTTAAAGATGGTGTTTGAGCTATGCCTAGCCACACAGTCATGTGTATAGAGAGAGTAGAGCAGTGGGCTAAGCACACATCCCTGAGGTGCACCAGTGTTTATCGTCAGTGAGGATGAGATATCACTAATCCGCACAGACTGTGGTACTTCAGTTAGAAAGTCAAAGATTCAATTCCAGAGTGAGGTACAGAGGCCCAGGTTCTGTAACTTCAATCAGGATTTCAGAATCAGAATCAGGTTTATTATCACCGGCATGTGACGCAAAATTTGTTAACTCAGCAGCTGCAGTTCAATGTAATACACAATATAGAAGAGAATAAATAAATAAACCAATCAATCAATTACAGTACACCTATATTGAATAAATGAAAAAAGTGTGCAAAAAACAGAAACAGTGTATATTAAAAAAAGTGAGGTAGTTTCCAAAGATTCAATGTCCGTTCAGGAATCAGATAGCAGAGAGGAAGAAGCTTTTCCTGAATCACTGAGTGTGTGCCTTCAGGCTTCTATACCTCCTACCTGATGGTAACAGTGAGAAAAGGCATGCACAGTGTGCTGGAGGTCACTTAATAATGGACGCCACCTTTCTGAGGCACCGCTCCATGACGATGTCTTCAGTACTTTATAGGCTAGTACCCAAGATGGAGAAGACTAGATTTACAACCTTCTGCAGGTTCTTTTGTTCCTGTGCAGTAGCAACCACCCCCCCACCATACCAGACAGTGATGCAGCCTGTCAGAATGCTCCCCACGGTACATCTATAGAAGTTTTTGAGTATACTTGTTGACATGCCAGATCCCTTCAAACTCCTAATGAAGTATAGTCACTGTCTTGCCTTCTTTATAACTACATCAATAAGTTGGGACCAGGTTAGATTCTCAGAGGTCTTGACACATCAGGAACTTGAAGCTGCTCACTCTCTCCACTTCTGATCCCCCTATGAGGATTGGTACGTGTTTCTTCGCCTTACCCTTCCTGAAGTCCACAATCAGCTCTTTCGTCTTACTGACATTGAGTGCTAGGTTGTTGCTGTGACACCACTCCACTTGTTGGCATATCTCACTCCTGTACACCCTCTTGTCACCACCTAAGATCCTGCCAACAATGGTTATATCATCAGCAAATTTATAGATGGTATTTGAGCTGTGCCTAGCCACACAGTCAAGGGTATAGAGAGAGTAGAACAGTGGGCTAAGCACCCACCCCTGAGGTGCGCCAGTGTTGATCGTCAGTGAAGAGGAGATGTTATCATCAATCGGCACAGATTGTGGTCTGCCTGTTACGAAGTCAAAGATCCAATTGCAGAGGGAGGTACTGAGACCCAGGTTCTGTAACTTCTCAATCAGGATTTTAGGGTCTCTATAAGTCAGATGCATGCAGATATAATGTGGATCTCAGAAACAAAGTGAACTGTACAACTACAACGTAACACTGGAAGAGCTGAATGGGGCAAGTAGCATCTGTGGATGGACAAGGTGTACCTTGACCTTTCAGATGAAGACCCAGTGTTGGATGCTTTTGAGTCACTGAGTGCTTCCTCTGTTTTGCTGTGTCTTTTGACTATTTGAAGCTGGTTGTACTTCTTTGCAGATGTTCTGGCTACACTTCAGTTTTGATAATCCCTTTGTTTATTTTCCCTTTCTCTCACTGCCGTGATTAATCTCTCAAGCAAATGCCTAAATGTCAGAATCACTATGGTAACCTGGCCTCACCATGTCAGAAATATTTGCATTGTACTTTCCATCCCTTTCAAACCCTCTCTGAAACTTAAACTACTATATTTTCTCTATACCAGCTGTCTCTCTCTCTCCTCCCTCTCTCTCTCGACCCCTCCTTTTCTCCTCCTCTCCACCTCTCCTCTTCTCCCTCTCCCTCTACCTCTTCCTTATCTCTTTGAATGTGTATGTGTGTATATATATACACAGACACACTTAATGAGTGTTTCAGCATTTTCTGCTCTAATTCCAGATTTTCAGCATCCACAGTTTTATGATTTACAAAGGACATTTGTTAAATAACCAGTTGAAAACAAGAAAGAGGTGAAAATGTATTCATATATAGAGTATGGAGTTAGAGAAATTCATTGTCAATTGCAAACAGTGAAGGTATTAAAAGTTGAAGTTTTAGAGTCAAACAGGAGATTCGGTAGATGCTGGAAATGCAGAGTAATATCAGAGAGCATCTACGAAATGAAAACAGTTGCCATTCTGGGCCTAGACTTTTCAACAGGACTAGAAAATCAGGAGGAGGAAGCCAGAAAAAGAAGGTGGGCGGGGGGAGAGGTGAAAGAGTACAAGCTAGAGATGATAGGTGAAGCCAGGTGGGCGGAGGAGGGTGGATGAAGTAAGAAGCTGGGAGGAGATAGGTGGGAAAGGTAAAGGGCTGGAGAAAAATGAGTCTGATAGGAGAAGAGAGTGAGCCAATGGAGAGAAGGAAGGAGGAGGGGCATCAGGGAGAGGTGATAGGTAGGTGAGGAGAAACAAGGAGGAGAGAGGGGAGGGATAGTGGAGAATGGATGAAATGGGAAGGGGAGGGGGAAAGTTACCAGAAGTTAGAGAAATTGATATTCATGCCATCAGGTTGGAGATTACTCAGATGGAATATGAGGAGTTGCTCCTCCACCCTGAGAGTGGCCTGATCGTGGCAGTAGTGACATGGAGTGACATGTCGGAATGGGAATAGGAATTAAGTGAGAGTTTCAGCACCAGCAGTCTGACTTTCGATCGCTGCCGGAGAAGCACCTATCACAGTGTGGCTTGCTGTAGCAGTCAGCTAGGTCTTTCTGCTTTAGGCAGTGTCCCTCTCTTTCAATGAATGTCGGTGATATTTTAGGATGATATCATGGTTCTGCGTTTATGGATTGGACTATTGTGTTTATGGGCTGTGGACTTGTTCAGCCTTATGGATTTTATTTTCTGTTTTTTTAAATAACATGTTCCTTTTCCATTTTGTTGTGTGGGGGAGGGTATTTGGGGGGTTGATGTTCTGTTAGTTTTTTAGTTCAGGGAAGGGGCTAGTCACATGGAATGACTCTTGGTGAAGTATTGGTAAAAACACAAATCATAAAATGTGCTTGATGGAATGCATATAAAGTGTGCTTTTGTAGAGAATTAAAAACAGACCAAAAGGGTTTGAGGAGATTGGATACGCCACCAAAGACTCCAGGAAACTTCTACTCTGACAGATCCCCTCATTGCCTATTATGGAGGCTCCAAAGCACAGGATCAAAAGAGGCTGCTGAGGGTTGTACACTCTGTCAGCTCCATTACGGTGTGAGCCTCCCACCATTGAGGACACCTTCCAAAGCTGGTGCCTCGAGAAGCTGCAGGCCAACCCTCATTAAGGACCTTCACAATACGAGACATGCCTTCTTCTCATTATTACCATCAGGGAGGAGGTGGAGGAACCTGAAGACCCATATTCAGTGTTTTAGGAACAATTTCTTCTCCTTTATCATCATATTTCTGAACAGTCCTTGAACATATGAACACTACCTCACTAATCCCCTTTTGCAGTTCTTAAATATTTTTGTAATTTATAGTAATTCTTTTACCAAAATGTAACAAATTTCAGGACATATGACTGTGATACTTAACCTGATTCTGTTCTGAAATGTATGTTTGGGGTGTCTTACTCCAAATGGATTTCATGCAAGAGTGAAATTGTTTTTAATATAATGGCCACTAGAGGCCATCAGTGTGCTTCATAATTAATATCTTACAGTTGTAATCATATGCCGTTATTTGCTGTAGGCTTGTCTTTGATTGAAAAATGTCTCTGTCAGCTCCCCTTTAAAGCCCTTAAACCATCTTCTCCTCATTAATGTTACCCTTTCTTGCACCTCATTTCCTACTACAATGTAATTTTTCCTTTTACTGCCATTTTGTTTAATTTTTAAAGGAGATTCAGTGGATGTGGCATACTTAGATCTCCAGAAAATACCTTGGAAAAGGTTAGAGTGTAGAAGACCATAAGATATGGGATCATAATTAGGCCACTTGGAACATCAAGTCTGTTCCACTATTCCATCATGGCTAACATATTATCCTTCTCAATCCCATTCCCCTGCCTTCTCCAAAGACATCTTGACTAACAAAAAAAAAACTATCAACCTCTGCTTTAAATAGACTCAATGACTTGGTCTCCATTGCCAACTGTGACACTGAATTCCACAGAGTCACCATCCTCTGGCTAAAGAAATTCTTTCCTAACTCTGTTCTAAATGGACCTCCACCTATTCTGTGGCTGGGACCTCTGGTTCTAGACACACCCACTATAAGAATTATCCTCTTCACATACGCTGTCTAGACCTTTCAATATTTGATGGTTTCATTGAGATCCCCCTTATTCTCCTAAACTCCAACAAGTGCAGACTCAGCAACATCAAACACTTCTCATATGTTAACCATTTCATTTCCGAAATGATTCTTGTGAACTTTCTGTGCACCCACTCGAATGCCAACAGATTGTTTCTTAGATAAAGGGCTCAAAATTGCTCAGAATACTCCAAGTGCCATCTGACCAATTTTTGTAAAGCCTCAACATCAAATCCTTCTTGTAAATTCTAATCCTCTTGAAATGAATGCCAACTTTGCTTTTGCTCTCCTTACCACCGACTCAACCTACAAGTTAACCGTTAGGGAATCCTACACAATACTTCTTATTTTTCAATTTTCTCCTAGTTTAGAATAAAGTCTTTGTCTTTATTCCTTTTGCCGAATAGCATGACCATGTACTTTCCCACGCTATATTCTTTCTGCCATTTCTTTGCCCATTCTTCCAATCTGTCCAAGTCCTCCTGTAAACTCCCTGCTTCATCAACACTGCCTGCCGCTCCACCTATCATTGTATTATCTGCAAACTTGGCCACAATGCTATCAATTCAGTCATTCGAATCATTGCTATGTAACATAAAAATAAGCTTTCCCAGTATGTTCCCTGTGGAACACCACTTGTTCCTGACAGCAAATCAGAATAGGCCCTCTTTGATTCCTGCCAGTCAGCCAACTTTCTATCCATGCTGTTATCATTCCTGTAATAATATGGGCTCTTATCTTGTTTAGCATATTCATGTGTGGCACCTTGTCAAAGGTCTTTCTAACTCCAGGTAAACAACATCCACTGACCCTCCTTTCTCTATCCTGCCTTGCCTGTTTTTTCATCAAAGAATTCCAAAAATTTGTCAGGTAAGATTTCTCCTTAAGGAAACCGTGCTGAACTTGGCCTACTTTGTCACATGTCTTCAAGTACTCGAAAACATCATCCTTAATAAGACAATACGATCATAAGACATGAGCAGAATTAGGCCATTTGTTCCACCAAGTCTGCTCCATCATTCCATCATGGCCGATCCAATTTTCCCCTCAGCCCAATCTCCTGCCTTCTCCTTTTATCCCTCATGCTCTAACCAATCAAGAATCTATCAACCACTGCCTTAAATATTCATAAAGATTTGGCATCCACAGCTGCTTGTGGCAAAGAATTCCACAGAATCAGCACTCCCTTTATATAGAAATTCCACGTCATTGCTGTTCTAAGAGGACGCAGCTCTATTCTGAAGTCCGTCCTCTGATCTTAGACTCTCCCATCATAGGAAACACCCTCTTCACATCCACTCTATCAAGGCCATTCACCATTTGATTGGTTTCAATGAGGTCACCCCTCATTCTTCTGAATTCTAGTGAATACAGGCCTAGAGCCATCACATCATGTTCAAATGACAAGCTATTCAATCCTGGAATCAAATTTGTGAACCTCCTTTGAACCCTCTCTAGATTCAACACATCCTTTCTAAGATAGGGGACCAAAACTGCCCACAATACTCCAAGTGAAGCCTCACCTGTGCTTTATGAAGTGTCAACGTTACATCTTTGCTTTTTATGACCCTGCACAAGGGCTCCCAATTCCCTTACTATCTTAGTTTTTTGTATTTTCCCTCCATTTAGAAAACACTGTATTCCATCAGCCACTGCTTTGCCCATTCTCCTAATCTGTCTAAGTATTTCTACAGCCTCTCTACATCCTCAAAACTACCTACCACTCAATCTGACTTCATATCGTCTGAGAACTTTGCAAGAAAGCCAACATATTCCATCACCCAAATCATTTTCGTATAATGTAAAAGGAATCGGTCCCAATGCAGACCCCTGTGGAATCCCATTAGTCACCAGCAGCCAACCAGAAAAGGTTCCCTTTATTCGCACTCTTTGCCTCCTGGGATTCAGTAATTCCTTTATCCATGCTAGAGACTTTCCTGTAATACCATGGGGTCGTAGCATTTTAAGCAGCCTCACATGTGGCACTTGCCAAAGGCTTCTGAAAATCTATGTACACAACATCAACTGATTCTTCTTGTCTATTCTGCGTGTTCTTTCTTCAAAGAATTCCAACAGATTTGTCAGACAAGACTTACCCTTGAGGAACCCATGCTGTCTACAGCCTAATTTATCATGTGCCTCCAAGTACCCCAAGACCTCATCCTTAGTAATCAACTCCAACATCTTCCCAACCACTGAGGTCAGACTAGCTGGCCGATAGATTCCTTACTTCTGCCTCTGTACCTTCTTGAAGAGCGGAGTGATGTTTGCAAGTTGTCAGTCTTCTGGAAACATTCTAGAATCTAATGATTTTTTAAAAGATCATTACTAATGCCACCACAGACTCTTCAGCCACATCGTTCAGAAGCCTAGGATGTCCACCATCTGGTTTAGGTGACTTATCTTCCTTCAGCTCTTTCAGTTACCCAAGAACCTTCTCTCTAGTAATGGTAACTTCATAGACTTCATGACCCCGACACCTGGAACATCCTCCGTACTGCTAGTGTTGTCAACAGTGAAGATTGATGAAAATACTTATTCAGTTCATTTGCTATTTCCCTGTCCCCCATTTCTAACTCCCCAGCATCATTATCCAGTGATTCAATATCCACTCGTGTCTCTTTTTTACACTTTATGTATCTGAAGAAACATTTAGCAGCTTCTTTAATACTACTGACTAGCTTACTTTTGTATCCATCTTTACATTTTAATAACTTTTTTAGTTACCTTCTATTGGTATTTAAAAGCTTCCCAATCCCTTAACTTAATATTAATTTTTGCTCTATTATATGTCCTCCCTTTGGCTCCAACATCTTCCAGACCTTCTTACAAACTGGAGAATGTTATGATATGGCAACGATGAATATAGAATTGAGACAGGTTTTTTAAATAAACAAATAAAACATTTATTAAACACTGCTCAATAAAAAATGAGAAGTAAACAAATGACTAACTTAACTGTAAGTTAACTGCTATATGGCAACTCAAACAGTACTTAAAGCGATAAATGCAAACACAGTTCTTAAAAATTGTAAATGCAAATGTCGAAATGATTTACAGTCAATTAGGAGAGATTTTCCTGAAGTAACAAATTTCTCGATGATGTGATGTTACTGCTGATGCCAACTGAAATATGCCTTGCCCGAAAGACTTACGATGAAGGAAATTAAAACGGCTTAAAGGCATTGACCTTTCCTTGTTGAATAACCCTGGTCCAGCTCCTTCTGCTTTCACAATGCAGGAGCTATCTCGGAAACAGGTTACTACCCTCTAAATGAGGATACAATAAGGATGATCATGTATTATTGATGACAAAACTGACTTTACTCGATCTTTCAGGTCTCCACACTTCCATAAATCTTCACTCTCTGACTGGAAGCGTTTTAGCGAACTCTGCCGGCAATAACCTTTGACACTTAAAGCAGAAAGTAAAACTCTACTTTAAAATAAAACTGCATCATGAGACGAATACGCAGCATAACGGAGTCACTGACGAATTAAACAACAAAATGACCTGTGTCATGGCAAGGCTTTCCCCTTTTATACCTGTTGAAACAGGCCCTCACATGACCTCTCACTGGCGGGAAAATTATATCATGTGACATCACTCGGGCGGGAAATTACATCACCCCACTATCACAAGACCATTACATCACGCTCAGAAGAGACTCAATTACATCATGGTCATGCGACAGTCACAAGACCCCCACGGGGAATGTAACAAGAGTTACGTGCAATTTTCCATCCTCCTGAACCATTCCAGAATTGAGTGATACTTGAAAATCAATTAAGGTGTTTAAAAAACCTAATACTCTTCAAAATTGTTGGACTACAGGTGGCAGACTCCCAGCACCTCTTCTCTTCTCACCTATCTATCACCTCTACTATCCTTTTCTTCATGGTCCACTCACATCACCAATCAGGTTCCTTCTTCTCCAGCCCTTACATTCTTCATCTATCACCTCCTAGCTTCCTACTTCAACCCTCCTCCCTAACTACCTGGCTTCACCTATCAGCTTCTAACTTGTACTGCTTCCTTATCACACCCCCTCACCCTGTCAATTTCTTATTCTGGTTTAAGCTCCCCTTCCTACCTAGCCCTGATGAGGTTCTCAGCTCGAGATGTCAACTGTTTATTCATTCTCATTGATGCTGCCTGACCAGCTTGTTGTGCATTTAATATTTCTATTCCAGTAATATTTGAGTTATAATGTTTGTTTAAGCATTCTTTGTTGTTACATAATTAAGTTTGGGTTCTTTATACAATTACATGAATTGTATACGTCATTACACCAGCACATCATATGTGTGCACCTCACTAAATTAAAACAAAACTAATATACATGAGATATCTCCAGTTCTCCCATGCCTTACTTTTGATTAGTTTTTGGAGTTTCAAAACAAAATAGTGGTGATGAGGTATTTTAAAATGAACCTGAGATAACCACCTACCTTCACAAGAGAGAGACATTCAAGTTAAATAAAAACACAGATTGTTTATATTTTTCTTCAAATGCACAACAAAACAGTTGAGTTTTGAAAAAAAGCAGTAAACAGATGAATTTCACAGTTTCATAAACAGTAACTATTGGATGATAATAATAATAAATTAAAATAAAGCAGAAATAGCTGTCTACATCAGAAAGATAGATGCACTTGATTGCTCAGAGGATAACTGGCTGATGTATATTGAGCAAATTAAGCAGTATTTTGAAGCAAATGACGTAGCCAATGAAAAGCAAGAGCCTGTAGTGTAATAGATAGAAATGCTACAGTTTGCTTAGGCATTTGACTGCTCCAACCAAAACCACCCAAAATGAACTTTGCTGATATCGTGAAAATAACACGAGAGATTTTAGCGCCAAACCATTATTAATTGCAGAACGCTTTAGGTTCTGTAAGTGGAATCAAAAGGAAGGGGAGTCCATTTCAGCTTATGTGGCTTATTAGAAGAGATTATCTGAGCATTGTCAGTTCAGTAATGGGCTTTACATTGATCTCAGAGTTCGTTCAGTTTATGCAATCATACATGAAAACATTTAAATACAGTTGTGCTCCTAATTGAAACACAACTCACATTTAAAACAGCAGAGGAAATTGCTGTCTCTGTGGAAACAGTGGCCAGAGGCATGATTGAGTTGCAGTCAGGAATGAAAGTAGGCATGAACAAAATTATTATATTTAAACAGAAACTTGCATGGCTAAACAAATTGTGTCACTGTTGTCCCAGGGGATTACATACACCATACCAATGCAGGTTTAAATATGAAACTTACAGAAAATACAACAAAGTAGAACACATACAAAGAAAATATCAGCCAGACAAAAAATAATGGACTGCACAGGAAAGAAAAAGATAAAAAGTCAAGTTGGAGTTCCAAAGAGAGCACTAATCTGCATGCTGTTGATGGTGGAAAAGCTGATAAGAGTGACATAGGATTGATTAGCCTTAAAAGTTACAATGTGAAAACTAACAAGAGACAAACAATATGGTTTACAACAGAAGTGAACAGCAAATTAATTAAAATGGAATTGGACGCTGGCTCAGCTGTTTCAGTCATTACACAAAATAAGTTTGAATGGCATTTCAACGATGATGAACTGAAGTCTGCAGATGTCCAACTAAAAACTTACACCGGAGAAAAGGTAACTCCAGTGGGAATGACATTAATAACTGCAAAATACAACAATCAAAAAGCCACATTGGGCTTGTAGGTGGTAAAAACAACAGGAGGGCCAGCATTGTGGGCTTGTGATTGGCTGAGACAAGTGCAACTTGATTGATGATCCATCCACAAATTGCAGTCACATCCCCTGCAACAGAGTCAACTAAAACTGAATTAAGAAAGGTACTGGATGATGTCATAGCAGCGTTCAATAAAGGCACTGGAAAAATCAAACGTATCAAGTGTTAAACATATCACACTGAGCACTGCCCCCCCCCCAAGGCTTTGTGCTCAGTTCACTGCTGTTCACTTTGCTAACCCACAACTGTGCTGCATAAAGTTTGCCGATGACACGACCATGATGGGTCTCATCAGTGAGAATGAGTCAGCATACAGAGAGGAGGTGCAGTGGCTAATGGACGTGCAGAGCCAACAACCCATCTCTGAATGTGAAAAGAACAAAAGAGATGGTTGTTGACTTCAGGAGGGCATGGAGCGACCACTCTCCATTGAACATCGACGGCTCCTTGATAGAGATTGTTAAGAGCACCAAATTTCTTGGTGTTCATCTGGTGGAGAATTTCACCTGGCCCCTCAACACCAGCTCCATAGCAAAGTAAGCCCAGCAGCATCTCTACTTTCTGTGGAAGTTCATCTCCCACCCCTCCTCATCCATACCACATTCTACAGAGGTTGTATTGAGAGCATCCTGAGCAGCTGCATCACTGCCTGGTTTGGAAATTGCACCATCTCGGATCGCAAGGCCCTGCAGTGGATAGTGAGGTCATTTGAGAGGATTATTGGGGTCTCTCTTCCCACCATTACAGACATTTACACCACATGCTGCATCCACAAAACAAACAGCATTATGAAGGATCCCACACACCCCTCATACAATCTCTTCTCCCTCTTGCCGTCTGGGAAAAGGCACCAAAGCATTCAGGTTCTCATGACCAGACTATGTAACAGTTACTTCCCCCAGGCTATCAGACTCCTCAATACCCAGAGTCTGGACTGACACCAACTTACTGCCTTCTACTGTGCCTATTGTTTTGTTTATTATTTATTGTAATGCCTGCACTGTTTTGTGCACTTTATGCAGTCCTAGGTAGGTCTGTAGACCAGTGTAGTTTTTTGTGTTGTTTTACGTAGTTCAGTGCAGTTTTTGTATTGTTTCATGCAGCACCGTGGTCTGGAAAAACATTGTCTTGTGGCAACCCACTTCCTAGCGCAGTCGAACCGGCTCACAAATAGCCAGCGTGCCAGCATAAAGGCCAGTCCCAAAAGGGCGCCAAGTCTGCTTCACCAGCAAGGGGAAAAGCCCGCATGCGGGACAGGACTGTGAATATGTGCCCCCTACAGCATCCGCACCCGGGGAGGGCGTGATCAGGAAGGCTGAACAAGGCTACAACACTGGACCGCTACCCTGTGCCACACATTCAGGACTTTGCAGCAAACCTGCACGGCACACGGATCTTCTCCAAGGTAGACCTCGTCCAGGGATACCATCAAATCCTGATGCATCCTGACGACGTCCCCAAAACAGCACTCATCACCTCTTTTGGCCTTTTCAAGTTCCTCCGCATGCCGTTCGGCCTGAAGAATGCTGCACAGACGTTTCAGTGGTTAATGGATGTGGTGGGATGACACCTGGACTTTGCTTTCATCTATTTGCAGGCCTCATAGCCAGCAGCAGTCGTCAGGAGCATTTGTCCCATCTCCATCAACTCTACGCCCGACTGAGTGAATACGGCCTGACAATCAACCCAGCCAAATGCCAGTTCGGGCTCGACACCATCGACTTCCTGGGCCACAGGATTACTAAAGATGGGGCAACCCCTCTGCCCACTAAGGTAGACGCAGCACAATCCCCCAACCTACCGCAATCAAAGGCCTTCAGGAATTCGTAGGTATGTTAAATTTCTACCACCATTTCCTCCCTTCAGCTGCCCGAATCATGCGCCCCCTGTTTGCCCTGATGTCGGGTAAGTGCAAGGACATTACCTGGGACGAGGAGTCTGCTGCCCCTTTCATTCAAACGAAGGAAGGCTTGGCAAACACTGCGATGCTAGTGCACCCCAGAATGGACGTCCCCACCGCTCTCACAGTGGACGCATCTAACACGGCAGTCGGTGGGGTAATGGAGCAACTCATCGAGGGTTGCTGGCAGCCCCTGGCGTTTTTCAGCAAACACCTGCGACCACCTGAGCTCAAATACAGTGCTTTCGACCGGGAACTGTTGGCGCTATACCTGGCAATCCGGCATTTCAGGTACTTCTTAGAAGGTCGGCCCTTCACCGCGTTCACAGACCACAAACCGCTTACCTTTGCGTTCACAAAGGTGTCTGATCCCTGGTCGTCCCGCCAGCAGCGCCATCTGTCCTACATCTCTGAATACATGACGGATGTCCGGCACATCTCGGGAAAGGACAATGTCGTGGCGGACACACTCTCTCGTCCTACCATTCATGCCCTTTCCCAAGGGGTAGACTTTGAGGCGCTGGCAGAGGCACAGCAGACAGATGCGGAGATCCCTAGTTATAGAACCGCAGTCTCCGGTTTGCAGCTCCAGGACCTCCCCGTAGGCCCATGTGGATGTGGCGCAACCGGTCGAATTTCCGGCACCGTGGTGCAGAGGCAGACATCCCAAACAGGGTCTGGTGGACATTGTGGGGTGTATCGCCGGTTCTTGGGGGGGGTGGGGTTATGTGGTGACCCACTTCCTAGCGCACTCGAACCGGCTCACAAATAGCCAGCACACCAGCATAAAGGCCAGTCCCAAAAGGGCGCCAAGTCTGCATCACCAGCAAGGGGAAAAGCCCGCACGCGGGACAGGACTGTGAATACGTGCCCTCTACAGCATCCGAAGATCCGAAGATCAGGAAGGCTTTAAAGCAAGACCGTGAAGTTTGAATAAAATCTCTTTTGTAATTACAGTTCATCGACTATATGTCGTTATTTCAGCGCTGTGTGTAGCACACCGCTACAGTCTCATTTTTACTGTGTACTGTACCAGCAGTTATGGTCGAAATGACAATAAAAAGTGACTTGACTTGACTTGACTTAAGTGAAAATGTCATATCCAAGTTTTACAAAGCCTGCCTGGTTGACTGGAGCCCATGGGCAATGCCCGTGGTCTCTGTGGCCAAGAAGAATGGGTCTGTCAGGATTTGTGATGAGTTGAAGGTCACCATCAACCCAGTGCTGAAAGTAGATCGATACTCTCTGTTCAGTATAGAGGATATATTTGCAACCCTTTCTGGAGTGACTCACTTCAGCAAAGTGGACTTAGCTGAGACCCATCTACAGATGGAGATGGAAGAAGAATCTGAAGTGTTTCTCACCAGAAACACTCACAAATGGCTTTATCACTGCAGTTGGCTTAGTTTTGGAGCAGCTACAGCTCCTGTACTCTGGCAGAAAGCTATGGACCAGGTGCTGCAAGGCTGCCCAGGCTCTCAGTGTTATCTTGATGACATCATTTTCACCAGTCAGGACGTCAAGGAACATCTACATATCTCAAGGCAGTGTTTGAGGATTATGGGCTCAGTGCATGATGCAAGCATGAATTTTTTAATCCATTCTTCGCTGACTGTGGTTACACCAGTGACGCACGAAGGTTGTTCACCAATAGTTTTCACAGTGGTAGATGCCTCAAGGCCAGAGGACGTGTACCATACACAGTTGCATTCCTTTTCGGGATTTGTCAATTACCATAACAGGTTCCTGCCAAATCTGCCCACTGTGCTCCACCTCGTAAACTCATTGCTGCAGATTGTGAAAACATGGCAGTGGACAAAGCAGTGTAAGGTAGCTTTCAAAAAGGTAAAGGAAATGGTAATATTAGACACTATGCTCACACATTATGCTTCCCATTGTCCAGTGAAGATTGTCTGTGATGCCTCACCTTATGCTATAGGTGCAGTCATGTCACATGATATGAGTAATGGAAGAGATTGAGCCATAGCCTTTGAATCGCGTTCCCTAGGCAAATGAAACTGTTGGCTCAAAGCGTTGTCTGATAGCTTGGATAACTCAGCAAATTGAACAGCTTGCATTGCACTGTTCAGGATGCCAATACATACAGAAGATGCTAAGATTACTATCACACCATCCCTTGGAATAGCCTACAAAGCCCTGGCAGACGAGTTACTGAAAGCGGATTTTGTCAGACCATGAATGAACACAAATTTCTGGTAAGGGATGTGTCTACAAAGTGGCCAGAAGTGTTCCCAGCAGCCTCCACTACGGTTTTGCATTCTGCTGATATGCTGAGAAGCCTCTTCTCAATGATTGGTGTTCCAGAACACTTAGTCACTGACAATGGATCACAGTTTGTTGCGGAACTGTTTCAGTCATTCCTGAAAATGAATGGAATAAGACATATTAGGTCTGCACTGTTCCATCCAGCTACAAATTGGTTGGTGGGATAATTTGTCCAGAGTTTGAAGAAAACACTACAAACGATGTCAGCAGAACACACCACACTGGCACTGAATCAGAAACTCGCCAATTTCCTCCTTGCATAATGCAAAACAGCACACCCTAAGCTTTTCCTGAGCCGCCCCTTGCGTTCACTCCTGAAACACAAGTCCAGGAGGATGCAGGACAAACAGCTGAGACAAATTGAAGGCTCCTCAAACAAGAGGGTTTGATGTTTCACACATGGACAAGAGTCCTGGTGAGGGAAGATAAATGTGATTAAAAGTGGGTACGTGAAAAGATTAAGGACAGACTGGACCACTCTCCTACACAGTGGAGATTGAGTCTGATGGCATCTGGAGACAACACATCGATCAGTTAAGGAGAGTCAAATCAATTATTAGATGTGAGTATACTTTTTACATCAGTCATTAAATGTAAATTAGTACTTGCTGTAATGAGTTACAAAAGCAAGTGAACAAGATGTCTGACTACAAAAGCGAGGGATGTTTTACTTTGATTATACAGGGCTTTGTGATTTTCTTACCCAAGTCAGGATATACTTGACATAGTGGGAGTAAAGACAGAGATTACTTTATTTGTCGCATATACATTGAAACATACAGTGAAATGCATCATTTGTATCAAATCAAATCAGCATGGATTATGCAGGAGGCAGCCCGTAAGTATTGTCACGCTTCTGGTGATATCACGTATTATATGTAAGAATGTGATTGGACAGAGTTCTGAGCATGTGCAGAAATGACAGAGTGATCGAGAAACTTGTATGGTAAATGTGGCTGTTGTTGTAAGTAAAAGTTCTTGTTATAGTCTTCCAGAATATGTTTCTTCATGAGTAACCCACAGTACATATAAAGAGCACAACATGGTGTCAGAAGTCGGTCTGGAAGAAAATTATGTTCGCTATCACGGAAGAATCAGTGATAATCGAAGAAAAAAGAGCGCAAACTGTTTTTGATGTGCTAACAGTTTTTACAAATGGAAAGTTTGCAACAGCCAGCGTCATTTCATTTATCTGAAAATGTAGCTGAGAACTGGAGAAAATTCAAACAGTGTTTTGAAATTTATTTATCGGTGATCGGAACAGAAAATAAAGCGGAAAAAAACAAAAGCTGTGATTCTACTCCATATAATTGGTGACGACGCAATTGAGGTATATAACCATTTTACTTTTGAAAATGGAGATAATTTGAAACTAAAAGCCAGAATCGACAAGTTTGAAGCAGTTTGTATACCGAAGTGTAATGTGACATATGAGCGCTATAAATTTTTCACGTGTACGCAAAGAGATGCTGAAACGATTGATCAATTTGTTACAGCATTGAGAAACTGCAGTAAAACATGCGTGTTTGCAGAGCTGACAGACTCTCTCAAAGACAGAATTGTTTGTGTTATTCTGGATAATGGTCTGAGAGAAAGACTCTTAAGGGAACAAGACATAGACCTGGAAAAACCTTTGATGCTCTACAAAGCTTCAGAAACTGTGACTTAGCAGGCTAAAGAGCTTTTCATTGAGAATGGCTATGTAGATGCTGTGGAAAAGCACAAATGTGTTAGAAAAATTAATAAAATGACAACAAAACTGACAAAGAGGAAGATGTCATCTGAGAGAAAAAAATTATGAGATTGCTGTGGGCGGCAGCACTGGGTAAAAAAGTGTCCAGCGTATGGGAAAATGTGCAACGACTGCAGTAAGAGTAATAATGCAATGCTTGAAAATGAACGTGAGGAGTTTTATATCGATATGCTTTTTGAAAACAAAGTAAGAATATCTGGAATATTCTATTGCAAGTGAACCAAAACATTATTCTGTTTAAACTTGATACTGGAGCACATGTAAATGTTCTTGCAGAATCTGAGTTTAATGCATTAAAGCCAAGACCAAAGTTACATCAGACAAATATAAAAGTGAAAGGGTATTCAGGTGCAGACATTCCAGTTAAAGGAATATGTGTGGCAAAAGTATCATACAAAAATATTGTGCACATGCTTCCATTTGTGGTGGTGCCAAAAAAAATGTACTGTCAATTCCAGGCTTATCTGCCTGTGAGAGACTGAATTTGGTGAAAAGTGTCTTAGTCCTGGACAGTGACACAGAGTCAGAATACAGTGACTTTATGAAAGAGCAAGAGAGAACAAAATTTGATTCCAACATGGCAAAAGTAAACAAAGTCATAAAGAAAGCTCCCTGACCCATCCCTTTGTTACCAGCATCTGACAAAGCATTGCCACCAAAGCCAAGCTTGCCGGTACAGTACAATATTGATCTGAAGCCAAAGAGTGACAAGAATCAGGATCCAATTGAAGAAGTGAAAGCACAAGTGAAGGAATTGAGAAGTTTTATTGAAATGATGAAGTCTCAGCATAAAAAAGAGATTACACATTTAATGAATGAATTAGATGAAGAAAAGAAGATTCATATTTCATTACAAATGGGGGTGAAGGAATTAAAAAAGCTACAGTAATTGAAGTACAATCTAGATCATACATGGTACAAACAGAAGAATAGCAGTGTTAAGAAGAAATCGCAAAGATCTCAAGAAAGAACCAACTTCAGAGTTACAGTTAACTGATGCAGACCAGACGAAACACGAAAATAACAACAAAAGACAAGAACTGTGTGAACCACTTAGAAGGTCTGCTCGTGTTTGTAAACCCTCAGAGAGACTGATAGAGACATGCTAAATCATACATTTGTTTTGATTAATGTTGCTAATTGTTTTTCTTTTTAAGGAAAGGAAGATGTAGTGATATCACATGTCACATGTAAGAACGTGATTGGACAGTGCCCTGAGCACGCGCAGAAATGATAGAATGATCAAGAAACTTGTATGGTGAACGTGGCTGCTGTTGTAAATAAAAGTTCTAGTTATATTCTTCCAGAATATGTTTCTTTATGAGTAACTCAAGGTACGTATAAAGACCACAACAATGCTTCTGGTGCCAACATAGCATACTTACAACTCATTAATCCTAACTGTACATCTTTGGAATGTGGGAAGAAACTGGAACACCCGGAGGAAACCTATACACTCATGGGAAGAATGTACAAACACCTTACAGGCAGTGCTGGGGACTGACCCCTGATCTGACAGATGGTGCTGTAAAGCATCATGCTAATCACTACGCTACCATGCCTCCCCTTCAGAAATAGCTCGCAAACGTGATTTCTGGGATGCTAGGTCTGCCGTGTGAGGAGAGATTGCATCAACCAGGCACACAGTCGCTGGAGTTCACATGAATGAAAGGGGATCTAATTGGAAAGTACAGGGTAAAATCTAATTCTTACAAGGCTAAAAAGACTGGACGTGAGGAAGGTCTTAAACTTACTGCTGGGATGTTCTGCACGATGACCGGAAGGGGGTGGGTTGGTGAGGGGAGGGGGGGGCAGGGGAAGTGGTCGTTGGGTTTGGAGGAAGGGAGCTAGTGAGTTTGGGACAGGTCTGTGGTTGGGTGGATGTAGGGTGACGAGGGCAGTGGGTTGATGGGACGAAGAGGAGTGGGGATTGGTGAGGAGGGGGTCAGTGGGCGAGGTAGGAAGGGCGGAGGGCTTCGGTGGGGAGGAGTTAGAGAACAAAAATGGGACAGCATGGTACAGTAGCATTGAGTGTAACACTATTACAGTGCCAGTGACACTGGTTCAATTCCTGCTGCTGTCTGTACATTCTCCCTGCGACCACATGGGTTTCCTTTGAGTGATCCGGTATCCTCCCATATTTCAAAGATGTACAGATTAGTAGGTTAAGTGGATACGTAGGAGTAATTCTGTAGTGTGGGCTCATTTAGCCGGAAGACCTGTTACTGTGCTGTACTTTAAATAAAATAAAAATTGTCTACTCTTGTCCATTCTTGTATTCAAATGAATCTGTGGGTAACAGGTTCAAGAAACAGGGTAAGGCATTTGGGACTGGGATGAGGAGAAAATTCCTTCACTTAGATTGTGGTGAATCTGTGAAAGTCTCTACCAGACTAGGCAGAGTTGGAGGCCAACTCCTATGACTTAATATATTGAAGAAGATAGATAGATTTATACACACACAAAATGCTAAAGGAATTCAGCAGGCCAGGCAGCATCTAGGAAAAGTTTTGGGCCAAAAACCTTTGGCAACTGTACTCTCTACCTAGATGCTGCCTGACCTGCTGTGTTCTTCCGGAATTGTGTGTTGCTTGGACTTCCAGCATCTGCTGATTTTCTCTTGTTGGAGATAGATTGATAGATAGGAAAGAGACATAAGGAGAGATTAGAAAGATGGTATTGAAATAGAGGATCAGCCGTAGGCTCAAAGACTGAATGACCAAATCCTGCTGTAGTTTTTTGCTGCTTCTATCTGCTGAGTGTTTTGATGACAGGCCTGTGTGTTGCGAGCTGCAGCATGTGCTTCCTGAGATTTCCCAGGCGCCTTGTGCAGCACCAGTCACCGGAAGAAATGTGTTGCAGCAAAGAACTCAGATGATGCATGGTCCTGCTAAAAATACTGACAGTTTGACTGAAGATCAAGCACATTGCCCGATGCCGATGCTGGCAAGTCCCTTGGTGTCTGACACAGGGAGCTGCTGCAGGCTTTTGCTCCTCTTGTTCAGGGAAAGTACAAAGCCCTGTGATGTAATACAAAGCAAAAATGTGGATGTTGGGAATCTGAAATAAAACAGAAAATACTGGAAATGGTCAGGAGGGCAGAAAACACCTGGGAAGAGAGAAATAGAATTATTATTTCATGTTGAGAACCTTTAATCAGAATGAGGATTTAAATTGCAGAGTTGCCAGGGAGATTGGACGGAAGGAACCAAATATACAGATTGTCTATTTTTAGGTGGAGGGGGTATTAAACTATGTGAAAGAGGGCGATAGAGGCTGTTGGATAATATAAGATGTAGAAGGAAAGTTGAAATTAGAGAGGATTTGAATCAGAAGTTATCAAAATAACACAGGGAACACTGCCAATGATGGAATGAGACATTAATCTGAAACATTAACTCTTTTTCTCTCTCTCCACTTTGCTGTCTGACTCATTGAGTATGTCCAGTGTTTCCTATTTTATTTCAGATTTTTAGCATCCCCAACTCTTAACTTTTATAGCTAATGAGCAAATGAACATTATAAATGCTCACAACATGTTTGAGTACTGTTGGGGGAGGACGGCCTACCTAGGGGAAGCAACAGTGGCCATGCCTCTGGCACAGAGTCTGGCCCTGTGGCTCAGAAGGGTAGGGAAAGGAAGAGGAAGGCAGCAGTGATAGAGCACTCTATAGTTAGGGGGTCAGACAGGTGATTCTGTGGATGCAGGAAAGAAACTCGAATGGTAGTTTGCCTCCCAGGTACCAGGATGTTTCAGATTGCGTCCAAGATAGCCTGCGGTGGGAGGGAGAACAGCCAGAGGTAGTGGTACATATTGGTACCAACGATGTAGGTAGGAAAAGGGAAGAGGTCCTGAAAAAAGACTACAGGGAGTTAGGAAGGGAGTTGAGAAGCAGGACCGCAAAGGTAGTAATCTCAGGATTACCACCTGTGCCATGCGATAGTGAGAATAGGAATAGGATGAGGTGGAGGATAAATGCGTGGCTGAGGGATTGGATCAGCGGGCAGGGTTTCAGATTTCTGGATCATTGGGACCTCTTTTGGGGCAGGTGTGACCTGTACAAAAAGGATGGGTTGCACGTGAATCTCAGGGGGACCAACATCCTGGAGGGGAGGTTTGCTAAGGCTACTGGGGAGAGTTTAAACTAGAATTGTTGGAGGGTGGGAACTGAACTGATGAGACTGGGGAAGAGGAGGTTAGCTGACAAATAGAGAAAGCTTGGAGACAGTGTGTGAGGGAGGATAGGCAGGTGATAGAGAAGGAACGCACTCAGACCGAAGGCTTGAGATGTGTCTATTTTAATGCAAGGAGTGTTGTGAACAAAGTGGATGAGCTTAGGGCGTGGATCAGTACTTGGAGATATGATGTTGTGGCCATTACAGAGACTTGGATGGCTCAGGGACAGGAATGGTTACTTCAAGTTCCGGGTTTTAGATGTTTCAGAAAGGACAGGGAGGGAGGCAAAAGAGGTGGGGGCATTGCACTGTTGATCAGAGATAGTGTAATGGCTGCAGTAAAGGTGGACATCATGGAGGGATTGTCTACGGAGTCTCTGTGGGTGGAGGTTAGGAACAGGAAGAGGTCAATAACTTTACCAGGTGTTTTTCAGAGGCTGCCTAATAGTAACAGGGATATCGAGGAGCAGATAGGGAAACAGATCCTGGAAAGGTGTAATAATAAGAGTTGTGGTGGTGGGAGATTTTAATTTCCCCAATATTAATTGGCATCTCCCTAGAGCAAAGGGTTTAGATGGAGTGGAGTTCATTAGGTGTGTTCAGGAAAGATTCTTGACACAGAATGTTGATAAGCCTACAAGAAGAGAGGCTGTACTTGATTTGGTATTGGGAAATGAACCTGGTCAGACGTCAGATCTCTCAGTGGGAGAGCATTTTGGAGATAGTGATCATAATTCTATCTCCTTTACAATAGCATTGGAGAGAGATAGGAACAGACAAGTTTGAAAAGCATTTAATTGGAGTAAGGGGAATTATGAGGCTATCAGGCAGGAAATTGGAGGCTTAACTTGGGAACAGATGTTCTCAGGGAAAAGTATGGAAGAAATGTGGCAAATACTCAGGGGATATTTGTGTAGAGTTCTGTATCGGTATGTTCTAATGAAACAGGGAAGTTAAGGTCGGATACAGGAACCGTGGTATACAAAGGCTGTAATAAATCTAGGCAAGAAGAAAAGAAAAGCTTGCAAAAGGTTCAGAGAGCTGGGTAATGTCAGAGATCTAGAAGATTATAAGGCTACTAGGAAGGAGCTTAAGAAGGAAATTAGGCGAGTCAGAAGAGGCCATGAGAAGGCCTTGGCGGGCAGGATTAAGGAAAACCACAAGGCATTCTAAAAGCATGTGAAGAGCAAGAGGATAAGGTGTAAAAGAATATGACCTATCAAGTGTGACACTGGGAAAGTGTGTATGGAACCGGAGGAAATAGCAGAACTACTTTATGAATACTTTACTTCAATATTCACTATGGGAAAGGATGTTAGTGATTGTAGTGATGACTTGCAGCAGACTGAAAATCTTGAACATGTAAATATTAAGAAAGAAGATGTGCTGGAGCTTTTGGAAAGTTTCAAGTTGGATAAGTCGCTGGAACCAGACAAAATGTACCCCGGGCTACCGTGGGAGGCGAGGGAGGAGATTGCTGAGCCTCTGGCGATGATCTTTGCATTATCAATGGGGACAGAAGAGGTTCTGGAGGATTGAAGGGTTGTGGATGTTGTTCCTTTATTCAAGAAAGGGAGTAGAGATCACCCAGGAAATTATAGACCAGTGAGTCTTACTTCAGTGGTTGTTAAATTGATGGAGAAGATCCTGAGAGGAGAGATATAATATGATTAGGAAAAGTCAGCATGGCTTTGTCAAGGGCAAGTTGTGCCTTACAAGTTTGATTGAATTTTTTGAGGATGTGACTAAACACATTTATGAAGGAAGAGCAGTAGATGTAGTGTATATGGATTTCAGCAAGGCATTTGATAAGGTACCCATGCAAGTCTTATTGAGAAAGTAAGGAGGCATGGGATCCAAAGGGACATTGCTTTGTGGATCCAGAACTGGCTTCCTACAGAAGGCAAAGTGTGATTGTAGATGGTTATATTCTGGATGGAGGTCAGTCACAAGTGGAGTGCCTCAGGGATCTGTTCTGAGACCCTTACTCTTCATGATTTTTATAAATGACCTGGATGGGGAAGTGGAGGGATGGGTTAATAAGTTTGCTGATGACACAAAGGTTGGAGGTGTTGTGGATAGTGTGGTGGACTGTCAGAGGTTACAGCGGGACATTGATAGGATGTGAAACTGGGCTGAGAAGTGGCAGATGGAGTTCCACCCAGATAAGTGTGAAGTGGTTCATTTTGTTAGGTCAAATATGATGGCAGAATATAATACAGTATTAATGGTAAGACTCTTGGCAGCGTGGAGGATCAGAGTGATCAGAGTCAATAGGATGCTCAAAGCAGCTACGCAGGTTGACTCTGTGGTTAAGAAGGTGTATGGTGTATTGTCTTTCATCAATCATGGAATAGAATTTAGGAGCCCTGAGGTAATTTTGCAGCTATATAGGACCCTGGTCAGACTCCACTTGGAGTACTGTGCTCAGTTCTGGTCGCCTCACTACAGGAAAGATGTGAAAGCCATAGAAAGGGTGCAGAGGAGATTTACAAGGATGTTGCCTGGATTGGGGAGCATGCCTAATGAGAATAGGTTGAATGAACTTCGCCTTTTCTCCTTGGAGAGAAGGAGGATGAGAGGTGACCTGATAGAGATGTACAAGACGATGAGAGGCATTGATCGTGTGGATAGTCAGAAGCTTTTTCCAAGGGCTGAAATGGTTGCCACAAGAGGACACATGTTTAAGGTTACCTACCACCCCACCAGCCTCCAGGTCCAACGTATAATTCTCTGTAACTTCCGCCACCTCCAATGGGATCACACTACCAAGCACATTTTTCCCTCCCCCCACTTTCTGCTTTTCGCAGGGATCACTCCCTACGCGACTCCCTTGTCCACTTGTCCCCTCCATCCCTTCCCACCGATCTCCCTCCTGGCACTTATCCTTGTAAACGGAACAAGTGCTACACCTGCCCTTACACTTCCTCCCACACCACCATTCAGGGCCCCAGACAGTCCTTCCAGGTGAGGCGACACTTCACCTGTGAGTTGGCTGGTGTGGTATATTGTGTCCGGTGCTCCCGGTGTGGCCTTTTATATATTGGTGAGACCCGACGCAGACTAGGAGACAGTTTCGCTGAACACCTACGCTTGGTCTGCCAGAAAAAAACAGGATCTCCCAGTGGCCACACATTTTAATTCCATGTCCCATTCCCATTCTGATATGTCTATCCATGGCCTCCTCTACTGTCAAAATGAATCCAAACTCACGTTGGAGGAACAACACCTTATATACCGGCTGGGTAGCCTCCAAACTGATGGCATGAACATTGACTTCTCTATCCTCCGTTAATGCCCCTCCTCCCCTTCTTACCACATCTCTGACATAGTTAGTTGTTTACCTGTTCTCCATCTCCCTCTGGTGCTCCCCTCCCCCTTTCTTTCTCCCTAGGCCTCCCATCCCATGATCCTTTCCCTTCTCCAGCTCTGTATCACTTTCGCCAATCACTTTTCCAGCTCTTAGCTTCATCCCACCCCCTCCAGTCTTGTCCTATCATTTTGCATTTCCCCCAACAACCACTACTTTCAAATCTCTTACTATCTTTCCTTTCGGTTAGTCCTGATGAAGGGTCTCGGCCCGAAACATTGACAGTGCTTCTCCTTATAGATGCTGCCCGGCCTGCTGTGTTCCACCAGCATTTTGTGTGTGTTGTTGTTTGAATTTCCAGCATCTGCAGATTTCCTCATGTGTACATGTTTAAGGTGCTGGGGAGTAGGTACAGAGGAGATGTCAGGGGTAACTTTTTTACTCAGAGTGTGGTGAGTGTATGGAATGGGCTGCCAGCAACAGTGAAGGAGGTGGATATGATAGGGTCTTTTAAGAGGCTTTTAGATAGGTACATGGAGCTTAGTAAAATAGAGGACTATAGGTAAGCCGAGTAGTTTCTAAGGCAGGGACATGTTTGGCAGAACTTTGTGGGCCGAAGGTTGCGCTGTTTTCTATGTTTCAATGTTTCTATTCCTTCTGCACATAAATCACTGCAGGAAGTTTTACTGAATTCTAAAGTTTGTGTAACCCTCCTGCAGGTTTGTATGCAAACTTGACTCAATAGCCAGTTCTGCTAACAGCCTAATGACCACAGCGGTGAGAAGGCCGCCTTTCATAAACAATAGGCATCTAGGGTCGGTATGATTTGGGGTTCAACCACAAAGAAATGATGTGCTGTTCCGATTAAAGAAACCTTGATTGGAGCGGATGCTGCGTAAATGCTGCCCATACACATTTGTCAGTTGGCCAGAAATAACAGATTGTCCACCGCATAAAATTATAAAGAAAGTATATTTACCCATTTCAGCTTCATCAAACAGTTAATAGGAAAATGAAAATAAAAAGGCCCATTACATTTAAACCAGACCAATGTGCACATGATGTTGGAACTCATACTGGAGTCGTCTGCATGAATTCACATACATTCCAAACTTCCTTCGAAGTCCAACTCAAACAAACTGGCTCTCTCTCAGGAGTATTGGCCCTTCTTCCTGGAGCCATTCATCTGCACAATGTACTTTGTGCAATGGAGACTCTCCTTCCATCGGCATTCTGCAGCATCTTCCCTTTGCTCTGCTCCGCAGCTCTCACCGAAAGCCCCTGAACCAGACTACTGTCCTTCAAAAAATTCTTCCCCACAGCCCTGATCGGCTGACTCACATTCCTGAGTCGGACAACATTTGTACTTATCTTAGCCGAAGCCAAAACACACTTTCCAGCAGGGCACACTGCTTTTACAGAAAACTGCTAATATAAGCTACCTCACAGCATAGCAGTAGAAATCTTAACCAGGACATTACATTAGCTCATGTGTCTTTCCAACACGAGTTCCCAACCTGGGGTTCACAGACTCTTAGGTTAAGAGTAGGAGTCCACGGGATAAAAGATTTTGGGAACGCAGCGTTTGGCGGGGTGGCAGTTGGTGCCACTCCTTCATAGCTCCAGCCACTCATATTCAATCCTCACCTGGGGTGCTGCCCGCGCCGGGTTTGCACATTTCTCCCTGTGACTGAGAGGGTTTCCTCTAGTATTCTAGGATTTGTTGTTTGGTTAATTGGCTACAAAAACTGTAGGTGAGTGGCAAAAGAATCAAAGGTGATTGGGAGAGAAGTCAGGTTGGAAGGCCACAGGAAAATAAAGATGATGGAATGGGATAGATGGAATTCCTCTTCTGAGAGCCAGGAATGAAACTGGTGAGCTAAATAACCTAAAGCCATCAGGTTGGGGGCTACCTAAACAGAACATGTGGTGTTGCTCAATTCCTCATTTTACCAGAAGGAGAAAAAATTGATTTCTCCTTCCAGTAGTTTTTTCCTCTTTCTCTTCTTTTCCCATTTCTTTTCTCCCTTCTCCTATTCCTCACTCTGGTCTCTTACCTGTTCTCTTCACCTGTCTATCTCTGGTGCCTCTCCTTCTTTCTTTTCTCCCATGGTCCACTCTCCTCTCCTAATAGATTCCTTCTTCTCCAGCCCTTACCTCCCCACCCTCACCTGGATTCTTCTATCAGCTTCTAGCTAGTCCTCCTTACCCACCCCTTATTTATCCCATCTATTTCCTGTCCCGATGAAAAGTCTCGGCCCAAAACACCAACCGTTGATTCATTTCCCAAGGATCTGCCTGACCTGCTGAGTTCCTCCAGCATTTTGTGTGTGTCGCCGTGGATTTACATTATCTGCAGAATCTCTTGTGTTTACAGTCCAATTATGTGTGACATGCAAGTGTTACTATCGTTTTGGCCACAGCACAGCATGTGCATAATTTCCAAACCTAACTTGTACAACATGTCTTTAACCCATGCAAGCAAACCAGAGCATCGCACATGGTCATTGAGAGAATGCATACATTTCTTGCAGACAGCAACGGGAATTGAACCACAATCTTACAACTGATGCTGAAAACATTATGCTGACCACTGTGCTACACTGCCTAAAGAATTCTTCCTCCTCTGTTTTCCTCACCACTGATTCTACCTGCAAATGAATCTTTAGGGAATCCTGAACAAGAACTCCATAGTCCTTTTACACTTCAGATTTTTGGAGTTTCTCTCCATTTAGAAAGTAGTCTACTCCTTTATTCTTCTACCAAAGTGCATGACCATACACTTCCCGACATTGTATTCCATCTTCCATTTCTTTGCCCCTTCTGTCTAAATCCTTCTGTAGCCTCGCTACTTCCTCAAATCTACCTGCTCCTCCACCTATCATTCCATGATCAAAGTCACTTAGATTACATTTCTTCCCCCTTTTGATGCTGCTGGTCCTCTGTCCCATTTTTTTTTGTTGTCTTTTCAAATTTCATTTGGACACAGTCTGGAGATATGCAGGGCATTACCTGCTCCCTTCTTCCTCCCTTGCCATGAAAGATCCAGATAACAATGTGAAAAAATCAATATTGCTGCAAAATATCAAAATGCCATCGATTTTCTACATTCACACTGGCATTTTGTGTATCTGTAGCTGAATTCTCAATTCAATCTAATTTAACTGTTAGTATTACCATTGCACTCAATAAACCTTCCTGCAATCTTCTACTTCGAATCACAGCACACTCCACTTGCGGTTTTGTCATAATTAAGATAGGACTGTGTCATCTCATGAGGAGAAGCAATTACATGAATAGATTATTCATGGCAACAAGAAAAGTGAAACTCATGAACAATGTCCTCATGTTCTGCATCTTGCTTTATTTGTAACATACCAGGGAAGACTTTTAAGGATCTGATTTCCCCACAGTGTAGAGTTTGATGTATTCCAAATACTCCTAAAGAAGGCTCTACAAAGAATATGAATTAACTGCTGTGACAAGTCCTAATTCACTGAGATACAAAGCTCAATTGTAGGCAGTGGATAAATTGAAATGGATGTATAAACTCTGGGTAGTACTTCACCGTTGAAAGTGCGCTCATTAAACATTAAGCCTACTGCTCTCATGTGCCAATGTAAATTATCACAAAGCATCATTGACATATAAGGAAGAACCCATCGCTATTGCCTGACTTCCCTATATTTCCATGTATCCTGAAGAAATAATGGATTAATACCATCTACAAACCTGTAAAGATGCTTAGATGACAGTTAATGCAGGTCAAAGATTACCTATGACTCAGGATGGATAGTATTTATAGGATTCCCTGTGAATGTGGAGCAGTGTATAATCGGCCAGATGGGATGCACAGTGGAAACCTACATCAAGGAGTACAGGTTACCTAGAGAAATTGGCAGCAGCAGAAAATTTCATTCGCAATGGCCATAGGATTGACTTTAACAGCTCAAGCCTACTGTGCTACGCCAGTGACTTTTGGGACTGCCTGGTGAAGGAAGATATTGAAATAAAACTAGAGGAATAGAATTTTAATCAGGACAAAGGTCTTGCTCTAAGTAATAACTGGAATTTGGTTGCAAACAAGGTGGGACAGCAGAAACCTGATTGGATGACTAAACAATCAGGAGGAATAGATGAAAGGGGTGTAAATACCACCAGAATAGACATGCCTAGGCATCATTCCTGATGAAGATGGCAGAGTTTGTGATTGAAACGTCAGTTAAATTTGATACCTGTAACCATCTGGAAACCCAGGGAAGAGTATATTCACCAGGAAAGCACAGGATTCTTTTTCAATAAAAACAGATTTTTGATGATTTTCACAATAAACGTTGAGGGTTATGCTGCATAAATCAGTATTCATTTTCCAATGCTACTTCAAAATGTTGGCACTGGAAGCATGCAACATTTGCATGCTGCTCACAGCACATCCTCAGTCTGTGCCAGTCGTTGACACAAATGCAGCATTTCAATGGTTCTATGGCTCCAAGGTTCCATTTAGTATCAAAGAATGTATTAGGTATACAACCTGAACTTCTTACTCTTCACAAATATCCAAGAAACAGAAGAAAAACCCCAGAGAATGAATGACTGAAAACCATAACATCAGATATGGGAGCAGAATTCATCCCTTTGGCCCATTGAGTCTGCTCCGCCATTTCATCATGGCTGATCCAATTTTCCTCTCAGACCCAATTTCCTGCCTTCTTCCCATATCCCTTAATGCTCTGACCAATGAAGAATCTATCAACTTCTACCTTAAATATACATAAAGATATTGCTTCCACAGCTGCCTGTAGCAGGAATTCCACAGACTCGCTATCCTTTGGCTACAGAAATTGGAACTCACCTGTTCTAAAAGGATGACCCTCTATCCTGATCCTTACCTCTGGTCTTAGGCATCCTCTCCATATCCACTCTATCAAGTCCATTCACCATTCTGTAGTTTTCAATGAGTTCACCCCTCATTCATCTGAATTCTGGTGAATGCAGGCCCAGAGCCATCAGGCAGTCTTCATATGACAAGCCATTCAAAACTGGAATCATTTTTGTGAACCTGTTTTTAAACCCTCTCCAGTTTCAGCACATTCTTCCTAAGGGGCCCAAACTTGCTCACAGTACTCCAAGCGAGACCTCAGCAATGCTTTATAAATTTTAAACATTAATCTTTGCTTTTATATTCTAGTCCTCTTGAAGTGAATGCGAACATTACATTTGCCTTCCTCGCCACAGACTCAATCTGCAAATTAATCTATAGTGAATCCAGCACAAGGAATCACAAGTCCCTTTGTGACTTTGTTGTTTTTTTTAAATTTTCTCTGCATTTAGAAAATAGTCAACCATTTCATTTCTCACAAACTGCATGACCATAGATTTCCTGACACTGTATTCCATCTGCCATTTCTTAGCCCATTTTACTAATCTGTCTGAGTTCTTCTGTAGCCACTCTACTTAATACCACCTGGTCCTTTAGCTATCTTCATATTTTCTGCAAACTTTGCAACAAAGCCATTAATTCCATCATCCAAATCATTGACATATGATGAAAAAATAATTGGTTCCAACACAAGCCCCTGTGGAACACCTCTAGTCATTGGCAGCCAACTAGAAAAGGCCCCATTTATTCCCACTCTTTGCCTCCTGCCAATCAGCCACTGCTTTATCCATGCTAGCATCTTTCCTGTAATACTATGGACTCATAGCTTGTTAAGCATCTTCATTTGTGGCATCTTGTTAAAGGCCTGAAAATCTATGTACACTATAACAGTTGATTCTCCTTTGCCTATCCTGCTTATTATCTCTTCAAGGAATTCAAACAGATTTGTCAGACAAGACTTTCCCTTGAGGAAACCATACTGACTAGCCTATTTTATCACGTCACTCCAAGTACCCTGAGAGTCAACTCCAACATCTTCCCAACCACCGAGGTCAGACTAACTGGCCTATAGATTCCTTTCTTCTGTCCCTCTCCCTTCTTGAAGACTGGAATTATATTTGCAATTTTCCAGTCTTCTGGAAACATTCCAGAAACTAATGATTCTTGAAAGATCATTACTAATGCCTCCACGATCTCTTCAGCACCTCATTAAGAACTCTGGAACACCATCTGGTCCAGGTGACTTATCCCTCTTCAGACCTTTGTTTCCCTAATAACCTTCTCTCTAATTATGTTAACTTCACACACTTCATGCTCCTGACACCGAGAACTTCCACCACGTTGCTAGTGTTCTCCACAGTGAAGAGTGATGCCAAATATTTATTCAGTTTGTCTACTATTTCATTGTCCCCTATTACTACATATCCAGCATCATTTCCAGCAGTCCAATATCCACTCTTGCCTTTTTTACCCTTTATTTATCTGAAGAAACTGTTGGTGCCGTCTTAAATATTATTGGCTAGCTTACTGTCATATTTCATCTTTACCTTCTTAATCACTTTTAGTTGCCTTCTGGAAACATATTAAAACTTCGGCCCACAATGCTGCACTGAGCATGTACTTACTTTAGAAATTACCTAGTGTTACCCATAGCCCTCTATTTTCCTAATCCCTATGAACCTATCCAGGAGTCTCTTAAAAGACCCTTTTGTATCCACCTCCACCACCCTCACTGGCAGCCCATTCCACACACTCACCCCCCTCTATATAAAAAACTACCCCTGACACCTCCTTCCGCACCTTCTTCCAAGCACCTTAAAACTGTACCTCTCGTATAGCCATTTCAGCCCTGGGAAAAAGCCTCTGACTATCCACATGATTGATACCTCTCATCATCTTATACACATCTGTCAGGTCATCTCTCATCCTCTGTTACTCCAAGGAAAAAAGGAAAAGTCTGTTGGTCTTTAAAAGCTTCCCCCTCAAACGTCCACTAATCATTGCTCTATTATATTCCCACTCTTCAGCTTTTATGTTGGCTTTGACATCTCTTCTTAGCCATTGGTTGTCTCATCTTTCTTTGGAATACTTCTTCCTCTTTGGGAAGATAAATCCTGTTTCTGCCGAATTGTTTCCAGAAATTCCAGCCATTGCTGCTTTGCCATTATCCCATATTCTTTCCCTATCAATTCTGGCTAACTCCTCTCTCATGCCTCTATAATTTCTTTACTCTACTGTAATACCGATACATCTAACTTTAGCCTCTTTCTCAAATTTCAGGGTGAATTTGATCACATTCCCCTGATGGTTCTTTTTCCTTAAGCTCTGTAAACAATTCTGGTTCAGTGCACAACACCCAATCCAGAATAGCTGATCATCTAGTGAGCCCAACCAAGAGCTGCTCTTAGAAGCTACCTCATAGGCACTCTAAAAATTCTCTCTCCTGTAATCCAGCACCAACCTGATTTTTCCAATCTAGCTGCATATTGAATTTCCCAAGACTCTTGTAACATTTCCCTTTCAGCATGCATTTTTTATCTCCCATTTTAATTTGTAGGCAACATCCTTACTACTGTTTATGTTACTTCTCTCTCTGTCTCAGCAGAAGGTTAAGGATAAAAATGTTATGGAGGCTAGGGCCATAACGTACCCCAGTTCCAAGGCATTGGCGATCAGGGACCTATCCACTGTCTCTAGAGATTATCCTCACATGAAGTGTCTCAGAATGTCAATATTTTCTCTGCCTCGATCGATCCTGCCTGACCTTCTGATCCTCTCCATCAGTTTGTTCCTGGATTCAGTAACTGCTAACATACCTCTTAGGAATTAGTAATCAGATTGGACTGAGTCAACATGGATTTACAAAATGAAGATCTTGTTTGACGTACCTATTCCTTTTCCAAGGTTGCAACAAGTAAAATAAATGAGTTAATATGGTATATTTGCATATCCTGAAGCTTTTCAATGAGGTATCTTGTAATATAACTAAAGAATATCTGAGTTAATGGCACTGGAGGGTAAATTACTGCTGCAAATGATGTAACGATTAGATTTATATGTCACATGCATGATACATTGAAATATGGAAATATACAGTGAAAGGCATTGTTTGTGTCAAAGACCAACACAGTCCAAATATGTGCTGGAGGGCAACCTGCAAAGGTCACCAACGTAGTATGCCCATAATTTATTAACCCTCACTGACCCAACAAGAGGAAATCTGCAGATGCTGGAAATTCAAACAACACACACAAAATGCTGGTGGAACACAGCAGGCCAGGCAGCATCTATAAGGAGAAGCACTGTCGATGTAATTTTCTGGTGGACCGTGCTTAGGTGTTCAGCGAAACAGTCTCCCAGTCTGCGTTGGGTCTCACCTTACTGATCCATGTGTGTTTGGAATGTGGAACGAAAGTGGAGCAACTGAAGGAAACCCACGTGGTCGTGGGATGAAGGTACAAACACCTTACAGACAGAGGAGTGAATTAAACCCCGACTGCTAGTGCTATAAAGTGTCATGCTAACTGCTATGCCATGTTGACAGGAAAGAGCAAGAAAAATAAGTGCATAATTTTTCAGTTGAGTGTCTGTGATATGGGAATGGGTGCCTGGCCTTGACATTCCATAACTTATGTCAATCTTTTGGATGAAGGAGGAAATGTAATACCTTTAGCTTGCTGATGATGCCCATGACAGTGTGAGCTGTGAGAAGAATCCAGGAAGGCAAGAGATGGATATATATGGGTCAAGAGCAAGACAGATGGAAAATGTGCAGATGGTAATCAGCATCATCATTATGTGCTGTGTGGTATGATATGGGGGGGTCATGGTCTTTACGACCATGATTGTTCTTGGCAAATTTTTCTGTAAAAGTGTTTTGCCATTGCCTTCTCCTGGACAGTGTCTTTACAAGAGGGGCAACCCCATCCATTATCAATACTCTTCAGAGATGGTCTGCCTGGTGTCAGTGGTTGTATAACCAGTACTAGTGATATGCACCAACTGCTCACGTGACCATCCACCACATGTTCCCATGGCTTCACATGACCCTTAGCACACACTAAGCAGGTGCTACACCTTGCCGAAGGGTGACCTGCAGTCCTGCGGAGAGTCTTACACTTCCTTCTGTGGACACGTATCTCCACCCCACCACCCAGAAGATGGTAAAGTAGAAGAATTAGTAAATTACCAAGAGATGTTGGTGTCCACCAGGACCTGAATAATCTGGTACATGTGTCATTAAAAGTTAACTTTTTAGTATAGTAAGCAATTAGGAAGACAAATAATATGCTGGCCTTTATTGCAAAAGGTTTTAAGAACAAGATTTGATTGGTCTTTCTCCAATTATATTGGGAATACCATAGAATCACATCTGAAATCATCCCTGTAACAAAGGGATAACTCTACTCCACCGCTACTTTATTATTTCCCATCAGTCACCTTATGTACAGCCTAGTGTCACTTTATGTGTTTAAGATATGTACTAATATATAGTGTGTTTTTATTCTTATTATTGTTTCTTTATCTTTTATGTTTTTCTTTGTGCTGCATCAGAGCTGAAGAAACAATTATTTTGTTCTCTTGGAAATGTCATTAACAGATAGGTCTCCCTGTTTAAGGAAGGATGCTGTAAGGGAGTGAAATGAATGTTCAGGAACCGAGTACGTAACTTGGATGTGATGTAATAGGAGGGATGAGAAGCACGGTTCTCAGTGACAGTGGTACAAAAGGTATTTGTTGATGCAGAGCTCATCACTCCTACTCCTTGGCTATCAAGTTTGGTGGGTATGGATAAGCAAACCATGCTGAGGATCCGTTTGGAACTATGAGGACAAACGCAAGGTGTTACACTTTGGAAGGAGAACCCCAGGTACAGTAGGACACACACAGTGACTGGTAGGGTACTGAGGAGTGCGGTAGAACAATGGGAAAAGACATCCACAATTCTTTGAAAGTTGCATTAGAAGACAGGGTAATAAAGAGAGTTTCTGGCACATTGGTCTTCATAAATTAAAGTATTGAGTACAGGAGTTGGGTTGTTATATCGAAGTTGTATAAGACATTGTTGAGGCATAATTTAGAAAATGGTGTGCAGTTCTGATATTCTACCTATAGGAAAGGTGTCAATAAGATTGAAAAAGTGCAGAGAAGATTTACAAGTTTGTTGCCAGGACTTGACGATCTGAGATAGAAGGAATGGTTAAATAGGTTAGGACTTTAAAAGACCATGAGCCATAGGAGCAGAACTATGCCATATTGCCCATTGAATCCTCTCTGCCATTCAATCCTGTTTGATCTTTATTTTCTCCTCCTCAACCCCAGTTCCTGACCTTCTCCCCATAAGCTTTGATGCCATGTCCAATCAAGAACCTATCAATCTCTACCTTAAATATACCCAACGACCTGGCTTCCACAGTTGCATGTGGCAACGAATTCCACAAATTCACCACCCTTCGGCTAAAAAAATGTCTCCACATCTGTGTTTTGAAAGGGTGCCCCTCTATCCTGAGACTGTGCCCTCTTGTCCTAGACTTTCCCACCATGGGAAACATCCTTTCCACATCGACTCTGTGTAGGTCTTTAAACATTCAAAAGGTTTCAGTGAGATCCCCTCTCATCCTTCTGAACTCCAGCGACTACAGACACAGAGCCATCAATTGTCCCTCATATGATAACCCTTTCATTCCTGGAATCATCCTTGTGAACCTCCTCTGGACCCTCTCCAATGCCAGGACATCTTTTCTAAGATGAGGAGCCCAAAACTATACACAATGCTCAAGGTGAGGGCTCGCCCGGGCCTCATGAAGCCTCAGCATCACATCCCTGCTCTTATATTCTAGACCTCTTGAAATGAATGCTAACATGGCATTTGGCTTCCTCACCACAGACTGAATCTGCAAGTTAATCTGTTCTGCACAAGGACTCATAAATCCCTTTGCAGCTCAGATTTTTGGATTTTCTCCCTGTTTAGAAAATATTTATACCCTGGAGTATAGGAGAATGAGGGGAGATTTGATGAAAGCAAATAGTGCAAATAAAAAGAAATGAGAACTTGAGTCCTTGAAAGTGAGCCTGTAGGTTGTAGAGTCAGTTTAGTGTTGAGGTGAATGAAGCTATCCATGATGGTTTGGGAACCTAATGGTTGTAGGTTTCAGAACCTGGTAGTGTGGGACCTAATTATTCTGTACCTCTTTCCTGCTGGTAGTAGCGAGCAGTAGATGGTAAAAGCCCTGAGGAACAAAATGAAACAACTAAATTGCAACATGCAGAAGCTAAAATTCAAACGATGGAGGTTACCTCCAACTCAGATCCAGCAAAGGTGAAAGCAGCTGCAGATTCTGTGCCTGAGAGATTTTGCCTGAGGGATCCCGTGATTGTTTGGATTCGAAAGCTACCTGTCTCATCTGAATGAGTAAACTAACTTAGAAAAGATAAGGAATAATGTTTTACACATATCTTTGAGCAAGTAGCCTAATGCGTCAAAATAATGTTGCAGCAGAGCCAGTGCTATGTCCCTCAATGACAATGTAAGTTATTGCCTCAGAAACAGTTCTTGGAGGAATTATCGTACAAGATAGTTAACTGACATATGGTGATACATGCCATTCCCAAACTGAAAAGCAGCTCTTATTAGTTACATAAGGGCTAGTGAAGTTCCATTAGGAACATGTCGGAGAAATCTACATGCATAGACTGATCACAAAGACTTTGAAGTCCTGACGAAGGGTCTCGGCCTAAAACATAGACTGCTCATTTCAACGGATGCTGCCCAACCTGCTGAGTTCATCCAGCTTGTTTGTATGTGTTTATTTGACCACAACATCTGCAGTGTACTTTGTGTTTACACTTTGAAGTGAGTGTGATGGCAAATCTTCATCAAGGCCCACCAGACCACAATGGCTAATTCTATGTTTGAAAAAATAGACTGTTCCTGCTGCTTAAATGATTACCATATTGTGTTCTTTTTCCTCCTCCCACCTTCTTATTATGGCTTCTCCACCCTTCCTTTCTAGTCCTGATGAAGGGTTTTGGCCCAAAACATTGAGTTTTTATTCCCCTCCACTGATACTACCTGACTTGCCGAGTTCTTGCAACATTTTGTGTGTTGAATTGTTACTATTCTGTAGAATAACCTATATGACAGACAAAACACGTCCTTGAATATCTTCATGCAGAAAGGATAGATCACTGGCATGGAGTGATCTGTAGCTAGTGAATACACCGAAGGATTAGTTCTTTTGTTGAGGATTGATGAAGATGCTGCAGCAAGAGTCATAACTTAATACAATGCTACAGAAGTGGCATGCAGTTCTTATAAGAAGGTGGCCTGAGAGGCAGATGGAGCTTCCTCTCAATTTAGCCTCAAACATCTGTTACCAGAATCCCCCTCCCCTTGTAATAATGATCAGGGAGGCACAGAGAGAATCTGTAATTATCGACAAGTTCCTTTTTTGTCTCAATGGAACTTACACAAATGAATACCTGTATGCATAGCTACTAAGTTTCCCTGACCTTCTATGAGCAATCAAAGAGTAGAAAAGATAATACCAGTTAAAAAGGAGTCTTTGCTGCTGGCCCCATGTTCCTTATAGTCCTGTTTCAAATCTCCTTGTCTGTGGGCACCTCACATCCACAATGGTGAATTTCCTGTAGAGTCATTGCTGCCAGCAGACTTGAAGCATATATTCATTCCTTACCAATTCAACTGTTACTTTCCAATGTCATTGGCTATAGGCAACCTGATTGACCTTTAATACCTTCTTATTGGTTCTGATCTGGAAGTGACAACTGGCTCTTTTTTCTCAATCAGCAACCAGCTCATATCGCACAATGCAAATACAGTCACAAACCTGCATGTTATATTTTAACCAAAGAACACCTCACAAATAACTTATGATTCTAAATTGATCCCTAGTCCAACAGATTACCTGGAGCATCATTGTGTCTACTTCTAAGCTCTGATCAAGCCAAGCAATTTTATCTCACAAAATGGAAGACACTGAGTCTCTTCATAAAAAGACAGCCTCCATATCTTTGACCTCATGGCAAGAACAAAGAGAATTAGTCTGTCTGTTTCCACTGTCCTTGATTCACCTGAATTCACTGATTTGTAGACTGTAGTTCTTTCTGGCCAGCATCTCCCTTCTCTTGATCTCAAGATATTTATCTTAGGATCACTATCCTCTTCTATTCTGCTGATTATTCACAGGACTTCCATGAACCCCCAGCAGTTGTGTGACACTTACATTTACTAGAACTATGGGACATACTGCAGCCTTAAGATTTGGGGGAGTAAATTTAGGATGGAGATGAGAAGGAACTGCTTTTCCCTAAGAATGGCGAATCTGCATTTTAGAACATAACATAGGAAATAGGAACAGGAGTAGGCCATATGGCCCATTGAGCCTGTTCCGCCTTTCAATAGTCTGACCATGGATTTATCTCCACCTACATGCCTTTTCCCCATAACCCTTAATTCCCCTACTATGCAAAAATTCTTTCCCCAATGAAGCAGTGGAGGCTACCTCAGTAAATGTATTTAGGACAAGGTTGGATAAATTTTTGCATAGTAGAGGAGTTAAGGGTTATGGGGAAAAGCAGACAGGTGGAGATGAGTCCATGGTCAGATCAGACATGATCTTATTTAATGGCAGAGCAGGCTCAATGGGCCAGATGGCCTACTCCTGCTCCTATTTCTTATGTTCTTACACACAGATAAAGATACCATTTATTTAATGAAATCATACATTCTGTATATGCCCTCTATTGTGGATCTGTACTCTTCCAGGTTGAAGAAGAGGGCAGGGAACATCATAAAGGACTCCTTCCATCCTGCGCATGGACTGTTTGAACTGCTTCCGTCTGGTAGCCGCTTCAGATCCCTCCAGACTAATAGGCACTGGAGAAGTTTTTTCCCTACTGCGGTCACTTTGCTGAACAGTTAACTGCCGGTTAACTGTCGGCTAACTATTACTTGGATTGCACTACTTGTATGTATAATCTATATTTTCATTTATATTTATCATTATTATTGTTATGAGCAGAGAGACAACATCTACCAGAAGTAAATTCCTTGTATGTGTACAGGTACTTGGCGATTAAAGTCTGATTCTGATTCTGATACAATCATCTTCTCTACATTACAAAGCCAACTTCCTCGTCCTTGCATGCAACTTCAGCCTTCCACCTTCTAAGGTGATACACATTAAACAATACCATTATGAGCATACATAAAATTGCTATTACAGCAGCATGCGATGTTATGTTCACCCATGGATGTATTTGAACATTTGATCCCCAATTCCAGAAGTTATCCCAAGAATCCGAGTCAATCAATATTTCATTTGGCTTATCAGCACATCATAATAACTGCTGTACATTAAGTCTATTGATGGATTACCTCCTTTGCTTCTGCCACAACTCGAGTCCAGTCTGCAGTCAAATGAGGACGCAGCGGCAACTCGGTTTAACATAGTCCCACAAATATCAATCTGTATCAGTTTGTTGGATTGTGAGGTTCTCCTTAGTATTTATTGTTAGCTGAGACAAAGTTTGCTCTCCAATAGTCAAATCTGAAGTCCATTCCCAATTTATGACTTTCCACAGGACACTATTTCCATCCCTTGGTGTAATTTCATGTTGCTGTTGCTATATAATATCTGTCCTACCTATGCAAATTGTAAGAAAAACTTGTTATTTATGAGCAAAATAGACAACGAACAATTGCCGTAAGTACTGAAACCACAATTCTGAAGTTTCTGTCAGGTCGTCTTTTCTAGACGAGCCCTGTGGTTTCCCCCTTGATAACATCTTGATAAGTCTACACCCTTTCCTGATACCATTCACAACAATGTGGGTGGGTTACTGAAGAAGACTTCTCATGATATTTGCCCACATTGTGAACGCTTTTCAAAGAGTAATTTAAATTATTTCCATGCTTTGGAATATGAAAATACCAGACCAACATTAAACCTTCCTTTACTGTACCCAGTGCTTTATTGGTTAGTGTGACTCAAGGATACATTTCCCAAACCCCTTGCTTTAGTTGGTCATCTGATACCCAATTTGGTATTGATATATATCAAATTATAGTAAAATTATACCAAACATGGCAAGCAACCAACTAGCATATGAGGCACAGATCTTAGCTTTATGCATTATGAATTACATGGTTCATAATCAGATTTTCTTGTAACTTGAAGGGGATTTGGAAACTTAAGTGAATCCAGAGTTACCCATGATGCTTTCTGACCAGTATAATTAGTCTGTATCTGATCCCTATAATTTTTTCCAAACAATTTATGCTCTTATTTCCAGCCTCAATTGTTAATTATTTTAAGTCTATTTTCTACCTGTTTTTTCGGCTTATCCAGTCTAGGTTCCCTATTATCTTTGAATTCAAGCCAACCAGCTTTTTCCACCCAATTCCATCTCATGTTGGGTAGGTAGGAACCAACATGTTTTCCCTTTGTTTAATTTTCTTGACAAAACTTCCCTGATTTTCAGACTGAGAGAATGGAAAAATTCCTTCTTGGTCAAATCTATTGCCATCTCTTTGGAACAACTTTTCCAACACCAAATCAGAATCCTTATGTACATCGAATGTCAAGTCTCCAAAATCAGGATAATCATGTACAGCAGTTGTTAGATGCCAAAGGTGATAACATTCCTGCTTCACTCCCACCAATTTTAATTGGTTAATGTGATACCATCCATGTTTATCTGGAGAAGTTGGTACTCTGTGCACTGATGGACTTGCTTAGTTTATAATTTCATAGGACCCTGCAGACTTGGATTTAAACAAGAGATTTTATTAGTATATTCTAATAATTACACTTTATCCTGGACTTAATTCTATTGGACTGACTTTTGACTCAAAGTCTGTTGCCTTTTCTTTCCTAATTGATGGACTGCCACAGAATTGGCCTCCTTCTATTAGTGTACCCAGTTTTCTGACTCAATCCCATCTATTTTGGGTTCTGACAAGCCTAACCCTAACAACTCCTCCAATCCTCTCATGTCTCTTTCAGTTTTCTAAGGAGTGTAACCCATTGATTATGCCACTATATTCCTTATAATCATCAGTAGACAAGGCATTTCCAGCATTTTGGCAATCATATTTTTTTGGTAGTCAAAGCATCCTATCCACAATTCCACTAGACTGTGGTGTATAGGGTATACAAAATCTCGGCTTGATTCCTAAAGTCACCATGTCATCTTGTATTATCTTGGCTGTAAAATGTGTGCCTGAATCTGATTCTATACTCTGAGGTAAGCTCCAGCGAGTGAAGACCCTTTCCAATAAGATTTTTGCTGTGGCTTTGGTTGTGTTTATCTTAAGCTTCCACCCAACTGGTGGAAGTATCTACCACAAGAAGACTATATTTGTACTTTGCTGGGGTGGGTAGTAAGGATCCAACATAATTTATCTGAAAATTAGTCCAAGGCCCTTCCACTGG
Source organism: Hypanus sabinus (assembly GCF_030144855.1). Lineage (NCBI taxonomy): Eukaryota > Metazoa > Chordata > Chondrichthyes > Myliobatiformes > Dasyatidae > Hypanus > Hypanus sabinus. The sequence goes on along the minus strand of NC_082707.1, from coordinate 26,309,027 downwards.
TCTGGTATGTCAGAGAACCACACACACAAAATGCTGGTGGAACACAGCAGGCCAGGCAGCATCTATAGGGAGAAGCGCTGTCGATGTTTCGGGCCGAGACCCTTCGTCAGGACTAACCGAAAGGAAAGATAGTAAGAGATTTGAAAGTAGTGGCGGGAGGGGGAAATGCGAAATGATAGCAGAACGCCGGAGGGGGTGGGATGAAGCTAAGAGCTGGAAAGATGATTGGAGAAAATGATACAGAGCTGGAGATGGGAAAGGATTATGGGACGGGAGGCCTCAGGAGAAAGAAAGGAGGTGGGGGGAAGACCAGAGGGAGATGGAGAACAGGCAAATGACTAATTATGTCAGAGTTGGGGTAAGAAGGGGAGGAGGGGCATTAATGGAAGTTAGAGAAGTCAATGTTCATGCCATCAGGTTGGAGGCTACCCAGCCGGTGTATAAGGCCATGGATAGACATATCAGAATGGGAATGGGATGTGGAATTAAAATGTATAACTCTCCGTAATGTGTTTGGTAGTGGGATCCCGTTGGAGGTGGATCCTTTCTTTCTCCTGAGGCCTCCTGCCCCATGATCCTTTCCCTTCTCCAGCTCTGTATCACTTTCGCCAATCACCTTTCCAGCTCTTAGCTTCATCCCACCCCCTCCGGTCTTCTCCTATCATTTCGCATTTCCCCCTCCCGCCACTACTTTCAAATCTCTTACTATCTTTCCTTTCGGTTAGTCCTGACGAAGGGTCTCGGCCCGAAACATTGACAGCGCTTCTCCCTATAGATGCTGCCTGGCCTGCTGTGTTCCACCAGCATTTTGTGTGTGTTGTTTGAATTTCCAGCATCTGCAGATTTCCTCGTGGTATGTCAGAGGGCTGCTTTCTTTGCATTTATTTTTTTAACTCCCTGGCTTTCTTCCCCTCCTCAGTCAAATCTATTACCTTAATCTGTTGCTGCTTCTGCCTTTCCATTTCCCCAATCTGCAGCTGTCGCTGGTACCCATTTAAAGCACCTTGCCTTGCTAATTCATCAGCTTCTTAGTTCCCTCAGGGGAGAACGTAGACTGGGCTTTCACCTTCATGACTCCATCTTCTTTCCCCTTTACTTCTTCAAATATATACCGCAACAGAGCAGCACATCAGAGGGGCTTTCCGTCAGCTGAAACAAAACCTCTCACTTCCCATGGAGACAAATATTCCATAAAGCTATCAGATGGTAAGACTGATCACATTCGTGGTGGGTGACCACATATACCACAGCTTCTGCAGCCTGTACTGGGTAACTTCAGTGCTATGCCATACACTTCCTGGCCATGTCCCATTGAGGGGCCACCTACAAAATAGCTAAAATAAGTTTTCTTTTCCTTTGTTTGTGAATTTGTTCTCAATATTGCTTTCTAGTCTCCATCCACCACCCCTTTCCCTTACTATTTCGTTAACAAATGATTCCCTGGGATTATTTGCTATCATATCTTGACACCCATGTGATTCTCCAGTATAATAAAGATTATCTGTAAGGAAGGCAGAAACTTGAATACCTTTTACAGCTACATCTCCACCCTGCAATGCCAAGACTGGCAGGACATCTTAATTCAAACATCCAGCAGTAGCTAGATAAATGCTGAAATGCTGTTTGGACCAGTCCAATATTTGAAAAGCGAGTTTTAGGAATGTTCCCTAAATGTTCCAATCTTCTTTAGTGTTAAATTCAAATTCCAAACATAACTGCCCATTAATGAATAATTTCCCTGAGTGCCCATTTCCCTCAGAAATGTGGGCATCTCATTTCCAGAATAGGGATGCACAAATTTCAGTCTCAACCCAGATTACACCTGGCTTAGTGTGAAATCACAGTTTCTCTAAATTCAATTCCATGGAAAATGAATAGTGAAATACAAACCAAAAACACAGAGAGGTAAACAAAAATCCATGGCTGCACTGTTCTTCCTTTAGAACCTTCCACAAGTAAAAGCAGAATTTAAGATAAACCATTAATGATCTCCATGAAAAGCTTTCACACATTTTTTAAAGAACCATGGTGGAGAGAAAAAATCCTGTGGGGTGGGGGCACCTGACACATTAACACATTGATACAATTTCTCAAAGGCCTCTCTCTCTCTCGCGCACACACACACACACACACACACACACATTCTCTCTGTCGGAAGTGAACTCAATCTAGTTACATTTTACACATTTCAAACATGCCAACCATTTATACTTTAAACGATTTCAGAAAATCTGCTTCCATTGTCCTTGATTCACCTGAATTCACTGAATTGTAGACTGGTTTTTTTTCTGGCTAACATGTCCTTGTTCAAGAAACCTTTCAGGCTTCTGGTGATTACTTTCCAGAGGTGAAAGGGCAGTGTTGGACTGTGATAAGTAGAAACCTTTTCCCTTAACTGTTGTGAGCCTAAGAGTGTTGTGGAGGTTGAATCATTTAATATATATTCAAGGCAGAAAATTATAGATTTTTAGACTTTCAGGGGCAACAAGAGGGTGGTGAGTTGTCTGATGCACTTGCAGAAGCAGATGCAATCACAGCATTTAAAACTAATTGGGATAGCTACTTGGATAGAGTAGGTCTAGAGTGGCCTAACCAGACAAATGGTAGGAGCTCTGTTAGGCAATTTGGTCAGCATAGGTGAATTAGGCAGAAGGTCCTATTTCCGTTGTATGACTCTGGTTTTGCCTGTTTCTTGGCGGCGTTTGAGCAAGGTCTATAGCGTATTGTAAATAGCCAGAGGTAAGTACTGTGAGTGTTTATGGTCATGTAGCTCCCACTTCAGAATTAGTACGAGAAATCCCCAAAAAATGATGCAAAATGCTGGAAATATTTGCTGAAGGAATCACAGGCTTATCTTGTTTGAAGTCACCAGCCAGGCTGAGAATGGCCTAATCAATATGTTACTGTGACCTTGAGCTTCTCTTCCTTCCCACTTTCATTCTCCATCATGCTGCCTCTATGCCCCCCTACGCTGTACTACCATTCAATATAAGTTCAAGTTCAATATAAGCTCATTTCATTTATAGTTACCTACAGCATTCCCAATTCAACAATTTATGATACTCTGCATTTGTGGCATTTTTCGTATTTCTATCACAACACCAATATCCCTACTCCTCTAATCCAGATTAATTTCTTGCTTTCTTTTAACTTGTCTCATTCTTATCTTTTTTCATGTTGGAATATTTGCTTTTGTTAGTTACTCTTCCTTGCAATCTTCACACCCTAAACATTGCTGTCTTCCAGTTCTCCCAATCCCAATGATAAGTGTTTGGCCTGAAGCAACTCTTTTTCTCACCCCACAAATGCACGCTGCTGAGGACTTCCAACCCTTTTTCTCAAAGCCACCACTGCAGGCAGAATGCTAGAAGCAGTGTGTCTCAACCATGGACGCTGCCACAGCATCTGTGTGCTCTTGCAGGTGGGCAGCTGAAGAAGTTGGCAATCGCGCATGTTCTAGCCAATTTGGATTTCTTGGTAATTGTATTTAACTCCCTTCCTCTCATTTCAACCTTGTCTAAAGATTGTCATAAGTATTGTCTAAAATACAGCAACATCAACGCTTACTGCTTCCATTTCCCACAACCCAAGATAGAAGACAGGTGCTTTAGATAGACTCTTTTAAAGGAGTGGTATAACTTTAGTTTGAGGTTACTGCTTTTCAGCCATGGTGACCACATGAGTTTTTAGTTAGTTTGAAAGCATTTTTAGTTATGGTCCTGTTGGCTTTGCATTTTTTATTTTACTTTGTCCTAGACAATTCTAATTAAAACTAAACAAACTGTTCTTTCCAAATCCGTATCTATCCCTCTGTACTTGGCCCATCAATGAACTCTATTCAGCGAGGCATGACCATCGAAATGGATGCAGCAAAGATAGAACAATTGAAATTGGCCCTGAATTTTGTTGGTCAGGTCTGAGGGAAGTCAAATTCAGTGGAGAATGGGTTGGCAGATGTTGCTCACACAGTGTGACAACTACTCTTAGGGTGGCAAGCCCAGGCTAAACTAAACTTTGTTGATCAGGTAGGGTCAGGTAGTAGCCGTCTCTATTTCCTGAGGAGGCTGAGGTCCTTTAACATCTGCCGGCCGATGCTGAGGATGTTCGACGAGGCTGTGGTGGCCAGTGCTATCATGTTTGCTGTTGTGTGCTGGGGCAGCAGGCTGAGGGTAGCAGACACCAACAGAATCAACAAACTCATTCGCAAGGCCAGTGATGTTGTGGGGATGGAACTGGACTGTCTGACGGAGGTGTCTGAAAAGAGGATGTTGTCCAAGTTGCATGCCATCTTGGACAATGTCTCCCATCCACTTCATAATGTACTGGTTAGGCACAGGAGTACATTCAGCCAGAGACTCATTCCACCAAGATGTCACACTGAGTGTCACAGGAAGTCATTGCTGCCTGTGGCCACAAAACCTTACAACTCCTCCCTTGGAGTGTCAGACACCCTGAGCCAATAGGCTGGTTCTGGACTTATTTCAACTTGGCATGATTAACTTATTATTATTTAATTATTTATGATTTTATATTGCTATATTTCTACAGTATTCTTGCTTGGTGCGACTGTAACAAAACCCAATTGCGCTCGGGATCAATAAAGTATGTCTGTCTGTCTGTCTGCCAAAGTCAAAGTCTGTTGAGGCTAGGTTGGCAGAAATGGCTCACGCAGTGTGGCAACTACTCTCTGAGCGACAAGTCTAGTCCAGGCAGGAAGAACAGGTGTCAACACTTGCAGCTCACCACAGACAGCCAGAATCAGGTGGCAATTATTACTGCTCTCATTGTTGCTATTAAGCAGCCTCCAGCCAGGATAGTCCCAATTCCAACATCAGCACCTCGCACATCATCCTCTCATCACCATCAGCTGCTAATGCCCTGATTCTCTTGGCAATTTCCAGACCAGAACCAAGTATTCCTCCACCAGGCAGACACTCGGGTGACTCTAATGGCTGTAGGAATTTTATTACCCCGTGTGAGCTAACTTTCCAAACCCAGCCAGGTCGGTTCAGTAATGATGCACATGAACTGGCTTATGTGGTGGATTTCTTAGACTGGTGTTTCCCAACCCTTTTTAGCCCAACTAAAGCACTTTCATACATGCCAATGCCCCTCTTAGGCACAATATACTTTCCGACACCCCTGTAGTGTAAAAACATGTCTACCATATACTAACATGAGAAAAATGATTCTGTTTTAAGTTTTTATTTGTCTTCAAACCTCCCAACACAGTACCTGTGCACTGTACAGCAGCTTTGATATCAATGTGATCCTTGAGCTTGATGGTTTTTAGCAAGATCTGAAACATCTGGTTCAAGTTGTAAGAGCAAAAGCCTCAAGTCCCCACAAGTAATTATGTCCAAGCGGCTCCTGCTTTTTTTGAATACTGCACTGAACCCTCTTTCAATAAGGTAGGAGGATGGAAATGCAATGAAGAGTAGTTTGGCTTTTCTTCAAAGACCAAGAAACTTTGTCTATCAGTGTAACCACATACCAGAAAAGCAGACATTTTTGAAAAACATTTTTGCTTCTTCATCACCCTGAATTTTGATAATTTCTTCTTGCAAATTCTCTTCCTGTAATTCCACCTTGCAAAGAACTGGGTTAATTACCCAGTCCAGAATTTTCAGATTGTTCAAATGCTTGAATCAATTCTGAATATCCTTCTTCAGTGACAGCAGATATATGTAGTCCACTTGCAAATAACCATCTGTGAAAGAAAGGGCCATACTTTCCATGGAAGGAAACTCCTAATATTTTGGTTATATATTTCTAATTTTCTAATAAGAGAGGGCACATCACTTTTTGCCTGGTTTAAACTGAAATTCTCACCTTATAGTTTCATATTTAGAATGTTCATTTTGTCCTACAGATCGGCTAGGTCTGCCACATCTCCACATGGAAGTTCAATCTTGTTTCCCAAACTCTTGTCAACTTTGAGCAAAAACTCAACCACAGTATTAAAAGAACAAAGAAACGTTTTAAGCAGCACCCTTTGACAGCCAATGCACTTCAGTGTGAAGAAGCAAGTGTTCAAACTCTTCATTGTTATCTTGGCATAGCTGGTGAAAAATTTTGCAATTTAATGGATGAGCTTTAATTTTGTTTATAACAGATATTACAATAGTTATGCTTGAAAAAAGATGCTGGCTGAGGTTTTTTGTCTGCGAGATTTTGACGATGAATTACACAATGGATTGCAAACAGACTTGGAATTTCTTTTTTCATAAATACCACTGAACCAGCACGGCAACTTGTTATTTATGGTTCTCCATCTGTTGCACATAAAATCATGTTCCTAGTCAGAATACTTTTATCCTTAATATATGTTTGAGCTCATTGTAGATAGACTCTCCATTGATATTTGTTTATAATTATTACAAAAGAGAATCACTTCATAAATTTTCCCATTTTTGATAACTGCGCATATACCATTAGTAATGCCTTGTTGTCTTGCACAGCTGACTTATCCAGTGCTATCCCAAATTCTGTGTGTTGGTAAATGATGTACATATGTATATATATAATTAATGGGACTAAATTAAAATTAAAAATTAACACAAACTGGAAATGCCTATCGGATGGTGACACAGCAGCGAGTTGAACAATTGGTCAGGTCTCTTGTCTCAAGTTAGGGTACCACTTACTGCACACACCCCCACCCCCCCACCACCAAGGATCTTGAATGCCCCCGATGACTTCTATTTCCCCTAATAGCCCTTGGGGATAGTACCAGCCCCGTTGGGAATCACTGTCTTAGACGGACCCCCGCTCAGCCTATTCAATGCTCTATGAGAACAAGACTCCCCTGCAGCCAGTCTTACAGCAATTTTTTAGTGGAGTTCAAGAGAGTGCTTGACCTTCCAGTACACGGTCAGGAGACTCCCCACACTCTCCTGTTCCTGTGGCAAGGGAGGGGGACATTGAGAGACTGCGCAGTAAACTTCTGTACTTCTGTGATTGAGATCGGGTGGAATGAGAGATCCCTTATCACTGCTTTCCAGCGCAGGGGTCTGGCATGTGATCGCAGCGCGTGATGAACAGAACAGCCTGGATGACCAGACCAACCTGGCTATTTGAATGGACAACCAGACAGCTGAGTATTGCAGAGAGAGAATGCCCTGAAACTTTCAGATCACTGCCTGTCTTCACCCTTTCCCCTGTCCGCAGAGGAGCCCATGCAGTGTGGAGAGAGGGGAGAGCCATGCCTTTCTCGTGAGGATTGAGACTGGTGCAGGAGAACAGGTTGCAGCCTCTACTGTGGCTCTGGAGGACACTTACAGGCATCATGTCCCAAGTACCCAGAAAATGAAGATACCCATCAGCAGGGAGGGAAATTCTGATGGGTTGATTCTCCCTGCAGGCATCATCGCTTAATTGAGTAGTGCTCCTAGTTCCTTTGTCATGGGGGTCCAGATCCAAGAATTTCCTGCTTTTACTGATTCCAGGGCAGCTGGGAACTTCATGGATGTTAATCCGCTCAAAGAACAGAAGTTGCCACTCACCAACTGAGAGAATATTGATGTTAAGGCTCTGGATGGTTAGCCTTTGTGCAGCAGCAGGAGCACCTTCCCACAGTACACCGCCAACTTGTGCCAGAAGGCAACCATAGGGAACATCTCTCTTATCTTGTTGACTAACTTGAACCACGTCTGGCTCTTGGCTTTCCCTGGTAATTTCGACACCCACAGATCAATTGGTCCCTAAAAGCATATCCCCTCCTATGTCAACTGCTAATGTGGACCTGTCTGGTGTTCCATGTGAATATGCTGACCTTCTTGAGATCTTCAGTAAGAAGAAGATCACCTCCTTGTCTCTACGCTAACTATACGAGACAGCCATTGACCTTTTATCCAGTTCTAGTCCTCTCAAGAGCCACTCTTTTCTCTCTCTCATCCTGAAAGAGTGGCCATGGAAAAATACATCAGATAGAAGTTTTCTGTTGATCAGCCTTGCCATCAGGGATGGGCTTCTTCTTTTGTGAGCATAAACCAGCTCCATCCCGGATTTGATTATAGGCCCATTAACAGCATCATGGTGAAGAATCACCACCCTAGTTCTCCAGCTTGCCTCTGCATTTGAACATCTCCAGGGAGCTACCATGTCCTTCAAGGTAGACCTGTGCAATGCTTACAGCCTGACTTGCATCCACGAAGAGAATGAGTGTAAGATAGCATTCAACACCGCTCCTGGCCACTATAAGTACCTTGAGATGCTAGTTAATCTGGCTTTTCAATGTTCCTGCTGCTTTTCAGGGCCTGGTCAATTATGTGCTCTGAGAGATGCTGAATCAGTTTGTTTTTATTTTGTATATTCAGGCACAAGTATTCCTGCTCTTGTCTGGAAGTTTCCCAGATAGCTTGTTGGGAGCAAATTTTATGCCAAGACAGAGAAGTGTAGGTTCCATAAAGAGCAGATGTCACTCGTAGCTCTGACCTCACCCCTTCCATTGTTCAGGCACACACATAGGGGCCCAAACCATCTATGGGCAAACAGGTGAGACGCTTCATAGGCTTGCAAACTTCTCTTGCCACATCATCAGAAACTTCAGCGGCTCACGTAAATGCACCCACCAAGAAAATCTCAGCAGGATTGCAATGGACAAGTGGAGCAGGCCAGACATTCATTTCCGCACTGCAGCATCCAGACCCACGCCATCCATCCTTCACTGAGTTTGACACATCTGATGCTGGCATTGGAACTGTACTCTCCCAGTGCTGCACCTTTGTGCTTTTCTTTCCCATTGCTTGACCCCTGCAGGGTGCAACAATAATGTCCAGAATCAAGAACTTCCAGTTGTCAAGGAGGCCCTGGAGGCTTGGGAACACTGACTGAAGGGGGCAAAGCCCCCCTTTCTGGGATGGAAAGATCATAAAAACCACTCCCACGTGTTTGATGCCAAGAGACTTAACTCCCTTCGAGCTCTGCAGATTTCCTCGTGATTTCCCTTCTAGCTCATTGGGCTCCTTTCATCACCCAGTTTAATTCAACCCTCACCTACAATCCTGGCAGCAAGAATATCAAGGACGATGCTCTCTCACAAGATTGACAACTCTGAGGACAATGCAAATGCTGAGCTCCTCCTTCCCCACACATGCATCTCTGCTCTGGTGATTTGGGAAACAGAATCAGAGGTGAAGGCTGCCCAGCAGTCAGTTTCAGGCCCTACTGGCTGCTTATCCCTGCCACTTTGCTCCCCATATTGTCAGAGTGCTGTCACTCTTCACATCTGGTTGGCTACATGGGGATTCAATGGATCCTGGAATTTATAAAGGTATAATTTTAGTAGCCGTTTGTGTCCCACAATGTCCACGACTTTGTCTCTGCCTGTTCTACTTGTGTCCAGACTAAGTCACCATGCCAGCATCCTGCTGGTCTGCTTTGCCTGAAATACTGCCTGTGCCTCACCACCCCTGCTCCTGCCTCTTGGTCGATTTCATTACTGGTCTTCGTCCGTTAGATGGGAACACTACCTTTTTTCTGATAGTTGTGGACCGTTTTGCTAAAGCAGTACATTTCATCGCCCTCCCCAAGCTCCTGTCAGCTCATCATTTAGCATGTGTTTCGGCTGCTTTGCTTACCTCAGGACACAGTGAATGATCAAGAACCAAAGTTCCAAGTTCATTTATTATCAAAGTAGTTTTGAAATCTTTGAAATCTGTCTTCTTACAGGCAGTCACAAAACAAAGAAGTACACTAAAACTCATTAAAAAAAGACTATCAGACACCAAATGTGCAGGAAAAAACACGAATCATGCAAATATTACAAGTAAGCAAAAACATTCAGAACTAAATTTCATGAAAGTGAGTCCATAGCCATGAAACTAGTCATCACTTCAGCTGGTCCAGCTGAGTCCTGATGAAGTGTGTTGGTCTGAAACTTCGACTGTACACTTTTCCATAGATGCTGCCTGGCCTCCTCAGTTCCTCCAGCATGTTTTGTGTGTCACAGCCAATCCAGGAGCTCACTAGTTGTAGGCCACAGCTTCAGTTCTGCACAGAGATGTGTAAACTTCTTGGAGCAGCAGGTTGAATACTGATCCATCCAACTTCTCCAACCCTAACAACCTGAGCTTTTCAATCTGGCTGAAATCTTAAATTAGCCAATTCTCAGGTTGTTCCTTGTTCTCAGACCGAGCCCCTGCTGCTTTGAAATGCTCTTGGGTTCTGCACCCATGGACTCGATTTGGCCAGTACCCAACCTTTCCATTGTGGTCCAGTGCTTAAGTCGGCCAAACAGCAGGTTGTTCTTCACTCTTGGACCCAGACCCTGCCGTCTCAACTCTGCTTCACTTCAGTTTTTCTGCTTCAAATCTCATTAAACTCTGCTCCCACAATGGCTCATTCCCCGCTCCTCTGCCCAGGCCCCATTACCTTCATTAGGCCTATACCCACCCTGGCGCAACTGTCCTGCACCATCAAGACATCAATTTACACCATAAAAATGTCAGTTGGTAAACTGTGGTTCAAAAGTTCAGCTCCAAAAGGGAAGTTACCAGTTGTTGATTACATTGATTATTTTCCAGAAAAAGTGTGAGCAAAAAAGTAGCTAGTACTTGTGTTTGTTGCCAGCAAGTCGTCACTGTGCTTAAACTAATTTTTTTTTCTCAACTTTGGAAGGCTTTTTATTCTCTTTTGGGAGCCACAGCCAACCTCTCATTGGATTTCCATCACCAATCTAACGGCCAGACTGAGAGTGTATCAGGAGTAGAACCAACCCAGTGCTGCCTTGTCTCCTCCAACCTCATAGGCTGGGCTAGAACTCCCAACAGGTCTTGGCAGAGATTTCCCACAATAACATCCAGTTGATTCCACTGTCATGTCCCTCTTTGAATGCCAGAAGTGATTCCAGCAATGACTCTTCACTGACCAAGAGACTGGGATGGGAGTCCCTCTGGCTGAACGGTTGGTCCAATGCTACAAGCGCACATGATGACTGAGCCAGGCCTTCTCTGTTATGCACCGAGAAGCAATATGCCCTGCAGGCTGATTGGCTCCACTGACAGGTGAGTCCTTACAAGCCAGGGGAAAAGTATGGCTGGCATCTAAGGATCTTCCATTGAGATTGAGAGCTGCAAGTAAGTTATGTGTTCTGTGTGACAATTCATAGTGGAAAAGGCTATCAACAGAGCCTCCTATAGTGTGTGCCTACAATCATCTATGAGGATTCTCCATATTTTTCCTTTCTAGCTGGTTCTGGCTCCTCCTTCTCCCCGTTTGGTGGATGGGACCCTGTGCAGCATCTTCTGGCATCTCACCACGTGTGGGGGAGGATCCAGCATCTCGTGGATTTGAAGGGGTATGGCTCAGGGAAACATTCTTGGTTTCCAGCTTGAGATGTCCTGGACAAGTCTCTTATCCAAGACTTCCACTGGGCACAGACCTCTGGCGCCTTGGGAAATGTGCCTAGGGAGGGGGGTCCTGTCACAGCCACAGACACTGCTGTGGAATCTGGGCACCTCTTACAGGCTGGAAGAAGGCAGCAATCATGGACGTGCGAATACACGTTCCAGCCACTGAGGATTTCTTTATCATTGTATTTAATTCCCTTTCTTTTGTTTCAGACTCGTCAAGTCTTGACCAAAGCACAGAAATGACAACTTACCTTATTCCAAGTTTCGGGAAGGAAGACTAGTGCTTCAGATAGGCTTTGTTAAAAGAGTGGAATAAATCAAGTTTTTTTTTTAAACATTATTCTTTCACGGGATGCTGGCTTCACAGCTAAACCACCATTTATTGCCCATCACTAGGTGCCCTTGAGGTGGTGATAAGCTGTCTTCTCGAACTGCTGCAATCTCTGAGGTGTAGGTACACTCACAGTGCTGTTAGGGAGGAAATTCCATGATTTTGACCCAGTGATCCATGATTTTATGTGTGCTGATGGAAATGTGGTCCAGAGCTGCCCCCCCCCCACCCCCCGGGAACTAGGCCGCTAATGAGAGAGAGAGAGAGAGAGAGAGAGAGAGATGAGGAACCGAGGTAGAGACATCTGCTACAGGTAAGAGAGAGAGAGAGAGAGACGATTGATATATGTATTATGGCTTCTTCACTTATTATTTACCTTTCGCTGCAAGGACACTTCTTTGCTTGTTAACATTCCTGAGGAGACAGTAGGAGCGGCCTAGTTTGATGGACATGGACATATTGAGTTGATGGATGGCTGATACCCCATCAATGGGGATAAAAGACGGGTCTGGGGAGACACCCTCAGACACACCAGTGGACACTGAAAGAGTGTTGTGCACCCACAGGAAGATGGGGGCCTGGAGGATGGGTTCAGGAGAACCGCTCCGGAGCACAGTGGATGAAGGCAGACTGGTGGGGACTTGTGTGTGTGTCCACCCTGGCCTGGGTGATGAGCCCATCACTGAAGAATGGTCTAGCCTGGAACGGAAGGGTCATAGTTGATGACCCCAGTGGTACAATGGAACTAGAAGATGATGGAAGGTTTGCCTGCTGCAGCTGCTCAATCTCTCGCTCGCTCTCTCTCTCTCCAACAATTGCAACACAACAACAACTACCTCAGCACAAACTGAACTGAACTTTATATTCTTCCATGACAATTCATTTACCCCTAGACTTTGATAGAGCTTGTTTCTTATTATTGATTATCATTCCTACACTTCTATGTTTATTATTGCTAACCTGTTTTATATGTATATTTGCTTTTTTGATGTTGTATTGCTTAGTTTACTAATAAACATCTTTAGTTACAGTACCACCAGACTCCAACGTATCCTTCCATTTCTGAGGATCTGTTAACCCAGTTACGGGGTACGTAACACAATGAAGAAACGATGAAATGTTTCCAAGTCAGGATGGTGAGTGACTTGAGGGGGATTTCCAAGTGGTGGTGTTCCCAGGTATCTGCTGTTCTCATCGTTCTAGATGGTAGTGGTCGTGGGTCTGGAAGGTGCTGCCTTAGGAACTTTGGTGTGTTGCTGCAGTGCATCCTGTAGATAGTACACACTGCTGCAATTGTTCGTTGATGGCGGAGGGATTGGGTGCTTGTTGGAAGGGGTACCAATCAAATGCCTTGTACTGGATGGTGTCAAGCTTCTTGAGTATTGATGGAGCTGCAGTCAACAAGGCGTGTGGCAAATATCCTATTACGCTCCTGACCTGAACCTTGCAGATGGAGGAGAGGTTTTGGGAAATCAGGAAGTGAGTTTCACATTGCAGGACTCCTAGCCTATGACCTGCTCTGGTAGCCACAGTGGCTAGACCAGTTCAGTTTCCTGTCAATGGTAACCCTCAGCTTGTGGTTACTTCTTTCAAGATGCAGTGATGGCATGAGCTTTTAGTTAGGTTGAGAGTTTTTTTTTTAGTTGGCAGCCCTGTTGGCTTAGCATTTATTATTTTCCTTTGTTCTGTACAGTTCTAATTAAAATTCAGTGAACTGTTCATTCCAAATCCATATCTCACCCTCTGCACTTTGACCATCACCAAACTGGTGTCACAGTGTTTCCAAAGGAAAATGGACACATCCTCAAGGAGGAATAATTTGCAAGGCTGAGGGGAGAGGGCAGGGGAATGAGACAAATGCAATCGGTCTAGCAGCAGTTGGAATAGATTGGATGGGCCAAATAGTTTACACTTGCCTTGAAAACTGAATTGAGCAATTTGATTTGTCAGACACGTCATCTAAAACTTTGGCAAACTTCTATAGATGTGCAGTGGACAATATCCTGATTGGTTGAATCATGGACTGTATGTAAACACCAATACCAAAGGATGGAAGTACCTACAGAAAGTGGTGGATAGAGCTCAGTCCATCACAGGAAAAACCCGCCCCACCACTGAGCACATTTACAAGGAGTGCTGCCACAATAGAGCAGCATCTAGCATCAAGGACTCTCAACCACTGGGCAAGGCTCCCTTTTTACTGCCACCATCAGGAAGGAGGTACAGGAGCTTTAGGTCCCACAGCACCAGGTTCACGAAGAGTTATTACCCCTCAACCATCAGTCTCCTGACCCATAACTTCATTCACCTCAACACTGAATTGATTCAACAACCTATGGACTTACTTTCAAGGACTCCACAACTTATGTTCTCAGTCTTATTTATTTACTTATTTATTATTATTATTATTTTTTTCTTGTATTTGCACAGTTTCTCTTCTTTTCAGATTGGTTGCTTGTCAAACTTTGTGTGTAGTTTTACATTAATTCTATTGTATTTCTCTGTTCTACTGTGAATGCCTGCAAGAAAATGAATCTCAATATTGTATTTGGTAACATATACATACTTTGATAATAAACTTACTATGGACTTTGAAATTTACTTTCAACTTTGAAATTGGTCACTATATCTCAAAAAAGCTTCCACTACCAATGCAGTATCCAACTCTCCCCTTCTGCATCTCATTCCTTGGAAATACTGAATGCTTGAAGTGCATAGTGAAACAAATGTTGTGGTAAATTTGGTGATTAACAAATCTACTTTTGGAATTCCTCTTCAGGCTGTGACTTTACAATGGCCATTATGCTTGCTGTGTGTGAACGGACCTCTTCAAAGATCCCTTGGAAACGTTGTGCTACTTCAACTGCTTTACTTCCATTTAATGTTTCAATAAAAGCTTCAGGTTTTGGCTAGTTAGAAAACAAAGAATCAAGCTTATTCAGCTTGGAAAACTAAGGGATTACTAAGATTTTCTGATTTATTTTTAGATAATTGTTTCATGTCTTTTGAGCAATTATCCAACAAATATAACTTGCCAAGATTTCATTTTGTTAGATATTTACAGACTAGACATTTTTTAAGTTCTGTACTCTCTACGTTTCCAAATTTTGTGCCTTCAGATACTTTGGAGAGTTTATTTGAATTAGACCCTTTTCAAAAAGGGCTTATTTCAAAACTTTATAATATAATTATGAAGAAAAAAAAACAAAAAAAGAAAACAAAGTGAATGTTCAGATATTTTAAAGGCATATATTAAGCACATCGTGCTTCTACAAATACAAGGAGCCAGCCTTCACTCAAGTCTAGCAATCAATGACACTGAGTTCTGAATTTCTATAGCCATAATAAAAACACAGAAATAGATTTGATAGTCTGATATTTATTGTTACTAAATTGCCTAGGGAAGGTAGGAAAATAGTTTAGAAAAGGCAGTATCATAAAATTCATAATCATTGAGGCATGTTATGAAAAGCTGACGATAAGTAAATTTACTATACATTTTACATATTTTTCATTGTTTTATCATATTTGAAAATATATCCTAAAATTTCACCAATAGAAATACATACAGTATTGTGCAAAAGTGTTAGGCATGCTAGGTGCATATATATACCTAAGACTTCTGCATAGTTCTGAATATTATATTTTTATGTATACTTTCTTGGAGTAGCTCAAGAGAGAAAGTAGTGCAATTTAGCATAGTTTTGTTAGCATATCAAAACTGATCCTTGAGAAGAACTAAAAGGTAAGTTTTCTATTTCTCCACACTCCTGCTTAAAGTCTCTAATGCTTAAGGCATTTTGGAATATTGTATGCTGCAGACCGCTCTGTGAAATTCTACCTAATTTTACAGAATCCATCAGGCTGGTTGGACATGCTTCAACTGACTTGTTCAGTTTCATATCAGTGATTCACATTACTCAAACGATGTGGAAGAATTAGTATTATCTTTGCAATCTGTTTCAATCCCTATAATTAAAATAATGAAAAAAAACATTAGTAGTTGTCTGTGGAATTGCCAAGAACTTAAGTTCTACAAAGCAAAACAAAGATGGAAATGAGCTCAAGTACTTACAGCAGAGATTGTTTCATAGTTTGAAAAATCTTTGTTCATTAATCGCTTTTCTCAAAGTACAAAAAATCCTGTGGGGGAAAAAATAATTCCAATTAAATTTAACTGACCAAAATCTGTTTTAAAAAAAAGCATACTTCCCCAAGAATTCAGGTTAATCAGCGTTACAGTGTAAATAATTTGATGAGACGTAATAAATCATTTAAATCCTCACAGTCCTTCAGACTAAAGAGAATTGTGTGAAAACTCTAAATATAATTCACTACAATATTTAATCCACACTATTTAGATTTCATGGTTCTCGTTATCACGCTTTCAATGTTCTTTCAGGCATTTGGTATATGGTTGTAATTTAGCCTTATAACCTCTAGTGGAGGTACAAGACACTGCAGAAACAGGACTCTGAGCACAACACAATCTGCATAAAACATAAAACAGTACAGCCCAGTGGAGGCTCTTCAGCTGACAATGTTGTGCTGACCTTTTAATCAGTCTAAGAGCAAGCTAATCCTTCCCTCCCACATAGCCTTCCATTTTCCCTTCATCCATGTGCCCATCTAAGAGCCTTTTAAATGGTTCTGATGCATTTGCCTGAATCACCACACCCGGCAGAGGATTCTATGCACCTTCTACTCACTTTGTGAAAAACCTTACCTCTGACATCCCCAAACTTCTTTCCAAACATCTTAAAGTTATGCCCCCCTCGTATTAACCAGGTACTGGCTGTCCACTTGATCTATGCCTCTTATCATCTTGTATACCTCTATCAAGTCATTTCTTCTTCTCTCCAAAGAGAAAAGCCCTACTTCACTCAATATATCCTCACCATATCTGCTCTCCAATCCATGCAGCATCCTCAGCACCCTTTCTAAAGCTTCCACATGCTTCCTATAATGAGGCAATCAGAACAGAACACAATACTCTATGTGTGCTCTGACCAGAGCTTTATAGAACTCAGTTCCTCGACTAATGAAGGCTTACATATCATTTGCTTTCTTAAGCAGTTGCAAGTTTTTCCACTTCAAGATAAACTCAGAAGGTCAAGCAGCGTCTGTGGGGTTAGAAAATGTCAGTGTTTTATGCTGTCCTGCATCCTGACGCAGGGCTTTGACCTGAAATGTCAGCAATTCTTTTCCTTCCACAGATGGACAATGACATAGATTAGCATTATTTGTCACAAGAACTTTGGAATAGCAAAACAAACAGAGAAATGTGTCAGTTTCATCACTGACCAATGCAGTTTCAGGATGTGTGAGGACAGCCCAGAGGTGTCAGCATGTTTCTGGAACAAGCATAACATGCCCACAACTTTCTAACCCCTGCTAACCCATCTGTTTTTGGAACGTGGGAGGAAACTGGTGCACTGGGATGAAACCCACATGGTCATGGGGAGAGCTTAGAAACTCCTTACAGAGTGTGGTGGAAATTGAACTGGCGTTGTAAAGTGCTGCACTAACCACAAGGCCACCATACCACTACTTGACCCACTGACTTCTTCCAGAAGATGGTTTATAACTGTCCGTTGACTTTAATCACACATTTACCCTGCTGCTTCGAATTGAACGTGCAGTATCAGCATTTTTACTGAGGAGCAGTGTACCCCAGGTGCTTTCTGAGGAAGAGGTGTAACTGACCATTTGTGGGTTGTAACTATGCTACAGTAAGAATTATGAAAATTAAATAAATAGTGCAAAAAGAGAGGAAAAAGTGAGGTAGTGTTCATGGGTTTGTAGTCTGTTCAGAAATCTGATGGTGGAGGGGAAGAAGCTGTTCAAAAATGTTGAGTGTGTGTCTTCAGGCTCCAGTATCTCCTTCTTGATGGTAGCAATAAGACAAGGGCATGTCCTGGATGGTGAGGATCCTTAATGATAGATGCTGCCTTCAAGACTTCTTGAAGTTGAACTCAATGGTAGGGAGGTTTGTGCCTATGATGGAGATCTGCAGCATTTTCTGAACCTGTATATTGGTGCCTCCATATTGGGCAAGATGGAGATGACGTGACCATTCAAAATGCTCTTCAGAGTACATCTATAGAACTTTGCTGGAGTATTTGGTGACATAGAAAACTCAAATCCTGCTGAACTACAGCCGTTGGCATGTCTTCTTTGTAACTGCATCAATATGTTTGGCCTAGGATAGATCTTCAGAGATGTTGACATCCAGGAACTTGAAGCTGCTCTCTTTTTCCAATGCTAACCCCTCGATGAGGATTGGTATATTTTCCTGGCTTCCCCTTTTCAGAAGTCCACAATCATTTCCTTGGTCTTACTGACATCGAGTACAATGCTGTTATTATTACACAACTCAACCAGCTGATCTATTCCACTCCTGTTTAACTTGCTGACACCATCTGCGATTCTGCCAACAACACGTGTTATTGACAAATTTATTGATGGAGTTTGAGTGGTTCGCAGCCACACCGTTATGAATGTTGGGAGAGCAGAGCAGTGGACTAAACACACATCCATGAGGTGCTACTATGCTGAATGCCAGCAAGGAGGAGATGTTATTTCTGCTCCAGTCTAATATGCTCTCCTGATTTCTATACACAACCTTAAGTCCCAAAGTTGAGTTTCATGGTTTGGTCTCCATTCTAATGCTGTATACTTCTTCAAATCTCCATGGGATTGTAAAGTTGTTGTGGCCTATCCTCATCATGCATTTTTCTTTAATTTGTTGTATCTGGTTCTTTGCTGGATCTGCTACAGTGATTCTTCCTTTATTTATTCCAATGACCAACAAGAGGACCACAATCTTGTCATAGTGTCTGGAGGCTTGCATGCCTCAATGACTCAGAGACCTATGTTGAATGGAGTCAGGGCTTTCTGCTTTGGCTCTTGGTAGGGTCACCCATTCCAAACAGGTCAAAGGGTAGAGGCAGACTAAGAGTGGTCCACCAGTCCTCCAGGTTTGGGGGTTCAGCTCAGAGCTAACCACTCTGACTGGTAAAACAAAGCTGTTATGGAAGCACCAATGAAGAATCCTTCGACATCTGAGTCTGATGGTATTCCTGAGTCTCCATTTGGGACTTGTGTGACTGACAGTAATGAAAACCAAAAGGAAGCTACTGATGTGATGCCAGATATTGAGGAATTTTCCAGAAAAAGCCAGTGGCGTAGTAGGCACTAAGTTGCTGCAGTGAAGGCCAGTGACTGGGAGGGATTAAGTGGTAGTGAATTTAGATTTTTAAGAACACCTTCCACCTCTGGAAGAAAGGCACTAACCATCTGCCCTGTCTATGTCACATAATTTTATATACATATATCAGGTCACCTCTCAATTTCCAATGTCCTAGAGGAAACAATCTAAGTTTTGGAAAAACTCCTTAAACCTAATACAGAGTAGCATATCTGCTCTTAAGACAGATTGGAAAGGTCCATCAATTTCTGTCACATAATGACATTGAAAAACTAATTCATGTTTTTATACTGAATAGACTAGATTATTGTGACGTAATCTCTATTTCACAGAGACATGGCTCGCTCCAAATACATCGCATATGTCAGTAGGACCGAAAGATTTTTTTGATGCACAAGATAGACTAGACTGATGATTCAGAGAAGGCAAAAGGTGGAGAAATGTGTTTTATGATAAACTATTTGTGGTGCTCGAACATTGTAGTCTTGTTGCACTTTTGTTCCACCCAGCCTGGACGATCTAATGATTAAATGCTGACCATTCTACTTACTGAGAGAGTTCTCCTCCGTGATCCTGACTGCAGTTTACATACTGCCAAAAGATGACATTAATCAGGCACTCAAGACATTCAACACTGCCATCACCAAGCAACAAACATCCAACCCTGAGACACTTCAAATTATAGTTAAAGACTTCAATCAGGCTTCCTTGACAAAATCTCTGCCCAATTATCATCAGCACAGGCAGTCCCCGAGTTATGAACGTTCGACTTACGGACAACTTGTACTTACGAACGGAGGGAGAACACCGTCCAATATTTTAAGTCAGATCACAACTCCGTCCACCATTTTAAGTTGTTGCCCTTAACACTGTGTTGAGTGTGTAACTTTGTACTTGGCTTAAATCTTTCTTAGCAAGATTCACCCTGACCACCCCCCCACTTTTCCAGTCAGAACCGCCCCCACTTGTCCCATTTAACTTGTCTCAGTGCAGGTGGACTTTAGGACCCGGAGCAGCACAAGACCTGCCACCTGTGGCTCCTGCTGTTTTTTTTGTTAAGAAGTTTGTGAACAATAGCCAGATTAGAAATGCTGACCAAGTCAACTAGTTCCTAAGGAGAACTCTGATAGGCCAATCAGACAGTTCACTGCTGCTCAGAGATAGAAAATAAAATACGCAGTTTTCAGTTCCATTGACAGAAAACAATCACAATTGAAAATAAAGTGGAAATAATAAAGCAATTGGAAAGAGGTGAAACACCATTGGTCATTGGAAAAGCTTTAGGCTACAGTCGGTCAATGATCGGAACAACTTTAAAGGATACAGGTAAAAGATAAAGTGTGAATAATGGAGCATGTGAAAGGCCCTGCCCCAATGAAAGCTATAATTATTACTAAGCAACGCAATGGTTTAATTATTGGAATACATACGTTTCTTAAGTGCTTTATATGCATAGACAGGTAAAATATATACTATATACTAAGACAAATGTTTGACTAACTGACGCTATATAATACCGGATGTACCTGTTCCGACTTACGTACAAATTCGACTTAAAGACGGACTCAGGGATGGAACTCGTTCGTAATCTGGGGACTGCCTCTACACAACCTGCCGCACCAGACGTCCAAACCCACTCAACCATTACTATACTACAATTAGGAATGCCCACTGTTCCATCCCTAGACCACATTTCAGGACGTCTGATCACTTAGTTGTCCTTCTCTTGCCTGCAGACAGGCAAAGGACTAAAGAGCAAAGCTCCAGAGATAAGGACAACAAAGAGGTTGTTGCAGCAGGCAGAAGAACAGCTATGGAATTGATTCGAGACAGTGGACTGGGCATGCTCAAGGTCGCATCAGAAGATCTGAATGAATACACCATGGTTGTCATGGACTACAAAGGCAGTTGTAGATGAGTGAGTTCCTAGAAAACCATTCGGAGTTTTCCCCAACCAGAAGCCCTGGATGAAGCATGAGGTCCACAATCTGCTGAGTGCCAGATTCAGGTCTGGTGAGAGTTAAGGGTTAGATTGTTCTTAAAGTAGGTTAAAAGATGGTACAACACTGTAGGCCAGAGTGCCGGTAGTGTGCTGTAATGTTCTATGTATTTAGACAACCACTTGTATTGCCAGATCAAGTGTGAGTAAGTGTAATTAATACAGATGGCAGCCCAATGGTTGTCACAGACATGGTGAATAGAAGGGCTTATTTTTGTGCTGTATAACTCTATTACACTTTCCATTGGCTTCAAGGGAAACTTAATTCAGGTTAGGTGAGTCAGCCAGTCATGCTGACCTATTAGTTTGCTCTCAGGTAACTTAAGTTAAGTGTTGATCTAGGTGCCATTGGCAACCCATTTATTGTCTTTCCCTAATTGCTCTTGAGTGTACAGGTGCCAACTTTTTCCTTGCAGAATCGTAGAACAATACATCATAGGCCCACTGAGTCCATGCCAATCATGGTACCCACCAAGCGAGCTTCACTTGCCTGTGTTTGGCCTATTTCCTTCCAAGCCCTGACCCACTCCTCCATATAACATAAGGACATGAATGAACCAAAGGGGAACATTTACCAGCAATGATGATTGAAATTAATGAAACGTTTACCAGGAAAAGCCCAACGAATTGCAATTTGGCATCCTTGAATCTCTGTAATATGTAAAAAAAATGCCTACAATAGGTCAATGAAAATACTTAATCCTTTATTGTAAATTTTGGGATCTCCTCCTATGCAGAGATCAACAAGGCCAAGAATAGCAGTAATGATTTTATGCCATCGAGAAATGTCTCGAAGTATTTTTCTTCAGGGGATAGAGCATAATTGCAACTAGCTGATGTCAATTTCACAATTGCCTCAACAAATGGCAGATAATTGAACCATTGATATGCCACATGATCTAATATATTTGTAATTCTAATTCGCAGAGCAGCAGGATTACTCTGTAAACACACCCCTTAAATTATTTGGACTGCTGTCATGTTCAGGATAAATTAGGTATCAGATGCCAATGCATGTTCTCAGCTCATCTGCAGAGAAACGTAATGACAAAAGCTTCACTGGATCAGCGGTGAGATAAGCCACTTAAATAACAAATGAATACTTGGTTAGATCAACAGGCAAGTCACAAGCTTTAAAACCAGTTTCTGAGAATGTTTGTGGAGCAGAGTGGCCGAATTCTGCTTCCATGGCTGATGTTATTGTGAGTAGTTGTTTTGATGTCTCACATATGCAGCTGTGCTGGGAATGACAAAGCTGCCTTTTAAGAAGTCCAAATAATTGTGTAATTACTGATGGAAGCTGCTATGGTTACAAAGGATTGCATTTAAATTGCTGGAAAGCTCATCTGTTTTGCAGTATATCCAAGAGCAGTGCTCCTTCAGGAACTGAGCACTCAAATGTGCAATGTACAACAGTGTAGCTAGACATTGGGATTTAGTTGTGAGTTACCACCTTCAGTAAAGGTTCCCAGCTCCACCTCAGTCTGATTGCCCAAGTACGAACCAATAGAGAATAAAACCTACAGAAGATCAGAAGGGTAAGGAACTGAAGAAGATGGCAGCAGTAATATGGGACTCTATGGTCAGTGGGACAGATAGGCAATTCTGTAGACACAAAGAGGAAACAAGGATAGTACTTTGCCTCCCCGGTGCAGGGTCCAAGATGTTTCTGGACATGTCCCCAATATCCTGAAAAGGGAGGGTGAGCAGCCAGAAGTCGTGGTGCATATTGGTACCAATGACATAGCTAGAAAAAGGGAGGAGGTCCTGAAAAAAAGACAACAGAGAGTTAGGAAGAAAGCTGAGAAGCAGGACCTCAAAGGTAATAATCTCAGAATTGCTGTCTGTGCCACATGACAGTGAGGATAGGAATAGAAAAAGCTGGCAGAAAAATGCGTGGCTGAAGAATTGGAGAAGGGATCAGGGATTCAGATCTCTGGATAATTGGGACCTCTTCTGGGTCAGATGGGACCTGCACGGAAGGAATGGAGAATCCGAGAAGGACCAATATTCTTGCGGGCAGATTTACTGGAGCTGTTAAGAGTGGTTTAAACTAATATGGCAGGGTAATGGGAACCAGTATGATAGGCCTGAGGATGAGCCAGCAGATTTACAAGTAGATGATCGGAGTACTTTGAATGTTAGGAAGGACAAACCAATGACTGGGTCCAAATGCAGACAGAGCAAAAAGTTAAATAGTACCACAGAGGCAAAATTCAAAAGGACAAAGAATGCAGGACCGATGGTGCTGTACTTAAATGTGCCTAGCATTTGGAATAAGGTAAATGAACTCGCAGGGCGATTACAGATTGGTCGACATGATGTTGTGGGCATCACTGAGTTGTAGCGGATAAAAGGCCATAGTTGGAAGCTTAACATCAAAGGATATACTTTGTATCAGAAGGACAGACAGGAAGGCATAGGTGGTGGTGTGACTCTGTTGTTAAGAGATGGAATTACATCTTTATCAAGAGGTGATGTAGGGTCAGGGAATACTGAATCTTTGTGGGTCAAGTTAAAAAACTGCAAGGGTTAACAAAATTATGGGACTCATATATAGGCTTCCAAATAGTATCCAAGATTTGGGACTGAGATTGCAAAGGAAGCTGTAAAAGGCATGTAATAAGGATAATGTCACTGTTGTAATGGGGGACTTCAATATGCAAGGGGATTTTGAAAATCATGTTGGTGTTGGATCACAAGAGAGGGAATTTGTTGAATGTCTATGAGATGGCTTTTTAGAGCATCTTGTGCTTTTGCCTATTTAGAGAAAGGCTATCTTAGATTGGGTGTTGTGTATAACCCATTTAATGAGGGAGCTTAATTAAAGGAACCATTAGGAGGCAGTGATCAAAATATGATTGAATTCATTCTGCAATTTGAGAGGGAGAAGTACAAGTTACATTTGTCAGTATTGCTATGGAATACAGAGAATTACAGAGGCATGATAGAGAGGAGCTTGCCCAGGTGGATTGGAGGAGGATACCAGCAGGGTAGCAAAAGTGAGTGGGAATTTGGATTATTAGGAAGCTTTTAAAATCTGACAAAAAAACAACTAAAAAACAGTAAAAAGGGAAAAGGTGAAATATGAGAGAAAACTAGCCATTAGTATAAAGCAGAATACCAATTTTTTTTGTGGTTATATAAAGAGCAAAAGGGAAGTGATATTGGAACACTGGAAAATGATGCTGGTGAGGTAGTAATAGGGACAAAGAAATTGCAGATGAACTTAATAGGTACTTTGTATCTGCCTTCACTGTGGAAAAAATTAGCAATGTGCCAGAGGTCCGTGAGTGTCATTGCTATTACAAAAGAAAAAGTACTAGCCAGCTCTCAAATCAGTTCTGGTTCATTGCACAACACCCAATCCAGAATAGCTGATCGCCAGGTGGGCTCAACCACAAGCTGCTCTAAAAAATCATCTCATATGCATTTTAGAAATTCACCTTTTGACAGCCAAAATCCTTTTCTGAATGTACATGCATATTGAAATTCCCCACAACCATTGTAAGATTGCCCTTTTGGCATGTATTTTTCTATCTCCTGTTGTAATTGTAGACAACATCTTTACTACTGTTTGGGGGTCTGCATACCCTTCCATTTCCTTAGCTCAACACCTTCTGACCCTATGTCACCTCTTTATAATGATTTGATTTCAATATGCAAATGTATATTCAGGGGCCACTTTACTAGGTACTTCCTGTTCCTAATGAAGTGGTCAATGAGAGCATGTTCATGGTCTTCTGCTGCTGATTTGGTGCGTTGGGTATTCAGAGAGATGTTATTCTGCACATCACTGTTGCAACTCATGCTTCTTCAAGGTACTGTTGACTTCCTGTCAGCTTGAGCCAATCTGGCCGTTCTCCTCTGACCTCTCTCATAACTAGATATCTTTCATCACAGAACAACTGCTCACTGGACATTATTTTTTGTTTTTCACTCAAGTCTCTTGTAAACTTTAGAGAATTCCAGTGTAAAAATTCCAAGAGATCAGTAATTTGTGCGATACTGCAATCACCTATAATAATTCCACGTTCAAAGTCATTTAGATCACATTCCTTCCCCATTTTGAGGTTTTAGTCTGAACAACAACTGAACCTCTTGACCAGGTCTACATACTTTTAAAGATTGATCTGCTGTCACATGGTTGGCTGATTAGATATTTGCATTAATGAGCAGCTGTTCAGGGGAACCTATTTAAGTGGTCACCGAGAGTATTTTGTGGCCATAGTGTGACTGTCTGTAAAAAAAACTTCAATAGCCATTGCGAAAGCTGATAACAATTTGTATTTATTGTGGATGCAGTAAGCTTCCATAATTCTTGATAGAACTGACATGGTCTTGAATTCCTATTCATTTGAATAGTGGTTCTGAGCCTGGAAATGAGAAGGAAATCAAGTCTTTACCTACTTCTTTCTTTTACATTTGATTTCTGTTTAATGTTGTATCGTGTTTTACCTCTTCATTCTGCTCTTTATGATTTTTGTGAATGATTTGAATGAGTAAGTGAAGGGTTGGTTGCTAAGTTTGTAGTTGACACAACAGTTGGAGGTGTTGTAGATAGTGTAGAAAGTTGTCGTAGGTCACAAAGAAACGTAGGCAGGATGCAGAATTGGGCAGAAAAGTGGTAGATGGAGTTCAATTTGGAAAAGCCTGATGTGCCTCACTTTGGGAGATCAAGTTTGGAATACAAAATTAACTCACCCCTTCTCCTCACCTAGATCCACCTACCACTTGCCCACTCTTGCTCCACCCCTTCTCAGTTTATGCTTGCTCATTCTTATCTCTTTACAATGTTCAGCGTTCAAAATATTTTGTGGATCTTTCTGTGTTTAGATATATGATCATAAGTCATAGGAGCGGAAGTTGGCCATTCAGCCCACTGAATCTGCCCCACCTTTCAATATAGGCTGATCCACTTCATCCAATCATCCCCACTCCCCTGAATTCACGCCATACCCTTTGATGCCCTGGCTAATCAAGAACTTATCTATCTCTGCCTTAAATACACCCAATGACTTGGCCTCCACAGCTGCTCATGGCAACAAATTCCACAGATTTACCACCCTCTGATTAAAGTGGTTTCTCTGCGTCTCAGTTCTAAATGGGTGTCCTTCAATCCTGAAGGCATGCCCTTTTGTCCTAGCCTCCCCTACCATGGGAAATAGCTTTGCCATATCTGGATCAATAGAACAGGAATACACTTTCATGAAGTACTTTAAACATTGTAAAATGTTGCAGCAACTTATACACCTGTTCAAAGTTTAAGAGAAATTAAAGAAGAAATGACTGCTGTCTTTCCAAGACTTAAGGCTCCCCACCAGGTCTCATAGTATATGGGATACACAAGAAAAGAATACTCATATCCACCTGGTGACTAAGAACTTGAGTATGGAGAATAGTGGTGCTGTTGGAATGCAGCTAATGATGGACAAAGTACTGGGACATCAAGTTAGCAAGACTTGTACAATTTCAAGTTACTGGCAGCAAAGTTTATGGTGAGCTTTGGCTTAAAGAGTGTTGAACACTGGAGTCTGAAGGACTGTGCATGATGAATTGCGTCTGCAGATGAACAATGTATGAGGATTTCAACAGCTGATGAGCTGATGTATGGACAGAAATAGATGATATTACAGGAGAGAAAGTACATTGTCCAACTGGAATTGGATTAAAGTTCATCCCTAGGTGAGATACTGCATCAAGTTTGTAAGCTGTCCTGTCAGTCTCAGAAAGAAGATGGGATGAACCAATGGTTAGAGAATAGATTTGGTGATTAGAACCAATGAGAATTCAAAGACGTGCTGTACTGATTTGTTAATACTTACAATTAAGAAGGTGGCACCAAGCAAAACTGCTTTCACTTTCACATCTAGATCCATGGGGAATTGGATCCCAAAGTTATCTGCGTCTGTGAACATTTCTTTCATCAATCCAGTCCACTGCTTTGTGATTGTGCCAACTGTTTCTGTTCCATCAAGGTTTGTAACCTATTATGAGAGAATAAAAATGAAAGCTAGATCAATTTCAAAATTTAAGAGAAGATTGTTTATTGTCATTCTTCAGTACACGTGTAAAGGGGAATGAAATTTGTTACTTCAGATCTGATGCAGCAAAAAGAAAACACGATAAGCAAAAACAACAAAATAAAAAACAAAATAAATATAAATACACAAGATTAAGTTATATACATAGTCTGTTTGTCTGTACCTAAAGTGATGCTAGGTACAGGAGTGTCTGTACATAAGGTAACTCTGACAGGAAATGATAAAGGAGTGGTGGTGGGGGATGTGGTAATGAATAGAGGCATTGGTCTGCCTGACAGCTTGCAGAAGTAACTGTTTTTGAGTCTAGTGCTGCTGGTGTGGATGCTGCTTAGCTTTTCCCCTGACAGGAGTAGGGCAAACAGACCATGAGCAGGGTGGGTGGAATTCTTCAAGATGTTACTGGGCTTTTTCCAGCACCTTTCTGTTTATGTCCTTGATGGCAGAAAGGCTGGTGCTGGTGATGTGTTGTCCAGTTTTAACTATGCATTGTGGAGCCTTCTTATTTGATATGGTATTTACATCTCACGAAAGTATTACCTCATAAATGGTTCAAGTCTTTACATGGAGCAGGAGTAAATCTTTCTTCCTTCAAGCCCATTTCACTTTCAATAAATTATGGCTGATGATACAGGTCAGGCTGACTTTCAAGGAGAGACTTGGGTGTTCAAAAGTTTTCTAAGGCTTGAATGTTTGCTGCTATTGAACATCCACAACACTTTATTTATAAGTTTTCCTGATAACAGCAATGAATTTTCCCCTTTACTCTTCCACAAGAATGACGTTCTCCTCCCTAGTTTTAACCTCTCTAGGCATGGGAACAAACCTATCAGCCTGATCACACTCTCACACACTTTATGCTCCAATGAGACTAACCCTCATTCTTCTGAATTGGAATAGGAAGTGGAATGGTGAGTTCTGAAGATTGCAGCTGACTTGAAGGTTGGTGGCATTGTGTATAGTGTAGTAGGTTACAATGGGACATTGACAGGGTGTGGAACTGGGCTGAGAAGTGGGAGATAGAGTTCAGCCCAAAGAAGTGTGAAGTGATTAACTGGTAGTCAAATTTGAAGGAAGAATAGAGGTTTAATGTCAGGAATCATAGCAGAATGGAGGAATAGGGGGATCTTGGGGTCCATGTCCATAAATTTCTCAAAGTTGCCACGCAAAATTATGAGGTGGTTAAGTAGGCGTATGATGTCATGGTATTCATTAGTCAGGGTATTGAGTTCAAAAGCCATGAAGTAACGTTGCAGCTCCATAAAACCCTGGTTAGACCACATTTGGGATATTGTGTTTAGTGCTGGCCACCTCATTATAGCAAGGAAATGGAAGCTTTAGAGAGGGTGCAGAATAGATTTACCAGGATGCAGCCTGGACTAGAGAGGGTCTTTTATGAAACTAATTTGAGTGAGCTAGGAGCAAAAGGGAAGAATTGATAGCAATGTACAAGATAATAAGAGGCATAGCCAGAAACTTATTCCCAGGATGGAAACGGCTAATATGAGGAGGCAGAACTTTAAGGTATTTGGAGAAAAATGTATGGGTGATTTCAGAGGTAGGTGTTTTTACACAGAGAAAGCTAGAATATTAGCTGTCTACCCCAAAGAAGGGTCTTAATTTGTAATGTTGACTGTTTATTCCCCTCCATAGAAGCTGCCTGACCTGCTGAGTTCCTCTGGCATTTTGTGTCTATTGATCGAGATTTCCAGCATCTGTGGAATCTCTTGCGTTTATTCCTACTTTTGTAAGATACGCCAAGTATTTCGAGATGCTGTGAGTGGCAGATGGCAACATTGCCTAACTTTTCCACTACAGGCTTGCAAGGAACATGGATAAAGATTCTGTCCTCAAATGGAGAAATAATCATGAAATGGAATTTATATATAATATTCCCTCTGTGTTCAAATTATGACCAGTAATAATGGTTCATATCAACTTTAGTGACACAAGTAGATAAAAGGTTGTGGTCCTGCAGGTAATTATAGGTGACCAGGTAAAGATGGAGAACCAACTCAAATGTAAGCTTCAAATTAATATCAATGGTAAGAACTAGTGAGTAGATAAATGCCTGGCTGAAGGGAAGATTTTAGATCAAGGGATATTGGAACTGATTTGGTGTTGATAGAATTTATCCAGGTTGGATGCAATGCATTTCCACTGGGTAGACTTGCTAATGTGCTTGGAGAGAATTTGGACAAGCATGGCGGGGAGCAGTAAACAGAGAGGCAATATTGGCAGGCAGGGGTTAGTAAGTGAATATGTAAAAGCACAGGGACCAGGATGTTACAAAGGAGTTGGACCCACCATCTAGGCCTGCTCACTTCTTACTCACATCAGCAGGCTCAGGAACAGTTAATTACCCCTCGACCATCAGGCTCTTGAACTAGAGGGTATAACTTCACTTACCCCAACATTAAACTGATGCACAGCCTATGGACTCACCTTTAAAGATTCTACAACGTGATTCTCGATATTTATTGCTTGTTTGTTTATTTACTTGTTTTGCATTTGCCCAGTTTGCCTTCTTTTGCACATTGGTTGCTTGCTTGGCACTGCCATGTTTGTTTTTTCCTTGATTCTATTATGTTCCTTTGTATTTATGCTATTTTATTTAGAGATACACTGTGAAATAGGCCCTTATGGCTCAATGAGCTGCACATTTCAGCAATTCGCCTATTTAAACCCAATCTAATCATGGGACAATTTACAGTGACCAATTAAGCTACAAACTGGTACACCTTTGGAATGTTGGAGGAAACCAGAGCACGGAGCACCGAGAGGAAACCCATGCATTCACAGGAAGGACATACAAATACATTACAAACAGCATTGGAATAGAACTCTGAACTCCCACATCCAAGCTGTAATAGCATCGCATTTACTGCTACACCACCGTGATTGCCCACAAGAAAATGAATCTCAGGCTAGTATATGGTGGCATATACATACTTCAATAATAAGTGTACTTCGGACTTTGATATAGTTCAGTACATGCAGCTTAGGATATAAATGTGATTAACTGAAGGCCATGATTGGTACATGGAATATTTTACAGCTGTTATAAAAACATGGCTTACAAAAAAAGCATAAAACCTAGCATAGTACAGGCCCTTCAGACCACCACGTTGTGCTGATCTTTTAACCAACTCTGAGATTTATCTAACTCTTCCTTCCTACATAGCGCTCCATCAGAAATGGAAGATCATGATACAAGGAATTTTGGGAATTGTGGACACTTCTGAGTGGGGAAATGGTAAAGAATCACAGGCATGTAAAAGAATATTATGCTGGAAAAATTGATACTGTGGCCATTTTGTTTAATTGATAAAAATATAATCACTGTACATTCTTCAGAGAGCACTACTGTTTTGAAACATCCAGAAGGAAACAGAAGAACAAATATCTAGGCCCAGTTCTGAGAAGCATCCAAACAACAGTGTAGAAAATTCAGGGAGATTTCTACTGCTCTGATACCAACTGGTTTATTGATCGTGCAACAGTGTAGGTCTTTTCATGCATTCAAGGTAGTTTTTTTTTAATGAGTACATTTCAAGCCCAAGATGAAACAATGGTTCCAAAGCTGGTTTTATGAAATGAACTTATGCAGCTGAACAGGTAGAGTATCAGATTTATTTGTATTAGATAGAGAAAAGATTTCACCCGTTTACGTTGGTGGGTAAAACAGCAGTAGAAAGAGCAGCATGAAGACTAATTGGTGTCAGGACAGAGGAAGAAAAGGGGCAAATAATTGTCATGAAGGAAAAGGATGGAATCCAAACTGAAAGAATAATGGCAATCTGGAACTCACTGTAATAAAGGGTGGTGTGTACAGGAACCATTGTTAGATTCTGTGCGGACCTGACCAGCTCCTGCCTTTTGTGAAGATTGAGATTAATCTGTTTAGGTTTTCAGCTGTTAAGAGCAGAATGGGATGAATATTGTCCTTTGTCATAGTTTTCAATGTCTCTGTTTAAACATTGGGGGTCATGGGTCAAGAGGAACACTGCTACCAATCTGCAACAAACAAACAGATTCAGGAGGTAAGGAAAGGAATTTGGAAAGAAATAATACCTGGAAATCAATGTCACCACAGCTACAGGTACAGAAAGGGCCTCCGATCTTCAGAACAGGCTCTCTATTCTCATTCTGAACTGTGAATGTTGGCAGGAATGGGTGCCAGTTTTCAATGACATATCCAATAGGTTGGCCAGGCGGTGCCATTACTTCTATCTGCAAAGGAAAAAAAAATGTAGTGGTAAACGGACAGTGGACATTATTCAGAGCAGCCAGCCACAAGTAAAGCAACTCACTTTACGAACAACACACACAAAATGCTGGTGGAACACAGCAGGCCAGGCAGCATCTATAGGAGAAGCACTGTCAACGTTTCGGGCCAAGACCCTTCGTCAGGACTAACTGAAAGGAGAGATCACTTTACAAAGTCTGTTAGAAGGATCTTAGTAATAACAAGCTTCAGTTCCGTGTGACATACACAAAATGCTGGAGGAACCCATCAGGCCAGGCAGTACCTATGGAAAAGAGTAGAGTTGAGGTTTTGGGCCAAGACCCTTCAGCAGTATTGCTTCTTGTTTGTCAATTCTGTATGACATATTCACCTGCAAACAAAATTCGAAAGGAGACAGAGGAGTAGAAAAACATAAAGAAAAATGATAGCGGAAAGAAAGTGCAGAGCAGGGGTTGGGTGGTGTTCAGTAATACGTCAAGAAAATTTAAATTTTCCTCAGTGTCAGTCTGACCTCTAACTTGTTAAATGCCATGGGGTTGAAAAAGGCAAAAAAAAGGTGCCTAATATTGATCTTGCAGGATGAGGCAGTGGTAAGAAAGGCAAATGAAATATTGGCATTAATTTTGAGATAACTGGAATATAAAATCATGGACATGATTCTGAGGCATTATAAGGAATTAGTCAGACTGCACTTGGAGTATTGTGAGCAGTTTGGGCACCTGATCTAAGATAGGATGTGCTGACATTGGAGAGGAGATTCAGAAGAATGATGCCAGGAGAGAAAGGGTTAAGGTGCGAGGAGACTTTGATGGCTCTGGGCCTGTGTTTGCCAGTTTTTAAAAGAATGGTTGGAGGGGGTTTTATTGAAACCTATCAAATATTGAAAGGTCTAGATAGAATGGATGTGTAGAAGATTCTCCCACAGTGGAGGAAGTCTAGTCCCAGACATCCCTTTAGAACAGGGATGAGGAGAAATTTCTTCAGCCAGAGGGTAATGAATGGGGAATTCTTGTCACAGATGGCTGTGGAAGCCAAGACACTGGGTACATTCCAAGCAGGGGTTGATAGATTCTTGATTAGTAAGGGCATCAAATACTTTGGGGAGAAGGCAGGAGAATGGGTTTGAGAGGGATAATGAATCAGCCATGATAGAATGGTGGAGAAGATTTGATGAGCCAAATGGTTTAATTCTGCTCCTATGTCTTATGGTCAAAGATGAATTGAGTGAGAACATTACAACAGTTAGGAGGAATGGAGCAACAGAGCTGGACAATACAAAGGTACAACTGCAACATGCGGAGCAGTAAGACAGGGTTGGAGAGACATTCACACCAGATGGAGGCTGGCATGTTATATAACATGCTCTACCTGGATAGAAAGAGAATGAAGGCAAGGAAAGCCTTACATTTCTTACACATCTCAAGATTTTCCAAAAAGTTTTACAGCATATAAATTAATTTTAAAATCCCATCAGCACAGGAAACACAGCAGGCAATTTACACTTAGCAACTTCTCAGAAATAACAATAACAAAATGACAGGCTAATCAAATTCAGTGATGTTGATTCAGAGATAAATATTGGCCAGGGCCAGGGAAGAGTTTCCTTGCTCTTTTTCAAAGGAGTACCAAGGGATAGTTTAAGTCGTGATAAGGACAAATGAGCGTTGATTTAATGCTCTTTCAAAGGCTACCTCTACCAAAACACAACACTCCTCAATGCTGAAGCGTAGCATCAGCCATGAGTTTCGGAGTTATCTCTAAGGTGAGCCAGGCAAAAACAAATTAGGTGGAAGAAATGAAAGCTGATTGAATAGATGGATACTGAAACGTTCAGAAATGAATGAGAAAGAAAGAGAGAAAAAGAGAGACAGCATGATGTAAAGATGATAGAGTGGTAAAGAAGATGTATGGTGTGTTGGCTGTTATTAGTTGGGAAATTGAGTTCAAGAGCTTTAAGATCATACTGTAGCTCTACAAAATCCTGGTTAGACCATATTTGGAATAATCTTTTCAGATCTGTTCCACTTATTATAGAAAAGGTATGGAAGCTTTAGAGGGGGTGCAGTAGACACTTACCAGGGTGCTGCCTTGATTAGAGAGCATGTCTTGTGAGGATAAGTTGAGTGACTTGGGCTTTTCTCTTTGGATTGAAGGAGGATGAGAAGTGAGTTGATAGAGGTATACAAGATGATAAGAGGTGTAAATAGAGTGGACAGTGAGAGACTTTTACCTGGGGGGAAATGGCTAATATGGGGAGGTATAACTCTAAGATGTTTGGATGAAGCATAAACGGGATGACGAAAGTAGGTTATTTTACCAAGAAAATGGTAGGTATGTGGTATGTACTGGTTGTTTTACCTAGAAAATGGTAGGTGATGGAAAGCACATTTTACAAACTGTTAGACTGACACATAGATGACAGAAAGATTGAGGACTATGTGGGAAGGAAGGATTAGATGGTTCTTGGAGTAGCTTAAAGGACTGGCACAACATTGCAGGCTGAAGAGCAAGTATTGTGATGTATTGTTCTATGTTCTGTGCAAGAGTGAAAACTGAGGTAAATTTGTTAATTTGGAAAGAAAATCCAAAGTGCATTATTTAATGTCTTTCACAAGATGTTAATATTAATGACAAAGTAGGCTTTTATTTTCCATCCCTAATTACCCCCCCCCCCCCCCCCACCATTTCTGAGGGCAGTTAGTCTTCTACATTGTAGAGTTTGGAGTCACTAGACCAGGTGGAGGGAAAGTGTGGAGCGAGAAATGGTAGGTGATAGATGGATCCAGGAAAGGAGGAGTGATAGGCGGATGAGGGAGGGGAAAGTGGTAATGGTAACAGAAACCAGGACATTGTGGATGGTAATGACAAAGGGCTGATGATGATGGTGTTTGATAGGAGAGGAAACTAGAGCAGAGTTCCACTAGCTTTTAGTGCATTGCTCCAGATTCCAGCATCAGCAGTCTCTTTCATGAATTTCACAACAAATGCCGATTCTGATCCTCATCTCACGTTTGCTATTATAAATTTCAATTTCCGGTTCCAGACTTTTTTAATGGTGGAGAAAGTGGGTCAAGCAGAACAGTGGGGAGAACTATAAAGAGATTTGGAAATAGTGAGAACTCAGGAGAAGAATATATTGATATTTTATTGCCGTTATAAACAGCACTCTGTGAAGTTAGTTAGTGTAAAAATAGTTAAAACCCCTTACAGAACCAGCACATGCAATAAGTTTCTACTCACTAACCTCCTGCAGACAGCAGGGACAACAACAGCCAGTGCATTTCAAGGGCCGGTACAGACTCATGACTGGTTGCCCAAGTGTGTTAACAATCTTCATGTCAAAGGGGCGCATATTTCCACAGCAGTTCCGAGTGCAGAAGTCATTCTCTTCAGCAGCAAAGTAGACCTGCTGTCCGAGACTATTCTTAATTTGGAATTTGTTGTTGGTCTCAAATCCAGTTAAGGCTAAAGTAAACAGGGTGGAAGAAACAGGAGGTATTTAAATCTGTCAATGAGGAAACCAAGATAAAAGATAAATTAGACCCTCCCTAGTGCAGTAAATAATCAAGAAAGACCAAGTAATAATGGGATGATGGTACTTTAAAAGTCTGTGGCTTTTAGCAGGAAGTATGAGAGGTGGGATGGCATTTACAGTTCATTACTCTTAAAACCAGCAATTAAAAGATAGCTTTGAAATTATTGACAATGGAGCACATGGAGAAGTTTCCATCAAGATTACCCTTCAACCAGCAGATTCCTAAACCAATGTGGATAACTTCACTCACCTCAACACTGAACTGACTCCACAACCTATCAACCTACTTTCAAGGACTCCGCAACTGTCTTTAAATGTCTTTAGTATTATTTAATTATTTGTTGCATTTTCACAATTTACCTTCTCTTGCACATTATCAGGTTGTCAGCCTATGTGTGCAGATTTTCATTGAA
Organism: Hypanus sabinus; assembly: GCF_030144855.1. NCBI lineage: Eukaryota > Metazoa > Chordata > Chondrichthyes > Myliobatiformes > Dasyatidae > Hypanus > Hypanus sabinus. The sequence goes on along the minus strand of NC_082707.1, from coordinate 26,273,895 downwards.
CATATTGTATTTCTTTGTTCTACTGTGAATATCTGCAAGAAAATGAATGTCACAATAGTATGTGGTAACACACATGTACATACTTCGATAATAAATTTACTTTGACTTTGAGATCTTTAAGAGTTTGTAAGGTTTTGACAAGGCAGATGAAAGCAGTATTTGGCTGACCACGGGGATTGTCACTGACTCTCAATATTAGAGAAATCAAGTGAGCTATTGTCAAGATACTACAATGGTGTTGGAGTATATAGTCAGCCATGATCTTGTAGGCTCGAAGGGCCAACTGCCTTAGTCCCACTCCAACTTCTCCTGTAGATATGAATGTGTACCTTCATAGGATACAGCAGACAATGCAGTAGCTCAGGTGCTCCCTTGTTGGAGGAGATGTTAGGAGATTGCCATCTGGTTTTCATCTGAATGCAGAAACTTTGTAAGTGGTGAAGGTGGTGGAGCAAATGGTGGCAGATAGCCAGGGGTTTGGAATGGCGGGCACAAAACAATCCAACCTCTGTCCAGAAGACCTCAGCTGTGTAAACCACAGAAGATATCCGTGGTTTACACAACCCATATAGATATAAGGGGTGGCACAGCAGCATGATGGTTAGTGCAATCGCTTTAGAGCAGCCAGCTATAATGTCAGGGTTTGATTCCTGAGTCCTGATGAAGGGTCTTGGCCTGAAACGTTGACTGCTCATTTCCATGGCTGCTGTCCGACCTGCTGAGATCCTCCAGTATGTTGTACGTGTCGATTCCTGATGTCTGTAAAGAGTTTATTTTGTAATTCATAATGATTTAATGTCTTTGCACTAACTGTCCTGCTTCCATAAAAAAACAACAAATTTCATGTCATATAAGTCAGTGATAATAAACTTGATTCTGATTAACTGCATGCAATCAACAATTCCTTGTACTGTTTGGAAGACAACTGAAGTGCAGATATAGCTGCCTACAACTGCCAGCCCAGTTTAGTTATCCATCTAATGCCACCGGGCAGAAGTCCCAATGGATCTAGAGACAAGCAAGTCAGGGAGATGAATAACCTTGACGACAAATAGTGACATTTGACCCCTGACTCTGTTGTCAATGGACTGCCTGTGTCCATTCCATCCGATCCTACACTCCAGAGGCTCCTCAACTTCAGAGTGTTCTGACTTATCGGGTGAGCTTATTCTTGGCTTAAGTGAGGATCACAGCAAGCTCCATCTCTCTGCTAAGTGTCTCTTCTGTGCACTTCCATGCCTGTGGCTGACAGGCTGTTGTCATGGGAAGTTGTAATCATAATCAGACGTCCAAAAATACAATTCTGCAGGCTTTCTTGCAGGTCAGAACAATCAGAGCAAAACAGCTAACAAAGCAGGGATGGAAGTGCTAAACCGTGCAAAGTAATTTGCAAGGGTAATTAATGCAACCTCTCAGAACTAGTACTGTGAACAAGCGGTAAACAAGTAGCCATGAGCAGCGAGTAGTTACTGTACTTCAATTCTGAGAATTTGTCGTAGAAGTGTTGTGATTAGTCTAAGGATTTGGAATTGATAGACCGGAGTGTAGAATTGGTAATTATCTTGTAATTTGACTTAATATGTTTCAAAGACCAGGAGGGGGGGATAGATTCAAAGATATGGCACAAAGGTCCAAACAGACAGCATATCACAGGAATAGATCCACTGGCCCACAATATCTGTGACAAGCACAGTACCAAAATTTCTTCAGCCTGCACATTATCTACATCCCTCCATCCCTGAATAGAAGAATTCAGGGATGGAGAAATCATGGGGATCTCATTGAAACCTACCAAATGTTGAAAGGACTAGATAAGGTGGATATGGAGATGATGTTTCCTATGATGGGGGTATCCAGAACTAGAGGGCACTGCCTCAAAATTGAGGGGTGACCTTTTAGAATAGAGGTAAGGAGGAATTGTTTTAGCTAGAGAGTAGTGAATCTGTGGAATGCTCTGCCATAGACTGCGGTGGAGGCCAAGTCTATTTAAGGCAGGAGTTGATCGTTCCCTGATGGGTCAGGGCATCAAAGGATATTCCAAGAAGGTAGGTGTATGGAGTTGAGTGGGATTTGGGATCAGCCATGATAGAATGGCAGAGCTTACTCGATGGGCTGAATGGACTAATTCCTCTCCTATATCTTATGGTCTAATATTCAGTTACCGATGTGACAGCCTATCAGTCTTCCAGGCAGCACATTCCTGGCACCTGCCATTCTCTGTGTAAATAACCACATCTTTAAACCTGTCTTTTGTGGGTGGCAGATGGAGGTGCACCTCTACAAAAGGAGGTAAAAGGTACTCCTTCCCTCCTCTAGTCTGCAAGTCACTCTTGGGCAGGATGTAGCACTTGCTTAGCCCCCTGATCAGCGTCATGTGTAGTCACGGGAGCAGGTGGTGAATGGTCATATGAACAGCCGGCACATATCACAAATTCTGGTTATGCCATCACTGACATCAGGCAGACAATCTTTGAAGAATATTGACAATGGCTGGGGTCACCAGTCTCGAAAAGACACTGCCCCTGAAGAAAGCAATGGCAAGCCACTTCTGTAGAAAAATTTGCCAAGAACGATCATGGTGATGGATAGGGTAAAGAGTAAGAATGAGAGTGTGATGGGGGTGTTCCCCACAGGCAGATTAAAGACAGATGGAAGACCATGTTTGCACCTGTCATACAACATGGCACATAATGATGATGATGATACCTGAAATGTCTGTCCTCTTGTAGAGTCAGAATCACAGAACACCACAGCACTTTGGCCCACTTAGTCTGTGCCGAATGATTAATCTGCCTAATGCCATCGACCTCCAAAACGTCCATATATCCCTTCCATCCATGTACGTGTCCCAATTTCTCTTCAATGTTGAAACCGAACCCATATCCACCACTTCCCCTGGCAGCTCGTCCCATGCTCTCACCACCCTCTAAGTGAAGATGCTCCTCGTCAAGTTTCACTTGAACATTTCATTAAACATTTCCCCTTAAACATCTCACTTGACAGCTCTACACTGGGAAAAAGATTCAGACCATGAAGGACAATGTCAAGGGCTGAAAAAGGACAAGATGAAGAAAGTACTCTTTTATGCAGAGATTAGTTATACACCAGAATTTGCCGTCTGTAGAACAGTTGGAAACAGAATTGATTAAGGTTTTCAAAGGGGAACTGGAATTTGAAGGCAAAAATACTTCAGGGTGCATGGAAAGAGTGGGGTAATGAGATTGCTCTACTGTAAGAATAGAGCATATAACTTATTCTATTGTATTTCTTTAAGAATTGCACACATATGTGTACACTATTAATATTGAACAAGCTGACTAGTTTTCCTGTTTGGTTGTTGGAACACAGTTAACGTTCAAAGTAATTTTATTATCAAAGCACGTCAATGTCACCAAATATCACTACCCTGAGATTAATTTTCCTGCAGGTATTCACAGTAGAACAAAGAAATCATCGTCGTGGCTATCCCTCAAGGTTGAGGATGATGGTTTTCGTTCTGTTGACCCACAGAGCGTAGACGCCTGTGCATGTATTTGTTTAATGTGTACTTGTTGTTGCACTCCAAGAAGCACATGATACTTCACAAATCAACAAACTGATTCCAATGGTATGGAAACCACGATGATTGGAGCTGATGGATTTGTTGCAGCCTTCATCCACCTTCACAGCTGTTGAGTTCGAATAACTTCGTCCACCTGTTCCATCGTTGAGGTCTTGGTTGGATTGTTATTTGTCCGGGACCTCACCCCCAACCTTACCACCATGGGCGACCCTACCAGGAGCATAGCTCCAGACTGCATTGCTCTTGGGATCTCAGGACCACACCAGCTTCTCCAAAATGACAAGGTGACAATCCACGGAGAAGACAAAGAAATAAAATAGAATCAATGAAAAACTACACACGAAGACTGACAAGCAGCCAATGTGCACAATAAGATAAGCTACATAAATAAATACAAAAAATAATAAATAAATAATACAGACATCATCAGTTATAGAGTCACAGACCACAAGACAAAGAACAGGCACTTTGGACCACAATGTTGTGTGGTACTAATTAAATTAGTAATCAGATGGCAAACTAAATGATCTCTTCTGCCTACTCAATATCCACATCCTTCCATCTTCCTCACATTCATGTGCTTTCAAAGCATCCCTGAAGAGTCTCTAATGTTTCTGCCTCCACCACCACCCCAGGCATCCACCATTATCTATTAAAAAACCTGCCCCTCACATCTCCTTTGAAATTATCCTCTCTCACCTTAAAAGCATGTCCTCTGGAATTACACACTTCAACCATTGGAAAAGATATTGTTTGTCTACTTTATCTATGCCTCTAATGACCTTTTAAACCTCTCTCAGATCTGCCCTTAACCTCCAGAGAAAACAATCCATATTTTTCTAGCCTCACAATATAGCACATATGCTCTCTAGTCCAGGCAATATCGTGCTAAACCTCTTCAGAGCCTTGACATCTTTCCCACGATGGGATGACCAAAACTGTATCCTATTATCCAGATGTAACCTAATTAGAGTTTATAAAGCTGCATAACTTCTTGAATTTTGAACTCATTGCCTCAACTAATATGCTTTCTTAACCACCGTATCAACCTGTGTAGCTAGTTTCAAGGAGCTATGAGCTTGGACCCCAAGATCGCTTAGCCCATCATCACTTTTCAGGACCTTGCCCTTAACTGTGTATTGTCTTTTTACATTTGACCTACCAAGGTGCAAAACTTCATAGTTGGCTTGGTTAAGCTCCATCCGCTATTTCTATTGTATTTATTTTATTGAAATACCGCGCGGAATTGGCCCCCCTGGCACTTTGAGCCACGCCATCCAGCAATTTAATCATCGCCTAATTACGGGACAATTTACAATGGCCAGTTAACCTACCACCCAGTAGGACTTTGGATGGTGGAAGGAAACCAGAACACATCGAAGAAGCCCGTGCAGGCACGAGGAGAGTTTATAAACTCCTCACAGGCAGTGGTGGGAATTGAACCCGAGATGTCTGCTCTGTGAAGCATTGTGCTAACCACTTCCCTTTAACCACAACCCTCTGCGTTTGATTTCAGCTTTACATTCTTTTCCATTTTCTACTTACAGTCACCTGGCTAAGCTCATTACCCAACACAAGGTCTAGTACACCCCCTCTTGTTGGACTATCTACATATTGATTTAAGAAACCCAGCTGCACGCACCTAACAATTTCTGCCCCTTCTAAACCTCTTACAATCAGAAGGGCCCAGGGTGCTGTGGTTCCAGTCCCCTGCCAAACTAGTTTAACTGTCCCGAGTAGTCGGTAAAGGTGAGTCTATAGGATTTGTTCGGTGATCAGTTCAGTGTTGAGGTGAGTGAAGTTGTCCACACTTTGCCTCTGTCTTTGTCTCAGTCTCTGTATCTCTGTTTCACTCACTCACTTCTTTTGTTCAAAAGAACACTTCATTCATTTAACTTTCAGTATATTCCGGACTGATTATGGATATCCACAAGCTCCGAGGAAAACTCGGTGAGCAAAGTGACATCCTTCTGTCCAAAAGCAATTGTATAATTCTATGATTAATCATCCTAAGTAGAGAGACAGCCATTAAGAATTATTGATTACTATGAAGGATCCTCTATAAAGAGAACTTGTTATTCTAACAGAAGGGAAACAAAGCACAATCTGTGATCAGGCAACATTGAAACTGGGGTGAACTTATAGTAAACCTTACATCATGTAGAACAGTCCATTGATTTGCTAGATTTTGTTTATTACAATTGAGCAAGATTGGTTTCACTCCCTGCTTTCTCCCGATAACAACGTACCTTCCAGCAATTCCATCTGCTGATGAACTAGAAGTTGATCGATCTGTGACAGAAACATAACATTAATTATCCCTGTAAATCAAATGAATTACAAAAGAATTGCACTGCAGAGAACAGATTAATGACAAGGCATTCTCATCATTTTATTTTGACAGTACAAACTGAATTGATAAATTTAAGGAATCAAGCATAAGACAAAGGCGCAGGTGTAAGCCTTTTCACCCATTGAGTCTTCTCCACTACACCATGGCTGATTGATTGTCCCTATTAACCTCATTCTCCTGCCTTCTACCCACAGACTTTGAAGCCCTTACATATCAAGAACCTATCAACCTCTGTTTTAAATAATCACAATGACTTGGCATCCTGGGCAGCTTGTGGCAATGAATTCCACAGATTCACCACCCATTGGCTAAAGAAATTCCTCCTCATCTCCTTTTTATTCTGAGGCTGTGCAATCTGATTCTAGGCTCCCCCACTATGGGAAACATCCTCTCTAGGCCACTGTATCAAGGCCTATCAATATTCGATAGGCTTCAATGAGATTCTCCACTATTCTTCTAAACTCCATTGAGTCCGGACCCAGCACCACCAAACACTCTTAATATGTTAACCCTTTTATTCCCAGGATCATTCTTATGAAACTCCTCTGGCCCCTCTCCAGTGCTAGCATATCCTTTCTTAGAAAAAGGGCTTAAATCTGCTCACTATACTCCAGGTGCCATTTGACCAATTCCTTATAGGAATCAGAGGGGTCTCCCTAGCGTCCACTGGGGATATTTATCAGAAGCGCTGTGTACGCAGGACCCTTAGAATTATTAAGGATCCCACTATATCCACTTTGACTTTCTACCACCAGGTAGGAGACTCTGATGCATAAAAACAAGAACGGTCAGGATGGGAAACAGTTTCTTCCCCCTGGCTTTTAGGCTTTTGAACTTGCTGCTGCATTGTACTTGAGGAGTCACTGGTTAGTCTGTTCCATCACTTATCCAGGAAATTTTCTTATCGTTTGGGTATAAAAGTAGCTGTTTTGTGCTAGGCTCCATATTTTCTTTCGATTTTCTTCTAGTAGTAGACATTTGTCCCAGGTCGTATCAACTTCCCTTTGTTCTATCAACAGCAGCCCAATCAGTGGCAGGAGCAGGCCACAGTCACGAGGTTTCTCACAGACCGATGATGTTTGTTTAAAAGTACAGAGGAGACCAGGGGGCGGCCATTGTTGGGAGTAGGTTCACTGGTGTGAGTAGGAGTGTCGGGCTTTGGTTCAAAGGAGGCTTCAGCTTAGAAGAGGCATTGGTTCCAGGTGAGTTCCTGTTCAAGTTCCTTCTTTTCTCTTACTATAACTAGTGTAGTAAATGGCCACTGTGTGTTCTTCATACCGGATGTTGAATCTTGGGAGGCCCAGAGTCTCTCAGGGAACTATATCTGCATGAAGGTATCCAGCTGAAGCTCCCTGAAGACCCTGTTAGGGATCTGGAGCAGCAACTGGATGACCTTTGGCTTGTACAGGAGAGTGAGGAGATCATCGACCAGAGTAACAGGGAAGTAGTCACCCCGAAGTTGCAGGAGGCGAGTAGCTGGGTGACTGTCAGGAGAAATGGAAATGTCAATAGGCAGTCAGTGCAGAGCACCCTGTGGCCATTCCCCTCAATAATAAGTATAGCGCTTTGAATACTGTTGTGGGGGATGACCTCCTAGGGAAAAGCCATGGAGACCAGGTTATTGGCACTTGGTGCAGAAGGGAAAGGGGGAGAAGTGGGAAGTGATAGCGATAGGGGACCCAATAGTCAGGGGAACAGACAGGAGATTCTGTGGACGTGAATGGGACACTTGAATTGTATGTTGCCTCCCAGGTGCCAGGGTCAGGGGTGTCTCAGATCCTATCGCAGAATTTTGGAGTGGTGGTGGGGGTGAGAGCATTGGTACCAATGTCATAGGAAGGAAAAGCAAAGAGGTCCTGAAAAGAGAATTTAGAGAGCTAGCAGAAAGCTGAAAAGCAGGTCCTCCAGGGTAGTAATTTCTGGACTGCTGTCTGTGCCATACACCAGTGAGGGTAGAAACAGGATGAATTGGCAGATTAATATGCGGTTGAGAAGCTGGTGCAGGGGCAGAGTTTCAGGTTCTTGGATCACTGGGTCTCTTCAGGGGGAGGTATGACCTGTACAAAAGTGATGGGTTGCACCTGAACCCAAGGGGAGACAATATTCTTGCGGGCAGGTTTGTTAAGGTTGGGGAGGGTTTAAAATAATTTGGCAGGGGGTTTGGAACTGGAGTGAAGGGACTCGGGATAGGACAGATGGTAATAAAGCAAAGATAGCATGCAGTCAGACTGTCAGGAAGGGCAGGCAGATGATAGGACAAAATTGCAACCAGCAGGGTGAGAATCAGCATATTAGTGATGCAGAATCAAAAAGGGAAGTAAATGCAGTACTCAAAGTGCTATATCTCAATGCACGGAATATAAGAAATAAGGTGAATGATCTTGTTGCACTTTTACAGATAGTCAGGTATGACGTTATGGCCATCACTGAATCATGGCTGAAGGATGGTTGTAGTAGGGAGCTGAATGTTCACAGTTACACATTGTATTGGAGGGATAGGAAGGTAGGCAGTGGGGGTGGCATGCCCCTGCTGGTAGAGAATAACATAACATCAGTAGAAAGATATAACATAGAATTGGAAGATGTTGAATCCTTGTGAGTTGAGTTGAGAAAATGCAAAGGTAAAAGAACCCTGATGGCAGTTATATACAGGCCTCCCAACAGAGGCTGGGAGGTGGACTACAGATTACAACAAAAAGTAGAAAAGATGTGTCAAAAGGGCAATGTTATGATAGTCATCGGAGATTTCAACATGCAGGCCGGTTGGAAAAATCAGGTTGGTAATAGATCTCAAGAGAGTGAGTTTGTTGAATACCTGCAAGATGGCTTTTTAGAGCAGATTGGCATTGACCCTGTCATGGGATCAGTTATACCGGATTGGGTGTTATGTAATGAACCAGAGGTGATTAGGGAGCTTAAGGTAAAAGAACCTTTAGGAGACAGTGATTACAATATGATTTAATTCAACTAGAATTTTGATAGGGAGCAAGTCTGACGTAGCAGTATTTCAGTGGAGTGAAGGAAATCACAATGGTATGAGAGGGGAGATGACCAAAGTAAATTGGACAAGATTCTAGCAGGAATGACAGCAGATCAGCAATGGCATCAGTTTCTGGGGAAAATGAGGAAGGTGCAGGATAAATGATTTTTAAAAATGAAGAAATATGCAAATGGCAAAATAGTACAACCTTCGCTGACACGGGAAGTCAAAGCTAATGTAAAAACAAAAGAGCAAGCATACAACAAAGCAGAAATTGTCAGGAAGACAGAGAATTGGAAAGCTTTTAAAAACCTGCAGAGAGCAACAAAGAGGGAAAATATGAAATATGAAAGTGAACTAGCAAATAATATCAAAGTGGATAGTAAAAATTTTTATAAGTATGTAAAAAATAAAAGAGAGACAAGAGTGGATTTAGAACTGTTAGAAAATGAGGCTGGAGAAATAATAATGAGGACAAGGAGATAGCAGAAGGCATAAATGTGTATTTTGCATCACTGTCCACTGTGGAAAACACCAGCAGTGTGCCAGATGTTGAAGGGTGTGAGGGAAGAGAAGTGAGTGCAGTTACTATTACAAGGGAGAAAGTGCTCAAAAAGCTGAAAGACCTAAGTGTACATAAGTCACCTGGGCCAGATGAACTGCACACTAGCGTTCTGAAAGAGGTAGTGGTAGAGACAGTGGAGGCATTGATCTTTGAAAAGTCATTGGACTAGCATGGTGCCAGTGGACTGGAAAATTGCAAATGTCACTCCCCTCTTTAAAAAGGAAGATGGCAGCAGAGAGGAAATTATAGACCAGTTAGCCTGATCGCAGTGGGTGAGAAGATGTTGGAGTCAATTGTTAAACATGAGGTCATTAAATACTTGGTGACAGATTATAAGATAGGACAATGGCAGCATGGTTTCCTTAAGAGAAAATCTTGACTGATGAACCTGTTGGAATTCTTTGAGGAAATTACAAGTTGGACAGATAAAGGGGATGCAGTGTATGCTGTATATTTAGACTTTCAGAAGGCTCTTGACAACGTGACACATATGAGGCTTCTCACCAAGTTGAGAGCCCATGGTATTACAGGAAAGTTACTGGCGGTGTTAGAGCATTGGCTGATTTGTACGAAGCATCGAGTTGGAATGAATGGATCCTTTCCCGGTTCGCTGCCAGTGACTAGTGGTGTTGCAGAGTGGTCAGTGTTGGGACTGCTTCTTTTTATGCTGTATATCAATGATTTAGATGATGGAATAGATGACATTGTTACCAAGTTCGCAGAATGATATGAAGGTTGGTGGAGGGGCAGGTAGTATTGAGGAAATAGGTAGGCTGCAGAAGGACTTAATCAGATTTGGAGAATAGGCAAGAAAGTGGCAAATGGAGTACAATGTTGGAAAATGCATGGTCATGCACTTTGGTAGAAGAAATAAATGTGGACTATTTTCTAAATGGGGAGAAAATCCAAAAATCTGAGATGCAAAGGGACTTGGGAATCCTTGTGCAGAATATGCTAAAGGTTAACTTGAAGTTAGTCGGTGGTGAGGAAGGCAACTGCAATGTTGGCATTCATTTCAAGAGGTCTAGAATACAAGAGTAGGGATGTGATGCTGAGGATTTATAAGACACTGGTGAGACATTGCCTTGAGTATTGTGAACAGTTTTGGGCTCCTCATCTAATAAAAAATATGCTGACATTGGAAAGGGTTTAGAGGAATTTCACAAGGATGATTCCAGGAATGAAAAGGTTTTCATGTGAGGAACATTTGATGGCTCTGGGTCTGTGTTCGGTGGAATTTTGAAGGATGAGAGGAGATTTCATTGAATATTGAAAAAACCTAGACAAAGTAGAAGTGGAAAGGATGTTCCTCGGACAAGAGGCACAGCCTCATAATAGAGGGACATCTATTTGAAACAGAGTGTGGAGAATTTTCTTTCAGCAGAGGGTGGTGAATTTGTGGAATTTATTATCACTGGCAGCTGTGTTGGCAAGGTCATTGGGTGTATTTAAGGCAGAGTTTGATAGGTTCTTGATTGAATACAGCATCAAAAATCACAGGGAGAAGGCCAGGCAATAGGGCTGAGAGGGGAAAAAAGGACCAGCCATGATTAAATGACCTAATTCTGCTCCTATGTCTTATGGTCTAACTCGTAATAAAATGATAGTGAAGTAATAAGTGTTCCTCATGCCTAACTTAGACATTGAAATCCATCAACAAGCGTAGTTGGCAAGAAGTTATTTTGAAGTTTAAATTTGTTAAATTCAAAGACAAAGTGGAGAATTTATAGTGTGCAACAAAAGGGTTAAGAACGTCCTCTGTTCCTCTGTTATCTGAGAAAAATGTTCTGGAATTGTGGCTTCAAATTTTGGATGGAAATCAGGATTCAGGATGGCTGCATTGCAATTTAAAAGCAAAATAGCTCTAGTTTTTGTAATGTGGCATGTAACACCATGGTTCTGAAAAATATTGTCTCATTTCTACTATGTACTGTACCAACAGTTATGGTCAAAATGGCAATAAAAAGTTACTTGACTTGACATGACTTGACTAGGGAAAGAAAGAGAAATGCACAATAAGCTACAAAAACAATGTGATGCAGACAGTAAAAATTCTAAAGAGCAACTTTCTGTATTAACTGAACAGATGAGACAACAATGGCTTGATGTGAAATGAGCAGGACTTCAAAGTGAACTGGGTTGGCTTCAGATGACACAGCTGGGACCTCAAGTGGGCAGTCATACCCTCTCAAGCCTGTCAGAACACCACTTATGTTGAACAGGCTTTTGGCACACAACACCATCTGAACTCTGAGGAATTACAGGATGGACATGACACAGACTCTACAGTAGCCTCTAGGGACTCAAATGAGGATGACAGTGCTGGAACAGAAGTTGGGTTGGCAACTATTTAAAGGCTGGCTCCAATAAAGACTAAGGAAGTGAAGACTCATCAACAGAAAAATGGAACCTATGAAAGGAAACAATTGGTCTACCATCAACCATCAGACACAAACAGGATTGATCAGTGGTCCAAGAAGATACTTCCTCCTAAAAAGATAGTTTGAGGACATTAGCTGAGCTTCAAAGCATTAAGAATATATACCCAGCTGGACCCATATGATGGCAGCCAAATTTCAGCAACTATATAGCTTTCCCAGCAAACTAGACAGTTAAGTGAGAGAGGTGAAGATGACATGGGATATGATAAACAAAATAAATGAGGTGGTTGGAATGTTATTAGGAGATGGCTGGGAGAGCAGGCCCCAACATGAACAGCTTGGAGGACAGTGGCTGACTGCAAGCAAAGTGTTTCTGAAAATGAGGAAGACAGCGTGGTTAAGTTACTCAGAAGTCTAGACATGAATGAAAATAACATAGAGGATTCAACACTTGGTCCATGGTTAAATTACCAGGAGTTCTGGACATTAATGAAGATAACATAGAGCATTCTACATATGGGCCATCAAAATCAGCCTTTACGGATGGCATGAAATCAGAAGTTGGTAAACTGGTGAAACTGACAAACCTGAATTGGAATAAGAATCTCGTTACTTATAGAGATTGAGTGTGAGTTGTCCACCAAGTGGAGCAAGATATTGAGGTCCTTCTAAAATCACTACACAAGGGTCAAACATTTGATGATCCAACAGCCACCACCAACTAACTGACCAAAGAAAGCGGAGTCACCTACTAGATCACAGCAATCTCAGCAACATGTTTGAAGCTCACGGTATCACTTCTGTGGTAAGATTGGGCATTGAGTTAAAAATTGTTGGCAGAAGAAATGAAATGAACAACAGAAATAAGTTCAACAGCAATTTGAATCCCCTGCTTTGCAAAGTTCAGGAGTCCAAATTTGATTAAATGGTTTCAATATTCAATGGTGGAAGTTATGGTAGCATTATCAAACAAAGGAATAGACCCTTCCTTGCAGGCCATGCTTGAAATGATAGGGCAAAAATTGGATGGCTTATGCATTAACCAATTGTTTGCAAACATGTAGCATTTCTGTTGGTCTATGTTGCACCCTAACTATCTACGTTATTGGTCCAGCACTATTTGTAGCTGATGAGACCAATGTGACAGCGGAAGTCTCCATTGCAAAGGTCACATCTATAAGTGGTCTCAGCTCTTTTGAAGATGCAGCGTTCCTTTGTATGGGCCCACTTGTCTTATGCCAATTCTGGGAATTTTTCTGAGCCTGACTTAAGGTGTTGTTTTAGGTTCTTCTCCATCTGGCGCAGTTAGCTGCAAGTTCCTCCCCAGGACTGAATGATGCCCTTTGCCTTCAGGTCCTGCTTGCAGACACTCTTGTAGTGCACTTGTGGGTGGCCAGTGGTTTTCTTGTCTGAAGCCAGCTCACCATAGAAGATGTCTTTTGGGATGTGGCCATCCTGCATGTGGTACACAATAGCCCAGCCAGTGCAGCCTATGCTGTCTGAGCATAGGATACACACTAGGGAGGCCAGCATGAGAAAGAACCCTCAGCATTGGATACACTTTTTCTCGATGCGACAAAGGTTCCTTAAATGGCAGGTGTTGAGACTTTGCTCCTGCTTAGCATATGTTGTCCAGGTCTCCCTGCTGTACAGCTGGGTGCAGGTGGCACAAGTGTTATACACTGCGATCTTTGCCTTGACAGAGTTTGGAGTTCTCCCAGACTCGTGTGGTGAGGCAGGCAAGACTGAAGTTGCTGCAGCCTTCGCAATGTGCCTGTTGATCTCCACATCCAAGGAGAGGTTGTCATTGATGCATACTGGATTGGAAATATGTGAGGAATTCTAACTGGATACAGGAGCAAATCTGACATGGGCAACAAAATCTATTGTCCAGAGGTGGAAAATGTCATTGACTGATATCTGTAAATGTGCACAACAAAGAATTACTTTAATCAAAAGTGAGCTAGTCGAGGTGCAACTTGGTCCTCACCTGCAAGAAAAGCAATTCTGGGTAGGAGTTGTCTCACAGCCTTTTCTTGGAATGGATGTCTTGTTAAGCTTAGGCTCTATCCTTGAGTTCATAGAGGATAATGTTCTTTTGAATCTCATGTGATTGGCCAAATCTGAATTAACCAGTCATTGCTTATAGTCGAAAGATGAAAAACTAGACACCATCTTTTATTTAGTTTCCCGTCTTCAAGTAGTAGACTTCTATACTTGTTTGTTTCAACTTCCATTTGTTCTATCAACTCTTAATAAAAGGATTGTGAAACAACAAGTTTCCTTGTCCCTGACTTCTAAAGGAACCTTGGATTTAAACAGTGAAATCCATCATACCCATTTGAAGTCTGTAGTCACTACCACGGACTCCGCTCTGCTGCAGGGTCTATGCAGCCCTGCAGTCAGGTTCTGTGGTGCTCCTGAATATGCATGTTCCAGTTAATTACTGTTTCATTATGGCAGTATTTAATTCCCTTCTTTTTGTAGTAGTCTTGTCGAAACTCAAGCAAAGCACAGCAATGTTACAGTTCCTGACTACCTTCGTCCTGGTCTGAAAAAAGAGGACAATTGTTTTGACTGGCGCTGGAAATAAGTGGTATTCATTTATTAGTAGATACTGCTTTCATCTGCAGTGTTGGAACTTAACTTCAGTTTGATAGTTTTATTTAATAGCCCCATTGGCCACGTGTTTGTTGTTTTCCTTTCCCTTAGAATCCTCCAAAGATCGCACAAAAGTTTGTGAAGCTGACTCGCTTCAGTGTCTCTCTCTCCAAACTAGGGCAATATCTGAATGTTCTGACACTCAGCTACATATGTATGTGTTTAAAGACTGAGGTTGTCACTGAGATTAACAGATGGGTCTCTGCAAAGGTTCACTGATTCATAGTGCTGTACAGATCTAAATACACCCTTTGATACAAAATGCTGGAGGAACTGAGCAGGTCAGGCAGTATCTATTGGAAAGGACTAAACAGTTGACATTTTGGGCCGAGAATCAGACCTAATGAAATTGAATTCCTCAAGCATTTTGTGTGTGTTACATCAAATCTTTTGGTCCACTTCGTTCATGCTGAACAAAATACTTATCTGCACTATCCCCGTTTGCCTTCATTCTGTTTGGACCAGTTTTGCTGGGTTTCTATAGCTACTTTGTCACATGGAATTACATGAGCATTCTATGGTTTTCCAATCAACAAAAAAAATATCACCGCTTGTGGTGCCATTCACACATGAACAGCCCTGCCTGTATAATCAATATGAATACTTGCAATATATGGATAATCAACTGCAGCAGAGTTAACACTGCCACCGTTACAGTCAGTGGGTGTTTACTGCACAAATTATCTGTTATGAGTCACCGTTTTCCTTTATTCCCAAAAGGACTGAGTATGATACCCATTACCTATGATGTTTTGTGCAGCCAGGTATCTGAAATGTGAAAATGATATGAAAACAGATTCAAAGCAGAAATAATTTAAATAGATTCAAATTTGCACTGAGTTCCTACCAGAAGTGTCACAGTACAGTGGCCATGTAGTGAAATTGCTCAAAAATTTAAATACAGGAGCTTGTTTATACAAAACAGTGTGACAGAATACAATAGAATCCATGGTCTGGGAGATTTGAAACCTTTTATTTCCTCTTCTGTAATATACCCTGGGGCAATTATTAAAATAATATCAATGATACAGATATACATAAGACAGGAGAAATCTCATGTCCAGAAGACATGGGAGCAGAATTAGGCCATTAGTCCCATTGAGCTTTCACTGCCTTCCATCATGGCTGATTTATTATCTTTCTCGATCCCATTCTCCTGCCTTCTCCCGGTAACCATTGATGTCCTTACAAATCAAGAACCTTTCAACCTCTGCGTTAAATATACCCAATGACTTGAACTCCAAAGCCATCTGAGGGAAAGAATTGCACAGATTCACTACACTCTGGCTAAAGAAATTTTTCCTCATCTCTGTTCTAAAGGGATATCCTTCTATTCTGAGGCTGTGCCCTCTGATCATAAAAACATAGAAACATAGAAAACCTATAGCACAATTCAGGCCCTTCGGCCCACAAAGTTATGCTGAACATGTCCCTAACTTAGAAATTACTAGGCTTACCCATAGCCATCTATTTTTCTAAGCTCCATGTACCTATACAAAAGTCTCTTAAAAGACCCTATCGTATCCGCCTCCACCGCTGTTGCTGACAGCCCATTCCACGCACTTACCACTCTCTGAGTAAAAAGCTTACCCCTGACATCTCCTCTGTACCTGCTCCCCAGCACCTTAAACCAGTGTCTTCTTTGTGGCAATCATTTCAGCCCTGGGAAAAAGCATCTGACTATCCACATGATTAATGTCTCTCATCATCTTATACAGCTTTATCAGGTCACTTCTTATTCTCCGTCGCTCCAAGGAGAAAAGGCCGAGTTCACTCAACCTTCTCCCCAATCCAGGCAACATCCTTGTAAATCTCCTCTGCACCCTTTCTATGGCTTCCACATCCTTCCTGTAGTGAGACGACCAGAACTGAGCACAGTATTCCAAGTGGGGTCTGACCAGGGTCCTATACTGTATAGCTGCAACATTACCTCTCGGCTCCTAAATTCAACTACACGATTAATGAAGGCCAATACACTGTACGCCTTCTTAACCACAGAGTAAACCTGCTCAGCTGCTTTGAGTGTCATATGGACTTGGACCCCAAGATCCCTCTGATCCTCCACACTGTCAAGAGTCTTACCATTAATACTATATTCTGCCATCATATTTGACCTACCATCCTAGACTCCCTCACTGTAGGAAACATTCTCTCCATATCCACTCTATCTAGGCCTTTCAAGGAGATCCCATCTCATTCTTTCAAACTCTAGTGAGTACAGGCTCACAGCCATCAAACATGCCTCATATGTTAACTCTTTCCAAATGCCAACAAATCCATTCTTAGATAAGGGAGCCAAAACTGCTCACAATTCTCCAAGTGGAATTTGACCAATGCTTCAGCGTTAATTCCTTGCTCAAGGTAGTAGCTTGCTCAAAGCAACAGAAATGAAAGTAAATTCTGCAGCTTCTA
The DNA here is from genome assembly GCF_030144855.1 of Hypanus sabinus. Lineage (NCBI taxonomy): Eukaryota > Metazoa > Chordata > Chondrichthyes > Myliobatiformes > Dasyatidae > Hypanus > Hypanus sabinus. Next base: position 26,256,981 of record NC_082707.1, on the reverse strand, counting down.
TTAATTGTGGTAGTGAGGCTATACCTTAAAAATGGAACTCTCAGCCACAGCACCTCAGCAGTCAGGACAGAAGCTTAATGATCTTTTTTTTTAGTTAATGGGAAATAAACTTTAAAACTATTAATGTGAAGGTTATTTTTCTGTCTCTTGAGCATACACAAAAGTTAATCTACGCAAAATAATTGTTTTGCCATATGTTCAACACAACAGTCTTAAAAGAACAAAACAGAACACCACAGAGTTATAGACTAAAATAGCATGGAAACAGGTCCTTCATACCATCTCATCCCTGATGACCAAGGACCCCACATAAACTATCCCATTTGCCTGCCTTGGGTCTTTTTCAAAAAATAATGCAGACTTACCTGCATTGGAGACTGTAATCTTCTATACTTTCTGGGGTTAAGATACCCAAATGTGCACCGACATGCCTCAACATTCAACATTCTGGACCAGACCTCTTTGAAAGACCTTGTCAAAAGCCTTACTGAGGTCCATTCAAGCAACATCTACCACACCACAGGAAGGTCTAGTGCACAATATAGAAAGAAGCTGCAGAGGGCTCTGGACTCAGCCTCCCCACCATCTGCTCAAAAATCTAAGTCAGAAATGTGAGACATGATCTCCCCTGAACGACGCTGAACTGACTCCTAATTAGCTCCTGCCTTTCTGCAGAAACAGAAATCCTGGCCCTCAGGATCTCCTCCAACATTCTTCCAACCACTGACTGAAATCTCACCAGCCTGTAACTTTTCCAGGATTGTCCCTAACTCTTTGAGAAAAGGGACACTTTATCTATCTTCTAGTTCTCTGGTACCTTACACGTGCCTAATGAATATGCAAAAATCTCTATTAATTTCCCTTGCTCTACTTGACATCTGGGGATAAATCCTGTTTGCGGATTTATTCAACCTAATCTGTTCCAGTACTTCTTGCATTTTTTGCCTCCTGATGAGGATGTACTCCAGAATATCAGCCTAACCTTCCCTTAACTCTCTAGCTTCCTGTATTTACCCGACAATTACTAATGACAAATATTAATTTAGGATCAGACTAAATACCCTACACCCTTGCTCTAGCATGGTTTACCTCTCTGGTGTAAATTTAATTTCTCTGCTATTTCACCGTTCCTTATTATAATTTCTTCTTGCCCTCTCTTCAAAGGGCCGACACTTACAAGAGCTCTTACAGTCTGTTTTCATTAATTTACCTGTGTGAGATACTCCAGGCCTGGTGGGCAATTTGGGATGCCAGCTGGCATTGGCATCACCAGAGCATTACTTTCTACTTTGCCTTCATAAGGAAACTGAGGGCCATAATAGATTCCAGGTGGACAGGCTCCAGGTGGATAGGCTCCAGGGAGGTAACTCCCAGGGGGACAAGCTCCTGATGGACCTGCCTCAGGTGGTAAGGCTCCAGGTTGATAGGTCCCAGATGGATTTGTTTGCTGAGAATCATTTCCTAAGAGCACAATATCCAAAAAAAAAACAAACAACATCTTTACAAATCATATCACACATAATAAATTACAGGCTGGATTCAAAAACAGCATAAAAATCCACCAGCTATCTTGTCTAAAATGAATACTAAACAATTCCAATCTTAGGAATTCTCCAACAAAATGACAACTAAAAATGAAATTTCTAATGTGATTTTGAGCTTTAACATTGAATCCTTTAGTGATCTGACTCTAAGCTGACCAGCTTAATGAGGCTGTTAGAGATTCAGGTGCATTCATGATTTTGCATTACTGTGAACATTTGGTTAAAATTAACACTATTTTGTTGCCTAGTTTGGAGAGCATGCCTTATGAGAATACACTGACTGAATTTGACCTTTTCTCCTTGGAGAGATGGAGGATGAGAGATGACCTGATGGAGGTGTATAAGATGATGAGAGGCATTGATTGTGTGGATAGCCAGAGGCTTTTTCCCAGGGCTGATATGGCTAACACAAGGGGTCATAGTTTTAAGGTGCTTGGAGGTAGGTACAGAGGGGATGTTGGAGCTAAGCTTTTCACTGAGAGTGGAGGGTATCTGGAATGCACTGCCAGCGACGGTGGTAGAGGCAGGTAGAATAAGGTCTTTTAAGAGACTCTTAGATGGGTATATGGAATTTAAAAAAATAGAGAGCTATGTGGTAGGGAAATACAAGGCAGCTTTTAGAATAGATTAGATGGTCAGCACAACATTGTGGGCCAAAGGGCCTGGAATGTGCTGTAGATTTTTATGTAACACTGATATTGCCTATTAATTATCTAAAAATCCACACACTTTTTATTTATCTTTAACTGCCTTCCAGTTACTGTATGCTGTTAAGTCTGTGAGAACTAAGCTAACACAATGAAAGCTCTATAATCAGGACTTGAACTATTAGCTCATTTCTCTTCCCTCTCCTGTGAGTAAAACTTTTGCCTTTCTTGAATAAAGAATGGTCTTCTTCTGCCACATCTGCATTTATGTCAAATTAGGTACACAATATATAAGAATTACATACATACTTATTGTGTAAATTTGGATCTTGCTGACAAAGGCTGCTGATTTTGAATACTCCAACTACCTCTGAACTAAAGAGGCCTCTAAAAGTAGAATGCACTGGGGCCAAAATACCCTCCCAAATGCTGCCCATGATTCATAATGAATTTTGCAACAATCATGGTCAACAGTACCGATATTAGTTTTGTCTTCCAGATTTATTAATTTACTACATTTACTAATTACTTAAGTTTCCAATTGCTTTGCTAGCATTTGATCTGATGAATCTAATCAATCATGTAAGGCCATTGATGGTAATCCTGTACTGTATTCACGTAGGAAGAAAGTTTCCGCATATTTGAATGTAACATCCATGGGAGGTTACATGTATTAAGACAGTTATTCCAATGCAATTCAATCTTGTATTTTTTGTTCCTGTAAGTCAACTAATTTTTAGTTCAGGACATTATAATTGATGCAATATTAATGTTTATTTATCAGTTTTTTTCCCAGTATATGGCTAGGATGTATTTTATAGAGGGCAATAAAGATTGAACAACTGGATTATAGAGGCAGAACCAGTGGGCATAAGTCAGAACTTTTAATTGACAATTTTAGATCGATAACAAGACATTTTTTTAGCCAAAGTGTTATTTAAGTGTATAGTAAAGTAATCAAGGAAGCTCAGGATTGGCGTAAGACCATATTTTCTATAGAGTTTGGTATCATTGGTCATCTGTGGAAAATGTTTGAAATTTTTGGTTTAAGATGGCACCAGTGAAGGTGGGTGACAGCTTACTGGTGGTTTTCAAGGCAAGAAATACGACTATACTGATAATACGTTTTATGTGGAAAATTGTGGTAACCGATCACAAACAATGAAGAGGCGAGTATAGACGAGGCTAATCCGAAGATGTGGGTGTGAGGCAGAGACAGAACAAGGTTGAAGCATGTTCGAGATGGAGTCTAAGAGAGTGGAGCAGAGAAAATTTGTAGTGGGATTGTTTTGGAGCTTGTCCTCCTATACCGGGAGCTAGGCTGGATCCATCTTCACGATGGACCGACTTGGAAAGATCAAGTAAGGGCTGGAACACGGGGCCCTTTAACTTTGAATGGACGGTTTCTTGTCCTACTCTCAATGCAGGTACAAATTTTGCTTAACTGGTATACTAATTAGTTACTGCAGGAATGGGTCAAATTTTTGGATATTAGGTACAATTTCATCTAAGTTTTCCATTTGGGAGTAGGTGACCTCAAGTAAGTCTAACACAGACCAAGCTAAGTAATGTAATTGTTATGTGAATTACAGAATAATCTGTTCCTTTGATTTCAACTGAAATGAGAAGTGTCTATCAGGATGGCCCAGGATTAACTTTACCATGCATCACTCAGTGTCAGACTATGAAGTCATCTTTTAAGAAGCACCAGTATGAAACATTAGCCAGGATGTACTGTGGAGGACTTTCTGACGAGTTGCATCACAGCCTGGTGTAGAGGCTCCAATGCACAGGATTGGAATGTTGTAGATTCAACCGGCTCTATCATGAGCACAACCCTCCCCACCTCTGAGGACATCTTCAAGAATCAGAATCAGGTTTATTACCACTCGCACGTGTCGTGAAATTTGTTAACTTAGCGGTAGCAGTAAAATGAAATACATGATAATATAGAAAGAAAAATAGTAAATAAAATGCAATAAGTATATATATATATATATATATATATAGAATTGATTAAAATAGTGCAGAAACAGAAATAATAAATTTTTTAAAAGTGAGATAGTATTCATGGGTTCAATGTCCTTTTAGGAAACGAATGGCAAAGGGAAGAAGCTGTTCCTGAATCGCTGAGTGTGTGCCTTCAGGCTTCTGTACCTCCTTCCTGATGGGCAACAATGAGAAGAGGGCATGTCCTGGGTGATGGAGGTCCAGAATAATGGACCTTGCCTTTCTGAGTCTCTGCTTCTTGAAGATATCTTGGATACTATGGAGGGTAGAACCCAAGATGGAGCTGACCGATTTTACAACTTTCTGTAGCTTCTTTCAGTCCTGTGCATTCACTTCCGATGCACGATCAATAACTCACTCTGAGACGTAAAGGCGAGATATCAGCTTTTATTGACTGGAAGAAGGAACAAACAGTGAGTGACCACCATGCTACATCCTGGAGACTGAGAGGCCGGGCTCAGGCCTCAATCGCCTTTATACAGGGGTCTGTGGGAGGAGCCACAGGAGCAGTCAGCAGGGGGCATGTCCTGACAGATATATGTAGTTCACCCCCCCCCCCCCACCCCTATACCAGACAGTGAAGCAGCTTGTCAGAATGTTCTTTACAGTACATCTATATTAGTTTTGGAGTCTTTTTGTTGACAAACCAAATCCCTTCAAACTTATAATGAAATATGCTGTTGTCTTGCCTTCTTTATAGCTGCATTGATATGTTAGGTTTGGGTTAGAAGCTTAGGGATCTTGATACCTGGGAACTTGAAGTTGCTCACTCTCTCCATTTCTGATCCCTCTTTGAGGATTAGTTCATGTTCTCTGATTTTATCCTTCCTGAAGTCCACAATCAGCTCTTTCGTCTTACTGACATTGAATGCCAAGTTGTTGCTGTGACACCACTCCACTAGCTAAATTATCTTACTCCTGTATGCCCTTTCATGTCCACCTGAAATTTTACCAACAATGTTTGTTATCATCAGCTAATTTATAGAAGGTATTTGAGCTATAGCAAGCCATACACACATGGGTATAGAGAGAGTAGTGTAAGATATTCCTTAAGAAAACTGCATCTGTCACAAAGGTTTCTCACCATTTAGGATATGCCTTCTTCTCATTACTACCATCAAGGAAGAGGTATAAGAGCCTGAATACTTACTATCAATGATTCGGTAAAAGCTTCTTTTCCACCGGCTGAATGGTCCATGAACTCATGAACACTGCCTTGTAATAACTTTTTTTTTGCACTACAGTGGATTCCACTTAATTGGGACACATTGACACCCACACATTTTGGCCCAATTATGCAGCAGTCCCAATTAGCTGAAGTTTATGAAAATAATTTTTAAAAAGACATTCTGCCATTTCTCTAACGAATTATGTGTTTAAATGAAATACAGAACAAATTATAACACCATCAACTTTTCTACAGTACTACAGCATGAAACTGTATTCATTCATAATAGTTATTGATGGAGGAATCAATCCAGTATATGTAGCCATGTTCTTTTGATTGACTGTAAATGAACAAAATCAGCATATACACCTTGTGCAGATAATAGGCTACCTTAATTGCCTTCTTGCATGAAGTAGTGTCAAATATTGCTACTTTTTAATTTGCCATCTGTCAGCCCAAATAAGTAACATAACATGAGCATATGCAACTGATACTACAAAATGTTTGCTCTGAACACAGTATAGTGTGTTATGGCCACACAAGTGTATGTGACTGATGCTATTTAGAAACTGTTGCATTCTCCAAATCTTAATTTTCATTGTAACATTCAAGATGATTGTTAATACCTTCAAATTTGTCACAGTTCCTAACTTGCTGAAGTAGTGAAATAGCTTCATTTTCACTCCCAGCTGTTTCTTGCATCTCCAAACTTGAATGCTATAAACTGCAGTGAGCAAAGCGGTTTGGAATTGTCTTAATGGCTATTTCTCACCAACTATCAGTAACAAAAATCAGTGTATTTTAAACAGAAACACACACGACTGATGCTATTTAAAAACCGTTCACTCTAAGCATTGTGTAGTACTTAACGGCCACAGAACTGCACACAACTGACACTAGTCTAGAAGCTATTCGGCAATAGTTTCCTGTCCTAATTAATTTGGTGTAGTGTCCCAAATAGACAAAGGATCCTTGCTATTTTTTTGATTAGTTTTGTTTTTAAGTATTATCCCAAACAAGTGGCTGCCTGATTAACCAATGGCCCAATTAACCATATTTATTTAATTTTGTAATTTTTCCTTTGCAATATATTACTGTTTCAAAATAACAAACTTCGTCATATAAGATATTGATAATAAAACTAATTCCGATTAAATCTGCCTTTTCATTCTCCAGATGTCATTATGTACTTATAATATTTTCTGCTTTCTGTACTAAATATTTCTGTTTTTTTAACATACTGGATTTTCAGTCAAGTTCACAATGTAAAATATTTCCTACCCGTTGTGGCCATCACTGTACGATCCTTCTTTAAATCTGATCACCTAAAGAAAGGAAACAAAATGGGATCGCTATTAGTTCTTCCTTCTCAGAGTTTTTTTTTTGAATGGGAATTAGTCTTCAGGCAAATGCTTTGTATAATTTCCCAAGCATCTCTGTAAGTGTTTGAATATTAATATTCCAAATTGCCTCCAGCACACAGCTCTCAGCACGTACACCTTTCACCTGTATTTTCTCCTGTGAATTCTACTAAATGCCAAGTCTAATTTGATTCATTAGTCTTTATCTGTCATATTTTGTGTCTTTACCACAGTGTAAATACTCTCAAATATCCTTTGAATATGAATAGAAATAATCCAGATTTCCTAATTTTCACTCACAAGCACCCAAGAAGGGTTGTGACAACAAGTTCTTGCATATTGTGCCACACACAAAGCAGCTGACAAAGCATAAACTTTGGTGAAATTAAATATATGCATTTGGATTAAACAGATATTGCTCTGAAACCACAGCATGGCTTGAGTATGAGTCACAGGACACTGAAGAAAATGTAATATAACTGAACACCATACCTGTGAGAGGAAACCAATGTTTCCTCACTCTTTGTGAGACACACTCAGAAGGCTGATTCTGTTTCCAAAGACACCAGAAACTAACTTATACAAGTTCCTCAAACACGAGAAAGATCTGCAGATGCCGGAAATTTAAGCAACACCCACAAAATGCTGGTGGAACGCAGCAGGCCAGGCAGAATCTATAGGAAGAAGTACAGTCGACGTTTCGGGCCGAGGCCCTTCGTCAGGACTAACTGAAAGAAGAGATAGTAAGAGATTTGGAAGAGGGAGGGGGAAATCTGAAATGATAGGAGAAGACAGGAGGGGTGGGATGAAGCTAAGAGCTGGAAAGGTGATTGGCACAAGGGATACAGAGCAGGGGAAGGGGGAGGATCATGGGACGGGAGGCCTAGGAAGAAAGAAAGGGGGAGGGGAGCACCAGGGGGAGATGGAGAACGGGCAGAGTGATTGTGAAAAGGACATAGAGAGAAAAAAAATAGGGGAAAAAATTAAATAAATAAATAAGGGATGGTGTTAGAAGGGGAGGAGGGGCATTAACGGAAGTTAGAGAAATCAATGTTCATGCCATCAGATTGGAGGCTACCCAGACGGAATAAAAGGCGTTTCGTTGAACACCTACACTCGGTCCGCTAGAGAAAGCAGGATCTCCCAGTGGCCACACATTTTAATTCCATGTCCCATTCCCATTCTGATATGTCAATCCATGGCCTCCTCTACTGTCAAGGTGAAGCACTCAGGTTGGAGGAACAACACTTTATATTTATTATTTATCTGATTTTTCCTCCTTTTTTTCTCTCTCTGCCCCTCTCACAATCACTCCTTGCCTGCTCTCCATCTCCCTCTGGTGCTCCCCTCCCCCTTTCTTTCTCCCTAGGCCTCCTGTCCCATGATCCTCCCCCTTCTCCAGCTCTGTATCCCTTTTGCCAATCAACTTTCCAGCTCTTAGCTTTACCCCACCCCCCCTCCGTCTTCTCCTATCATTTCGGATCTCCCCCTTCCCCTCCCACTTTCAAATCTCTTACTATCTCTTCTTTCAGTTAGCCCTGACGAAGGGTCTTGGCCCGAAACGTCGACTGTACTTCTCCCTGTAGATGCTGCCTGGCCTGCTGCGTTCCACCAGTATTTTGTGTGTGTTGCTATACAACTCTTTCATAACAAAACAAGGGGGCTCTGAGGGTAGAAAGGACAGCTAACTACCAACACTGCATCAGTACATGCAGGCTGTTGCCTAGGAGAATCACAGGAATATTTCAGATCTGCCTCAATCACGTAGAAGTGAGCATGAGAAAGCATAATTTGTACCAGTACATTAAGTGAAAAACATCATCAAAACTGATCAAAAACATTTATCAGTTGCGCAACTATGGAAATAAAAGGAAATACAAAAATGAAGGGTGGAATCAAAGATAAAGTAAACTGAATGACAACTCTACATGACTCACTGAAACAAATAATCCTGGTGTTATACTTACAGTATGTATATTTTTGAAAGTGCAAAGTTAAATCAAGGAGGAAATTTAAAGAAGAAATGCAGTACTTTTGACCGTAGAAACTGTAAATTTCAGTACACCCATTTATACTAGGTCATGGTTAGATCTCAGCTGGAATATTGTATTAAGTAGCAGGCACCTAACATTCACAAGGATCACTGGGTATCTGGTGTAGGGGAGGGGATGCAGAGACAGGCTCTTGCTTCCCGTATGCCATCTTCTATCTCCCTGGATTATGTGAGCTCCACAATTAAGATTGGTGGAAGCTTTGTGATAACCATTGCAAAACATGCATGTTCTTACAAACAGGCTATTGAAACCCTTATACTCTTTACAATGTTTGCTGACAACATAAACAGTAATAAAAATTCAAAGGTTCAAATGTCCAAAAGTTCACTTATTATCGAGGCTTCTACCCAAACACAACTCTGAAATTTGTCTTCTCCAGTAACAAAGAGCATGAAAGTCATTCAGAGTGGAACGTTAAACCCACTCCCCCCACCACCCACACAAAGAAGAATGGCATCCTGATCAAAAATCCCCTTCCCCACACAAAACGGAACACACATAAATCCTCCTTCACTGACTCGTTAGCCTGATACCTAAAGGAGGTGAAAGACTGGCTCCCAAAGAGAAATTTTCATCCCATAGTCAATGTAGGAAATATCTGACACTGGGAAGGATATCAAAATTTTAAGAAAGAATGAAGAGAACATGTATGAAAATTATTCCAGGATATTTCTCATATTTATTTCTTACTGTGACATCAAAGGAAATCATCTGCCCTTGCAAAATCTATGCTGGCTGTGAGAATATACATGACCTCATCACTTTCCTTGTAAGCTAACTCCTGCAACCCCTCAGCCCTAATACTTAACAAAACAGAATGCAATATACAATGGCCAATTAGTCTAGCAGCCAATACATTTTTGGGATGTCAATTAGGTTCTACAAACTTGAACAGTTTTCTCCGGAGTGTCTGAAGCTGAGGGATGCACCTGAAAGAAATATTTAAAATTATAAAAGGCATAGATTGGGTAGATAATGAGAGCCTTCTTCCCAGGATAGAAATGTGGAATATTAGAGAGTATAGCTTCAAGGAGATAAGGGTAAACATTTAAAGGAGATATGCAGGTCATGTTTGTTTACTGTGCTCTGCTCTTCTATATTCCAAACTAGAACACCCAAGGGAATCCCATGCCATCAGGGGCAACACTTGCAAAGTCTACATGGATGGAATGTCGAATGGGGTCAGTGAAGCTAGAAAGCAGCATCACCACTACCATGCTACTCTCTGCTCCCCATCAACATGGAATGCGAGAACTCATTTTGGGGAAGAGAGTGGAAGGGTATTAAGAACACCCAAGGTTAGTGGGAAAACATAAGTTTTTTTAAACCAAATGGTTTCAATAAAATAATAAACTACTTCCTGAAGCAAAAAGTTTAGGTAAATGGCAAAAGAAATTGAACTGAATTGACGTTATTTCTTACATCCTTCACATACAGGAGGCGTAAAAATGTTTACGTTACTTCTCCATCTAAATGTGCAATGTGCAATCATAGCAATTTATAATAATTTATAATAAATAAATCAGTCAGTGTAATATAGAGTACACTCAAATCAGCGTGAGTTCATCAGTCTGACGGCCTGGTGCAAGAAGCTGTCCCGGAGCCTGTTGGTCCTGGCTTTTATGCTGAGATACCGCTTCCTGGATGGTAGCAGCTGGAACAGTTTGTGGTTGGGGTGACTCGGGCCCCCAATGATCCTACAGGCCCTTTTTACACACCTGTCCTCGTAAATGTCCTGACTCATGGGAAGTTCACAACTCCTGATGCGATCGGCTATCCTCACCACTCTCTGCAGAGTCCTGCGATTGAGGGAAGTACAGTTCCCATACCAGGCAGTGATGCAGCCAGTCAGGATGCTCTCAATTGTCCCCCTGTACTAAGTTCTTAGGATGTGGGGGCCCATACCAAACTTACTCAACCATCTGAGGTGAAAGAGGCACTGATCTGCCTTCTTCACCACACAGCTGGTGTGCACAGACCACACGATATCCTCAGTGATGTGGATGCTGAGGAACTTAAAGCTGTTTATCCCCTCAACCCCAGGTCCCTTGATGTCAATTAGGGGTTAGCCCATCTCCATTCCTCCTGTAATCCACAACCAGCTCCTTTTTTTTGCGACATTAAGGGAGAGGTTGTTTTCTTGACACCACTATGTTAGAGAGATGACTTCTTCCCTGTAGGCCACCTCATTATTGTTTGAGATAAGGCCAATCAATGTAGTGTCATTGGCAAATTTAGTTACCAGATTGGAGCTGTGGATGCTAATACAGTCATAGGTATACAGGGAGTGAAGGAGAGGACTCAGTATGCAGTCCTGAGGGGCTCCTGTATTGAGTCAGAGGGCTGGAGGTGAGGGAGTCCACTCTTACAACCTGCTGGCATTCTCACAGGAAGTCCAGGATCCAGCTGAACAAGGCAGGGTCAGGGTCTCGGTCTCTGAGCTTCTTGTCGAGCCTGGATGGAACTGTGATGTTGAATGCTGAACTGCAGAGCAAGAACAGCATTTTCACATAAGCATCCCTCTTCTCCAGACGTGCGAGTACGGTGTGTAGAGCTGTGGCTATTGCGTCATCTGTCGATCGGTTGTGTCGGTAGATGAATTGTAGGGCGTCAAGCTTGGGTGGTAGTATGCTGCAGATGTAATCCTTGAACAGCCCCTCAAAGCATTTGCTTATTATTGAGGTGAGTGCGACAGGATGCCAGTCGCTCAGGCATGTTACCTTGGTCTTTTTTGGTACAGGGACAATTGTGGATAATTTGAAGCAGGAGGGCACTCTACACTGGGAGAGGGAGAGATTAAAAATATCAGTAAACACACCTGCCAGTTGTGCTGCGCACATCCTGAGTACTTGCCCTGGGATGCCGCCTGGTCCTGCAGTCTTGCGACCGCAATGTTGGAAACATCTGCGTACCTCAGCCTCAGAGATGACCAGGTTGCAGGTTGTAGCGGTGGCTTTCCTCGGAGGCTCAGAGTTAGCGACATCGAACCAAGTGTAAAAGCGATCGCTATCATCTGGGAGAGAAGTTGCGATGTTGGCGGCACCACAACGTTTGGCTTTGAAGTCGGCGATGGTATGCAACCCTTGCGTAAGTCACATGTGAGGCAAGGTAAGATTTTCTTTTAAATACATACAACAGGTGATTATAATCCAGAATATCCTGTTGAATTTGTCAACAAATGCCTCTGGCAGATCCTCCGCCTCAAGTGGTACGACAGAGTGTCAAACCTAGACCTATGGAAGAGAGCAAACCAACAGCCCATTGTATTCCAGATCAGGAGGAGGAAGTGGAGATGGGTCAGCCACACCTTAAGGAAGAGCCAGTCGAATGTCACTCGACAATCACTCAAATGGAATCCACAAGGGAAGAGAAGAAGAGGTCGCCCAAAGCAAACCTGGAGGCGTAGGCATTTGGATGAACTGAAAGCCGCCGGCCAAGCTTGGGAGACTGCAAAAACATCTGCTGGAGATCGCAGGAAGTGGAGGACTTTTGTTGAGGCCCTATGCTCCATAAGGAGCAAAAAGGATTAAACACATCCTGTTGAAGCACGTTCATTATTTTTGAGTGGGACACAAATGAACAGGGAAATATTTGCAATTCTATGGGAAAAATGATGGCGAGAAATGTAAATAATTTAATAGAAATGATAGCCAGCTTTTGCACGGATGTTGCAAGTGCAATGGTTACAGTTATTCCCCTTTTAAAGTGGTCCAAAATGCTCCCTTTTTACAAGAGTGGAGTGGAGTAATTTAAAGTAAATTATAAATTCATTTGTTCACTGACTCAGCATTTCATTCCAAGTCTTCAATGGGAAACTACTTGGGTTGAGTATCTAGTGCATCTGCACTCTGCACATAGCCAATAATTCACCTCACCACTTTACTGGCTGTGGCTAACAACGATAGCTTACGTGTTGCTCACACACTGAGAGGCAGGCATCCCAGTTTCAGGATGACAATGCTGGGTTGCTTTGGAATAAAACAGAAATATCTAATTGAAAGTGGCTGCCAAGATCATATTAATGTGACGCAATTCTAATGAAAGGTCATTAAAATACTTAGCAGCCTTAAGTCCAACACCACGGTGTTCAGGAGCAGTTATTCACTTACAACCATCAGGCTCCTGACCAGCTTGGGTAACTTCACTCACTTCAACTCTGAAGTGACTCCACAACTGACAGACTCACTTTCAAGGACTCTGTAACTCATGCTTTCAGTATTATTACTTTTTTATTTGCACAATTTGTATTCTTTTACACATTAGTCATTTGTCAGTCTTTGTTTATATATAGTTTTTTATAAATTCAACGGTATTTCTTTATTTTTCTATAAATGACTACTAGAAAATAAACATCAAGTTAATGTATGATGACATATCCATACATTGATAATAAATTTTCATTGACTTTGAACTATGTTTTCCCCGTCACCATTCCTGCCTAATGTGCTCAAAGGTGCAAAGGTTCATTTATTATTGAAGTATATAACTCTGAAATTCTTCTTCTCCAGGTAGCCGTGAAACCAAGAAAGAAAAGCAGCATGATTATTGACCACCAAATCCCTCTTCCCCATGTAAAAAAGTGATCAAAAATGGAACAGGCACATTGGCCTCCAAATCCCCCTCCACCACACATAAAAAAAATGAGAAAGTTTGGGCAAAAATCACAGAATATAAAAATAAACACATAAGACTAAAAGGAGTCCACAGTCCAAGTCCACATCCAAAATGCAGAAAACCTGGGCAGCATTCTCCCTCTCCGTAGCAGAGTGATCTCACTAATGATAAAAGGCATTTGTCCTTCTCTGTGTTGAGCAGTCCCCAGCAATAAAAAGGCAGTCTCCTTTCTCCATTCAGACTGATCTCATCAGAGATAAAAGGCAGCCTCCCCTCTCAGTGCAGAGTAATCCCCCAGTAATAAAAAGGCAGTCTCTCCCCTCTGTAGCTGAGCAATCTCACCAGCAATAAAAAGACAGTATCCCCTCTCGGTGTAGAGTGATCTTCCCAGCGATAAAAAGGCAGGCAGCCAGCCTTTCAATCTCCCTCATTGCATTAATTGGTGAATAGAAGCTCTAACCAATGAAACGAACATCGGCTCGCAGCCTTCTTGCTACAAAATCCTGCCTCCCCCTCCCAGAATCCCCTCGGAGACTGCAGAGTGCTGAAACACCCAATCTCCAAACTGCAAATCATGGGCTCCAACAATTCCAGAATCACATTCAAGATGAAAAACAAATGTAAAAGACATAAAAGAAGTGAAATATATGGTTTCCCGATCTATCCAGAAGACGTTGACTAAAGGGGTGTTGGTTCCATCTTGACCGGAAGTCCTTCTGGAAGCTCTATGATAACACTGAACATAAAATATTACAGCACAGGAACAAGTTTTTCAGCCTGTGATGTCAATCCAAACTAACACCATCTGACTCCACATAGTCCATACCCTTTTATTTCCCGCTTGTTCATCTGCTCGCTAAATGTCTTTTAAACATTATTACTATTTCTTCTGGCAGCACATTCCAAGCATCCACCACTCTCCATATAAAAAACCTTGCCTCATAAATCTCCATAAATTTCCCCAATCTCACTTTAAAGCTATGCCTTCTGATACTTGGTATTTCCCATCTTGGAAAACAAAATCTCTGATTTTTTATCCTACCTAAGCCCCTCATAATTTTACAGATTTCTATCATGTTGTGTTTCAGCCTCTGAAACTCCAGAGAAAACAATCCATCCATATTGCTAATACTTCCCAGGCAACATGCTGATCTCATGATCATTGGAGAGAAGTTGTTCTTCCTCAGGTTAGTCTTAAATGGGCAGCGCTAATCCTGAGTTGTGACCTATAGTCCTTGATTTTCCTATTACGAGTAATGTTCTTCCAGCAGATATCCTGTTAAGCTGCTCAAAAATCTTACATGTTTCAAGAAGATTGCCTCTCATTCATCTAAATTCCAATGAGTACAATCTTTCACCACCAAATAATCCCTCCATTCCTGGGAACATTGTAATGATGCCAGTTTTCCTCTGGTGCATGAGTCTTAGGAACTCTTGACCTGGAAGGGTATTGAAAGCAAGGATTTTGAATATTTTTATGGAAGAGTTGGATAGATTCTTGGTAAGTAAGGAGGTGAATGTGGAGTTTGTTTCACAATAGATCACCGATGATCTCATTGAATGGTGTTCAAGGGATTGAGTAGTGTTGGTAATTTGTATGTTTATATGAATTGCTGCCTGTGTCACGCAACAGAGATAACAGGAATAGAATGAGGTGGGAGATAAATGCGTGGCTGAAAAATTGCAGCAGAGGGCTGAGCATTCAGATTTCTGGATAACTGGGACCTCTTCCGGGGCAGGTGTGATCTGTACAAAAAGGACGGGCTGCACATGAATCTGAGTGGGATCAATATTCTTGTGGGCAGGTTTACTAGAACTGTTGGGAACGGCTTAAACTAATATGGCAGGGGGGTGGGAACCAGTATGATGGAGCTGAGGATGAGCCAGCAGATTTACAAGTAGATGATGGGTGTAACATGAAAGTAAGGATGGACAAGCCAATGATTGGGTACAAATACAGACAGAGCGAAGAGTTAAATTGTACCCCAGAGCCAAAATTCAGAAAGGGCAGAGAATGCAGGATTGAAGGTATTGTATTTAAACATGCATAGCATTCAGAATTGGGAGGATGAATTCGTGGCACAATTAGAAAATGGTTGGTATGACGTGGGCATCACTGAGTTCATACTGCATTCTGAGAGAAAGAAGCACAAGTCACATGTATCAGTATTGCAATGGAATAAAGTGAATTACGGAGGCATGAGAGAGGAGTTTGCCCAGGTGGATTGAGGGGAATACTGGTTCAGATTCAGTTTATTGTCATTTAAAAACCACAAATGCAATGCAGTTAAAAAATGAGACAACGTTCCTCCAGAATGATATCACAAAAGTATATGACAAAACAGACTACACTAGAAAATCCACATAATGTTTGGCAATCCCCAATCCAGAGTCCGGAGAGGCTGCTGCGTATTAATATCGCGCTACCGTCTTAGCGGGTTCCCCGGAAAGGAGCTCCAAATCCACCAGACAAAACAAGACCAAAAACTAAAGCTACAAAACCTGCACAAAACCACATAGTTACAACAGTGCAAACAATAGCATAATTGATAAAAAAACAGACTATGGGCACAGTAAAAATAGTCCAAATATTTTAAAGGACTATAAGTTCAAAAGAAATCACCACACAGTTTCCACAAGTTCCCAGGGTCCTGACAGACTCGCCATCCCACGCCGGCGGCAGAAGGGAATACCCCCGCTATGGACTTCCACAGCGCCACCCGACTCAGCCTCGCAGACGCAGCACACACCGACAGCGACCTGACCACAGCGGACTCTGAGTCTGTCGAACCTCCGAGCCTCCAACCATCCCCTCCGGCACAGCTTCTCCGAGCATAATAAGACGGCCCCGCCAACGGCCATCGGCAACGTGACCCCGAGGACTGGGGGCCTCTTCTTCCCAGCAGAGTCCTGGACCGCACAGCAGCAGCAACGAAGAAGGTCTTCCTGGAGACTTCATGATGTTCCTCTGTGCTCCCACGTCCGTTTTCAATTGATTATGATTGTGCATGGCACCCCACTTCACAATTAACAGATAATCAGCTCCGGGGTGGCCGCTGCAAGCTGTGTCGCGCCGCCATCTTGGAATCGAGGGAATGACGGCAAGAGCAGAGGTGGCTGAAGTTTTTGGGAATAGTTCACAAGGTGCTGGAGAGTGTTGTCCCACAGAATAAGTTTTCAAATGGCAGGGGTAGGCAACTGTGGCTGACAAGGGAGGTTAGGGATTGCATAAAAGCCAAGAAAAGGGCATATGAGGTAGCAAAAGTGAGTGGGAAATTGGATGATTGGGAAGCTTTCAAAATCCAACAAAATGCAGCTGAAAAAGCTATAAGAAGGGAAAAGATAAAATATGAGGGCAAGGTATATAAAGTGTAAAAGGGAGGTGAGAATTGATAATGGACCACTGGAACATTATGCTGGTTGGTAGTAAAGGGGGCAAAGAAACGACAGATGAACTTAATGATTACCTTGCATCAGTCTTCACTGTGAAAGACATTAGCAGTGTGCAAGAAGTTTGTGAGTGTCAGTGAGGAGTGCAAAGGAAAAAAGTGCTAGGCAAATTGAACGGTCTTAAGGTGGCTAAGTCACCTGGACCAGGTGGACTATATCCCAGACAGGGTGCTAAAGAGCTAACAGATACATTGGTCATGATCTTTCTTTTTTTAAATTTTTTTTTTTTATTGAGTTTTCAAATGATTACAGAAAGAAAGAAAAAAAATTATCAACCCATCCCCCCTCCCCCCTAACATATCCCTATAGAAAGAAAGAAAAAGAAAGAGAAGAAGAACCCCCCAAATAATTTTATCTTCGGAGCACATATTTATTTAATCCTGTCTTTTGTAAATAAGGGCGCCAAATTTTCAGAAATGTTTCATATTTATCTCTTAAATTATAAGTAATTTTTTCAAGTGGAATACAGCTGAAAATTTTGTTCTTCCAACGATCTGTACTTAAGTATGAATCCAATTTCCAAGTAACTGCAATAGCCTTTTTGGCTACTGCCAATGCAATTTTTATGAATTCTTTCTGAAATTTATTCAATTTGGGTTTCAGTTTTATCCCTTCAATATCACCTAATAAAAATAATATTGGGTTATGTGGAAATTGTATTCCAATAATTTGTTCCAGTAAAATTCTTAAATTTGTCCAAAAAGGTTGAATTTTAGAACAAGACCAAGTAGAGTGTAAAAAAGTACCAATTTCTTGATTACATCGGAAACATTAATCAGATAAACTTGGGTTTAATTTATTTATTTTTGTGGTGTAATATATAATTGATGTAAAAAATTATATTAAATGTTTTAATATAGGAAATTCTTTCTTTTCCCATATCCATTTAGATTCCCATTTATATATAAAATTCTGGCGCCTTCCTCTTCCTATTAGTAATCTACAGCCTAATTCTGACTACAGGTTTTGTAAGCAGGAGAATGAGTATGTGAGAGATCAAAAGTACTCTTTGAAGAACATACAAGACAGAAGTTACAGCGCTGGAACAGGCCCCTCAGCCAACAATGACTGTGCTGAACATGATGACAAATTAACTCTCTTCTGCTTGTACATGATCCACTCCCGGCACAGACATATCAAGTCAAGTTTATTGTCATTTAACTATATACATGCACACAATGTATATAACTATATAATTTATACAGGAAAGAGACAACATTTCTTCAAACCAGGGTGTAAAGCACAGTAGTACACATAACACACAATAACTTATGAATGATAAGATTTACAGATGGATCACAAATAAATAACTAACTAAAGTGAATTAATATTAAACATTGTAAGTAATATTAAACATTGTAAGGTACGGAACAGATTAAACAGTGACACTTTGTATACAATGTGGCAAGGGTTTCAGAAGCCTAATGACTTGGGGGAAGAAACTGTTCCTCATTCTAACCATTCTTGTTTTAATGCAACCAGCATCCTCTTAAGAGTCAATCTCTTGTCTGCCTTCACCACTTCCTCCAGCAGTCTGATCTACCACACTGAGTTTAAAAAAAAATTGCCCTGTTGCCCTTTCTCCATCTCAGCTTAAACACATGTCTTCTTAACATTTCTGCACTGGGAAAAGGTATGGTCTGTCTAGCTTAACTATGCCTCTCACAATGTAATAAACTTCCATCAGGTCTTACAACACTCCAGAGAAAACAACCCATTTTTATCCAATCTCTTCTTATAGCTGATGCCCTCTAATCCAGGCAGCTTCCCAGTAAAATCCTTCTGCACCCTCTCCAAGAACTTCGCAATCTCATACAGTATGTCTCTACCAAAGGAGATGTAAGGCATCCTTCCCTCTGCTAGCCTGCAGATCACCCCTGGGCAAGGTGTAGCACCTGCTTAGCAACCACCGGTCGGAGTCACGTGAAGCCATGGGAGCAGGCAGTGGATGGACGTATGAGCGGTTGGAGCACATCACAAGTTCTAGTTAACCAAGCACTGACATTAGGCAGATAATCTTTGAAGAGTACAGATAATGGCTGGGATCACCCACCTTCTAAGGATACTGCCCAGCAGAAGACAATGACAAACCACTTCTGTAGAAAAAATTGTCACGACCAATCATGGTTATGGAAAGACCATAATCACCCATGTCATATGACATGCCACATAACAAACAAATTCCAGGTATGGCCTAAACAAAGCTTTATTTAAATAGGAAAGGATAAATGAATTGGAAAAAAAAACTTTGACTGCAAAGAAAACAAAAGAAACTGCAGATGTTAAAAAATCTAAAATAAAATTACAAATCCTGGAAACACTCAGTAAGTCAATGCAGCGTCTGTGGAGAAAGAAACAAAGGTAACATTTGTCAAAGACAGATCTTCCAAAAGAGTTTAGTCTTTCATGTTAGTGGGTGTTATATTTTGTAACTTTAAAACATTAAACTAATTCAAAAGAAAACATGGGAGTCTGGAATACAGGTCTGGCTTTGTCTTTAAGTGAACAATGGACTTATCACATGGAAGTGTGATGATGTATGCAATTAATGCGTTTTTACATAGAACCTGTAATTAATTATTTAAACTAACAAGAATTCTTAATCAACCAGTGTGTGTAAAAGATTATTCAAATATCAATGAAATATTAAACACACAGCACTTCTCCCTGCTTAGCTATAAATTCCAACTCAATAGTGAGTGCCTCTCCACTATATACACAGCATACAACATAATACAACTGTTATATATAGACATTCTCAGCACAATAAATTTTAAATTGTCCCACAGAGGCTGTAAGATTTTATCACTGCTGAAGATTTCTTACTCTTGTGGGATAACATCTTTCCTGACAAGCGGGATCACACTACTAGGTCAGTAAGACCAAATGAATGCTAACATCACATCTACATTCCTCACCGCCAACTCAACCTGCAAGTTAACCTTTAGGGAATCCTGCATGAGGACTCACAAGTCACTTTGCACCTCAGGTCTTTGAATTTTATCTCTATTTAGAGAATAACCTACCTTTTTATTTCTTCTACCAAAGTGCATTGGTAGAAGAATGCACTTCTTCTACCCGACACTGCATTCCACCTGCAACTTCTTTGCCCATTCTCCTAATCTGTCTGAGTCCTTCCTTAGCCTCTCTACTTCCTGGTTTAAGATGGTGCTACTGAATACTAGCAACAACTTACTAGTGGTTCATAAAGCAAGAGATACAACTAAATACTTAATAACATGTTTTTCTGTGGAAAATCATTGTAAACAATAAAGAGGCTGACTTGAGGGTCGAGGTGTGCGGGAGCAATGCCAAGTTGGAGTGAGAGGTCAGAGTGAGGCTGAGATACAGTATGAAGTGGAGAAAAAGTTACAGCGGAGGAGATTTGGAGCCTGACCGCCTAAATTGGTTTGATTGATCTAAGTTTGATTGGAAAGTTCAGGTATGGGCCGGAACATGGCGGTGGGGTCCAGGCCCAGAGCATATCGATGCGACAGGGCCTGGGTCCCGAGTGCAAGAGACGATCTGACTTTTGGATGATTTAAACACCAGGCTGGAAAAGGCAGGGAAGTATCGGGCCGGTCCTGCTCACTACTCTCCTATGTTTACTCCACTTTCTGTGGCACTGAGGCTGAGGCTGTGGCCTGCTCTGGTTGCTATGGCCTTCACAATTGCAAGCTTTGTGATGAACTGGGGCTGAAGTTGTGGGCCTTCTTCAGCTGCTCCAGGCATTGTGTCTATGGACTCACTTATTTTCTGAATGCTTTTGCTTGTTTTTATTGTTTGTATGAGTTGTGTTTTTTTTTCTCTCTGCACATTGGATGTTTGTACTTTGAACTTTGAAATTTGAAAACTATCTACCCTTCCACTTACCTCTGTATTATCCACAACCTTGGTCACAAAGTCATCAATTCCGTCATCCAAGTTATTGACATATAATGTAAAAAGAAGCGGTCCCAACACAGAACACCACTAGATACTGGCAGCCAATCAGAAAAGGCTCCCTTTATTCCCACTCTTTGCCTCCTGCCAATCAGCCAGTTCTCTATTCATGGTAGGTTCTTTCCTGTAATACCATGGTCTCTTAACTTGTTAAGCAGCCTCATTTGAGAGACCTTGTCAAAGGCCTTCTGAAAATCCAAATACACAACATCAACTGATTCTTCTTTGTCCATCCTGTCTGTTCTTGCTTCAAAAAGTTCCAACAGATTTGTCAGCCAAGATTTTCGCATAAGGAAACCAGGCTGACTTTGACCTATTTTATCATTTGCTTCAAATACCCCAAAACCTCATCCTAAAACAATCGACTCCAACATCTTCCCAATCATTAAGACCAGACTAACTAGCCTATAATTTCCTTTCTTCTACCTCACTCCTTTCTTTATGAGTGGAGTGACGTTTGCACTTTTCCATTCCTCCAGAACCATGCCAAAATCATCTGATTCTTGAAAGATCCTACTTATGCTTCCAGAAGCTCTTCAGCCTCCTGATTCAGAATCCTGAAGAGTTCGCCAACTGGTCCAGGTGACTTATCTACCTTTAGACCTTTCAACTTGCCAAGAAACTTCTCCCTAGTAATGGCAACATCATACACTTCTACCCCTAACACACTCGAACTTCCCATATACTGCTAGTGTCTTCCACAGTGAAGACTGATGCAAAATACTTATTCAGTTCGTCGGCCATTTCCTTATCCCTCTCCAGCATCACTCACTCACAATGTCCCAATGATATGATGCGAGCAGAACGATCATGTGACAGACTGCTTCTTCTGTCTGACCAGTGTGCCTGGTTTCGCTTCTAAAATCAAGAAATCCACTCTCCCTTCAGCCATGAGACCTGTGCCTCATAACAATAGGCTTTCAGGATTGAAGGCACAGGAGACATGGAGCCCAGAGGAGGCAGACAATTATGCCAATATGCATGAACCAGAAATAGGAAACAACACAGATATTGATACAGATTTAGGACCTTTTATGTCAAGTGAGCCTCACCTGATAATTCAATCTGAGTTCCATAACGTGGTCAGAGACATGGGTTTGTCAAAGGCAAAAGGAGAATTATTGGGATCCAGACTGCAAGGATGGAATCTGCTTTCACCAGGTACAAAAAATTCTGTGAAGGATTTCAATATTTGAGTCAGATGTTTTCAAAATATCTAATACCAAGGTTAAGGAATTATTATTGATCCACAAATCAAACAGGTCATCCATGACAGGCAATTCAAAGAAGTTCTGGTGGGACTGGAGAAAATTGCATGGAAGGTATTCAAGGATATTGTTGAAAATTTCTTGGCAACTACAGAGCACCAAACTATGTGCAGCTGATTGACAACATGTTTCAAGTATACAAAACCATGAAGTGCACCATATCAGTAAAATTCAATTTCTGTATTCTTATTAAGACTTCTTCCCTGCAAATCTTTGTATTTTCAGTAATGAGCATGGTGAAAGGTTTCACCAGGACATTGCGGTCGTGGAGAAACCATATCACAGCAACTGGAATCCATCGAAGCTGGCTGATTACAGTTAGACACTTAAGCAAGAAGCCACAGTCACTGAGTACAAATGAAAATCATCAACAAAACATTTTGAGCTTAGTTGAACTATTGCAAAGCATCAGCACTGTTATGCAATTAAACACATTATATTCAATAAAAAATAATTTGTTTCTCCAAATTCCTATGTGATACAAGTAATCCTAAAATTAATTTCGTTTTCAGCTTCAAGTGGTCTAACATAAACAAAAATAACATTCTGAGGAAGCAAAAATTTGCTGTCCTGTGATATCAGTTTTTCCTTCTGGTAAACAAATCCTTCCCCCTTTTTTCTGTTCCCAACTCTGAACTTTTATTTATTCTCACCTACCTCTGGGCCCCCTCCTCCTCTCTTTTCTTCTGTGATCAACTCTCCTCTCCTATCAGATTCCTCCTTCTCCAGCCCTTGACCTTTCCCACCCTCCTGGCTTCATCGATCACCTTCCAGCCAGCCTCCTAACCACCCACCCCACCAACCTTTTTATTCTGACATCTCCCCCTTCATCGAAGAAGTGTCTTGGACCGAAACGACGACTGTCTCTTCACTGCCGTAGATGCTGCCTGACCTGGTGAGTTCATCCTGTACATCGTGTGTGTTGCTACAGAGACAGGTCCTTCCGTTTCGGATAGCTGTGCTGAGGGCGATGACGTATTAAATTACAGTAATTCCTTTTGTACCAACCACATGTACCAATTTAAAACACCTTGAACTACATTGAACTCTGTGTGTAACTGCCCTGAGCATCATCTCCTGTACACTTCCCTCTCAAGTGTGAGGGTGACTCGATTGCACCGGTTGTTAACGCAAACGACGCGTTTCACTGTACTTTTCGATACATACAAGAGAAACGAAACTGAATCCGAATTTCCACCCGGGGACAAAATATTCTGGCGTTCTACCCAATACACTCCTCTCAGAATTCTATCAACCCCATCTTTTCACCACCTATCAAGAAACAGAAATAACTTGTTTTCCGCATTCAAGAGGTTTGATTTAATTAACTATTTTATTGTTCTCATGTTAGCTAGATGTGAATAAGGTTTAAAACAAAACATTACGATCTCCAGCCTTGATTTCAAACATTATAAACCACACAGGTAAGCATAACTCGTTCTACCAAAGACAGGTTTCATTTTGTCATGCGCCTTTTACTGGGCGAAATCGCCGCGATCGGCCCTCTCAAAACAACCTGTTTCTCTACTGCCCTGGCGACCGGCAAGTTAGTCAGGAGTCTGCCCCGCCGCCTCCAACTACCGGGACATCAAGCACGGCTGGTCGCTTTCAACACACGCGGCAGCACCACACAGAAATGATGTGCTCCGGGTTATCCATTGTTCCCGCTGCGGTGAGGTTATCTCCACAAATAATTGAAACGGATCAATAATATCCTTTAAAACTGAAGAAGCTTTTCGTTTCCTTACCTCGCGGTTTCTGCCCAAACCACTCCTATTCGAACGAATCTCTCCGTGAAACTGCCAGTGACACCCGTCAGTACTTGTACAACTGTTTTGGCAAAATTCGTATGGGCGGTGTTTCCGTTCAGCGGGGCGAGCGAACGTCCCCAAAGGCTGACATTTATTTTGCGATCCTGGAAGCTGAGCATCTCAGATTTCACAGTGCCACAACAAAAGTCAAAGCTGCCGCTCTCCAAGATACAGAAAGCAACGGGAGTGTTTATAACCTGGAACGCAGGTGTGGCATAACAATTAAGCCAATACTGTGTTTTGAAGCAGGGATAGAACTGGAACAGCCTTACTGAACTAGGAGGGAACCAGGAGTTTAATAAAAAGGAAATCGAGTCACTAAGAAGTAAAAAGAAACGATGGAGGACCAGTACCTGTACACCCTCATGGTCTGAATAGTGCACCCTAGAGTACTAAAATGGGTAGTCATGGAATTAGTGCCAGCATTGACAGTCATGTTCCAAAATTCTGTCAGTGTGGAAAAGTTCCTGTGGAAGAGAGGAATTTGTTGTTTTCTGTCAGCATTGCAGTGCAGGCATTACAAATCACTGCAAGAAACAGTCAAAATAAATATAAATAGTAGTGTGATCATGCAAGTCTAGTGTAACATCCTCCCAAGGAGTCATTCCCTTAATGGAGAATGCCTGTGTGTGACTGTTTAATGTTAGGAGGCTGATGCATGAGCAGCCACCATAAGGTCCTTGACATTTTCGGGGTCAGGGTGCAGTAGCATGCTGTTCAAGATGACTGGGGAACCGTCACTGGTGCAACCTTCCTCTGCCTTCGCTGCCAATGTGACATATTGTCACCTTCTGCCAGTTCCACTGCTGAGGCCTTTGTTGGATTGCTCTCTGTCTGGTAACTCCCCCTAACCCTCACTACCATGGGTTACTCTACTAGGATCAAAGCTTCACATGGCATCACTCTCAGCATCTCAGGAATTCACAAGCCTCTCCACAACAAGAAGGTGACAATCCTTGGAGGAAATCAATAAATTGTGCAGAACAGGAATTAACAAACTAGCGTTCATGGCTTCCTGGACCGTTCAGAAGTTTGATGGCAGAGGGAACGGTGTCGTTCCCAAAACATTGAGTATGTGTCTTCAGGCTCCTGTACATCCTCCCTGATGATGGTAATGAGAAGAGGGCATAGCTTGGATGTTGAGGGTTCCTTAATGACAGTTGCTGCCTTTGAAAGATGTCCTCAATGGTAGGGAGGGTTCTACCCACGATGGAGACGACTGAGTCTACAAACCTCTGCAGCTTCTCATGTTCTTGTGCATTAACACCTCCATATGAGGCAATGGTATTCGCCACAGTACACCTATAGAAATTTGTTATTCTTTGGTGACATACCAAATCTCCTCAAACTTCAAATGAAGTACAGCAGCTGGCGTGCCTTCATAGCGATTGCATCAATATGTTGGGCCCAGGACAGATCCTCTGAGATGTTGACCGATAGGAATGTGTAACTGCTTACTGCTGACCCCCTCAATAGAGATTGTTGTGTGATTTCCCGACTTCCATTTCCTGAAGCCTACATTGAGTGCCAAGCTGTTGTTGCAATATCACTTGACCAGACTGTCTATTTTGCCCCTGTATTTCTTCTCATTGCAATCTGAGGATAAGATAACAAATTTAGTGCCTCTATTAAAAAAAGGAGAGATCAAACTCAAATCTGGGCATTTGCACTTGCAGCAACAATAAGGAAAATGGTAGAGCCTGTAATAAAGAAAATGAGTACAAAAAGTTTGGAACATCAAAGCTATTGGTCAATATTGGCATGGATCTATGAAAGGGACAGCAGGCAATAAACCTACTGGAGTTTTCAAAATGTAAGTTGAGTATTATTATATGCAAACGTGCATGTCTGCACAGGTATGATGAAAACCTTACTTGCAGCAACATCACAAGCACATGGGATCATATAAGCAACATTGGCAAGAAATCATAAGTTGTACAATTTTTCAAGAAAGTAATACAATTATAGTAAAAAGTCAATTTTAGTGCAAAGTTAATAGAATCATGATTGTGTTGTTAAAATTAATGGAGTCTCAGATTTTGTTGGTTGGTTCAAGAACCATATGGTTGAAGGGAAGTAACTATTCTTGAACCTTTTGATGAGAGACAGAGGGTTTCTGTACCTCATTCCTGATGAAATGATGCCAAAGATCAAATGGTGGGGATTTTTGACAATAGATGTTGCCTTCCTGAGGCAGCACCTCCAGTAGATATGATTGATGATGGACATTTTGAGGATGTAATTGCAGTTGACTGATTGTAACCAATAATTTGCAGGTTTTAGTACAGGAGAATTTTGCCATGGAGGTTCCCACGCCCAGCTGCAAAAGGAGGAATGCTGGGGTAAGCAACCCTCAACCCATCAAATACCAAAACTCAGAAACACCAACAATTGCACCAAAGACCTCATCTGTGGGAGAGGAAGTGTATCTTCGCTGAGAAGATCTATGGAGTCAGCCCAGGGCTATGGACTTTTGCGAGCAGCTGATGTCAGCCCATGTCTCAGTAGGGGTGATGAGCTGAAGAAGAAGAAGTATTGGAGATGATATTATGTACTTTGGAAGGGTTCAAAAGAGGTTTACCAGAATGCTGTCTGGATTAGAGGGTATGAGCTACAATGAGAAATTGGTTGGATGTGGTCCTGATGAAGGGTATCTGCCCAAAATGTTGACCTTTTATTCCCCTGCATTGATGCTGTCTGATTTGCTGATTTCATTCAGCATTTTGTGCATGTTGGTGAGACAGGCTGTTTGTTCAAGAGTGTCAGAGATTGAGGAGAGACCTGATATAAGTTTATAAAGTTATGAGAGGCCTAGATAGACCTGATCGTTGGAATCTTCTCCCCAGGATAGAAATGTCAAGTAATTAAGGAGAGGAAGGAAGATTAAAGGAATTCATTTTTTACATGGAGTGTGTAGGTGACTGTTTTAGGCTGCTGTGGTGGGGCGTGTGGAAGGTGGAAGTAGATACATGTCTTATGTTTAAGAGGCTGTTAGATAGACACATGGATATGTAAGAAATCGAGGGATGTCAATCTTGTAGATGCAGAAGAGATTTAGTGCTGAGGGGCCTGTTCCTGCCCTGTACTGTTCTGTGTTCAATTGTAAACTAGGCAGCTAAGGAAAAACTTTTTAAGTTTCACTTCTACTTATAGGCGTCAAAGTCAGTAAAATCAAACTGGGCTGTCATAGATTTCCTCCTGCGTGGGTTTTGATATGAAGTGTCAGTGCAGGTCGGTTTCATTCTGAGAATTTTTTTCACCACACCACACCAAAAGAATCATTGCATTCAAAGCCAGCGTATTTCAAAACTATGTTAATTCTTTCTTAATCACTAAAGATAGTGGTTTAGGGAAACTATGGAGGAAAACAGACAGTCAGTGTTTCAGATCAGGACCTTTCATCTGAGCTCCCATTTCCTTCCATAGATGTTGCCTGATCTGCTGAATTCTTCCAACATCCTTGTGTGATTCTCCAGATTTCTGGCATCTGCAGTCTCCTGTATTTCCATCTATACTGAAGAATTGCTTTAAACAAATACCCCCTGCTGCTGCCACATTGCATCAAGTCCTTTAAAATCCGTAAGAGTAGAATTAGACCATTCATCTCATCGAGTCTGCTCCACCATTCCATCATGGCTGATCCCAGATCCCACTTAACTCTATACACCTGCCTTCTTGCCATATCCTTTGATGACCTGGCCGATTGGGAAACTATCAACATCTGCCTTAAATATACCCATGGTCTTGGCCTCCAGCGCAGATTGTGGCAAAGCATTCCAAAAATTCACTACTCTCTGGCTAAAAAAAATCCTCCTTACCTCTATTCTAAAAGGTCACCTCTCAATTTTGAGGCTGTTCCCTCTAGTTCTGGATACTCACAATATAGGAAACATCCTCTACACATCCACCTTATCTAGTCCTTTCAACATTTGATAGGTTTCAATGAGATCCCCTGGCATACTTCTAAATTCCAGTGAGTACAGGCCCAAAGCTGCCAAATGCTCCTTGTATGTTAATTCCTTCATTCCCCAAATCATCCTTGTGAACCTCCTCTGGATGCTCTCCAATGACAATACATCCTTTCTGATATATGGGGCCCAAACCTGCCTGACTACTGCTTCAGCATCATCTCCTTGCTTGATATTCTATTGAGGACATTTACAGCAGTAGGAGCATAAAGAAGCCCTGGAAGATCATTGGGGACACCAGTCACCCCAACCATAAACTGTTTAGGCTACTTCCATCTGGTAAACAGTACCTCTGCATTCATGCCAGGACCAACAGACTACGGGAGAGCTTCTTTTACAAGACACTAGTTTTATAAATTCACATGTCTGTACATTGCAATGGAATCATAATGCAAAGATTTCTACTCCCTCACATTGTGGGACAGGTGTAAAAATTAAATAAATTCAATATTCCCCTTGAAATCATTAACAATCCAAGTATTATTTTACTATGAGAAGTTAGACTATAATTGTGACTCATAACTGAACATAGCTATTCAACACATCAGGCTTATTCAGCTCTCACAACTCTCCCCATCAATCCAATTTTTCCCACATTATTTCCTGTCAGCTGTTCCCTCTGTCATATCCATCAATGCTGTTTGATCCTCCTACCAATTGCCTACATAGAAACATATAGAGTCATAGAAAATTACAGCACAGAAGCAAGTCCTTCAGTGCATCTGGACAACACTGAACCATTTAAACTGTGTAGCTGTGTCGACCTGCGCCTGGACCAAAGCCCTTCATACCCCTTCCCTCCACGAACCTATCCAAACTTCTCTTAAATGTTGAGATCAAAATCACATCCACTTGCGCTGGTAGCTTGTCCCACAATCTCACCATCCTCTAAGTAAAGAAGTTTCCACTTATGTTCCCCTCAAACTTTTTACCTTTCACCCTTAATCCATGGCCTTTGCTTGTAGCCCCACCCAATCTCAGTGGAAAATACCTGCTTGTATTTAACCTGACTTTACCGCTCATAATTTTGTATACCTCTATCAAATCTCCCTTCAGTCTTCTATGGCCTAGGATATGAAGTTCTAACCTATTCAATCTTTCCTTTTAACCAGTCCAGGAAACATCCTTGTAAATTTTCTTTATGTTCTTTCAATCTTATTTACCTCTTTCCCTCAGGTGGAGACCAAAACTGCACACAAATCTCCAAATTAGGCCTCACCAACATCTTGTTTTTTTTTTCAACATAACATCCCAACTCCTGTAAATACTTTGATCTACAAAGGCCAATGTGCCGAAAGCTTTCTTTAAGACCATAAAACCATAAGATATAGGAGCAGAAGTAGGCCATTTGGCCGATAGAATCTGCTCGCCATGCAATCATGGGCTGATCCAATTCTTCTAGCCATCCCTACTCCCCTGCTTTTACCCCATACCCTTTGATGCCCTGGCTAAAGAACCTATCTATCTCTGCCTTAATTGCACCCAATGACTTGGCCTCCACAGCCGCTTGTGGCAACAAATTCCACAGATATACCACTCTCTGGCCAAAGCAATTTCTCTGCATCTCTGTTCAAAATGGACAACCTTCAATCCTGAAGTCATGCCTTCTAGTCCTAGACTCCCATACCATGGGAAATAACTTTGCCATATCTAATCTCTTCAGATATTTTTACACTGGGAATGTTTTTATAAGATCCCCGTTGGATTTATTAATGAGGCTTTCCGTTCCAGGACATCTCAAATGTCCTCTTTCTTTAAGGATCATGGTTTCCCTTCTGCCGTCATCAATGATGCCTTCACCCACATTTCCTCCGCACTTCAGCCCTTACCTCATCCTCCTCTCTTATCACCATTCCGGGCCCCAAACAGTCCTTTCAGGTGAGGCAACACTTCACTTGTGAGTCAGTTGAGGTCATCTATTGCATCCGGTGCTCCCGGTGCGGCCTCCTCTACATCAGCGAGACCCGTCACAGATTGGGGGACCGCTTCATCGAGCATCTCCGGTCCGTCTGCCACAACAGACAGGATCTCCCGGTTGCCACCCACTTCAACTCTGCTTCACATTTCCATTCAGATATGTCCGTACATGGTCTCCTCTACTACTGTGATGGGGCCAAACTCAGGTTAGAGGAGCAACACCTCATATACTGTCTGGGTAGTCTCCAGCCCCTTGGCATGAACATCGAATTCTCCAACTTCCGGTAATTCCCTCCCACTCCCTTCCCCCATCCCAGTTTCACTCTGCCTCCTCTTCCAGCTGCCTATCACCTCTCTCATGATTCTGCCTTCTTCTACAACACAGTGCTTAAATTCCTTCTTCACTTTTCCTGCCTATCCCCTCCCTGCTTCCCTTCCTCGACCCCTTGATCTTTCCTCTGATTGGTTTTTCACCTGGCATCTACCAGCCTTCTCCTTCCCACCCTTCCCCCACCTTCTTTATAGGGCTCCTGCCCCCTCCCTCTTCAGTCCTGACAAAGGGTCTCGGCCTGAAACGTTGACTGTTCATTTCCACGGATGCTGCCAGACCTACTGAGTTCCTCCAGCATGTTGTACATGTTGCTAAGTAATAGTCTGCCCATTTATTTCTTCCATTAAAGTGCATGACCATACACTTTCCAAAATTTATTTAATTTGCCACTTCTTTCCCTATTCCCCTAAACTATCAAAGTCCCTCTGCAGGTTCTCTGTTTCCGCAACACTACCCACTCCTCCAACTATCTTTGTATCATCAGCAAATTTAGCCACAAATCCATTAATCCCATAGTCCAAATCATTGACATACATTGTAAAAAACAGCGGTCCCAACACTGTCCCCTGTGGAACTCCACTGGTAACCAGCAGTCAGCCAAAATAGGGTCCCTGTATTCTCACTCTGTTTTCTGCTGACCAACCAATGCACCACCCATGTTGGTAACTTCCCTGTAATTCCATGGACTCTTATCTGGCTAATCAACCTCATGTGCAGCACCTTGTCAAAGACCTTCTGAAAATCCAAGTACACCACATCCGCTGCATCTCCTTTGTCTACCCTCCTTGTAGTTTCCTCAAAAAATTGCAGTAGGGTAGTCAGGCAGGATTTTCCTTTCAGGAAACCATGCTGGGTTTGGTCTATCTTGTTATGTGCCTCCAGGAGCCAGTAATCTCATCCCTAACAATCGATTCCAACAACTTCACAACCACTGATGTCACACTATAGTTTCCTTTCTGCTGCCCCCCCATCCTTCTTAAATAGCGGAGTAACATTTGCAATTTTCCAGTCATCTGATACAATGCCAGAATCTGTCATTTCCTGAAAGCTCTTTATGACCCTATCTACATGTAACACCACTTCCAATGAATTATGGACCTGTATTCCAAATTCCCTTAGGTCTACTACACTCCTCCGTGCCCTGTTGTTCACTGTGTATGACCCACTGTCATGGTCTGGTTTGCGAAGTCTGTGTTCTGGTTCACGGTCTGGTCCGTGGACCCCAGACTCTGGGTCTTCTGGCTGTCCCTTGCTTCAGTTGGGCTTAATCAGAGGCAGCTGATGCTTGTCTTGGGGTGGGGAATATAAGTGGCCCTGGTTTGAGTATGGGGACTAGTTCGTCTTGTCAGTATCCCGTCCTCACTTCTGTGGGATAGGTCAGGCTGTCTTTGCCTTTACCCTGTGTTTGGATCTGTACATTCCTGCCCTTGCCTCTGTTGGGTTAGCCAGGCTGTCTTTGCTGTTATCCCGAGGCTGGACTGTTCCCTTCCCTTCCCCTTCTTTCTGTAGCCCTTGGGTGAAGCCTCGCCTACTTCCTCACCTATTCTCGCTGTCAAGTTCTACTGCCAGAGCAAGACCAGAGACTTGCTGTGTCTAGATAAGGAACCATCTTCCGTTGTTTGGAACTGTCTCTTTGTGTCCTCACCTTCACTAGGTAGGTCCTGTTCCCAAGGAGGGGTCCCGGCTCTGTATTCCACGTTCCTGTCTTCCAAGTCCAAGTCTGAGCTTCATGTCCTCATCCAGCCCAGGAATCCCACGTCCTGCCCGCACGTCCAGTCCTGTTGCCTTGTCACATCTTGTCCTCGCCTAGATCTGGAGTCCGAGCCCGAGTCCCAGGTTCCGAGTCCCTGTCCAGCCTCTGGCTCGGAGTCCTTGTCCAGGTTCCAAGTTCCTAGTTCCTAGTTCCTTGTCTGGGTCCCGCTTTCCTAGTCTAGTCCTTGCCCAGGCCCTGTATCCTAGTCTCATCCAGGGCCTGTGTTGTCCAGCTTTGTTTCTTTCCCACTTCCCTTGCTTTCCTGATACACCTAGTCCTGTTCCTAGTACTTCAGTGTTTGTAGCTTGCATTTGGGTCCACTCTCAACGGCCACCTTATGACACCTACCCTGCTTGGCCCAGCCAAAGTGCAATACCTCACACTTGTTTGCATGATCAATTTCAGAATTATTTATAGTACTCAATTGATCTAACATCAGATTTGTCTTTGGGATGTTGGAGGAAACAGAGGTGCAAAGTATAAAGAAATCCACAAGGAGTACTTGCAAACTCTGCTAGGTTTCATATGGCAGATAAGAGGAAAGGTCAAATCACAAAATAATGAAAAGCACTAGGTAAAGTTTGTTTACACCTTTTTTACATCTTTACACCTGCTCAGCTAGGACAGTAGAGATACCAGACAGGATAGCTGAACGCTGCTCATTTTGGATGTGGGAAGGCAGGGAAATCTCCAGTTCCACTGGCAACAACTGCAAGAAGTGCATCCAGCTGCAGCTTCTAACAATCCATGATAAGAATTTGTAGTTGGAACTGGATGAACTCCAGCTCATTTGAGAGGCTGAAGTGTGATAGTTAGGACATGTAGAGAGGTAGTTACACCCAAGGTGCAGGACACAGGAAACTGGGTGACAGTGAGGGAAGAGGGGTTAAGGAGCCAGTGCAAAGTATCCCTGTGCCCATCCCCCCCCCCCCCAACAACAGGTAGATCACTTTGGATAGTTACTATTGGAGGAGAGGCTTGACCTAACAGAGTAAAGTCACAGCAGTTGGGTCTCTGTCTCTGAATCTGGTTCTGTGAACTCAGTGGGGAGAAGAGGCACACTGGGGAGAAGAGGCACACTGTGGTGATAGAGGGTTCATTAGTTAGGGGAATTGACAGGAGGTTCTGTGGATGAGAACAAGATTTCCAGATGGTATATTGCCTCCTGAGAGCCAGGGTCTGGCATATCTTGGGTTGAATCTTCAGAAGACTTTTGAATCATTGGACTCTCTTCCAGGGAAGGTAACTCCTGTACAGAAGGGATGGTTTGCACCTGAACTGTAGGGGGACTAATATCCTAGTGGGAAGATTTGTTAATGCTGCACAGTAAGATATAAACTAGTATTGCAAGGGGATCGGAACCAAAATGCCAGAACAGTTAGAGGAGAGATTGTGGAGACAGATGTTATTAAGACCTCGGACAAGGTCAGGAATCAAAAGGTTGAGCGTGCTGTGACCAGTGTCCCGAGCTCTGTATATTTCAATGCAAGAAGTGGGAGAGGTGACTGAGCTCAGGGCATGAATCAACACCTAGAATTATGACATTGTACCCATTAGTGAGACAAGGTTGCAGGAGGGGCAGGACTGGGAGCTCACTATTCTGGGGTTTGGTTGCTTTAGGTGTGACAGAGAGGGAGGCATTAAAGGAGCAGGGGTTGCGTTACTCTTCAGGGAAATTCTTACAGCAGTGCTCTGTCAGAACGGAGTGGAGAACTTGACTAGTGAGGTGCTATGAGTGGAACTAAGAAA
Organism: Hypanus sabinus; assembly: GCF_030144855.1. Classification (NCBI taxonomy): domain Eukaryota; kingdom Metazoa; phylum Chordata; class Chondrichthyes; order Myliobatiformes; family Dasyatidae; genus Hypanus; species Hypanus sabinus. The sequence continues at coordinate 26,223,394 of NC_082707.1, read as the reverse complement.
TAAGAAAGGTATGACCACATTAATGGGGCTATATTATAGACCATCCAGCAATCTTAGGGATTTAGAGGAACAAATTTGCAAAGGGATCACAGACTGTTGCAAGAGACATGGTTATTATAGTAGGTAATTTTAACTTCCCAAATATTGACTGGGAATCCCATACTGTAAAAGGACTGGATGGAATAGAGTTTGTCAAATGTGTTCTGGAAGGTTTCCTTCATCAGTACGTAAAAGTCCCAATGAGAGAGTGTGCTATACTAGATCTGCTGTTAGGGAATGAGGCAGGGCAGCTGATAAAAGTTTGTGTAGGGGAACATTTTGTATCCAGTGACCACAATGTCATTAGTTTCAAAGCAAATATGCAAAAAGATAGATCTGGTCCACAGGTTGAGATTCTAAATTGGAGAAGGGCCAATTTGGATGGTATCAGAAATGATCTGGTAACTGTGATTGGGACAGGCTGGTTTCTGACGAAGGTGGACTTGGTAAGTGGGAGACCTACAAAAGTGAAATTTTGAGAGTACTAAGCTTATATGTGCCTGTCAGAATAAAAGGTAAAGATAACAAGTGTAAGGAATCTTGGTTTTCAAGAGATATTGAAGCCCTGGTTAAGAGAGAAAAGGAAGTGCTTAGCAAGTATAGGCGAGCAGGAATAAATGGGGTGCATAGAGTATAAGAAATGCAGGAGAGAACACTTAAGATAGAAATCAGGAAGTTTAAAAGAAGGCATGAAATTTTCCGGCAGACAAAGTGAAGGAGAATCTTGAGGGATTCTACAGATATGTTAAGAGCAAAAGGATTACAAGGGACAAAACTGGTCCTTTGGAAGACCAGAATGGTAATCCATGTGTGGAGCTAAAACAGGTGGAAGAGGTCTTCAATGAATTCTTTGCATCGATATTTCCTCAGGAGATGGACACCAAGTCTATAGTAGTAAGGCAAAGCGGCATCAACTTCTTGGACCCTGTACAGATTACAGAGGAGGAGGTGTTTGCTACCCTGAGGCAAATCAGGGTGGATAAATCTCCAGGGCCTAACAAGGTGTTCCCTAGAACCCTATGGGAGGTAAGTTCAGAAATTGCTGGGGCCCTAGCAGATATATTTAAATTATCCTTAGCAACAGGGGAGGAACCAAAGGATTGGAAGATAGCCAATTTTGTTCCACTGTTTAAGAAAAGCTCTAAACATAAACCAGGAAGTTCTATGCTGGTGAGTCTGACATTAGTTCTGGGAAAGTTATTGGAAGGTATTCTGAGGGACCAGTTATATACTCTAAGTATTTGGATGAACATGGACTGATTAAGGATGGCCAGCATGGTTTTGTGCATGGTAGGTCATATCTAACCAATCTTATAGAGTTTTTCAAGGAAGTTACCAGGAAAGTGGGTGAAGGCAATGCGGTGAATGTTGTCTACATGTGCTATCATAAGGCACTTGACAAGGTCCTGATTGGGAAGCTTGTCAAGAAGGTTCAGTCACTCAGCATTCAGGATAAGGTATTAAATTGGATTATACATTGGCTCTTTGGGAGAAGCCAGATGGTGATATTAGATGGTTGCTTATCTGACTGGAGGCCTGTGACTCATGGTGTGCCACAGGGATCAATGCTGGGTCCATTGCTGGTTGTCATCTCTATCAATGATCTGGATGATAACATGGCTAAATGAGTCAGCAAATTTGCAGATCACACCAAGATTGGAGGTGTAATGGACACTGAGGAAGGCTTTCAAGGCTGGCAGAGGGTTCTGCATTAGTTTGAAAATGAGTTGGAAGATGGCAGATGAAATTTAATGCAGGCAAGTGTGAGGTTTTGCACTGGTAGGACCAACCAGGGTAGGTCTTACATAGTGAACGGTAGGGCACTGAGAAGTGTGATTTAAAAAAATGGGATCTGGGAATACAGGTCCATAATTCATTGAAAGTGGTGTCACAGGTAGAGAGTGTCATAAAGAAAGCTTTTAGCACAGTGGCCTTCATAAATCAATGTATTAAGTACAGGAGATGGATTATGTTGAAATTGTGTAAGACATTGGGGAAGCCTAATCTGGAGTATTATGTGCAATTTTGGTCAACTACCTACAGGAAAGATTTAAAAAAGATTGAAAGAGTATGAAGAAAATTTACAGGGATGTTGCAGGGTCTGAAGGACCTGAGATTGAATAGGTTAGGAGTGTATTCTTTAGAATGTTGAAGATTGAGAGGAGATTTGATAGAAGTATACAAAATTGAAAAGTATAGACAAAGTAAATGCAAGCAGGCTTTTTTCACTGAGGCTGAGTGGGACTACAACCAGAGGTCATGGGTTAAGGGAGAAAGTTGAGGTTTGAGGGGAACATGGAAAATTTCTTCGCTCAGAGGGTCATGAGAGCGTGGAATGAGCTGCCAGCACAAGTGGTCCATGCAAGCTCGATTTCAATGTTTAAGGGAAGGTTGGACAGGAACATGGATAGTAGGGGTATGGAGGGCTTTGGTCTCAGTGCAGGTCAATGGGAGGAGGCCATTTCAATAGTTTCACCATGAACTAGATGGGTCGAAGGGCCTATTTGTGTGCTTTACTTCTCTGTGACTCTATGACTATGACTAAAGGGCATAGGTTTAAGATGATAAGTGTCATAAGTACATCTATGAGGATGTGGTTGAGGCAGGGATAATAACAGCATTTAATTTTTTTTTGATGAGTACATATTTAGTAAAGAGTTAGAGGGATAGAGACTGAATGGGACAGATTTGGTAGGATGAGCTTGGCATGGATGAGTGGAGCCAAAGGGCTCTTTCCTATACTTTATTTCTCTATGACATCATTGGAGGTTAAGGTTGAACCAAGGTTTATGGAGGAACTTCAGTTAAAATAATTCTTTATTTAAAGCAAGGTACATAAAAATTGCTAATTTTATTTTCTGTGTCACTACTGAAGAATGATCTGAAACAAATATACCTCAATGAAAGCACAGCAAAATTCACTTACTGAGCACACATTGTATATAACAGTATTGTTTCTCAAAGCAGGAACTAAAGTTCATGTTTCTTTTTAATTGCCTGTTGCCATTAACATGGAAATGAAGATCTCAGAGCATTACTTTATACGTTGTGTCTCCTGTTTCCAAAAACATACTGGTAGCTATATCAATGACTGTGTTATGTTCTGTAACTTCAAAACATTAAACTAATTCAAAGGAAGACACGGGAGTCTGGGAATGCACATACATCACGTGGAAGTGTAATGACGTATATAATTCATGTATTTGTACATATAATTCATAATGAATTATTTAAATAAACAAGAATGCTTAATCAACCAATATATATAAGCAAGATTACTCAAATATCACTTAAATATTAAATATACACCACTCCTCCCTGCTTGGCGATAAACTCAAACTACAGCTACTATATTTGGACATCCACAACATTTCCACAAAATCCACAGTTTTAAATGATCCGATTCATGCCTAGAGGTTTCATATCTGTGGAAGTTTTCTTACTCTTGTGGGATAATGTCTTTTCTGACAACAAGATCACTGTGCTTGGCTGTTGAAACTTGTGGCTGTGAAGACAATCTCAGGTTCTGGGTCCCCCTCCTGGATGTTTGTAGGAGTTGATTTTGAGACTGCAAGAAGACTGCTTTGGACACATTTCTTCTTCTTCCTTTTTCTTCTAGTTTGTGCATCTTGATTTTAGAAAAGCATACATAGTTCACTGGAGTTTCTCTTATTAATTCTTCTATTGCTCCCTTTACGATATGATCTCTTCTCTTGGTTTCCACATCCACAACATCATCTGACAAATCCTTTGTTTTTGTGTCTCCATTGACTCATTTCTTTTTGGTCTTTTATTCATCCAGCTGGGCTTTGGTCTTTGCATCTACTTTTACACGCAGTTTTTTTTTGTCTCCCACTTGAAGTTCATGCAATAACCTTAAGGCATGCAAGGCAGCTTCTGGTTCTTTATACTCACAAAAGCTGAATGCATGCAACTTTCCTGAAGCTCCTTGAATTATCCTATAGCTTAAAACCAAGCCACATTTTGCAAGTAACTGCCAGATTAACAGATCAGAAGTTTTCTCAGACAGTTGCCTACAAAAACTATTGTAGTCAGACCAAGTCAAATCAAGTCACTTTTATTGTCATTTTGACCATAACTGCTGGTACAGTACATAGTAAAAATGAGAAAATGTTTTTTAACATTTCTTTTGTCACTTTTGTGATCCCTTTGAGCAGCCTCCTTGGACCAATATGTTTTCCAAGCAGAGGTGCAGTGGTTGCCTCAAAACCTGTTTGCCCTCTTTTGGGGAATGGTTCACAGTGGACAGCATGGAGACATTTTTGCATCAACCAGTAACTTCACACCCAGTGAGGACCGGATGGAAAGGCACACTCTTGTACATTCTTCTCGCATAAGTTCAACTCTATACAGTGCCATTATGGAGTAGGAGCCAGAGCTACTTGCCATCAAATAGGCATTGGAGGAATAAGGACATTGGCTGATGCAAAACACCGAGTACTTTCTGATCTGGACTGACTGCCAGAACCTCATATCCATTCAACATACCTGCCAACTCAACCCAAGAGAGGCCTGCTGGACCCTCTTCTTCAAACAATTCAACTTTGCCATCTTCTACTAACACAGTTCTAAGAACACTAAGGCAAACGCCATGTCACGAAAGTTTGAACCAACTGAATCAGAGATCGACCCTCTGCCTATCATTCTATCCTTCCAGATCAACACCCTGATGATTGTCTGGGATCTTGACAACATATCACCATGCTCTACTGCAAGAGCCTACTCTGCCTAACAACCCTGCCATCTGCAAGTATGTGCTGGTGGCCGTGCATTTTGAAACACTCTAGTGGGCCCACTCCTCAACTCTCTGGCCATCCAAGCATATGATGGACCCTGAATTTTCTGCAATGCTGGTTCTGATGGTCCACCATGATCTCAGATGTACATCAGTTTGTTGCTGCCTTCCCTGAGTGTGCCCAGTCCAAATCCTCCAACCTGTGGACCACTGGGCTCCTGCGGCTCCTGCTGGTCCCTTAATGACTGTGATCCCACATCATCATGAATTTCATTATGCATATGCCATCTTCCAATGTGGCCACGGTAATCATGACAGTGGTAGACTGGTTCTCCAACGCGATCCACTTCATTGTTTTCCCCAGACTTCTATCAGCCTCTGAGATGACAGACCTGGTTACCCAATGTGTCGTCCATCTCCATGGCTTCCCACAGTACATTGTATTGGACCAGGGCCCTGAATTCATCTCCTGATTCTGTCAAGCCTTCAGCTACCCTCTTCACACTTCAGTGAGGTGGTCCTCTGGTTATCATCCACAGACAGTCAGAAAGAACCAATCAGCAAGTGGAGATGTTTCTGCGATGCTCCACTACCTCTAACATTTCCACATGGAAGAAGTATCTGCTGTGGGTTGAGCTGCCCCATAATCTACACCCATCCTCTACACCAGATATGTCATCCGTTGAAGTGCTTCATGGCTACCAACCCCCATTGTTCCCTTGTGGAGGAACTAATGGTGGATGTCCCTTCCACCAGGGTCCTGCTTCGCTGATGCCAGGATGCTTGGAAGAGAGCAAGGATGGCTATCCTAGCTGCCAACCACAGCTACACCCACCAGGCTAACTACTGTTGGCACATAACAGACTGGGTCTGGTTGTGGACCTGAGATCTGCTGCCTGTGCACTGACTCCAGCAATCTCTTACCCAGCTCATTAATGCCTTTTAAGATCACCCATCGCATCAATCCAGTCACTTACCATCTCCAGCTATCACTACCCCTCAGGGTCATGCCTACTTTCCATGTCCTGCCTCAAGCTGTTGTCCAAGGGCCACTCAACTCAACTGAGCCTGCACCTCCAGATCGAAGGATGCTGGAAGAGTGTCCAGCGTACACTGCTCTCCGGTTGGTGGATGGGGTGTACATTACCTGGTTGTATGGGATGGTTGCATGAGGCACGAGCAGAGGTCTTCGGTGTTGTCCAGTTTCATCTTGGAAGCATTGCTCATTGAAGAATTCCACCAGATCATTCCAAACTGTCTTGGCCCGCTGAGTGTTGGTTGTGGAAGGAGGGTCCTGTCAAGCCTGCACTTGTTTCTAAATCATCACCTGCAGCCCAGTTCTCATCCACAATCCTTGTTCACTCATGCGAACCAGCCAATTTCAACCAGTTGTTCCGAGCCTTCAGTTACCGTGTTGTCTTGTTGTGTTAAGTACTATTCTCTCTTATTTTGTGGGCCCCCCCATAGCTTGATATTTTGCAGTATTTTAATAAAATACCATTTATTGCTGAATTGCTTTTGGGTCAAGCCTCCTCTGGTTGGCAGGAGGCAAAGAGTTGGAATAAAGGGAACCTCTTCCGATTGGCTGCCAGTGAACTGTGGTGACTCACAGGGATTTGTGTTGGGACTGCTCCATTTTATGTTGTGTAACCCCCTGGGTCGCCTCAGGCTCGCTCAGCTTGTTCTCGTCTAGTGGGAGCAGCCTTCGGCCCCGCCAAACTGGGTAATCAGCTGGTGTGGATGCTGTGTGAATTCCCCGCCTCGCCCAAAACAGTACACCATATGCAATTAAATGAGTACAATTTATAAAGGTTAATATAACTAAGTGATTAATAACCATACAGTATATATGAAGAGAAAAAATAAAGAAAAGGCGCCAAACTTATCAAAGTCCAAACCACTTCATGCCTGCACAACCGTTGGAGCTCAATTACTGAAGTCTTCTGGCCACCATTCGATCCCCTCCGAACTCCTCGACTCGCAGCTCAGGACCCTCCGAGTGGTCAACCAAGCACATCTAGCTTCATCCTCCCTCCTCGGAGTACCTCCTGGCTTCGGACCCCCGCTTGGGGTCCGTTCCTCACCCAGCTTACAGTATTGCGTCCTCTCTCTCTCACGCCCTCGCGCCGATCTGCCCAAATCCCGTTAACAAAAGCTTACAGACTCAGAAGAAAGAACATTAATCCCCATTTGGTTTACAAAGGAATACCATTCTCGTTATCAGTAAATTTTAACAAACAAGCTTCCAGCACTCTCTCGCAACAAAGGAGCATTCCTGCTTCTTAGCAAAACAAAGAAGCCCTTTTGATTACATACACAGTAACAAGGGGAAAAGAAGAAACCCCCCTTTACAGTTGTATGTTAATGAATTGGATGACAGAATAGATGGCTTTGTGGCCATTTGCAGACAATAGGAATGTAGGTGGAGGGGCACATATTGCTGAGGAAACAGGGAGGCTGCAGAAAGACTTGGATGGGTTAGGAGAATGGGCAATGAAATGGAATACAGTGCTGGGAAGTCTATGGTCATGCATTTTGGTAGAAAGACTATTGTCTAAATGAGGAGAAAATTCAAAAATCAGAAGTGACTTGGGAGTCCTCATGTAGGATTCCTTAAAGGTTAATTTGCAGGTTGAATCGGTGGTGTGGAAGGTAAATGCAATGTTAGCATTCATTTCAAGAGGACAGGAATATAAACACTAGGATGTAATGTTGAGGCAAAGCCTCTCTTGGAGTATTGTGAGCAGTTTTGGGTCCCTTATTTAAGAAGGGTTGTGCTGACTTGGAGATGGTTCAAAGGAGGTTCACATAAATAATTCTGGAAATGAAAGGATGAAAGGCCTGTCATATGAGGAATGTTTGATGACTCTGGCCTGTACTCACTGGAATTCAGAAAATGTGGTGGTGGGGGGGGGGATCTCATTGAAACCTATCGAATGTGGAAAGGCCTAAATAGTGTGGATGTGGAGAGGACATTTCCTGTGGTGGGGCAGTCTAGGACAAAGAACAAAGTCTCAGAATAGAGGAACATTCATTTAGAACAGAGAAGAGGAGGATTTTTCTTAGCCATAGAGTGGTGAACCTGTGGAATTGGTTGCCACAGGTGGCTGTGTAAGCCAAGTCATTGGGTATATTGAAGGCAGAGGTTGATAGATTCTTGATTAGTCAGGGCTTAGAAGATTACAGGCAGGAAAGCAGAAGAATATGGTTGAGAGGAAAACTAATCAGAAAATGAAATGGTGGAGCAGACTCACTAGGCTGAATGGCTTAATTCTGTTCCTACGCTTTATAGTTTATGGTCTACATTTCCTGACATGGTGAGGCCTAACATGGAGTAGTTTGTGCAGTTTTGGTCACCTACCTACAAGAAATTTACAAGAACGTTGCTGGGACTTGAGGACCTGTGTTATAAGGAAAGGTTGAATAAGTTAGGACTTTATTCCCTGGAGGGGGTATTTGATAGACATGTACAAAATTATGTAGGGGTATAGATAGAGTAAACACAATCAGAAATTTTCCTCTGAGGATGGGTGAACATAGAACCAGAGGTCATGGGTTAAGGGCAAAAGATGTAATGGTTAAAGGGAACATGAACGGAAACTTCTTCACTCAGAGGGTGCTTAGAGAGTGGAATGAGCTGTCAATGGAAGTGGTGGATGTAGGTTTGATTTCAATATTTTAGAGAAATTTGGATAGTACATGTATGGGAATGGTGGCAAGCCCCTGGGTCTAGGAGGATAGTAGTTTGGCACAAACTAAACGGGCCGAAGAACTTTTATCTGAGCTGTTTGGAGAGAATTATTCCCTCCTTCCATAAAGTTGTCTCAAATTCCACACAACATTATGACATCTGGGACTCTGCTTTCCTCTGAAATATCATGTTCCTTGTATCCATCATTCACATGTGCTTTATGCTGTCATTGTTGATAAAATAGCAGGAAATTGATGTAAAAGCGAAATGACAAATGCACTGGGGAAAAGGAGGATGAGGAGGAATCCAGAGGAGGTATATGAAATCATGAGGAGCATGGATGGGATATAGAGTGAGAAACATTTCCCCAAAGTGGAGCTATCTAAAATTAAAGGAGTGAGTGTAAATTTAAGGGTTTTTTAGCTTAGAAAGATTGTTTTCACCCAGAGGATGGTTGGAATTTGTGATGCACTCTCTGTGGGGGTGGTCGAGGCTGAAACGCTAATAATGCTAATAAGACAGGATGTATTGTGGTCATGTACAACAACGTAGGGACATGCATCATTACACTTTCCTTTGACCTGATGTATATTAGCAAATACGGGGGGAAATTGAATAATCTGGCTGAATATGCTAGAACAAAAAAATTCTCACTCAATGTCAACAACACCAAAGAGATGATTATTGACTACATCAATAAGTAAGATTTCATCCTTACTTTCCTAAGTTGTTGTGTGTTATGCTTACTGCTGTGCTTTAAAACTTGTTTCAGAGAAATCTTGGCTTGTCTGATGGTATTCATCTATGTACTTAAATGACAATAAACTTGACTTGATTTGAGATGGAAACTGGAGGTCCATATGCTGGTCCTCATCAGGGGATCAGGGGTGGAGAGGGTCTTCAACTTTAAATTAGTCAGGATTGTTACTTCAAAGGATCTGTCCTGGGTCCAACACGCAAGTGCCATTACAAAGAAGACATGGCTGCACCCCTACTTTCTTAGAAGTTTGCAAAGATTCGGCATGTATCCAAACCTTTGATAAACATTAATAGATGCATGGTAGAGAGTATACTGATTGGTTGCATTGAGGTGACTTCCTCAGTGCGCAGTTGTTAATGTTTCTCTCTGGGAATGCTTACGTATATATAGGCCCCTGTTCACTTGCCTTGCTCCTGATTGGCTACCCCTAAAGTAGACCTTTAATTCTATTGGTTCACGCTTCTTTGGCTCTTGGGGGTACATAGATGGAGTCTATTTCAGTAAGTTTGTTTACAGAGTTATCAGAAGAGAGCCATGCTTCTAAAATTCTCGTGTCTGCTTCGTGTTTGCCTGCTCCAGAACTTCGCAGTATCCTTCTCTGTCTTCATATACCGACATCAGCAACAGTGGATCATGTTGAGAGTTGAGAGTTTACATTTCAATTTCAAAGGGCAGATTTATAAACGACTCAAATGTATTACAATGGTACCACCAAGATCTGGCTTCATTGCAGAGGCCGGTATGCAAAAGCATTTCCAGTCCTCAAACCCAAACTCTGGGTATGATATGTAGATGTTACCTTTGTAATACCCAAACAAAACAAAATAGAGGATACCTTTATCCAAATCAACAGCCTATTCAGTGACATCAAGTTTAAAATAGCGAGATGTACTTATCGCAAGAAGGACAGATGGTACATTAGAGACATTTGTCTACTGGAAGGGTCCACACATACAGACCAAGTATTGAACTACAACAGCAACCACCCAGCCTGCCACAGGAAAAACTCATTCAAACCTTATTTAAGAGAGCACAAGCACACTGCATCACCACCAAACGTCAGGCCGGGGAAGAGAAGAACTTATTTAAAGTTCTCCAGGAAGATGGTTACCCACAGCAATTCATCTGGAGATGCTTACTAAGGAGAGGAAGTCACGCAGACCTTACTCGACACACATTGAAATGTGTGACCTTGCCCACAGCGTATCACTTGCACCAATCGCCTTTCCAGCTCTTAGCTTCATCCCAGCCCCTCCGGTCTTCTCCTGTCATTTCGCATTTCCCCCTCCCCCCACTACTTTCAAATCTTGTGGTGAACTACGTGCCTGTCTGGACACGCCCCCCTGCTGACTGCTCCTGTGGCTCCTCCCACAGACCCCTGTATAAAGGCGATCGAGGCCTGAGCCGGCCCTCAGTCTCCAGGATGTAGTATGGTGGTCACTCACTGTTTGTTCCTTCTTCCAGTCAATAAAAGCCGATATCTCGCCTTTACGTCTCAGAGTGAGTTATTGATGGTGCATCAAATCTCTTACAATCTTTCCTTTCAGTTAGTCCTGACGAAGGGTCTCGGCCCGAAACATCAACAGCGCTTCTCCCAATAGATGCTGCCTGGCCTGCTGTGTTCTACCAGCATTTTATGTGTGTTGTTGCACTTAACAGAGTCTATCTATTCAATGGCTGTTCCACTAAAACCTCACATATTTTTATTGGCCTTTGCTAAGTTATTATTAACTCAAGTAATCTCCTATTCTGCAGACACTTTCCAATAGGCCCTGCTCAACTTTCAAAGTGGGCATGTCATGTCCAGGAACTGTCTTCAACCCACTCCGTGATCTCGCACTCTGAAGGTAAGTTCCGACAGGCCTTGCTCTCTCTTTAAAATTGGTGCATAAAGTTCACAAGGAACTGTGTCCAACTCTCATCCATTCACCTTACTAGCACCACTGGCATCATTCTCCCTCTTTCATGAGAGCAGTTACAAATCATCATATAAACCTCACATCTGTCACAGTAAGGTTACATTTTTAGCTCCTAATAGGTTTCATTTTGCTTTATGTATTCAGAAAGTATCTTTGAGTTTTTGTGCCAATATTTTATTTTATTTTCTGCTTTCCTAATTTCCCTCTCAAACTTTATAATACTTGCAGGTCCTGATGGCTGAGGTAAACTCCCCTATTTTATTTTCTCTTACCCTCCCTGCACCTGGTTAATCAGGAGATTCTACCCTTTTTCTTTGTGGGATATGTTTGATCAAAATCCCTTGAAATTTCAGCTTTCATCCCATCCATGCAGTGAAACAGATTTATCTTCAAGGAGCCTGTTCTCAGTTCATTTTTGTCAGTTGTTTATCAGTCCAGTTTAATTAGCTTATTCCAATTTAGAACCATTAGTCCTCTTTTAATATTGTGTCACTGAGCTTCCTCCAACCCTGCGATGGATCAAAACTATTCAGCTCATATGACAGTTCATTTCAGAATAAAGAAATTGTGCAGCTTGAACTGCATTCAGTGCAGTTAAAATAACGGTTTGACTGCAAATCTAATGACTTTTGATAATGCCAATGGACGGACAATATACACTGACTAAATAAGGCAGGACATATCCAGTGGTGGTGGGGCTAGAATCTATTAGATTAGATGTCATTCCATGTTTGCCACATTGTGAATTTCTTCACTGCCTTTGAAATCTCCTTACTTCCTCCATTTCTGGCCTCTTGGGTATCACATGCTGTCAGCTCTAAAATTCTTCCTGTAACCTCTTGGCTGTTCTTGATCTCTACTGTACTTTAAAGACACTCAGAATCAGAATTAGAATCAGGTTTAATATCACCAGCATATGTTGTGAAATTTGTTAACTTTGCAGCAGCAGTACAATGCTATGCATAAAGACTGAGAGAAAAAGAAAACTGTGAATTATAGTAAATACATATACATATATAAAACAGTTAAATTAAATAAGTAGTGCAAAAAATAGGAAATGTGGTGTAGTGTTCACAGGTTCAATGTCCATTCAGAAATCTGATGGCAGAGGGGAAGAAGCTGTTCCTGATTCACTGAGTGAGTGTTTGTATCTCCTGTGACCTGAGCTTCCGTACCTCCTTTCTGTTGGTAGCAATGAGAAGAGGACATGACCTGGGTAGGTGGTGGAGGGTTTTTGAACTGAAACATTGTCCAACCCTTTGCCTACACCTTTCTGAGGCACCGCTCCTTGAAGATGACCTGGATACTATGGAGGCTGATTAATTTTACAAGTCTTTGCAGCTTACTTCGATCCTGTGCAGTAGGCATCTCCATACCAGACGGTGATGCAGCTGCCTGACCTCCTTAAAACCTATGTGGCTCTCTGCTCAATTTATTTGGAAATGCTTCTTGTTATTGGCACTATATCAAAATTCTACATACATAGGAACATAGAAAACCAACAGCACAATATAGGCCCTTCAGCCCACAAAGTTGTGCCGAACTTGTCCCGACCTTAGAAATTACTAGGGTTACACATAGCCCTCCATTTTGCTAAGCTCCATGTACCTATCCAAAAGTCTCTTAAAAGACCCTATCGTATCCACCTCCACCACCATTGCCGGCAGCCCATTCCATGCACTCACCACTCTCTGCGTAAAAAACTTACCCCTGACATCTCCTCTGTACCTACCCGCCAGAACCTTAAACCTGTGTCCTCTTGTGGCAACCATTTCAGCCCTGGGGAAAAGCCTCTGACTATCCACGCAATCAATGCCTCTCATCATCTTGTACACCTCTATCAGGTCACCTCTCACCCTCCGTTGCTCCAAAGAGAAAAGGCCGAGTTCACTCAACCTGTTTTCGTAAGGCATGCTCCCAAATCCAGGCAACATACTGTACATGTATCAAATCTATTGAGATACAAGAGAATGCAGCTGCTAGAATCTGGACAAACACCCAAACTAAGTAAGAATTCAGTGGGTGAAGCAGCGTCTGTGTAGACAAAGGGGTGGCTAATGTTTCAGTTCAAAAACCCTCCTAGTCTGAGTGTGTGGAAGAAAGATAGCTAATCAATAAAAAGTGAAAGGCAGAGATGAGAGTTAAATGGTAGAAGGAACCAGATGAGGCATGGCATGATAGACAGATGGAGGCAGATTGTAGGGTGGGGAATGGAGATTAGAGTGTGTTGAGACAAGGCTAATAAAGTGAAAGCAGACAAGGGGGAAATGATGGGAAGTTAGACCCAGGGAGGGAGGGAATAGTAAAGGTGAACCATGGGAAATGAATTCCAGTGGAATGGTATGTAGGTTATGGGTAGAATGGAAATATTTGGGGTAAAGTAAGAAATCTAATTAATCTGGTGCTGCAGGGTAGGGGGAAGAGGAGGAAGGATTATGTGAACATGAGAGAGATAGCCTAAGTGGACGGGCGGGAGTTATAAAGGCACATACGGGTGGCTGCTAACTAAAACTCAACTCATACCTTCAGACTCAGGGATACAGAAGAGGAATCCAAGGCATTCAGATTCAAAATAACATTGCTGTTCTCTTACACAAGATATTCTGCAGATGCTGGAAATCCAGAGAGGGAAAGAATACCATAAAGGTTTGGAGGAACTCAGCAGGTCTGGCAGCATCTGTAGAGAGGAATAAACAGTCGACATCTTGGGCAGTGCTGACAGATTCCCAGCACGAAGGGTATTTAAGAGTTCCAACAAAATGGAGTGATCCTCTGTCCATTCTCCCTTGCCTCTGCAACCCCAACAAGACAGGTCTCTCTTGCCAAGCAGTCGCCAATGCTATTGAAGCCCGCAGGGCATGGAAGGGTACACTGGGAGCTCTGCCAAACATAGAAGAAATTTCTGCCTGATGAGATTCACTTTACAATTTTCTGTAGGTTGTTGTAGCATTCAAATAATGTTGAAATGTTATTACATCAAACAACTGCTATGCCAGTCAATTGACTTAGTATTTCTCCACCCATAAAACAATTTGTGAAAATATCATGAGACATTAATGGTGCACCTCACTTTTTCATTCACTTCTCAGAAATCCAACTTTTGCTGCCACATGTAAGTTTAGTGTAGTACCAACAAAAACACTGACCACTCAGGAATGGTCTTCTTGCAATCACCCACTGGTTCTCATCTTTAATGTTAATAGTGAAACAAGAAACAAATTAATAAGCTGCAGTGATTACATTAACAAAACAGGTTTCCAGTGCAAATACATTTTTACCACAAAAATATTTTTTAAGACAAAACAATTTTAAATGCAAATTATCCACACAGATTTAAAAAGCAAAGGCTGCACTTTGCTCTATATTCTTTGCTCTATCAGGGGATCTTCTCATGGCTTTACCACCCCCAGACAGAAACTGGGCACAGCCTGCAAAACAGGAAATGGTGGAAACACTCTGCAGCTTCGACAACATTCTTAGGCAGATAAAAATAAATTTGTTTGAATTGTTCTCTGACTTTGGCAATTTACTTGCAAATGTTTCATCACCATGTGAAGAGATACCATCAATGCACTGTTGCTTTTGGCATATCCTTCGAATACTTGGCTTTATATACTTATCAATCGATTGTATAACCATATAATCGATCGAAGAAAAATTAGTTTCCTCCACTTCCCATCCTTCTGTTCTCCACTCTGGCCTCTTATCTCTATCCTGCCTATCACCTCTCGCTTGGTCCCCTCCTCCTCACCTTTCCTCTATGGTCCACTCTTCTTTCCTATTAGATTCTTCCCTCTTCAGCCCTTTATCCTTCACATCCACCTGGCTTCATCAATCACCTTATATCTATCCTCCTTCCCCTCCCCCTTCTTTTCCAGCCTTGAGGAAGAGTTTCGGCCTGAAACATCAACTGTTTATTATTTCCTTAGATAGTGCCTGACTTGCTGAGTTCCTCCAGTACTTTGTGTGTGTTGTCTTGGATTTCCAGCATCTGCAGATTTCTCTTGTTTATGAAAAACTTTTGTTTGAATAATGCTGACCAGAGATATGCAATACATTGAGGTGGTAAAAAGAACATAATTTCAGATTATACTGCTGTTGTATAGAAAGTGCAGGCCAGCAAATAAATTGCAAGGGCTATGACGACTTGGAAATCGATGTTTTTCCTTTAGTGTGTGAGAGGTCCATTCAAGAGTCTAACAGCAGTGAGATGGAATTCATTCATGAGTCAGGTGCTCTCAAACTTCTCTATATTCTGCTTGATGGGAGAGGGAAGAACAGAGGGTGAGTGGGATTGGAGGGATTCTTGATTATGATGACTGCTTGCCCAAGACAATAGGAAGCATAGACAGAGTAGCTGGAGGGGAGGTTGTTTCTCATGATGGATTGTTCTGTGTTCACAGCTCTTGGCAACTTCTTGTGCTCTTGGATAGAACAGTTGCATCTGGCTACTGAGGTCTGCTGAGAAGATCATCGCGGTCTCTCTTTCCGCCATCACGGACATTTACACCACTAGCTGCATCCACAAAGGAAACAGCATTATGAAGGACCCCATGCTCCCCTCATACAATCTCTTCTCCCTCCTGCCGTCTGGGAAAAGGCTCCGAAGCATTTCAGCTCTCACAACCAGACTATGTAACAGTTTTTTCCCCCAAACTATCAGACTCCTCAATACCCAGAGCCTGGACTGACACCTTACTGCCCTATTGTCCTGTTTATTATTTATTGTAATACCTGCACTGTTTTTGTGCACTTTATGCAGTCCTGTGTAGGTCTGTAGTCTAGTGTAGCTTTCTCTGTGCTTTTTTACGTAGTTCAGTCTAGTTTTTGTACTGTGTCATGTAACACCATGGTCCTGAAAAACATTGTCTCATTTTTACTATGTACTGTACCAGCAGTAATGGTCAAAATGACAATAGAAATGAGTTGACTTGACTTGATATTTTCTATGGTTCATCTATAAAAACAGGTGAGATGTATTGCGGATGTTCCAAATTCCACCTCTGATCACCCCCAGTTAGCTTCAGGAACCGTAGACACTATTACTCCCTGAACATACGGTGCTGTATGACTGCCAATACAAAGCCCTTGAACCTCTTTTCAGATTTGTTCCTGATTCACAAAATCAGCCAGTGCCCTAGTGTTCTCAGATTAATTTTCATACCCCTGCCCAATTGTAACTACCGCTATGATTCCACTCTGACCTATGGTTCAATCGTGGGAATTGCCTGCGGAGCTCCTGGATTTGTGGCCATTGCAGCCAACTGACAACCAGAGATGAAGTTAAAAGAGGTTATTGATAAGTTTGTGGCCTAAGGTAGAAAGAGTCAGTTTTAGAAAACCTAGCACATTTATTTTTCAACATAGTCCCCTCCTACATTTACACAGGTAGTCCAGCGGTCATGGAGCATATGGATCTTGAACCTCCAGAAAGTGTCCACAGATGGGTGATTGTTAAGTTTGTGGCCTAAGGTAGAAGGAGATGAGTTATACAGCTCTCGTTACATGCACATGCAGGTCAACTGTTTGAGTGATTATGTAGAAAGTTTGAAGTTAATACCTCATCGGAGTGATTGATAAGTTTGTGGCCTAAGGTAGAAGGAGATGAGTAATTAACTAAACTTTCTGCGCAATCACTCAAAGGAAAGAAGTTGAGAAGCAGGACCTCAAAGGAAGTAATCTTGGGATTACTGCCTGTGCCACATTACAGTGAATACAGGAATGGAGTGAGGTGGAGGATAAATGTGTGACTGAGGGATTGGAGCGGGGGCAGGGATTCAGATTTTTGGATCATTGGGAACCCTTTTGGGACAGGCGTGACCTGTACTAAAAGGACGGGTTGCACTTGAATCTGAGGGGGAATCAACAACCTGGCGGGGAGGTTTGCTAAGGCTATTGGGGAGATTTTAAACTAGAATTGCTGGGGGGTGGGAGCTAAACTGAAGAGACGCAGGAAGGGGCAGTTGGCTCACAAATACAGAAAGGTTGGAGACAGTGCAAGAGGGAAGATAGGCAGGTGATAGAGAAGGGAATCACTCAGACTGATGGTTTGAGATGTTTATTTTAATGCAAGAAACATCACGAACAAAGCGGACAACAACACACACAAAATGCTGGTGGAACACAGCAGGCCAGGCAGCATCTATAGGGAGAAGCACTGTCAACGTTTCGGCTGAGACGTCAACAGTGCTTCTCCCTATAGGTGCTGCCTGGCCTGCTGTGTTCCACCAGCATTTTGTGTGTGTTGTTTGAATTTCCAGCATTTGAAGATTTCCTCGTGTTTGTACGAACAAGGCGAATGAGCTTAGTGCATGGATCAGTACTTGGAGCTATGATGTTGTGGCCATTACAGGGACTTGGATGGTTCAGGGGCAGGAACGGTTACTTAAAGTGCCAGGCTTTAGATGTTTCAGAAAGAACAGGGAGGGAGGCAAAAGAAGTGGGGGTGTGGCACTGCTGATCAGAGATAGTGTCACGGCTGCAGAAAAGGAGGAAGATATGGAGGGATTATCTACTGAGTCTCTGTGGGTGGAAGTTAGAAACAGGAAGGGGTCAATAACTCTACTGGGTGTTTTTTTATAGACCACCCAATAGTAACAGGGACATCGAGGAGCAGATAGGGAGACAGATTCTGGAAAGGTGTGATAAGACAGACAGACAAACAAACATACTTTATTGATCCCGAGGGAAATTGGGTTTCATTACGGCCGCACCAACCAAGAATAGTGAAGAAATATAGCAATATAAAACCATAAATAATTAAATAATAATGTTAATCATGCCAAGTGGAAATAATTCCAGGACCAGCCTACTGGCACAGGGTGTCTGACACTCCGAAGGAGGAGTTGTAAAGTTTGATGGCCACAGGTAGGAATGACTTCCTATGACGCTCAGTGTTACATCTCGGTGGAATGAGTCTCTGGCTGAATGTACTCCTGTGCCTAACAGGATTGTCATGGTGAAAGATTCTAATTTCCCAAATATTGATTATCATCCCCCTAGAGCAAAAGATGGGGTGGAGTTTGTTAGGTGTGTTCAGGAAGGTTTCCTGACACAAAATGTAGATAAGCCTTTGAGGGGAGAGGCTGTAATTGATCTGGTATTGGGAAATAAACCTGGTCAGGTGTCAGGTCTCTCAGTGGGAGAGCATTTTGGAGATAGTGATTGCAATTCTATCTCCTTTGCCGTAGCATTGGAGAATGATAGGAACAGATAAGTTAGGAAAGCATTTAATTGGAGTAAGGGGAAGTATGAAGCTGTCAGGCAGGAACTTCGAAGCATAAACTGGGAAGAGATGTTTTCAGGGAAATGTACAGCAGAAATGTGGCAAATGCTCAGGGGATATTTGTGTGGCCGTCTACATAGGTACGTTCTAATGAGACAGGGAAAGACTGGTAGGGTACAGGAACCGTGGTGTACAAAGGCTGTTGAAAATCTATTCCAGAAGAAAAGAAAATCTTACAAAAGGTTCAAAAAACTAGGTAATAAGAGAGATCTAGAAGATTATAAGACTAGTAGGAAAGAGCTTAAGAATGAAATTGGGAGAGACAGAAGGGGCCATGAGAAGGCCTTGGCAAGCAGGATTAAAGGAAACCCAAAGGCATTATACAAGTATGTGAAGAGAAAGAGGATAAGACGAGAAAGAATAGGACCAATCAAGTGTGCCAATAGAAAAGTGTGTATGGAATTGGAGGAGATAGCGGAGGTACTGAATGAATATTTTGCTTCAGTATACACTATGGAAAAGGATCTTGGAGATTGTAGGGACGATTTATAGTGGATTGAAAAGCTTGAGCATATAGACATTAGGAAAGAGGATGTGCTTGAGATTTTCGAAAGCATCAAGCTGGAAATGTCTCTGGGACCAGGCGAGATGAACCCTAGGCTACTGTGGGAGGCGAAGATGGAGATTGCTGAGCCTCTGGCAATGATCTTTGCATTATCAATGGGGACAGGAGAGGTTCCAGAGGATTGGAGGGTTGCGAATGTTGTTCCCTTATTCAAGAAAGGGAGTAGAGATAGCCCAGGAAATTATAGACCAGTGAGTCTTACTTCAGTAGTTGGTAAGTTGATGGAAAAGATACTGAGAGTCAGGATTTATGAACATTTGGAGAGGCATAATATGATTAGGAATAGTCATCATGGCTTTGTCAAAGGCAGGTCATGCCTTACAAGCCCGATTGAATTTTTTGAGGATGCGACTAAACACGTTGATGAAGGTAGAGCAGTAGATGTCGAGTATATGGATTTCAGCAAGGCATTTGATAAGGTTCCCTATGCAAGGCTTATTGAGAAGGTAAGGAGGCATGGGATCCAAGGGGATATTGCTTTGTGGATCCAGAACTGGCTTGCTCACAGAAGGCAAAGTGTGGTTGTAGACAGGTCATATTCTGCATGGAGGCCTGTGACCAGTGGTGTGCCTCAGGAATTTTTTTTTTGAAACCCGTTTGTGATTTTTATTAATGACCTGGATGAGGAAGTGAAGGGATGGGTTAGTAAATCTGCTGATGACACAAATATTGGGGGTGTTGTGGATAGTGTGGAGGGCTGTCAGAGGTTACAGTGGGACATTGATAGGATGCAAAACTGGGCTAAGAAGTGGCAGATGGAGTTCAACCCAGATGTGTGAGGTGGTTCATTTTGGTAGGTCAAATATGATGGCAGAATATAGTATTAATGGTAAGCCTCTTGGCAGTGTGGAGGATCAGAGGGATCTTGGGGTCCGAGTTCATAGGACACTCAAAGCTGCTGCGCAGGTTGACTCTGTGGTTAAGAAGATATATGGTGCATTGGCCTTCATCAACCATGGGATTGAGTTTAAGAGCTGAGAGGTAATGTTACAGCTATTTAGGTCCCTGGTCAGACCCCACTTGGAGTACTGTGCTTAGTTCTGGCCACCTCACTACAGGAAGGATGTAGAAACTATAGAAAGGGTGCAGAAGAGAATTTCAAGGATGTTCCCTTGAGAATAGACAATAGACAATAGACAATAGGTGCAGAAGTAGACCATTCGGCCCCTCGAGTCTGCACCGCCATTCTGAGATCATGGCTGATCATTCACTATCAATACCCAGTCCCTGCCTTGTCCCCATATCCCTTGATTCCCCTATCCATCAGATATCTATCTAGCTCCTTCTTGAAAGCATCCAGAGAATTGGCCTCCACCGTCTTCCGAGGCAGTGCATTCCACACCTCCACAACTCTCTGGGAGAAGAAGTTCTTCCTCAACTCTGTTTTAAATAACTGACCTCTTATTCTCAATCCATGCCCTCTGGTACTGGACTCTCCCAACATCTGGAACATATTTCCTGCCTCAATCCTATCAAATCCTTTAATTATCTTAAACGTTTCAATCAGATCCCCTCTCAATCTCCTCAATTCCTGTGTGTACAAGCCCAATCTCTCCAATCTCTCTGCGTAAGACAGCCCTGCCATCCCAGGAATCAACCTAGTGAATCTACGCTGCACTTCCTCAATTGCCAGAATGTCCTTCCTTAAACCTGGAGACCAAAACTGTACACAATATTCCAGGTGTGGTCTCACCAGGGCCCTGTACAAATGCAAAAGGACATCCTTGCTCTTTTACTCAATTCCCCTTGTAATAAAGGCCAACATTCCATTTGCCCTCTTCACTGCCTGTTGCACTTGCTCATTCACCTTCATTGACTGATGAACTAGGACTCCTAGGTCTCTTTGCATTTCTCCCTTACCTAACTCTACACCGTTCAGACAATACTCTGCCCTCTTGTTCCTGCTTCCAAAGTGGATAACTTCACATTTATTCACATTGAATGACATCTGCCAAGTATCTGCCCACTCACCCAGCCTATCCAAGTCTCCCTGTATTCTCCTAACGTCCTCTTCGCATGTCACACTGCCACCCAGTTTAGTATCGTCAGCAAACTTGCTGATATAGTTTTCAATGCCCTCATCTAAATCGTTGACATAAATCGTAAAGAGCTGTGGTCCCAATACAGAGCCCTGTGGTATCCCACTAGTCACCTCCAGCCAGTCCGAGAAACACCCATTCACTGTAACCTTTGCTTTCTATCTGCCAACCAGCTTTCTCTCCATGTTGTAACCCTGCCCCCAATGCCATGAGCTCTGATTTTACTCACCAATCTCCTATGTGGCACCTTATCGAATGCCTTCTGAAAATCTAGGTACACAACATCCACTGGCTTACCCTCATCTAACATCCTTGTTACACCCTCAAAAAACTCCAACAGATTAGTCAAGCATGATTTGCCCTTGGTAAGTCCATGCTGGCTCGGCCTAATCCTATTACTGCCATCAAGATGTGCCACTATTTCGTCCTTAATAATGGATTCAAGCATCTTCCCCACGACTGACGTTAGGCTAACAGGGCGGTAGTTCTCCGTTTTCTCCTTCCCTCCCTTCTTGAAAAGTGGGATAACATTAGCCACTCTCCAATCTTCAGGAACTGATTGAACTTGGCCTTTTCTTCTTGCAGTGGCAGAGGATGAGAGGTGGCTTGATAGAAGTGTATAAGATGATGAGAGGCATAGATCATGTGGATAGTCAGAGGCTTTTTCCCAGGGCTGAACTGGCTAACTTGAGAGGGTACAGTTTTAAGGTGATTGGAAGTAGGTACAGAGGAGATGTTAGGGGGTACATTTTTACGCAGAGAGTGGTGAGTGCGTGGAATGGGCTGCTGACGATGGAGGTGGAGGCGGAATCGATAGGGTCTTTTAAGAGACACCTGGATAGGAACATGGAGCTTAGAAAAATAGAGGGCTATGGGTACCTAGGTAATTTCTAAAGTAAGTACTTGTTTGGCACAGCACTGTGGGTGAAGGGCTTGGATTGTGCTGTAGGTTTTCACTGTTTCTACGTTCTTTCCAGTTTAATCATTGTTTTCATATAACAAGGTGTCCAAAACTGTATGCAGTACTCAAAGTGCAGCCCCTAAAACAACAAATTATACAATTACAACATAATCTCCCTCTTCTTATACTCAGTGACGATCGGAGGCAGATGAAGGCCAGCTTGTTAAACAGGTTTTTTCACCATTCTGTTTTCCGTGACACTGCTTTCAATGAACTGTACACAAAGAGTTTCAAGTGCCTTTGTTCCATCACACACCTTCATGCCCTACCTTTCATACCATGCCTGAACTGTTTGCGGGAGATATTGAACCTGATTCTGAATAGGAAATTCTGGAAATATTCAGCAGATCGGACTGCATATGTGGGAGGAGAAAAAGAGTTCATGTGTTAGTTCAGGCCAGAGACATTTTGTCAAGTTGAGAATGGAGATGAAAGAAGCTTGTTCTGCTACAGGGAGTGTTGGTGAGAAGATATCTTTGATAGTGTGAC